>NC_135724.1:2594166-3205833 GCF_964656455.1 Halichoerus grypus
CATCGGGCTCCCTGCTCTGCGGGGAGTCTGCTCCTCCCTCTGACCCTCCCCCCTCTCATGTGCTCTCTCTCTCATTCGCTCTCTCTCAAATAAATAAATAAAATCTTTAAAAAAAAAAAAAAGAAGATTCAAAAGAAGACATCAGTCATCTCTGATTCCCTCCTGCAGAGATAAGAGAGGCTTACGCTGAAACCGGAAGCCAACGGGACCACGGGAGCAGGTGCGGGTAGCGATCTATGAGCGTACGGTGACTACACATCACTTGTCGCCGGGGAAGCTTGGGTACGCTTGGGACATTTGATGTGTTTGCTGAGCTTCCCAAAGACAGAAGGGGCCGCCCAGTGTCCTCAGTGCACATGGCGCCCACTTACCACTGCTGCTGGTGGTCATCACAGGGTCCTGCTCAGACAGCGGGCCGATGGTCAGGCTGGCGGACGTCACGGTGGGCTGCAGGGACAGGCCAGGGATGGGCTGGATGACGACACTGGCTGGGCCCGTGCTGTCCTGGGTCTGAAGAGAGCTGCTCTGCGAGGCCAGGCCGGGCTCCCCCGGCAGCTGCTGAGTAAGCAAGTTGCCCTGCTGCAGCGTTTGCTGCAGAATACTCGGGTCGATCTGCAAAGCAACAGAGATACTCGTCGTGGGACGTCCGTGCTTACGTGCGGTTCTGACCACACCGAAGCCCAGGATGCCACGGCCCGCGTCGTACCTGCAGCGTGATGTTATTAATGCTGGAGGCATCGATTCCAGAGATCTGAACGTTGGGGCCGACCAGGTTGGCGGCCAACTGTAATTGTATGCCCTCCAGGGTGGTCAGGCTCCCGTCCGTCAGGGACACTGTCCAGTCGCCGCCGGCTGCAGGCAGAGACAATGCAGATGCTGCCTTCGGAAAAGCTCCTTCGACAGGAAAGAAGCTCCTTCTCACGTAGGGCTTTTTATATACCCCAGTCCTACACCTCGCCAACATGACCTAGTCACCGGTACTAATAATTACTCCACGCCATACACGCACCTTAGCTGATGCAATGCAAAACAAATCCTCTGAAATAGATATTATCCATCTTAAACACACCCGGAAACTGGGCTCAAAGAGATTACATTGATTAGCCCAAGATTTAAAACAGCAATGAATAATCGTGTTTTTTCAGGCTTTAATCACTCCACGGGTCACATACACAGAAAGAAAGCCACAGGACATGTCTGATAGCTAGAATGAGTCACTCTGTCAATCCACGAAACACATAAATGGGCAAAATGTATACTTTTCAAGTACTAGGTGACCCAAGAGCAGTTAGCGAACTCTCCCATGTTATCCACACTGTTCATGAGGAGTCATCAAACACATCTCACTGTGAAGTCCGTGAGGATGCTGAGAAAAACACACATTTAAACTCAGTAAGAAAAAGCAGATGTCGTGAAAGGAGAAGGGATGAAGGGGAACTCATGTGCACAGGGAGATCTTAGTCTTCCCAGCTGCCCTCCATGGGGAGCTTCCAAGGAAGACACAAGTCGCCCAGCTCCCAGCAGCGCCCCCAGCACACAGGCAGGCAGTGTCCGCGCCCTCAGGGACCCTCCCCAGTGCCCCGGGCTCACCGGACACGGAGGCAGGAAGAATAGCCTGGCCCACCAGGCCTTGCTGAAGCACGTTTTGATCGAACTGTCCCGTGAGAACAGAGTTGTTCATGATGAACACGTTGGGGTCGGTGGACGTCGGACTGAGCAGGTTCATGGGCTGCAGTCCCTCCGAGGCGCTTCGAGTCACTGGCTTCCGCGCCTTCTTCGGGTCGGGCTTATAGTGGAACTGCATGTGAGTCTTCCTCCGGCCCGACGTGCGGAAGCGCAGCTCGCAGTGGGGACACTTGAAAGGCTTCGCTCCCGTGTGCAGACGCATGTGCACCTTCAGGCTGCCCTTCGTCGAGAAGGCATTGCTGCACACGTGACAGCTGAAGAGCTTCTGGCCTGTGGGGAGTCCAGCCACGGGTCAGCGGGGGCCGGCGGGGTGCTGACCCCGGGGCCCGAGTGCTTACGGGAGCCCCGGTCTCCCACAGGACGCCCCGCCAGGGACAGAGTGCTGCTTCACAGACTCGAAGTGAGCAGGCGGTTACAGTGAGCCCGGCGCTGTCCCCGTGCTCAGATTCTGCAGCGCGTGCGCACTGCTGCCCACCCTGAACCTCGGCGGGAGCGGAGGCCAGCGTCCCCGTGCCTCGGTGCACAAAGGGCACGTGCCTGTCTCGGCAGCTGTCTCTCACACCCGCACAGGGGACAGCGCCCTGGGGCCACAGGCGTGCATCACACGTTCAGCCCCTGGGACTCTGTGCTTTTCCTGTGTCCAGGGCATGATGAGGGCCGTGCAGCTGGACCTGAGTGCCCTGTCACCCACCTACTCTGCCCCGGAGAGGCTCTGGGAGGACAAAAGCATCCTGGTTTTCTGTTTCCCTCTACTGCTCCCAGAAAGCAATACTGACTCTTATTTACCAGGGTGGGCACACGGGGACTCACCCCAGGCGAGGGAGGCCTGCTGTCCCAACCCTGCTCGGGGGCCTCAAAGGTCACCCGAGGAGCCCAGCATGGAGGAGGAGGCCTGAAAGGTATTCCTCACAGAGACTCTTCCTTCTGTTCCTTATGCGTGGGAGCCAGCCCTGAATCCCGCGTGTGCGAGCCGTCCTGAACACCACCAGCACCGGCCGTGCGAGCGACCACCCCCCACCGGACCTGGGATGCCGAGCGGACCCCTCCTGGTCCTCGGCAGCTCACAACGTCACACAAGAGAGACAGACACGTGGCACCTAACAAAGTGACAGAAACACTTCCCACAGAAGAGACACACTACATTTACGTATCTGTTTAATTCCAAATACTGACCTATCAGAAAAGAATCATACGGCTTTACATAAATGTGTAAAATTTCTTTTGTATATTTTTGGTCAATTCTGCCGGTAACCAAAAATTAAGAATAGAAATTAGTTTGATAACCATAATCCTCTACCATTTCCTAAGAGTTCACCACGTGCCGCTTTCTAAGCAGTAACTGGAGGCTCAGAGAAGTGGCTCGGAAGTGGACGCAGACCTCCAACCTGGCAGAGGTGTGAAGCCTGCCCCCTAACCACTGGGATGCCCTGTGCACATCAAGGAGCAAAGCCTCAATATATTTTCCTTAGGACAGCTCACCTTCAGTTCCCTCAAATGAGATGAAAGGGAAAAAATGGCCATTGAAAACTGGACATTAATATTTTTCCTTTATAACATTTCCCCCCCACATAAAAAGAATTATTACCTGTGAACTGTAATAAGATTTGCTAAATCCCCAGATCTTGTAAAATCTCAACAAGCCAAATCTCTTTGGCCTAAATGAGACTAAGGAGTAATTTTCTTAACAAAGGTGTTCAAATCTGAATAAAAATACAAGACAACCTACAGCCTGGCATTTGAGATCAAGCTCATTCTCCTCAGTGTTATCTGGGTCATATTCCCCAAGTCAGGAATCAAAAATCCTTATATACCCATTTCTCCATGGCTCAGGATTTTTAAGCTTTCTATGATTTTGAAAGTATTTCTGTGGGCAAGATACACAGGAACAAATCTCAAACGCCATTGTAAGGCCCCTACGTATGACACAGGCACTGTCCTTACCTGTGTGGGTCTTCACGTGGCAGTCCAGAGTCGACTTAACGGTAAAGCTCTTCCCGCATTCGTCACATTTGTATGGCTTTTCTCCAGTGTGGATCCGAACATGCCTAGCCAGAAAGCATTTGCAATTAGAAAGCATTTGCAATGAAGTGATTTTCAGTTTAATTTTACATACATTTACAAACAACCTCATATCCATATAAATGAAAATTATGTGTTAGTACAGGCTGAATACATTTGGCCAAATAAAACCTTTAATCTTCGCTCTACACAAAACACCACAAACAAATCCAGAAGAAAACAAACAAACAAAAAAGTCTGCAAGACCAGTGAAAACGGGGGCTTTCTTTAAAACCAAAGAGTGCTGGGGCGCCTGGGTGGCTCAGTTGGTTAAGCGACTGCCTTCGGCTCAGGTCATGATCCTGGAGTCCCTGGATCGAGTCCCACATCGGGCTCCCTGCTCGGCGGGGAGTCTGCTTCTCCCTCTGACCCTCCCCTCTCTCATGTGCTCTCTCTCATTCTCTCTCTCTCAAATAAATAAATAAAATCTTTAAAAAAAAAAAAAAAAAACAAAGAGTGCTTATGAATTGGTAAGAAGATGAGAAATATCACAGTGGAAGAACGGGCAATGCACAGCTTAGAGAAGAAACACACACGGCCAAAGCCCTGTGAAAGGGTCCAGCCCATATTCAGCACTTAAAAGAGCAAATTAAAAGGATAAGATAGCATTTCCCTCATCCGTGTGCTGAGGGCACGGTCGGGGTGGTTGGGGAACATTCAGAGACCAGCGGGCATAAGTGGTACAGCCCGTCGGGAGGCCAGCAAGCGGCATCTGCCAACACTGGCCCCACACTCCCACGGGTGCACGCAGAAGCACACAGCGCGGTGCCCACGCGGTGCTCATGCGGGACTTGTGCAGGACTCGTGTAGTACTCTGCGGCAGTCGGGCGGTGCTCGTATAGTACCCTGCAGCGCTCATGCGGTGCTCATGCAGTACTCCTATAGTACACTGCAGTACCCGTGTGGTGCTCGTAAGTACTCTGCAGTGCTCATGCAGTACTCGTATGATACTCTGCAGTGCTCATGCAGTGTTCATGCAGTGCTCGTATAGTACACTGCAGTACTTGTGCGGTGCTCGTATAGTACTCTGCAGTGCTCATGCAGTACTCGTATAATACTCTGCAGTGCTCATGCAGTGCTCATGCAGTACTCATATAGTACGCTGCAGTACTCGTGCGGTGCTCGTATAGTACTCTGTGGTGCTCATGCAGTACTCGTATAATACTCTGCAGTGCTCATGCAGTACTCATATAGTACACTGCAGTACTCGTGCGGTGCTCGTACAGTACTCTGCAGTGCTCATGCAGTGTTCATGCAGTACTCGTATAATACTCTGCAGTGCTCATGCAGTACTCATGTAATACACTGCAGTACTCGCGTGGTACTCGTATAGGACCCTGCAGTGCTCATGCAGTACTTGTATAGTATGCAGCAACGCTCATGTGGTGCTCATGCAGTATTCATATAGTATGCTGCAGTACTTGTGAGGTGCTTGTATAGTACTCTGTGGCGTTCATGCAGTACTGGCATTACTCGTATAGTATGCTGCAGTACTCGTGCGGTGCTCATATAGTACTCTGCGGTGCTCAGGCGGTATTCATATAGCACCCTGCAGCACTCATGGGGTGCTCATGTAGTACTCGTATAGTACACTGCAGTACTCATGCAGTGCTTGTATAGTACCCTGCAGCGCTCATGGGGTGCTCATGTAGTACTCGTATAGTACACTGCAGTACTCATGCAGTGCTCGTATAGTACCCTGCAGCACTCATGGGGTGCTCATGTAGTACTCGTATAGTACACTGCAGTACTCATGCAGTGCTCGTATAGTACCCTGCAGCGCTCATGGGGTGCTCATGCAGTGCTCGTGTGGTGCTCGTATAGTCCTCTGAAGTGCTCATGTGGTGCTCATGCAGTACTCATATAGTATGCTGCAGTACTCGTGCGGTGCTCATATAGTACTCTGCGGCGCTCAGGCGGTGCTCGTATAGTACCCTGAAGTGCTCATGCGGTGCTCATGCAGTACTTGTATAGTACTCTGCAGTACTCGTGTGATGCTTGTATAGTACTCTGTAGTGCTCGTGCAGTGCTCATGCAGTACTCGTACAGTATGCTGCAGTACTCGTCGGTGCTCATATAGTACTCTGCGGTGCTCGCATAGTACCCTGCAGCACTCATGCGGTGCTCATGCAGTGCTCGTATAGTACTCTTTAGTCCCCGTGTGGTGCTCGTATAGTACTCTGCTGTGCTCACGTGCTGCTCATATAATACTCTGCAGTACTCATGCGGTACTTGTAGAGTGCTCGTGCAGTGCTCATGCGTTGCTCATGCAGTACTCATACAGTACTCATGTGGTGCTCATGTAGTACTTGTGTTGTGTTCATGTGTTACTTGTCCGGTGCTCTTGTAGTACTTGTGCAGTACTCGTGCATTACTTGTATAGTGATCGTGCAGTGCTCGCACAGTACTCGCATGGTACTTGTATTGTGCTTGCACAGCGCTTGTGCAGTACTCACGCGTTGCTCATGTAGTACTTGTGTAGTGCTCATGTGGTACTCATCCGGTGCAAGTGCAGTGCTCGTGCAGTACTCATGTAACGCTCATGCAGTACTCGTGCAGTACTCACGCGCTGCTCGTGTAGTACTTGTGTAGTGCTCATGCGGTACTCATCCGGTGCAAGTGCAGTGCTCACACAGTACTCATGCAGAGCTCACGCATTACTAGTGCAGTGCTTACACAGTACTCGTGCAGTACTCGCGAATACTCGTGTAGTGATTGAACACAGAAAGCTAAGTGCTCATACCGGGGTGTTATGGGATAAATTTTAGTACCCCGACAACAGAACACTCTGTCACCATTAACAGGAAAGTCATGGGTGTGTGGGTACCGACAAAGATGTCTAAGACCCAATGATGTGTAAAAATTATGCAACACATAAAATTACAGAACTTAACGTGGACATGTGTGTGGACATTTCTCGAAACCGTACCTAAGACACTGCTGACTGGCTGTCTGTGGGGAGCAGGAAGGACTATTTTTCACCTGACGGCCTCCCGTGCTATGCTTCTGTTTTGTTTGGCTTCCCTATGATCTCTGCCCAGTATCAGCAGGACAGGATGAGCTGCCCACGACTTTTCAATGCAGGACGAACAAGAGGATCGATCAGCTGTGAGGCCGCCCAGCGCTCCTTGCCGTTAGGCATCACTCTCCGTGTCGTGATGCAGAGGCGTTCATACGTGCCGACGACCAAGCGGCTTCTCGCCTCTGCCCTGTGTCCTGGCGGGCTACCCCTCGGCACTGTCCATAGGCCCAGAGCCTCGCCGGGGTCCGACGTGGTGTGTGGATCCCCGCAGCGCTGCCTCCATCGCCTCCAACTGGCAGCCCTGGCCCTCAGGGCATTCTCGTCGGGGATTCCCACCAGCCCCTCACGCTGACCTGGCTCTCCCCACCAGCTGCCCTGCGCGCTCCCCTCCTGGCGCCCCTCCTGCCAGGTTGCACTCCTACCTACAAAGCTCCCCAATTCCTTCATCAAAGCGCCTAGCGCTCTCCTTGCCATATGCTTTGCTGTCTTACTCCCCGGCCTCGACTGCACCCCTCACCTCAGGGGGTGCCCGGGAGGGACACTGCCGGCTCCCTGTGGACTCTAATCCCCGCTCACCCACTTCAGCATCACCCTCATACTTCCCTTCCCATGTGGGAAGAAGAGTACAGGCTGGCTGTCACCTACAGACTCGCTGGACACACACTTCCAACCCGGGAGCCACTCTGCCACCAGCCTCAGTCCCACCCACGTGGAGGGTCCTGAGAGCAGCCTGCTCCATCACCCACCACGAAATCCCAACTGCTCTCCCCTGCGCTACGCTGCCCTACACCTTCACCCATCAGCTCCCTCCTGGAGCAAACCCTAAGTACCCTGTTTTGTACCACAGGACAACGCTTCACCTCCCACTTCTTTCTCCCAGGCTCAGCCTCAGGGTCCGGGGTTCTAGTTCTTCACCATCCTGCTGGGACTTGACCTCACGCCAGTCACTGCTGTCAGGCGGACTGGCCTTAATCACAGGCTGCCTCATGACACCGTCACCATCCACCCTGGCGTGTGCTTGTGCCCTCGCTCCCTACACAGACCAGCCCCCCTGGGGGTAGCAGGACCCTGATGCGGTCCGCAAACCTACACAGCTTAGCACCATGTCGTCCTCAATAAATAATTCATTTTCTTTCTTTTTTCTTTTTTAACCTGCAGTAGTCCCCCTTATCCACAGGAGTATGTTCCGAGACCCCCAGGGGGTGCCTGGAAGCGTGGATGTACCCAACCCCACGTACACTGTTTCTCCTGTACACACACGATAGTTCTCATGAGGCTGAATGTCTAAGTTAGGCCCAGGTAAGAGACTAACTACAATGACTGATGATTAGGTAGAACGACCATACACCACACTGTGACACACGTCAGGTGAATGCGCTCTCTCCGTCACAGCACCGCACCGGACTCCCCCCCGCCGTCTTCCGGGGGGAAGCGATGACGAAACACCCGCGTGAGGCAGAGGTAGGCCACCACGACCTTGTCACAAAGGTCAGGAGGAGGACAGCCCACTCAGGGGACGGACAGACACCGCGGATAAAGGGGCCTGTTCCCAGCACAGCCGTTCAGACTTGCGCACAACCCATCTACGGAGCGCACTGCTTTCTCATCAACATTCCGGATGAGCCTGAATGGAAGCCCCAGAATCTACACCGGCTTAAAACTGCTACTGCAGAAACTGGCCAGCCTCTCGGGAGGCACCCTCCAACGCGGGCCTCCCTAGCCACGGCAAAATGGTCGAGGTGCACACAGACCTCCCGCAAACGCCGAGAAAGGCGCCGGCGGCCTCACCTCACCAGGTCGCTGGGCTTCTTGAAGCTCTTGGGGCAGTACGAGCAGCAGTTGGCGTACTTGGGCTCGGCCTCGAGCTCCGCCTGCCTGTCCTTCATCTCGCTGATGCGGTCCTTCTCGGCCGCCGACTGCACCAGCACCTGCTCGGAGATGGTCGCACTCTCCTGCGGCCGAATCTTCGCTAACTGCGCCGTCTCCTCCTCCGTGAAAGTGATGACCTCGGGACGAGCCTTTCGAGACGCACTTCTTTCAGAATTCTCTTCCTCTTCCTCCATACACACATCTAAATAAAATACAAGAAATGGATCCAATCCTCATAAAAAATTAAGTTTTCACGAAACAAGTAAAATGAATCCAAACAAGTCTGTAGGGTTTGAAGTGAGTTACTCGGTGAAGCTCTCTTTGGGACAAAGGAGTTTCCTTTGCACTGCTAGTCCATGGGGAAACCGAGATGGGTCCCCAGCAGGGAGAGGCACCGTGGTCACCTCATCTCAACAGCGCCTCCCTGAGGCTCCCTGACCAGCCTGGCAGAGAGCTCCGAAATCACCAGCATCCACACACGACACCAGCATTCATAAACACAGACACTCGCTGACTAATACGGGCAAAAATGGAATTATCATCACATAAAGAAAATCAACAGCCCAAGACAGAAGACCAAGGTGATAAATTTGCAAAAAGGCCCTAATTAGTTACCAAAAAAACCCTTAAAATATATACATTTAAGTGTTCTCTCAGACGTAAGAATATATTTACACTGATTGAAAACAAGAATAAGGTGCGATTAAAATCTAACAGAAGGAAAAAAAGTTGGCTGGGAGTGGGAGGTCAGAATGGCATAGATGAGTAAAAACTGAAAGAATAAAACCTCGACAGAAACACCACCCAGCCACATGGACAGGGGCTAGCACCACTTTAGTGACAAGAGCTACGGGGTGTTCCTGTTAGGATAAAGGGAGGACGATGGGAGAGAGGGAAAGAAGGAGAGAAGAAAAGAGAGGGGCCGAGGAGGGGAGAGGGCAGGTGGGCTGTGGAGGAGAGAATAACACCTGAGAAGATGTGGGGCCGTGGGGTACAGAGAGTGGCCCCAGCAGCACGGACAGTGAAGGTGGAGAGAAAGTTCCAAGAACCCCATCGATACGGCGAAGCCCCGGGAGGGCAAAGGGCAGTGAAACGGAGCACAACAGACAGAAGACACAGAACCGGACGGGGTCGGGCCAGACGCACTGTCCCAACACACGTGACTGAGGCAAACCCTAGGATGGGAAGCCAGCGCAGCAGCTGCTCTTCCTCAGGGACCCCAGAGAGGAAAACCTCACGACAGACTGCGGGGAGCTAACACACAGGTAGCAGAGGGGCCAGGCCGCCACAGGAGCCCCCCGGCCGACGGGAAGGAACAGGGGCTCAGGCCCGGAGGCCGCTGCATCAGCTCCACACCACGGGTTCCAGAAACAGTACGTGGTGCCTTACATTCTGTAACTCACTGCAAGGAGAAGAGTTCTTATTCTCTCCTGTCCTTCACTCGTCACATGACTGAAGTGGAACGATGAGACTGAAAAGCTGGCACCACGTCATGACAGAGTCCGAGAGGTCGGAAACATCGACGTTCAGAATGACCCACTGAGCAGCCCAGAGCAGCATCTGCTCTGCTGTGGAGACGTCAGTTCTTACATCTGAGGTTAGGCACATTTTAAAGACGTTTTCCCCAAATACAAGAACAAGCTACAGGGCCGTCCCGTCAGCCGAGCGCAGCGGAGACAGCCGTGACCTTGAGGCCAGGTGAGCACAGAGCACACAGGGGTGAGCAACCGGGGACAGAAGCCAACGAGCCACCAGCCTTCCGATGGCTGCGAGCACGCCAACCGACACTCACACCCCAGCTGCGTCACACTCACTCCACGAACGTCCCGCACCCACCGCGTGCACACGGGCCTCACACTGTGGATGGACCACCTTCGGGCGACGGGGCTCAAATGCTGTGTGGTCCAAACAGACAGCAGCACCTTCCTACTCCCGGCATTGCACCCGTGGGATGTGCTGAAGAGAGGTCCCCTCCGACACACACAGTGCTCTCCCAGGAGGACGGCCCCAACTGGGAGCAAGGGGCGCTCATCGGCGCATCTGACCCCGAGCTAGCCACACGGTGCTTCGTGTCGACGAGCTGAGGTACCGCCGTGCACCCACGGGCCAGTGGAGGGGTGCAGCCCTCCCTAACTGCTGGCTCCTGCTGGCTCAGGGAGAGACCCGGGCGGGAGGCACACGTCCATCCAGAGGGAATTATGGAACAGAATACGACGGGCTTCCACGGAGCCCCTGGAGCTGACGTCCGCGACAGACCCCAGCAGAGGGAAAACTGAGGGGATCGCAGCCACCACGTACAGCCCGAATCCCTGCTTGTCAAGAAATTAATGTCTCGACCACCACACGCATGTGCACGGCTACGGCGCACGTTCTGGGGTGCGGTGACTGGTGAGATGGTTTCCTTCTCTGCCCTCTCTGAATCCTTTCCCAGAGAGCACACACTGCTGTCATAATCAGAAAATAAGCTAGTTTTAATGATGACGTGTGCACTAATCCATCCCTACACGAGCACCTGGTTACTGAGCCTCGAATCAACACGGGGCAGTACCTCCTCCTTCCGCGTCCCCCGCGGCGGACACAGCAGAGGGGACGGCCTGGTGCCTCTTCATGTGCTTCTTACAGTGCACTGTGGTCCGGAAGCCCTGCTCACAGAACGGGCACTTGTAGGGCTTCATGCTCATGTGCGTGGCCATGTGCCGCGTGAGGCTGCCGTTGGTCGTGAACGAGGCGTTGCAGACACTGCAGCTGAACGCCTTGACCCCTGTGGCAACGGAAACAAGAGCAAAAGCCGCATTTCATCACCTTAAAGTCATCGGCAGTCGAAAGCAAACAAAGATTTGTTCGAGAAGCCACAAAACTGAAGACCGTTTATTTGCCCTGGTCTTATTTTAGGAAATGGACGCAGCGTGTCTTACGACTAATTCCCTACTGGAATTAAAGGCACAAGAACATTGCTCTAAACAAATGCCAAGCTCTCTCTCTGAGAGCTCCCTCCTCCGTCTTTGACATTCCAGCTGGCAACATGCGGTGGATTCTGCCCTAGAAAGGTTTTCTCAGATCCATCTTCTTTCACCATTCCACAGCCAGTGATGCGGGAACTGCCCACAACACCTGAGGACAGCTTCACTTCCAAATCAGGCCCGCCAGGAAGGCCCTGTCCGCTCTGGACTGAAGACACAGAGGCACCTGACTGTCTAAGCACCTCGCTGACCAGCCACGGCTCCTTGTCCAAGTCGCACGGGCTCCTCTCTGCTACGGGGAGTGCTGACTCCTTAGCAGGGCCTTCCAACCAGCCTTCGCGGGACCTGCCCTCCACCTGTCTTCCCAGGGCCTGTGACCACCAACTGTGACTAATCCTACAAAGCCTATCCTTGTTCTGTCAGTATGTTTTTATGTTCAAATAAAGCCTTATACAGAAAACACTGATATTATGGGGCGCCTTGGTGGCTCATTCGTTAAGTGTCTGCCTTTAGCTCAGGTCATGGTCCCAGGGTCCTGGGATTGAGCCCCACATCAGGCTCCCTGCTCCGCGGGAAGCCTGCTTCTCCCTCTCCCACTCCCCCTGCTTGTGTTCCTGCTCTCGCTATCTCTCTCTCTGTCAAATAAATAAATAAAATCTTTAAAAAAAAAAGAAAACACTGATATTAAACAGATACATTAATATATGAAATAAACATACTGAATTTATTAAACAGACAAAAGTAACATATGTAAAATATATTTAACTGCAAATCATATATCTGATAAAGAATATATTAAAAACTCTTTAAAAAACTCAACAATAAGATTGCAAATAATCTAATTCAAAAATGACATAGGATTAGAAGAGCTGCTTCTCAACACGCACATGAAAAGGAGCTCCGCATCCTTAGCCACTAGAGAAACGCAAATGAAGCCCAGGAATGGATACCATGGCACACTCCTAGGGATGGTCATGGTACAAGGGACAAACAACACCAAGTGCTGACCAGAGTGTGAAAGGGGCACCCTAGCTCATCGCTGGTGGACAAGTGAAACAGTGCAGCCACTTGGGAAAACAGTCTGATCAACTCAAAGGCTTAAACAGAGTTACCCCATGACCAAGTCATTCCAGTCTTAAATGGAGAAATGGAAACACGTCCATGTAAGCTGCACATACATGTTCATAGCAGGATGATTCCCATGAGCCTAAAGATGGGAATTACTCCCACGTCCAACAGCAGATGATGGAGGAAGGAAAGGGGGTCCACCTCTACCGTGGAATACTATTCCGCTCCACAAGGGAGTGACGTGCTGCCTACATCTGGAAGAACCCCGGACACATGCCCAGTAAAGGAAGCTGGAGCTGCGTGTTTGCATGTAGATGGAATGTACGGAACGGGCCGATCCAGAGATGGCAGCAGACCCCTGGCTGCCTAGGGCGGGGGCCAGGAGCGAAAACGGGGAGTGAGCACTCACAGATACAGAGCTGCTTCTGGCTATGATGAAAATGGTCTAGAAGGGGGTGGTGCTGATGGCCGCAGCCCGTCATCAACACCCTGGGTCCCACAAACTCCCCAGAGCGAGGCAGACAGTGACCTGTGTGTGTCTTCTCGTGCGACTTGAGGACCCCGGAAGAGACAAAGCCGCGTCCACAGAGCTTGCACTTGTAGGGCTTCTCCCCGGTGTGGGACCTCACGTGCTGCTTCAGGTGGCTGGACTTCTTAAAGCCTTTGTTGCAGTACTCACACCTACAAACACAGCGCGGAGAGCAAACGCCCCGTCAGTTCACAGCACGAGCACGAGCGTGACCTCTGAGGCCGGAGGAGGAACAGTCTCCCCCATGATCACTGAACAATCAGGCATGACTGTTACACACACAGGCGTGTGCTCCAACGTTGAAGAGATGACGAAATAGCAGCAATAATAATTTGTCAGATCAAATTCTGCTCAGAGTGTCTGTAGGCTCAAACATATTTTATTATTTCATTATCAGTAAATCCTACAGCAATCCCCCAGGAGGCATACTGCCTGATTAATCAGAAACTTTACTACAGACTGTTTTCTTTACCAAGTCGTACAAGACACTGTGAAACCGTCCACTGCCTCAGGGTCAGAATCGCTCCTGAGTCCAGACACTTGGCAATGCCAATTCATATACTCTTGAGGTTTATAAAATACGTGACAAAGCAGATTTTCCTAGAGCTTTTTTGAATAATGTGTAAATGTACAGTATCATTTTCCCCTAAGTTATAGAATATATTAAAATCACTTCAAGGATGAAATAATTATGAAATATTTCAAAATTCTTATTCACATATTATTAAAAACTAAAAAAAGGATTTGGAACCCTTTTCCATGTCCCTGTCTGAAGCTGCAGCAGGACGTTAGTCACATCCCAAACCACCGTCTCTGGGACCAGTATCCGCACAGAGCAGCCAACAGTCCGCTAACGGCCATGCCGAACTGAAGACCGACAAACTGGAAACACATTTCGAAATCTCACTCCACGATACAAGCTGGGTTCGGTGAGGGTACCCATTAAAAAGAGAAAAGCAAGCCGACGGCACTCATCGACTGATCTGAGAAAGATAATGCTGCAAACGAAGCTGGGATTGGTTCTGGTCTACACAGCAGCAGGAGAAAATCATCTATTTGCAGAACGGAGTGCATCAAACTGAACCGTTTGAGGTTTGCTGGGAAAGGTCCTCTCGGGTCACATCTATGAACTGAAAGCAACCAGCACGGCCAGGACGACACCACCAGTGCTGTGGAGAGACAGGCACCCTCGGAGGACAGTCTGAAGCAAGACTGTCCCCACCTGGCCCCGGCCGGGCTCCCACCCAGGACCAGCGTCCACGGAGACGGGGCCCTTCTCTGCCTCCAAAACGCTGCTTCCTTTCTCTCATGGGTGACCCCTGCCCGCTCTGCCGACCACGCAGCTGTTCTCCCAAAGTGTCCAAGGACAACCTGGATGGCAGAAGCCAACCGTGAGGACGCGCTCGCCCTGGGAGAGCCGCCTCGCCGGGAGTGCGCACGGCCTGCGGGTGCCCCGTCGCAGTGCAGGGGCCACGCAAGGCGGCGAGGGGACAGCCCAGCTGCCAGGGGCAGGGTCCACAGAAAGAGCTCCTCTGGAGCCGTGTGCCCAGGAAGCACATCTCAGGGAGCTTTGCTATTCTCTGCTTTTGTCATAATAATGAGGCAAAGGTAAAAAATATAATGAAATTATAGGCTGCTGGCTCCATGTTTCTTAATGTCTTGGGGGAGGATCCCTGACCTCCTTGCGAGTCCTATGAAAGTGACACACCACCTCCAATAATAAAACTATTAAAATATTATGAAGCCAAGACTATCTCAATAAAGACTACGCATCTTGCTTCTTATATGACGCACAGAGTCGTATCCAGTTTTGTAAAACTACATGCATCTTATTCGCTGTGAACGTGCACGCCCTAGCGCGAGCGGGGGCAAGTCTATCCTCGTCCGCGCGTCCAGAGCACTGCAGGCACGCTGAGGGCGCGCAGTAGTGCCGCTGAACGGACAGGTGCACGAGGATGAACAGGTGGACTGAAAAGCTGTCTCTGCAATCATGGTGCACCTTGGTTGTTACGCACCAAGCCCACAAAGAACTTGAACAACAGGCACACAGTAAATTTCAGTTATTTCTGAAAACATGGTAACAGGAAGCCACAACAGAGCAGGTTAAACCTGTAGGCTGCGGCCTCCCACTTGGTCCTGTCACTAAGTAGCTGCAGAAATCTCAGCAGGTGAACCTCTTTTATCTCAGATCCTTTAATCATAACAAAATGCGGCTAAGAGCGGGCCCGTTCACAGCGTTTCTGAGAGAGGCAGATCGCGCAGGCCCGGCGGGGAAGCACACACTGGGCACGGGGGTGCGGCCAGCAGCGCCGCGGCGCCGAGCTGTGCAGACGGCTACCTGTAGGAGCGCCGGCTCTGGTCCTCCCTGTCCTCCAGGAACTGGGGACGCTGAGTCTGCAGGTCCAGGTCCTCTCGGGACGACTCCTGGATCAAACGCGCTGTCTGAAATTTAGCAGAAGTACAAAGCAGACTACCTGAATATCTATAAATAAATGCAAAACAACGAACAACTAAGGATAAGAAATTTATAAATGCAGATTCAAAGGAGAAACTCCACATAGCTCATTGTAAGCATTTGGCTAGATTAATAATAAAAATCATTCATACCAATTTTATTAAATACTTATTTACTTTCTATTAATTTGCTTTAATACAAAATTTAGCCAACCATGAAACCGATCTGTCCGTATTATTATGGATCTTAGTGAGAGATCACTCATCCGCTCTCGTCTTACTGAGAACGAACATAGTCCTACGACCTCGCTTGCCACAGAACCACAGGGAGAGGAAGCATGTCCCCCGCCGGGAACAACAGCATGCCCACGGGGAGCAGCCCGTCAGCACCATCCCTTCCTGACACAGGAGTAGCAAGCCCGCGACCCCAGCAGGAACCGAGCACACCTGCTCGGGGATTTCCGACTCCTGCAGAAAACCATGACGCTCACTGGACAGAGGTAAGCTGACCTCCAGGACATGCAGAACAGGCATAGGACTGAGCCGTGGACAGCCCACCCGTGCGCAGCAACTTGCTCACCTGACTTCCCTGAGCAAAGCAGAGGGCCCCCCGTCCTGTCCAAGTGTGTCGGGCGTGCGGCTGTACTCAGAGGGCTCTGGAGTAAGGGGCAAGCCACCACGGAATGGAGTGCTCCCCACTGCCCAGACTCTACCCAGACTCAGCATCAGAATTACATGGTTTCTACACTGTGAAAAAGTGCTCTGAAATTTCCACTGGAGGGCCCAGGCCTACCACCTGGAGAAGCTACCGAGAATGGCCCTGTTCCTTCTCAACAGTGGCTTGTAAAGAAAGAAAACAACTGATGGGCCAATCACTTCCATCACTAGTGAAAACTCTCCCAAAATGGGAAAATCAAAACCAAAACCAAAACTTAAATGTCTCCAACTAGACTGAGTAGAAATTTTAAATGATGTGTTTAAATATTTATTTTTAGTATGTCAGCATTCCTTCTATTTTCCTTCTAAGGTGCAAGATTCCACCAATAAAAACAGTTAGGTCACTAAAGCCACATAATACCCTTCACATGTGATTACACAGCACTTTACTGACTTTTAACCCAAAGGTAAAATCCCCATCACGAGATTGACGTCTCTAAGTAAAATATAAATGTTTGATGGGAAAAGCCGTGTACGTGGGCATTTCAGCCTCACAGGTGATGTAGTCATGTGGCCACAAGAAGCGAGCACGCCCTCCTAGGTAAGCTGAACGTGCATAAGTACAGCACAGAGGAAAACAGAATGTGCCCACCACCGACACGCGCCCCTTCCGTGGACACTCACGACGTTCATCGCGTCAGAGCTGGGGACCTGCAGCAGGTTCTGCTGGTGGAAGCTGGTGGAGAGGGCCTGAGACTCCAGCGTGCTGGAGTCTTGTAGCTGCTGGACGGGGGCAAACGTGGGCTGTTGGCTGTACGTATCCGTCACGGTAAAGCCTAAAACAAATCAGAAAATACGAGCTCGACAAAAAATACTACAGTCACACCAAAAAAAGGCCAAAAAAGTTGGCTTCACAAATAAAGATTTCTACCTTCTGAATTAGACTCAGGGTTAGCTTTTGCCAGCAGGCTCTGAGAACGCCCGCGCACGGGCAGGAGGCTGCACCCAGCACCGCCCCTGCCAGGCAGGCTCACAGACAAGCCACCAACGCACGGCTGCCCCACCGTCCGACTTCGACTCAGTCACCGTTTCTGGGCACAAACTACGTGCAGAATGGTCATCAAAGGTGCGTTCCAGACAACCCGAGCAGACCACCCGCATGCACGCACGTGCGCACAAACACGCAATCCATGCGGAACATTACTGGGTTGGAAATCATAAATTTCAGAAGGGCCTTAAAACAAACACCTCAGGCCGCTGTAGAATCCTCCTGACCCGGGTAGAGCCCCTGAAACGCGCGCGCAGGACCCACCACTGACCCTGTGACAAGCCAGCCGGTTCGAAGGACGGCTGCGGAGGCGCCTGCTCTTCAAACTGGTCCATGTGCCCCTGGAGAGCGGCTGGCGGAGCCACGAACCTGTCTGAGATAAAAACACAGACGGGCGGGGAAGTCACACATTTCGAAGATGTGCACATCTACCGATCTGTCCAAAAGGATACTCACGTGAGGTTTCAAAAATTAGCCTCCTTACTTTGAAAAGACAGTAGGACGGCAAATTTTATATATATATATAATTATATTTACATATTAACTTATTTACTAAATATTATATATAAATTATATATTCATAAATATATAACCACTTATATGTTTGTATGTGTGATATATATTTGTATATATTTATATAAATATATAGTTTTATATGTATATTATATATATATTTCACATATGGGGTATAGTTGGTGCATTATCTTTGAACTTCCAGAAAATCACTTCACAGTTTACCCTAAAACTCAGCCAGTCTTCTAATAGGGAAGTACCCGGAGGACAATGACACTCAAGGACTATTTAACACCTTTTTGGATGTGCATTGTTCCAGGCAACACAGAGGATAAAAAGCACAAAATCCTGCTCATCGACTAAATACACTGGGGCTTCCGTACTACCACACGGTAAGCTGGCCGGCAAACAGTCTGTTAGCAGGCCTGCCCGGGACAAGCAGCCCGTGCAGACGCATCAACCACGTCCCCAGGCTCACTGTCTACAGCTGAGCTGACACCTTGTAGCAAGACTCCATCGATGAGGACAGCGATGGCTGGATCGCTGCAGAGGCCAAGGACAACGGCTCGCAGACTCGCGCTGGTGTGTGCGTCAGACTCTCGCTGCGCAGTAACAGGATACTAGTGATCAGACAGATGGAGTCTTACTGAAAACGAAAGCTACTCTCAACTCAGGGTGTGCTGAAGGTCCTATGTCTGTAATTCTCTATCACAGCAAACTCTCTCTCAGGTGTACACACACAGCACAAATTGGGACTGAAAAAGTCAGAGATGAGAGACACCCATACAGACCGGACGGAGCATACACGGCTGCAAAAGTATGCGGATTGTTCTAAGAGTGAGAACTTGTGAAATATTTGCCTTCATCTGCTTCCAGAGGCTGATGCGCCAACTGCTGCCCCAGCCCCGCGTCCTCCGTGCGCACGACCTGCTGAGGCTCCAGGTCCAGCATGGCCTCGGGGTTCGCAGGGCCCGCCGCGGCCGCCTGCAGCTGCTCGCTCTCGATCTCCACCTGCATGTGCGTCGAGACGTGCATGCTCTGCTGGTCCACGGCGCTGTCGTCCAGCGAGGCCGCTTGCTGATGCTGCTGCAGCTGCTGGGCAAGCTCGTATCTTCAAAACATCAACGACAATCCGCACAGTTAGGTGCTATCAAAACCTACTCCCATGAAGAACTGCTGTGCGAGCCGCCAGTCATCAGATAACATTTAAGAAAATTATTTCATTTTGAAGCTGTGGTGGCAATCCAGTTGAAATGAAATGCTATTAATAATTCTAAAGGAAAATCATGTTCCCTTGACTTTAAGTGATTTCACAGATGATAGGGACATGAAGGCAGCAAAGAGAGGATGAAGGACAACACACGCCAGAATACTTAAAATGTAAAAAGAAAATTAAAAAGATAACATATGTTCCAAAGTAAAACTGTCCCAGTTCAAAATTAAAATTAAAACTCATTCTGCAATAAGTAAAAAAGAAGTGAACAAAATAAGATAGGGCCTTTACGGACCGATCTCCGTACTATAAACAAATGTGGTGCAGAGCCCGGGGGCAGAGTCCCATGACCTGCTGTCCCTCGCAGTCCGGGGCACAGACACCTTATTTGATCAACGATCTATTGTGTGACAGAACACAGACTAGGAGGCATACACGTGGCTGCTCCTATTTTCTGCAAAACCATGCTCATGTTAATATTGCTGTTGCATATAGTAAATACATGAAGTACATTTCCATCCAGGTCAACAATTTATCTTTCAAAGAGAAAACTGAACAGTGAATTCAGTGAATGAATCACAGAACTTAAAAAAAGCAGCTCAAACCCGATGAATAGGCTGCACCGGACTGGACACATGGCCGGTCTGTCCCCCTCTCCAAGACACCAGGGTCAAACACAAACACACTCCACCATTTGCCTGATTCCAGAATCTTACGAATCTGCCTACCTAGAACTCCATTCTAGTTCCAAACAAAATCTTTCTTCATTTTCTAATATCAAAAATAGTCACCTCTCAACGACTTTCACTGAGGAAGGGGGAAGATGTCATAGAAATAGGCAAGTATGAAAACATACACGGTGACACCTTCACTCTGATGACAACTCAGCAGTGCCAGGACGTTCACCCCGGGCCCCTCCACGACCCCCGACAGGGGAGCAAGTGTGCCTTGCGTGGTAACTTTTTTTCTGTACTTTTACTACTTTCTATACTATTCTATACTTTTACCTTTTATACTTATTTTTAATATAAGTGTATATGGTATTTTAGGAATTCCCAGCACTTCAAACGAAGGGATGAAACACGGGAGCTCCTCGCTGCCTGCAGGTGGGATCAAGAGTCCATACAATCCGTGGAAGGAGATCATCAGCTCTGCAGCATGACAGACCCACCAGTTTACACTGTCACCTCAAGCCACACATCTCCTACAGTAACCGTGCCAGGTGTCCCCCAGCAAAAGCTGTGACAATCAGCAGCCAGGCAACACTCTGCCTAATAGAGGAGACCCAGCCAAAACCAGCTGACCCACTTCCCAGAAACTCTACCCCTGGCTGTCACATCCACCGACGAGGCCCGCAGCGTGGACTCCCACACCACCACAGCGAGTGCATGGACTTAAAAAGGCCTGAATTCCTGACAGAAAAAGTCTTCTTCGCGTGCCACCGGGCCAGGTCCTGTCCAAGCTCTACCCTCCTAGCACGTACTCTCTCAGGCACGTGGGATAGTGACCAGGGGGCACAGGACCCTGAACATCTAGGCACCATGAATTCCCCAGTTGAAATGCATGTGAAGCCCATCATTTCCTCCATAAAATGCAGGAAAGTATAAACTGGATATAAAATTGGCAAGAGTCCCCCACACTGATACCACCAACATCATATTCCAGCAGTTAAACTTCTCAGCTAAGTAATCAACTGTGCCAAAATCAAAGAAGACAATGCTTCTTTGCCCTAAGTGCTTAGGCATCCGTGTGCTTGGGCATCAGAGGGATAAGACCAAACACCTATTCCTCACAGGTAGCTTATTCTACCATGTGGGGTTTGGTTTTGTTGGTAGCATCAGGCAGAGATATCTGGGTTAAAGTATTGCCTGAAAATAAATGTTCCGGGGCAGAAGGTTTAATATTCTTTGGTGGTGGACCTAGTGACGCTTACTTTCAAAGTCTCCCGGGACGTGGTCGCCTGATCCAGGCTTTTCATTACAACAGACCACTGTGGCTTCCCAGAAACACATGAATGAGCTCCAGATACAGCCAGAAATGCACTCCTGCAAGGGCTTCCTGGCTCACCTCCATTTAGAGATGAGACAGCCCTCTAATCAAATAAAAATGTAAGTCAGTTTTAATGATGGATTTATGTGATAACTAAAACATACATTCTGTTTAAGCCAACAACACAGAATCATGACTGTTCAGATACACCGATGATATGCCTGGACATCACAGGGTTGGCTGACTAAGATTTTCCTTTCTGCAGTCTTCACGACCTAATTACACCATCAGCCATAGTTTAGTTAGCATTTCAGCTACCACCGCCTGTTTTAAGAGAGCTTACAAAGCATTCAGCCCCATGTAGACTACTTCAATATGATATTAAAAATAAAAGCATTAACATTTTAGTCTGTGGCTCTTAACAACGACATAAAAGTTTCTTCAGCCCATACACCTCAAGCTAGACATAATACTATAGGAATCAGACAATAATTTCTTAAAAACACTCTCCACCACTATCTGGGAATTACAGATTACTAAAAAGTGACCATCAGAATTGTACCTACCTATGGGTTTTCATGTGCTTTTTGCAATTTAGTGAGGTCTTAAATGTTTTCTGGCAATAGGGACACATATAGGGACGAAGGTCATTATGGATACCCATATGTCGCCGTAAGCTCCCACCAGTAGTGAAAGCTCCGTTACATATCAGACACTTGAAAGATTTTAGTCCAGTGTGCGTTCGGACGTGTGCTTTGAGCACTCCTGCAGAAACAAAGCCTCTTCCACACTGAGAACATTTAAAAGGCTTTTCACCTGTATGTGATCTAAAAAGAATAAAAATTTTCATGAATAAGCTTCTTACAACTTTATAATGCTTTATCTCTAGAGTGCACTCGTACATTCTTTCACTTGAGCACCACTTTTTAAAGCTAAGCAGTGAGAAGCCCGAGATGCAGAGAGCTCGAGTGACTTGCCTGAAGCCACACAGCTGGTGCCCCGCGGACACAACGCCGCGTCAGCAGGCTGCCCTACGCTCTAAGTGCTTTCATGACATGTCACCGTCTCTTGGGACCGAGTTTCTGCTTTCTTTTCACTGCTGCTAGCAGAAGCATTAATCTAAACGCTGATGAACACACCTGAAAAACTGCTCAAGTACGTAACTGTAATGCGACAGACAAGTACTTGTTTGACACGTCCTAGAAATTGCAAATGCTGAAATGTAAGAGGAATGCAAATAAAGCTCAGTGACAATTTCTGGGCAAAATATTTTAGTCGAGACACTAAAGAATGAAGATATCAGTCACCAATAAATATTTTGGGGTCAAGTGCGACATTTTAAATACCCAAAGCTAACACTACCCTCCTCACTACTCCTCCACGTCACCAGCTCACTACACCACTGCATTTCCTCTACGTTTTCCATTTCCGAATCTGTTACCTTACCTGATGTGTTGTTTAAGGTGGCAAGATTTTTTATACGCACGATGACAGTAAAAACACTTGTACGGTCTATCTGCTTCGTTTACAAAATTATTATTAAAGTAACTTTGAAAAAACTGGTTTCTTGGAATGGGCTGGATAAGACCTACAAACCAAAAGAAAATCAGGAATAATTCACTGTTAATGCTACTAAAAAAGTTAAATGTTAAAAAGCAACTGCTTTTCCCAGAAGATGAAAATTTCGAGGAGTTAAAGTATAGATTCCAGTGTTGCCGCTAAATGCTATCTTAATCGTGTTAGAAAAAGGCCCATTGGGGACACTTACAAAGTTCCTCTAAGACAGATACTTTCCAACACAGGGACTATCTGTACATCGCAGCTACTTCCTTTGGGTCTAGAGCCAATTTTTAATGGATTCCTACATTTGTTGGCATGGAATCTAAATAAACTATATCCAAAATGTAGGTTAATCAGGACACTAAATCCCTTATTTATTCAGTATAAAGACTGCACCCTAAGTACTTTAATAAACTCAAAACACAAATGATTCTAACATGATCTTCCGTTCTAAAAACAAGTCAGCATTTTCATAGAAATTTTACTGAAGGGTTATCTGTCAATAGCAAAACTGCTAACTTAAGTATTTCAGGTTTGACATACTTTCAATAAAGGAGGAATCCCCTTAGGTTGACTATGTAATAATATGTCTTGATCAAGCTCCTGAGTTAAATATGCAGTTCAGGACAAACATACACCTGAGCCTTGTGAATCACTTCGCATTACCTGGAACCTGAAGAGAAAGACCCCCACTGTCCAGGCCCCTGGCTACTCCTCCTTCTCCCAGGACAGCACAGCTGTCCGCCAGGATCCGGGCCCGGCCCCCAACCTCCCTGCTCACTTGACTGCGCCAGGATTCTCGGCAGGCCCCTCTCAGGACGCTGCAGTCCCAGCTTCCCCTGACATCCAGACTCCAGCTCGATTCTCTGCCCCAAGGCCTACCTCCCTCTCCCACCTCTCCTTGTATATGACAAACACCCCTCTTCCCGGTCAGACAGGGCCAGGTATTTCAGGATTTCTGACAAGTCCCTTCCCTGTCTCATTGAGTCATTGGCCAGTCCTGGGGATCCGACTTCTCCAATGCCTCGTAAACTGTTTCCCCATTTCTATTCCGCTGCCACGGATCTCAAATAATGGAGAAAGAATAACAAAGCCGGAGAGAACTCAGTAGCTCAGCTAAGCCACGTCACTCCTACATCAGACTGAAGTCCTGACGCTTGCATCAGACCATTTAGTTTTCAAAGAGAACTCAGAACCCTCCCTTGTGATCTGTGTTCAATCCACCCAGCACAAACCCTAAAGCTGCCAAGACTTTTCCCATTTCACAAGTGTTTTGGACCAGTGAGCCGAATCAGGGCCATGCAGAGACATTCTCTCTCCAGCAGCTCCAACGCTGTTCTGTGCTCCCCGGCTTTTTCCTAGCGACTCTGCTCCCGCTCAAAACAAACAGCTTGAGTCGCCTTTCCCAGGACCCACATACTGAATCTGATGGAGACACCACGACGATGCGAGCCTCCAAATCACTGTTCTGCTCAACCTTCTCCCATCTCGACAGAGCGAACACATGCCTCAATGGCTTCCTATCAAGTACTCAATTACCACGACTGCTCAGCATGGCATTCCAACACCGGCTCGCTCACCATCTCCACCCACCCGCCCACCCTTCATCCTGCCCCTCTAGATCTCTATGCTCTCGCTCATTTCTGAGCAAACCCAGCACTTGTCACTGTTCCTTCTCCCAACTCTTTTCCACACTCCACCGGCTGTAGCTTGAGCAGGGGACCTGTCCCAGGGACACAGCTTTGGGCCCATGACACCTGCCAAGGAGGACAGAATACGACCCAATAAATTAGGTGAAGAGAACAGAAAGCTCATGTGAATATTCTCCAAAAGGGCAACCGAGAAGAGGGACGTTGCAGGTCATGACTCAGCTTAGGAAGCTGTGACGTTCAAATGCTCACACGGAAGTCTCTGGGGGAAAACGCAACAGCAACTCTCAGGCAAAATTATTTGGGATTTTATGCAAATAGGCTCAATAACTATTAGCATAAAAGTACCACTTAATTCAAATTATAAACTCCAAATAAATAGTATCTAATAATCCATTTTCTTGTTCCTTGTTGAACTTAATAGAATGGTTTCTTTTTCTTTTTTAAAGATGTATTTATTTATTTTAGAGAGAGAGAATGCTAGAGAGCGGGAGGGGCAGAGGGAGAGAGAGAATTTCAAGCAGACTCCACAGAGCATGGAGCCTGACTCGGGGCTCGATCCCAGGACCCTGACATCATGACCTGAGCTGAATCCAAGGGTCGGATGCTCAACCGAGTCACCCAGGTGCCCCTGGAATGAATGATTTCTAAGAAAAACATCAATAAAAAAATTTTAAAGTTCACCCCACTAAAATGAACTGTACAAATATACAAATTTGATAAATTAATTTTATGTACTTTATTAGATAATATATACATTAAGAAGCAATGAGAAAGAAAAATATAGAAAGTGAAATAATTTTAAGCAACTAGTTATACAAATTACATAAATTTCTGGAGGTAAGTAAAATAAACGGAATTCACAGTCATTTTGAAAAAGTAAAAGTCCTCCAGTGGTTGTCTTCTCTCTCTTTTACTGGGGGAGGAAGTAAGACACTTCACAAATAAGAAAACAAACGATTGCTTTTGCTGTTTTATCTACCAAAAAAGAATAAGCCTCACAAGGAGGGGTGCGGAGAAGCTGTCCGAAGCTCAGCACCGAGTCAGACCTGAAATCAGTTACGAAGGCAGAACCGTAGGCGAGCGCCCCCCTAGAACCCTGCACTGCGGACACAAGGCTCAGGAGCCGGCAGGCCTGCGCGGTTTCAGCACCAGCAGTCGCCTGCGCCCCACCTCACGCCGTTAGACGACCCCGCGCTGCCGGCCCACGACACCTGCCCGGCCTTCGCTGAGCGGCCGGTCGCCAGAATCTGGCCAATGGCCTTCACATGGGCCGTCTGCAGCGGGCCTCCCAGCCCCCAGCCCTCCGGAGGCCCACGCTGTGACACGCCGACTCCACACAGGGCCCCCCTCCAGCCACCTACCCAAGCACCCAACTCTTCCTCCTGTGGCTTCTGGAACCTACGTTCTCCATCACAAACCACTTCACAGAATGTCTAGTTCCTCCCTTCTTTTCCGTAACCGTGAGTCTACGGTCAACAGTGAGTCCCTTGAAGCTGGTACTCTCACTTCTAGTGACAGCTTCTGCTCTGAGTTGAGGAGCCCTCTGGCCTTGCGCCCGGCCTGGCTCGGGCCTCCCAATCTGCCATCACTTCCTTCCCAGTCCTGCCTGTAGCTCCAAGAGCCAGGCCCCCGTTTCCAACTCTCGGGCAGCCTCCAAGTGCTCTGGCCCCTTCTCAAATAATTAGGAAGCTCATAAACAGAAAAACAAAAGAACCTGCACTCAGAGATAATCATAACTACCAGTTGTGTGTATTCTAACAAAAGAGTTTGTTATTATACAAACACAAGTGGGATCAAGCATACACACTGTTCTGGTTATACTTCATAAATATATATTGACTGCCTTTCCAAGTCAGTACACGGGACACATCATCCTCATCACCCTTCTGATATCTGCAAGGAATTCCACTGGACCAATGTATCCAGTTCACGTCATAGAGTTTTGATGAATATTTCTAGTGCTTCTAACTGTACAGTGACACAATGTTGCAATTGTAAACAATCTAGTCTACACAACTGTTTACCTTAGTGATTTCCCCCTAGCCAAGGAATTACAAGTTCTAGGATGGTGTCCACGCATATGTATTTAGAAACAGATCCCTAAATGATTCAGAGCCCTTTACAAGTGGGGGGAGGGGGGGGCAGGGGTCCCCTAGTTTGAGCTATTAAGGCAGTAAAATAACAGACCTCATTTTTCAGATGCTTTTTCACTTCTAGTAATTTAACAAAGTTCTGTTACACAGTTAGGCTAATTACAAGGTCTCAATCTTTGAAGAAAAAAAATGAAGGGTGAACTAAACATACATAAATGTCCTAAGGTCTTAGTGATAATGTGTCATTTCTACTAGATCATCAGTCCATATATGTATACATATATTATTTTAAGGAAACTACTAATCTCAAAGAAAGGCATGAATAAATTCTACTTGATGAATTTTGTGTCTCAAAAACAAACTGGAAATGTCCTTAAAACTTCCTAAAATTCCAGGGCACCTGGGAGGCTCAGTAGGTTAATTCTAACTCCTGGTTTTGGCTCAGGTCAATGATTCCAGGGTCCTAAGATCAAGCCCCACATCAGGCTCTGCACTCAGCATGGAATCTGCTTGAGATTCTCTCTCTCTCCCACTCTGCCCGTCCCCTCTCGCTCTCTAAATAAATAAATACATACATACATAAAATATTTTTTAAAAAACTTTCTAAATTCCTTCCGTGATAACAGAGGAGAAAGCTTTATCTTGTTAGTGTTTGGGGAAAATATATTTAAGTCTTAGAAGAGCTTTCTCATATTGTAAATAGTAAGAAAATGCAAATACAACAAAAAAACAAAATGATGACAAACATAACACACATTATGTATCAAACATAACATATAAAATAAATTTAATATATAAGATTAGACAAATGTGTTAAAAAAAAAAAAAAAAAAGCAAGATGGGGCGCCTGAGTGGCTCAGTCATTAAGTGTCTGCCTTTGGCTCAGGTCATGATCCCGGGGTCCTGGGATCGAGCCCCGCATCAGGCTCCCTGCTGGGCGGGAAGCTTTCTCCCTCTCCCACTCCCCCTGCTTGTGTTCCTTCACTTGCTGTGTCTCTCTCTCATCAAATAAATAAAAAATAAATAAATAAAATCTTTAAAAAAAAAAGCAAGATAAATGCTCTAATATCAATATAATTAAAACATGAATATAAACTTGGAAGATCAATCGTTACAGCCCTGAGGTTTAAAATAATAGATAACCAAAGCCTGGCTCACTTTCAGATTAAAGTATTTCAAATATGTATGCTACACAAAAGGAAAAAACAGTGATACACACACACACACACACACACACACAGATAGTGATATATAGGGAAAAACAGTAATTTCTAAAGATATATATATATTTCTAATGATATATATATATCAATCTGTGATTTGAAAATCGAGAAGCAACTACAGATCTGAATCTCTTCCTTGTGTCTTGTTCCCCCAGTTTTACTGAGAAATAATTGGCGCACATCACTGTGGAAGTTTAAGGCGTGCAGCAGGATGGTCTGATTTATGTCTACAGACATGGTTGTCACAGTAGACTCAGCTAACACCCATCTTCTCGCAAAGATACAATTAAAGGAAAAGAAAGAAGAAAAATAGAAAACATTCTCCTTGTGATGGGAACGTCTCAGGATTTACTCTCTTCAGAACTTTTCCTGTGCATCCCACAGCTGAGTCACCGTGGCGCACATCCCACCCCTAGCGCTCATTTATCTTACAACTGGAAGTTTGTACCTCTTGACCCCCTCCCTCCAATTCCCCCTCCACCTCCCCTGTGGCAACCACAGATCTGACCTATTGTTCTATGAGTTTCTTTCTGTTTTTCTTCTTTCTAGATTGCACATAGAAGTGAGATCATACAGTATTCGTCTTCCTGCCTGACTTGTTGCACTTAGCAAAATGCCTTCCAGGTCTATCCATATTGCTGCAAATTGTAGGACTGCCTCATTTTTTACAGATGAATAATATTCCAAAATTTCTTTACCCGTTCATTCACCGACAGACAGGTTGTTTTCATCTCTTGGCTACTGTAAATAATTCTGCTGTGAACACAGGGGTGTGGTTATCTTTCTGAGTTAGCTTTTTCATTTCCTTTGGATATATTCCCACAAGTGGAATTGCTGGATCACATGGTAGTTCTATTTTTAATTTTTTGAGGATCCTCTATACTGTTTTCCATTGCAGTTATGCCTATTAACAACCCCACCAACAGTGCACGTCAACATCCATCATCTCTTGTCTTTTTGATAATGGCCATTCCAATGGCTAGGAGATGACATCTCACTCTGGTTCTAATTTGCATTCCCTACTGACCAGAGATGTTGAGCATCTTCTCATGTACCTGTCGGCCTACTGACAGTCTTCTTTGGAGAAAAGTCTATTCAGGTAGTTTACCCACTTTTTAATTTTTTTTAAATTTATTTATTGGTTTGGGTTTTTTTTTCTTTTTTGCCATTGAGTTGTATGAGTTCTTTATATATTTTGGATATTAACACTTTATCAGATACATTGACTGCAAATTTTTTTCCATTCCATAGGCTGTCTTTCCACATTGTTGATGGTTTCTGTTGCTGTGCGCAAACTTTTTAGTTTTAGTCCCACTTATTTTTTTATTTTGTTGCCTGTGCTTTAGATGTCATATCCAAAACATCATTAACAAGACCCATGTCAAGGAGCTTTGTTCCTATGTTTTCTTCTAGAACTTTTATGGTTTTAAGTCTTACATTTAAGTCTTTAATCCATTTTGAGTTAATTTTTGTAAGTGGTATAAGATAAGGGTCTAGTTTCATTCTTCTACGTGTGAATAATCAGTACCATTTGCTGAAGAGACTGTCTTTTCTCCATTGAGTGTTCCTGGCTCCCTTGTCAAATACTAGTTAACCATATATGCTTGGGTTTATGTCCGGGCTCTCAATTTTATTCCATTGTTCTCTTTGATGCCAGTAATACACTGTATCTGTGATGACAGCTTTACAGTACAGCTCGAACTCAGGAAGCATGGTGTCTCCTGCTTTGTTCTTTCTCATGATTTCCATGGCTATTCAGGTTCTTTATGGTTCCATAACAATTTTAGGAGTGCTTTTTCTACTTCTGTAAAAAATACCATTGGAATCTTGATAGGTTTGCACTGAATCCATACGTGGCTTTGACAGTATTGACATTTTAACATTGTTAATTCTTCCAGTCCATGAACTGGGATACTTCCAGTCCATGAATGGGATACTTTTCCATTGATTTGTGTCTTCTTCAACTTCTTTCATCAGTGTCTTTTAGTTTTCAGGTACAGATTTTTTACCTCCTTGGTTAAATTTATTCCTAAGTATTTTACTGTTTTTGATGCTAATGCTCTAGTTAGGACTTCCAGCACTATGTTGAACAGGAGTGGTGAGAATGGGTACCCTTGTCTTGTTTTGATCTTAGAGGAAAAGCCTTTACCCTTTCACCATCGAGTATATTGTTAGCGGTAGTCTTATCATATACGGCATTTATTATGTTGAGATATGTTTCTTCTTTGCCTAATTTGTTCACATTTTTTTATCATGAATGCATGTCGAATTTTGTCAGATGCTTTCTCTGCATCTATTAGGATCACATGAATTTTTTCTTTCATTCTGTTAATGTAACATACCACATTAATTGATTTGCACATGTTGAACCATCCTTACATCCCTGTGATAAATCCCACCTAATCATGGTGAATGATTCTTTTAATGTACTGCTGAATTTGGTTTAGCAGTATTTTATAAAGAATTTCTGCATTTATGTTCATCAGGGATATTGGCCTGTAGTTTTCTTTTCTAGTAGTGTCCTTTTCTGGTTTTGGTATGATGATAATGCTGGTCTTGTAAAATGAGTTTGGGAATGTTCCTTCCTCCTTGAATTTTTTGGAAGAGTTTGAGAAAGGTTGATGTTAATTCTTCTTTAATGTTTGGTAAAATTCACTAGTGAATGCTTCTGGTCCTGGGCTTTTCTATGTTGGGAGATTTTTGACTATTAGGAATTTGCTAAAACTTTTTTTGTGGCCTAACATATGATCTAATCTAGAAAATGTCTAATGTGTGCTTGAGAATAATATGTATTCTGCTGCTGTTAGTTAGAATGTTCTGTATATGGCTGCTAGGTCCATTTGGTTTATAAGTGTTGTTCAAATCTGCTGTTTCCTTATTGATTCTCCATCTGAATGATCTGTTCATTGTTGAGAGTGGAGTATTAGAGTCCTCAATGATTACTGTTTTACTGTTTATTTCTCCTTTTAGCTGTTAGTTTCTGCTTTATATATTTAGGTACTCCCATGTTGGGTGCACAAATATTTACAATTGTTATATCTTCTTGATGTATTGACCCCTTTATCATTATATAACAACCTCCTTTGTCTTTTTTTTCATCATTTCTACTTTAAAGTCTATTTTGTCTAAAAAAATTAAAAATAGAAAGGAAGGGAGGGAGGGAGGGAGGGAGGGAGGGAGGGAGGACGGAAGGAAGGAAGGAAGGAAGGAAGGAAGGAAGGAAGGAAGGAAGGAAGTCTATTTTATCTGATGCAAGTATAACTACCCCTGCCTTTTTTGGTTACTATCTGCTTGAAATGTCTTTTTCTATCCCTTCACTCTCAGACTATGTGTATCTTTTCAAAGCTAACATGAGCCTCTTGTAGGCAGCATATCACTGGGTCTTGTTTTGCTATCTACTCAGAAATTCTATGTCCTTTAATTTGAGGATTTAATCCATTTACATTTAAAGTAATTATTGATAAGTAAGAACTTCCTAATGCCATTTTGTTAATTGTTTTCTGGATCCAATGTTCCTTGTTTCTTATTCTGCTGTCTTTTTTGCGCTTTGATGCCTTTTGGTATCAGTATGTTTTAATTTCTTTATCATGCTCTTTTGTGCAATTACTATAGGATTTTCCCTTATGGTCACCATGAGGCTTACATAGACTACCTTAAACTTGTAACACCCTATTGTAAACAGATAATAACTTCAATAGAATTCATAAATTTTACACTTTTACTTCTCCTCCCTCTCACATTTTAGGTTATTGCTGTTACAATTTATATGTTTTTTTATACTATGTAACAACAGATTATTGTAGTTATGGTTATTTTTCCTAACTTCTCTTTTTTTAAACTTTTAAACAAAAGTTGTAAGTAAAGTGCACCACTATTACCATATTGCAGAATCTAACTATGATTGCATATTTACCATTACCAATGAGATTTATGCTACTTTTTAATGTTTTATGATGTTAATTATTGTTCTTTTACTTCCACTCAAAGAAATCCCTTTAGCATTTCTTGTAAGAAGATCTGGTGGTAATGAACTCTCTCAGCTTTTTATGACGGGAATAATGAACTCCCTCTGAATATTATGATCACTTTGACTCCAATACCTCCCCAGTCTGCACATAACTGTATTTAAAATTTAGCTCTTGAATTAGAAGAAAAAACATTTAGAGTATAAGACAGCATGTCTAGTGAAATACAGTCCCTAACATGCAATAAATTTCACAATATTCAAGTTCAGTAAAAATTACTGGTGCTTGGGAAAAAAAATTACTGGTGCTTGATACCAAGATACAATGACTACTTGAAATTCATATTGTGCTCTTCCACACTTCTGAGCCTGGGCATGCAGTGGTAATGGGTATGCAGAGGAAGTGAATTTTACTGACCACAACTCTGGTCTAGAAGTCAGAAGATCCAGATTCTAGTTCTACCATGAGTACAAACTAGTTGTATAACCTAAAAGCAACACTGTAACTCTTTCTAGAGCCTAGTTTTTACATCTGTACAAATGAGGAATACAGAGAGGTTTTGGAATGACTTTTTTTAGCTCCTATACAGCTCTAAAAGTTTTTATGACCATATGGTACCATACCACCAACAGTGCTTCCTTAATATGCAGACTAAATGACTTGGTACAGTCGTTTTAATGCATTCTAATACTTTCCTAAGTGACAGTCTTAGTCTAAATGACATATTGTGTTTTAAGTAACTAGGCTGAACTAGAACAGCTGATCTCCCAATGAAGTCAAATATTTTTAACTAATCTATGCTAAAAACCCTGCCATGTTTTTATCAAAATCTGTCCCCCAAAGGTTATTAAAGTCACGCTTTTCTACAGAACCCCAAGGAGCTCAGAGTCTGAAAGAGACAGACACAAATATAAATAATAATGAAGTTAAGCATGAAAATATTTACAATATTTTACATTTTACAATTTGAAGCCACCCTATGAATCATTTCCCTCATGTATCTCATTCAGCCTAGACCAAAGAAGAGTTCTGCCTCCACTAATTCGGTCCAAGTTTTGATTCACAGGCATCTGTGAAATCAACAAGTAAAATGTACCCCATTTTAACCTTGGAAAATGTCTGTGGAGTATTAGGACTGTAGTTGAACTCAACTAAGGGCTTACAAACTTCAAGTCAAGAAACCCACAGATGTTTAATTTGATTAATGGCAAACTGAAAAAAACTGGTAATTTGAAGGTAACTCTCAAGCATGAAGGATAATTCTAGGGCCACTAAATAAATGTTGAATTTGTCCTGACTTTCAGAGATTTTTCTGCATTTCAGGTATAGCACAAACCATTGAGAACCTACAGATTATAGTAAATATTAAATACACATTAAGTAAAACTGTCTGTTGCTTTGCTTTATGAGCTACCAAAAAGTGGACAAGTACATCAAAGTATTCTAACCTCCCATGGGAGCGTTGATCAGTTTCTTGGCTTTGAACAACTAATACCGCTAAGAATCATAGTTCCTTGGAAGCCTAGTAGATCTTAGACATAAAATCATCAGAGAAATGATACTTTGGGGAGGATGACCTTTTACTTGCTGTCTGTTTTGGAATTTTCCACTTCTTCTATAGTCAATTATGATAAGTACATTATTCTAGAAAAGGTCCATTTCATCTAAATTTTCAAATGTGTTAGCTATTTGAACTATAGCTAGCACATTTAGCTATATTCTATTATGCTTTTACTGAACTATAATCAAAGATTGTGTCCTGCACAATGTCTACTTTGGAAAATTTAAAGTTCTTCTATATCCTAGGATTTGATCAACTTTCTGTCTCATGTATATTTAAAAGAGTATGTACTATAGAGTAAAAGATTCTATAAAGCTATAAAATAACCCTTTTTATATGTGTACTTCAAATTCTCTTTTAGTTTCACTGTTTAGTTAAATTGATTGAATTGAGGATCTTTCACTATATTTTACAATTTGAATATTTCTCTTTTCTTCTAATTGTTCTTGGTTTATATATTTTATGCGATGCTCCTAAATAAAGATTCATGATTGTTGATCATCTTATTAGCAGATTATAATTTATATTAATCTAAAATATCTCCCTTTATACCATTTAACCTTAACTTATTCAGTTATACTTTAATGTTAATTTTGTTCATAGACTGGATTATCTTGCCTAAGACATAATGAAATACAGGAACTGCACAAAAATAAAAGTTTTAGCACAGAATTTAATGAAGTTTCTTTAATTTTGTTTGGCACTTACAAAAACATTTTTCTGAAGATCCTCATAAGCAGTATTTTCTTTTAACAAAATCGTACTTTACCTTGATTATAACACTGAGCCTAAAAAAAAACCTTAAAAGCTGGCAATTTTTCTTTTCAGTCCAAAGATTAAAGCAGCCATACAATAATCTGTTACATACTACATAGAGATCTTAATATAAAAATAACAAAAGGCACTGCGTATTTCACATAAAGAACACTTTGATAGTTCTATTGAGGCAGAAATTTTTCTTCAATGAGAACTTACATACTAATACCTTCACTTGTATACATCATTTTTTCCTTAACCAAGAACACAATTTGAGCAGTAGTTTAGACAGAACTAGGATTTTCATTTTGATTGTGGAACATTCTAGGCCATAAAGCAAAAATGCCAAACAAAAACTTCATTAACACCATGCTTAAAACTATGTAGACCATAATATTTATATAATCCTTGTACGGTACAAAGGGGAAAAGAATCTTACCTACGTCAGTTATGAGAATCGGCTCTTGCAAAGGAATATCGGGGACTGGAACGTTGGCCTTGCCGACTCGAACCTTTGCAGGTTTACGCTGGTGCCTCATCTTTCTTAACTCCGTGTGTTTAAAGTGAGAAGCAATGTGAGTCTTCCTATGGCCTGAGGTTCGAAACTTTTTGTCACAGTGAGGACAAGCAAAAGGTCTGACCCCTAATAAAAATAAAAAGACACTGTAGAATTATTTCAAGAAAATACATCTCAACAACTAATGCCAACATAAAATTCCAGTACTTTAATACTGATTTGAATATTTATCATTTCATGCTTATAATTTCAGGGATATTATAAATTCGACTTCTTTTCCCTTGTTGGCATACAGTGCATATTTAGATGCAATAAGAGCATTTTAAGTAAAAAAGAACATTTGTTAACTTTGCATTGTAAAATATTTAAACCTTAAAATATTTAAACATTCAGTCCTTAAGAATACTAGAGTGTGTGAGACTGCTCTCTCTCTCAAACCATCGTCTGCAAACTGGAATAACAGCGCCTGCCTCCAGGCTGGTTGCCGGGAGCGAACGCACTCAGGTCAAAATAGCACTTAGCACCTCTGAGCATTTAGCAAACAAGCAGTGAACAGTAGTTGTTATTAGTTGTAAGTAATGCTGCTGCTGCTGATGACAACGACAGTAATAATTTCCTCTTAACAATTCTCCACTATCAATTCGCTTTCCTGAAGGAAATTTCCTTCACTTACAGTTTCATTGGTAAATGAAACTGGAGAGTCCTAAGAAGGGCATATAACAAATCTGACTCATTTTAGTGTTTTCAAACCCTCATCCACATGGTCAGCTCGGCCCAGGAACCCCAGGTTCGTAGGGGAAGTTACTGCTAAATGGGTATGGGGTTTCTTCCAGGAGGGAGGGGCGATAAAAATGTTGAAAACAGATAGTTGGATGGGTTGCACAATTTCTGAATAAAGCGAATTCTGAATTCACTTGAAGAGTAAATTTTATGATCTGTGAATTATATCTCAATAAAACTATTATAAAATTACTGCCTAAATATGAACATTTTCATGCCTTGATGCTGATTACAAAATATCCGAAAGGTAGAGTAGGTGTTAGGTTTTCCCTCGCTGCCCAAGCCTCGGCACAAATGCCCCACCTGAGGCGTCTCTTCCATAGGAAGGCCTGCCTCCTCTACCTCCAAGCGTGGCTGCCCATGAGCACCGTCTCTTGGCTCTTCCCTAAGGGGGACTGCTTACTGCCTCCCTCATTAAGCCATCAGCTCCCTGAGAATCAAAGTCCCATTGGCTCTCTCTTTACCAGCATACACACACCCAGAGCCTCGCCTCTAGAAGGTAATCACAAATACTTATGAAAAGAAGGAAACATGAGCCCTCAAAGTGTTCCGCTACTGTCCGCAGACCACGTGAGCCCGTGTCCCCAGAGGACCCCCGTGGCACCTGTGTGCAAGCGGATGTGCACTTTGAGGCTCCCCGAGGTGGAAAAGCTCTTCATGCAGTACTGGCACTTGAAGGCCTTAATGCCCGAGTGTGTTTTGATGTGAGCGGTCAGGGTGCTCTTCACAGCGAAGGCCCGGAAACACTGCGGACACTTGAAGGGCTTCTCGTGGGTGTGAATGCGGATGTGGCGCACCAGGTCGCTAGGCTTCCGGAACTCCTTCGTGCAGTAGGGACACACATGCCACCGGACGCCATTCTCCTCACGGATTGAACCTGCAGCCCAATGAAAAACACCAACAGCCCCGCTATGACACCAAATATGAAGGCACCTGAATGTCCTTCTAGGGCTAGATTAAAACTATATATCATACCTATGAAAAGCTATATACGTTTTGCCACAGCAGAAGATAGATGATCAATTATGAAAAAAGTTGACATTTCCATGATCACTGAAATTATTGAAGACTATGATTTAATCTTGCAGAAAATCTGGACAGTCCCATGAGAACACAGATCAGAGTCTGTGAGAGGTAAGAGCGCTAAGTGGACAGGCAATATCAAGCAACAGTTGGAGGCGCAAACTCAGTCTACTGTAAATGTGAATAAAAGCAATGTGAGCAAATGACTCCAAAATTAACTCAAAGAATACTAAGAGAAGGAAAGAAGTTGGAATAAGCATTGTTTGAATCTATCTGATGTCATGAATAAAATGTAATACACGTGTAAATAATTAGATGGTGAATTTTCATGCTGTAAAAAGGCACTCAAATAGTTACGACAAAGAAATAGTACATATGACATATACTAGTTCATGATCAAATATAAAAGACTCTTTTGTAACTTCAAATATTATTATTCAACTTTCAATCAGGCTTAAAACTATTCCTATCAGAAGAAAAATCACAAGCCGAATTTATGGAAATATAATAAATGATTTCTAAATTACAAAAATTTTAAAAACAAAATTCAGCAGGATCACTTTTTATCTTTCATAATTTTTTATTAGATTTACTCATCTGTAGTTAAACAGACATCTACAATGAGGTAAAGAATCCAGTTGAAATTACACAGATTTTGGCCAAGTTAATGAAATTCATCAGAAAATATTAGCTGTTTATTTAACTGTGTCTGTACGGACATAGCTTTATTGGGGGGAAATCTTTTATTTGCTTCTCTATTATTAGTAAATGCAAGGAATTTTCCTTATGTTAAGTGAATCTATAAGGAAAGAAAATATTTTCCCGAATATAATGCTCTTTTCAAGACTAATTAACATAGGAAACGAGGTTCGGTAAAGGAATAAAAAAGAGCATTTTTTGAAAGCAGTCACACAATGGAAACCAGGACAAACCACAGGGAAAAAAGCAGGAAATAGGGGAAGTGGCTTTAAAAAGGAGAGAGAGACATTTATTTTATGGTGATATTGTTCATATTACAGAAGTCTGAAATTTAAGACCGTTTAATACCAACAGATAAAAATTAAGTCATAAAAGTGTAGTAATTATCTAATGGTCTTATAACAAATCAGAAAAGCAAGGTATAAAAAGGTGGGAAATCCCCTTGGGAAACCCCCACCCCATCAGGTTTTTTCCGGGCAAAAATGAAAATTTTATCTTTAATTACCCACGATGACATAACATAAAACTGTCACCAGGCTCTAATTATTTTTGGGAATGGACTGGAACAGAAATTAGACTAGCAGCCCTGCAGATGTCTCCAAATGTGGCCCCCATATGTTTTGTTTGGCCCACGCACTATTAGAAAAAAAATTAAATCCAGATATTCGACCCTTTGACAAATTGAAAGATCTGGAAAACCACATCTGCATTCCTACACGGCAAATTTCCCTGGTGCTGGGCAACTGCCTTCTTCTTCCAACATATTAATATATTTAAAAGGAAAAACATATATGAGAATCATCTTCAAGATGAAAAGGCAATTACTAAAATTTAACATCTAGTCTTAACTTTTAAAAAACTGTCTAAAAACAGGAGGAGCTGAATAAACATATCTCATACAACATCTGACTTAATAGGAAAGTAATAAAATCAGTCCTATTACAATCAGGAAAAAATCCACTATCACTGCATTGAATTTATCGTATTCTAATGATACAAGCCAATGAAATTGGATAAGATACAGAAATATACAGTATAAACTATAAGGAAAAGGTAAAATCATTATTTACAAATGATATGATTATATGCCTTTAAAAACCTAAAACTAAGAAATAGGCCCACATTTTAATACCCGGAAATCAACATCATTCATATCTAACAAAATCCAGAAGAAAGTTTTAAACTACTATTAAAATATGAAAAAAATATAGAAAAGATCTGAATAAATGGAAATACACACCCTATTCTTTGTACAAAGACATCAATTCTCACTGGTTAACTCACTTATTTACAAATACCAATAGGATTTTTTTAAAAACTAGGGCTCTGGAACTTTAGGAGACAATTCTAAAGTACACATGAAAAAGTAAGTATGTGACAATCATCAAAAACACCCTTTGAAAACAGTGTAACTGGGAGGACTAGGCCTGCTAGCTACGAAGGCACACCACAGGGCCACCAGCACACAGGAATAAGAAGATTCATGCCCAGAACACAGTCCAGACACGACCCACACAGAGCTGCGGGTATAAAGAATGGTGTGGTGGCATGGTGCTTAGACAGAGGGGTGTCTGTCTGCAAACAAAAAATAAAACTGAGTCAAAGATTTAGCTTAAAATATGAAAGTAGGAAAGTGCTAGATAAAAGAGGTTACTTTCCATAACGTCAGTATCAGAGTCTAAGTATTATACAAGTCCAAAATCGTGGCACATTGACAAATTTGGCTATGGAAATACAAAACATTTCTCCCTTTTAACTCAAAAAGACAAATTAGAAGAGAATATATGCTCTCAAAATACTGTCATCCTTAATATATTACAGCAAATAAAAGTCAACAGTCAGCCAAAAAGAATAATGCAGGTGGCTCTTTAACATGAAAAGCTGCTCAACCTTTGACTTCTTTTAAGAGAAATGAAATTAAAACTACAATAAGAAACCATTTTTAACCTATCAATGAGTAAAAGGGATCCCTAGATTTGGATAACAACCTGTTCAAAAGGCTATGAGCAAACAGGCACTCCACACAGTGTTGTCGGGAACATAAATGGACACAACTGCACGGGAGGAAAATCAGCAATATTTACCACAATTTTTTAAGTATGCATGATTTTTTTTTCCTTTTTATCAAGCACATTAGTGATACAAATAATGGAATCTGAATAAGATCTGTGGACTGGATCAATTTTAACACCCTGATGTTGATAACTGTCCTATGATTATCTAAGATGGTATATCTTGGCCTTAGGAAATACACACTAAAGTATTTAGAGTCAAAGGGATTTTATATAAATTTATTATTGTTTGTATTAGCAAAGACTGCAAATAACCTAAATAATTATTTATCCATATAAGGGAACAATCCCTAGACATTTCATAAAAGATACCAGGTAGCAAAAAAGTAAACTGCAAAAAATACATACATATACAGTATGCCCCCATCCTGCTAAAAACCAATAGATACATAATATATAATAACATGCCCTTGCTCACTTAAAAAACAGAGACAGCCCAGTAGCTGCCCAGGCCCTGGGGAGGGGTACGTGGAGGACAAGGATGAACAGGGGACTGTTCACCATACACTGTTTTAGATCTTTTGAATTATGTGACATGAGCCAGTTTCACCTATTTAAAAAAATAATTTTAAAATATATGTATTCCTTCAAGCAGTCAGTTACCATGTATCAGGCACTATTCTACACGGCTTGCATGGATTTTCTCATTCAAGTCTCTCCCATTTATTCTGTCACTGCCCCACTTCAAAGATGACAAAGCTGACATTTTATTTTGTTAAAAGATTTTATTTTTAAGTCATCTCTACACCCAACATGGGTCTCGAGCTCACAGTCCCAAGATCAAGAGTCGCAGGTTCCACTGTCTGAGCCAGCCAGGCGCCCCTAAAGCTGACATTTTAAAGGTTAGCTAACTTGCCCAAGGTCAGGTGCCAGTTAATGGAAAAGTCAAGGCACATACTGAAGTCTGTAATTCTAGAGTCTGAGTATAATTTTCTCAGAAACGTCTGTCCTCCGGCTCTACTTGAAGGAGAGCGTTTGCGGTGCCCCAGGTGCCAATACAGGCAGACTCCTGCCTTGAAGGGGCTCAGGTGTGCGGACGGCGCCACACACGTGCTGAGACAGGGACCTGCACTCGTGTACGTGGGCCGACACCGTGTGGATTCATCCCATAGGGTAAGAACACTCAAAAACGCCTGCATTCGAGGGGCGCCTGGATGGCTCAGCTGGAAGAGCATGCGACTCTTGATCTCAGGGTTGTGAGTTTGAGCCCCACATTAGGTGAAGAAATTACTAAATAAATAAATAAATAAATAAAATCTTAACCAAAAAACAAAAGTCTGCATTGGAAAGACAGCAGGGCCTGGACTGAGGTACTTTTACCAGGCAAAGAAGAAGCAAAAGCCAGGTATGAAGTTCCGGAAACGTAAAGTTCACAGTGGCCAGAGTGTGAGATGTCAGGTGGGGACGAGCAAGAGTTAGAGCTTGAGGCGGACAGGGTACGATGCTGGAAAACCTTCGTGCCGTGAGAGGTTTGCAGCAGGAGGAAAACAAATGTATCCGAGACATGTCCTCCTCGTTCTTCAGTCAGGCTCCACGCAAGAGCAGCTACTGGGGACCAGCCAGCTCCGTCTTCAGCGTCAGCTGTGGCCGTGGTGGAGAATGAGGGTGACAAAAGGACAGGGACCCAGCCCTGCAGGCGGGAGGCAGGACTGAGTGACAGGAAGACACCTGTGGACTGTTCGGTGGGACCAGAGGGCACCCACTGTGCTCAGAGAACTCTAAGTTCAGCAGTAGGGACGGAGAGAAAGGCTCTTCTGGGGCCACATCCAAGTGCTGGCTCAGACACCAAACACAGCGTCCTGGCTGATTCCCAGCAACTAAAGATTTCCCCAGACGCCACAGGTGCGTGCAGAAGCTCCAGCCCAGGGGACAGACAACGGCAGTCATAGAAAGTTGTCCTGCTTTCAAGCAGCAAAACATCAAGTTAAATATAAATACTCAGACCTAACTCCTGTTCAACAGCAACTAATGAGGGAGACGCTCCTATCCTGGGATTCAGGTTCAGACGCTGGATCTCCAAAGAGAGAGACCTTCGAATGAAGTAAAGCAGCCAAGTCTTCCCTTACTCCTTGTCACAGAATTTCACTACATGGCCCAAGTCCGGTTGTGGTGGCTGTTGTTGGCATTCTGTCAGCAGTGGACAGAAACCCTGAGGAGGAGGTCTGCACCTCTGGATCCTCAAGGCCGCGGACTCAGCTGGTGGGTCACGGTGTGATGCCCAGAGCAGAGGAGGCTGCAGGAATACTCGAACGAGAGCTCGCTGCGGGAACCGTGCCTTCCAAACTGGAGGAGTCGAGCTGCCGCATCTTACAAACCCATCAGTGTGCGCACTCGGCAGTCATGTGTCCGCGCCTTCAAGTGGGTGTCCCTTGCACGGCCAGTGATGGGGTTTACGGGCCACAGGCCACCAGATCCTGTACAGGAAGGAGCCGTGCGACCACTCACTTGAAATCATACACAAACCAAGACACTCTGTTGACAAATGAGCCCAGTAGAATTGTGGTGTCAAGTCCCACAGTCGCCTGTGCTTACCAGCACTGATCGGGAGCATGCTGTTGACTTCCTGGCCAGATTCTCTAAGCCGGAAATGGAGTGGGGCGGCACCGGTAGCTGGCGGGACGAAGTGAAGAATGGCAGGGACGCGCCGGTGGCAGGTCGAGGCTCCCGACTCAGGACGGTGAGGGCATCTCCCCAAACATCATGGGTTTGCAGGACCACTTCGCATTCTGAAACTGCCTACAGTGCTCTGGGAGCAGCAAAAGCCAACAGAGGCCATTGTGCCGGCTGTTACGAAAAACTGACTTCTGATGGACTGAGTTTGGAAACGAGGGTGAAGGTGAAGCCATATTTGTAGAGACTACAAACAGCTGCCGTCACCGCTGGGCACGCTCCAGTCTCCCCGGAGTTACGCTGGCTTCGCGGCTGAGCCTCAGTCGGACGCTGAGTGCAGGGGCGGGGGGGGGGGGGTACACGCTTTAGGCAAGTGCAGGTGGCAATACGGCTCTCTACAGGTTTCCAGAAGCTCTTCCAGCATCTCACGGCACTCCCTTCTCAGACGGCATTTCAAAAGCCACTGCTCTGAGATAGGACAGGAACTTGAGTAACGCCCGCGTTCGTTCTTCTCGGCGGAGATCCGAGTTCTCCGAAACTGTTGCTCGATAGGAGAAGTTCTCGCTGTTGAACCAACATGTCCTTCATGTCCCAATGGCTGCCCTGGGTCACGGGCATCTGGGGCCTTCTGGTGCAAAAGTAAGGAGCAGAACCGCTTCCCTGCTTTCTAGATTTGTCTAGGCGCCTTTTCACTGAGAATATTCTGAATAGAATATGAGATCCATCAGAGCTTTCACCACCTGAGAATGGTGACCAGTCCGCAGGAAGCAGCCATGATCAGTTACGTACTTAGGAGACAGCTGGAATGCTGGTTGTTAACAGTAAACACCCAGCAGAAAGAAAGCAAGCATTCAGTGAGGGATCCCCTAACTGCCGCTCGTGGAGAGGCTTAAAATCTTCTTAGAAAGCCTGAATTGGCACAAGATGAAGAAAGGCAAGCATGTCCAGCAGAAGGAAGGCGAGCTACTAGATGTGCCAATGGGACCCACAGAGCTTTTTGCAACAGAATGAGAAACAGTGTGTCGGCTCCAAAGTTTGTCTGGCCTGCTCGCAGACACTCTTACCAGCTCTCACTGTCCCTCACAAAGGGACACTCTCAGAAGGGGGCTCCCACTTTCCTCCATTCCATGATTCCTTGCCTGTTCATCCCAACCACCCCAGAGCACTCACTTCAAAACTGAAGCACAAGACTTCCAGCAGTTCACGCCCTTTATCAACCCGACTGCGGGCAAAGGTAAGGCACAGGACTCCTTGTTGACGCTACATATGGTCCGGCCCCCGATTCATGCAATTCTGGCGTGCTGCTCTGTGGACAAACAGCCAACCTGCTGCTTCAGAGAGGAGTTCCTTCGTCTTCCCGCAAATAGTTGGTGGAAAAAGCTGAAGTCAGAGCAAGCAAGGTGCAGAAGACGTTACCAAGGAACAGTCCAGTATCCAGACCTTACTGCACAGAGGATGCACTCTATCACCCGCTCAAAGCTGGTACAGCTCCAGGGAGGCAAGGACGGACCAGTGGGGTCCATTGATTTTGTTCCTACATACAGCACCCCTGCGTGCTTCCCACAACTTCAGAACGCGCCCGTGACCGGACAGACGCGTGCAGTGCAGGCTTCACCTACAGGTGCAGTGACCCTGGAAGGGAGCCCAAAGTGTTGGGTCTTCAGAAAGAACACCGACCCTCCCAGGTAGCTCCAGCAGTAAGTCAGAAGTTTTGGAAAGCGCTCCAGAAGCCTGACACTAAAGGTCTCTAAAATGACTCAAAGGTGGCCCTCTGTCACGGCTGTTCTCCCTATGCCTGCCAGGGAGCTCAGTTAATCATTTATAAAGAAGGAATTTTTCTGTGCCATTCACACAGATCTTTTTAACCCTGCTTTGAGCTTCCTGCAGGATATGCATGATGACTTTTTATAAAATGGGCTTGATTCTCCCCAAATACAGATAACTGACAAGAGAAGTTGCTTACATGTCAACTCAAATTGTTGCATATAAAAATGCTGTAGAAGTATGAGGGGAATACAATAACCAAAAGTAATGTTTTCTAGATAGCATTTCTTTAAATTGTTTTAACACCAGTATACATTCTATAAAACAGAATGGTTTTATAATTTAACTGATTCAAAAGTAAGTACTGGTGTTATCCATTTTTTAATAAAAAAGTGTATTTTATTAAGTGAAATTGAAAAAAAGAATATTGGCCAAGCAAATTCAAAAATGTGTCATAAAGAAAAAATACAGGAAAAGAAGAGGGAGAGGGAAGGGAAAGAGAGAGAAACTAGAGTAACATGGAGGCCCAGATGGAAGACATGGTTTGCTTCCAATCAATTACTGTGATTTACCACTTCAGAGATTAAAATAGAAAAACATATGATCATAACAAAAGAGAAAGGAAAGGCATTTGATAATATTCAACATAAGGAAGAAAACAAAAAACTTCCTTGGTAAACCAACAATGGAAGGCAGCCTCCCAAATCTGAGAGGTTCCATGAAAAGCCAAGAGTAAAAAGCCAAATTCAACTGTGAAACATTAAAACCATCCCCCGTTCAAAGTTAAGATGAAAGTGGACCACTCTCCATACCTCTACACAACACTGTGGCGTCAGTCCAAGCCAATGTACCAAGAAGAGGAAAACTGTCATTATTTATACACAATATACTATCTGCATGGAAAACCCAACATAATCTCCAGACAAAGTGCTACAATTAACAATAGAAGTTAATTGGTTGCTGGATTCATAATCAATATACAAAAGCCAATTATCTTTCTATATACCTATAACAAAAACTGCAACATAAAAATAGTTTACAATGACAAAAGGATAAGGTGAAAGAACAAATCTGAGAAGACTTGCAAGAGCTTTATGTAACAAAAGACACCAAGAGGAAGAGAAAGACGTTCAGGGACATAAAAAACACTGTATTTTAAAGATACCAGTTTTGTCAAACCAAAGACCAAGATAATACAAAAGAGAATGAAAAATAAAGACCCACCCTACAGATTTTAAGAGCTATATTAAATAATGGAGACAGCCTATCGATCTCCCCATAGACAAACAGAAGAGTGGGGCACAACTGAAAACCCAGAGCTTAGACACACACAGAGACAGAAACCACATCTCTAACAAACCTGGTATCACATATCAGAGAAGAGACAGATTTTCCAATACATGGTGCTAGACAACTAGTTACCACACAGGAATAAATAAGATTTCAATCCCACCTCTTAGATGTAAAAATAAAGTCCAAATAAATTAATGAATTAAATGTGAAAGGCAAAGTTCTAATACTTTTGTTAGAACACATGGGAGAATTCAGGGGCGCCTGGATGGCTCAGTCAGTTAAGCGTCCGACTCTTGATCTCAGCTCAGGTCTTGATCTCAGGGTCATGAGTTCAAGTCCTATCACTTAGTTAAAACAAAACAAATACAGGAGAATTCAATGTAGGTAAGGAGAAATTTCTTACATGAAACACAGAACACACAAACTATAAATAGAAAGACTGAAGAAATAGAATAGAAAGGCAACCATAGCACAGAACAATAATGAAATTCATAATGATGATTCTAAATCATCAAGAAAAGGCAAAGTTATGAAGATCACACTCTGGTCTAAGAAGATAAAATCCTTCTGACCTTTAGAAAGATTTTCATACAGAACAGTTATACCATCAAGACAACTGCATTAAAAGTAAAAATTTCTATTCATCTGTTCATCAAAAGACATCTTAACGAGAGTGAAAAGAGAAGCTATTTCTGGAAAAGGTATTTGAAACACATAAATGACAAAGAAATAAGATCTAGACTATATACAGAACTTCAACAAATCAGTAAGAAAAAGACAGGATCTGTGTGGAGACAGTAAATGAGCTTTCAGGCCCCTCCTGAAGTCTCAGAGGTGTTACAGGGGATCCTTCAGTTGTGCTCTTGTAACCAGTGGGTGGTGTTTTCTCTATGCGTGACTACAACCAAATATACCCTTATCTAAACTTCCGATTTGCATAAAATGTTAGTTATATATCAACAGAATTTAATGCTAGGAATTTCTTAAATAATTGTTAATATAGAAAAACACACAAAATGAAATTGTTACAATGATCCTTGGATCAGAATGCTCTCCTGCCTCATGGGACTCTCACTCAGCACTCATGTGCTTCCCTCCGTTCCCATGAGTACTTGGTTCTTGTCCCTCCAACTCAGTGAAGCTCTTACTTTCTCACTGTGGCCCACCGACTTCTCCTATCTCAAACTCAGGGCACATCTTTAACTAACAATCGCCTCTGTGGCCTCTCAGCCTTGTCTCTGCTGTGCGTTGCCCACGCACTGACCCTGTGCTGCACCATAAACACCTTGGAGCTAGCTGTCCTTCCTAATACTTCATACGCACTGTGTTATATTTACTACTAATGCATACTCAGCTCCAAACCAGACTACCACTAAAAAAAATTAAAGGCCTTAAGTAAAAACAATATTTATATTTAATTATTAATGACAATTCAAAACAAAACCTAAAGAAAACCTCATAAATTCTATCAAAGAATTGTACACAAATGAGATAAATTATGGAATTTTCAAACTTAATCCAACTATACCCAAATGAATATGAGTCTTTTTAAAGTTTTCTATACTGTATTATATAAAAGCATAAAATAATACAAAATAACAAGTAATTTATCTGAACTATGAATACAGAAACCTTTATTCACAATATAGACCCTCTAAAGAGAAAGAAAAACAAAAATGGAAAGAAAATATCAGTCTCTTAAATTATTCAAAGTAGGTATAAAAGTCCAAACCTGTTCATGCACTTTATTTTTAGAAAAAGTACAAGGGTTGCAAAGGTCCTTACCAAGAATGACTTAATACTTAATTCTTTTGCAGCGATGAAGGTCAGGATTTACCAGAGCCCCAGGCACTTTCAGGTCACCAGCAGCAGAGTAAGAAAGCAGGAGGAGAGCTGGTACACAGACCTAGAGCCGACACTCAAGGGTAATCAGCACCGCTTCCAAGGCCAGTGACCCAGAGCCCATGGACGGCACCCTGGAGCCCACGCACGGCAGCAGGCCATGAGGATGCCGGCCTATCGCTGCACAGAATAGGAGTCAAGTTCGGGCTACGTTTTCCCAGTCATACTCTGGCCTAAAAAGGTAAAATCTCTGTGGCCTTAAGAAAGAGTTCCACACAGAATAGGTATACCATTGTCATCCTTTAAGGAGTAAGTCACCAGCTTTCCAAAACACCTTTCCTTGTGATTTCTAGAGAGCCAATATTTTACCGCAATAAATTTCAAACTTCGTGAAGTTTTAATAATGATTTATATGTCACAAGCTATACGATAAATATAAAAGCATTTGTTAAATTTTGAATCAATATACAAAATATCTCTTAAAATAACAAAACAAATTCGACTAAAACCTTCTCACTAAACTAAGGAAGCCGAATAGTGACAGCTTAAATGGGAGAGTGTGTGCAACCTGGGACGTGAAATCAAGGTGAATTCAAAGCTGCTAAGGAGAGCTTATGTTCACAGTCTCCTCAGGGCGCCAAACGGCCCTCAACTCCCCTTGCACAGCTAGTTCCAGAAACAGTCACTACATTAAACGTGTCCTGCTCCCTGAAAAGCTTCAATCAGAAGAAGTATCTTACTACAGAAACGCATCCCCAGTTATTCTATCATGACAAGTGAGGGACGACTAAGGAAAAAAAAAATGCTGGCTCTCAACTTGTACTGAGGATCACATTTGATCTAAAATTCACTAGAATTGCATAAACTTGCTCAGTAGCCTGTGCAGGTATTTAATCTCTTCAGGCATTTCAAAAATAAACTGACATAACCTCTGCAAACTCTAAAATCAGAATATTCCATATTAAAATCATGGGTACGTTAATGGTAACCGCGTTTTGAAACCACCATCTATGCTCAGGGCACAAGACAAAGCGCAGCGGACCAGGATGGAGCGTGCCTGACCCTATCCCCTAATCCCTAGCCCCTAACCCTAACCCTAACCTAACCCTACCCTAACCTAACCCCTAACCCTAACCCTAACCCTAACCTAACCCCTAACCCTAACCCTAACCTAACCCCTAACCCTAACCCTAACCTAACCCTAACCTAACCCCTAACCCTAACCTAACCCTAACCTAACCCCTAACCCTAACCCTAACCTAACCCCTAACCTTAACCCTAACCCTAACCCTAGAAGGCTTCATATCGTGAATAAAAACATGTGGAAAGGATGCTTTTCCCCTTCTTTCCTCTCTGGACACCAGGAATCCCCAGATGATAAACCGCTTCGATTCCATCATCCCGTGTTTCACTTGGGGATGAGGGAGCAGATCAAGGGGAAAACGGGAGTAGAACTGCCATGTTCTGTGGGCAGAAACAAGCATCTCACAACCACATGTTGACACTGGGAAGAGACATGCTCAGAAGAAGTGTTCACAGAGATGAGAATGGTCATCATTCCATGCTTTGCAGCAAGAAAGCATTCGCTCCCCAGGACACCTGGGAGAAGCAGAATAGTCAGTCCCTAAGAAAACATTTCTAGAGAAACGCTCTTGCCCAAAACACAGAAACTGATTTCATTCGGGAAAGATGTAGTGATGCCTGGCCCCGTGCAAGAGGCCCATGGGGTATTCAGAGACGAAGAGAATGTACTGGGCCATACACAGTGCACACGAGGGACTGTAGGGTCAGAAACATTCCAAGTGCAGCGAGCACCGAGAAGAGGAAGGGCAGGGCCCAGAGTCTCCTCCAGGTGCTGCCCTTGTTCTATGACCACAGGAGCTCGCCGAGACAGGGGGAGACAAGGGGAGAAGGAAGATGCTCCGGCACAGAAAGCCTGTGGGAAGGATGGTCCTTGAGATGCGTGCCTGTTCGGACACCGTGGGAGCCCGGCCCCCTTACGTCAGGAGACGGCAGTGCGGTGGCGAAGGAAGGGACAAAAATGGCCAGAACGACCCAGGGATGAGCCCGGGGGACTGTCAGGAGGAGACACCGATCACAGGGAGAAAGGCAGCCCAAAGTTTACGATGGTCGAGGTTTTTAAATATCAAACAAATAGGTTGATACTATTAGAACATTCAACAAACATCTCGCCCTCAAAAGAAAAAATAAGCAATATGCCCTCCAAAACGTGTAAACCTTAAAGCATATTAAAATTACCAGGTAGAAATGGTGATTTCTTCTTTATAATTTTTTTTTCTTTTTTATCCAACTTCTCTGGGCTTTCTTGATCTTTTTCCTGCTCTGCCTCTGTGGAGTGGGTCTGCTCACTCGAAGCGTGAGGAGCATCTGGATTCTGAACCTGCGCCGAGGGCGTCCTGGCATGGCTGGTGTCGTGAGCGTGTGCTGCAGCTGGAATTGAAGACAGCCCACTGTTTTCTAAGGCTTGCTGAGACAGAACAGAACTAACAGGTTAGGAGGTGGGAGGCCCAAATCTGCCTGCCAAAATCAATTACAGAGATGCAATAAGGCTTTGCCCACAGAACCCTAATTCTGCCCTACTAGCTATAAAAGTCTGCACTGCCAACCATCATTTATAAGCTAGACTTCCAACTCTTTGAAGTTGAAATGTCCCTTCTGAAAACTGACAGCTCACCTCCACCCAAAATACGGTATGGTAAATTAAAAGGACTTGGAATTAATTAATTTGACGTTTAGAAATTTTACCTGAGACCTCTCTGGTTATCTCTAAACAATCTGGGAATCACTGTGTTAAGTTACAGTGGGTTCACCCTTAAGACCTCAGCTGTCATGCACCCCGAGATTCTTTACACCCACTGGTCACCCCAAAGGTACAGGTAGGTGACAGGTTAGTTTTTACAGCTGGTCACTAAATCGGGAGGAGAAGGCAGGCCAGATCTGTTTGTAAATGAAAGATGTGAGGCTAAAGCTGGACTGGCGTAGAAAAATCAGAAAAGCGTGCCCTGCCCCATTTCCTTCTCCTCCTCTCCCACAGGGGTGTGGCCCATTCAAACGCTGCTAAGAGAGGTGGCTTGACTTTCTCCAATAGTTACAGGAGATATAAGAAAGTTCTGAAAGGCCTATTCTTCTCAAGTAAATCACTTAGAGAGAAAATTAAGTTTTAAACCTTTTTTTAAATTTATAGATTAATCATTTAGAATTCTGCACTGCCCATAAGCATATTTTGTTCCAACAGAATGTTTTCAATTAGGACGAATATTTAATGATGATTCCTTTATTTGGACAAGCCCTGTCTATTTATTTTTCAGTCATGGTACCCGGTCTCGCACGAGCACAGACGAGAGCAAGAAGGTGCGCCTCACCTGCAAAATGTCCTGGTTGATGCCCACGGTGATGCTGAGCTGCTGGCCGGGCTGCGGGGGCTGGCTGGACTCCGCCGGCCCCGGCTCTGAGAGCTCCAGCAGCTGCTGGATGACGTCGGTCACGGCCTGGGAATTCTGCTGGCTCGACGCAGACGTGACATGGACTTCCGTCGGCTGGAGAGGTAACGTCTGAAACAGCGTGGCCTGAAACGCAGCAGCATTGCCATTGAAAATGTAAGAAGTACGTTAATTTGTACTTCAATTTAAAAGAAAAAAAAAGGAAAGGAACAGGCACATCTTCCTTAGGAGCATTAAAATCTAACAATATCCCAAACACAAATTTTAAATAAAACGCCTCACTGATTTTTACATTAGGCACAATATGGGCTCTTAAAGGAACATACTGAACGAACGGTCCCACTACACGTTCCAAAGATTTCCTGAGTGATCAGCTCAAGGTGGGGGTGTGGGCTCGCAGGCCTCACCTTCCCGCCTGTCCAGTAAAACACAGAAACAAAAGCGTTACAAAATAAAGAAAATAAGAGAGAAACCACTGTGGCCAAGATAATTCAGGAAATTTCTGGAAAAGAGGGGCACTGGAGCATAAATGCTCGGGAAAGCCAGAGCCAAGAACATCCAAGGAGAGAGCGCTCTGATTGCCCAGACACGCAGGAGCCTGAAACGCCACGCGGCAGACAGTGGAGGTGAGACGCAGGGCTCTGTGTGATGCGTGAAGGCGGACCCAGGACACACAACTCAGGGCCGACCTAACGCACGGGGATTCCTGATCAGGAGTTAGGTGAGGAACCATCCTGAGCTGCCAGTATTTTGAGAAAAGAGAACAAAACACAAGCCGTAAATGCGAACATAAAGCTCGGGAACCAAACCCTAACGAGTTTCCACGCCGGTGGAGGCAGATGCTGACAGCACAAACCACCACCCAGCCAGCTCACGAGTGCACGCTCACTCACGGTGCGCTGCCCCGCGCTCACGCTCGGCCACTCCCCACCAGCTGCGAGGGGGGAGAGGTAACAGACCTAGGCGGGGCTCAAGGCTCCCACCAGAACCCGAACACTAGTGTGGGAGTGAGCGTCGTCCAATTTTACACAATTTAGTTCCACAGAAGGCCACATCCTCAGGAAAAAATTACCACTGTCCCATCAGACGTGGAGAAATATTATTTTACGATGGTTAACTGATTCTTAAGTCATCACACAGGGATAAAGAATAGTCGATAGTAATCATCAATAGCACTGTAAGATTACCATTTCATAAATTAATGATTGCATTTTGCGTGCTTTTCATTGGTTCAGGTGACAGTTCTTAAATCAGGATCATCTGATACTATTCTGAAGTTTAAAAATATTGATTTTCTTTCACTAATTAAAAAAATAAGAAAGTACCCTTACCTCCTTATAGAAAACTTTCATAGCACCTTTGTGGTACTAAATAATATTCTAAATAATATTCCATTTTAAAGGTCACAATTAAGATGACCAATTTTGGTAAAAGGTTATCCCCCTATCAAGCAGCCTGCTAGACTCACCGTTAAAACGTGAGCGGTCTCTGTGGAGCTTGCTGGATTCTGTGGTCCGCCCATGTGCATCTTGCTGATATGAGTGTTCAAGCTACCTAGACTTTTAAATACACAACTACATTCTGTACAATTATAGGTAGGGCCATTCTTGACCTTAAAGAACAAAAGAGAAAAAACTATTTTTTACAATTAACTATTAGACAAAAATATTTAAATTATAGCAAATCATAATTTACCATTCCATTAAAAATGGCAGAAACAATCTAACCATTTAACATTACTTTTTCTTTCCAACTGGATAGTTCTAAAATCAATGACCCAACTCTTGCATCGACCTTGCCAGTGTGAAATTAATTGAAATTTCATAGTCTTTTCTATAAATTAGAACAGATTCAGAAGTAAGAAGACATAGTTCCAGTTATTGTAATTTGGTGAAAATAAGATACCTGACCTACACTCTCAGTGTCTTCAGTGGTTACGCACAGTGTAACACAGGTGTGAGCAACACTCTAACTAAGCCTTTGGTGCGTTACGATATACGTGCTGGGAAGGAGGGCTGCGCACCGCGTAAGCTTCCATCACCAATCCCAATACTCCCTTATCAGCAACTACTTTGGACAATTATGATAAAGCCAACAGGGGACCCTAGAGAGGAGGGAAATGAAGTAGAACCTCTGGGTACACAGAAAGCGTCTCAACTATTCCTTCGCCATTATTCAAGCCCAGCGGTAGTTATTCTTGTAATTACAAAGGCTGGCTTGAAAACGGACCGGCCTTCTCTACACATGGATATTCTGTTCCATTTCTAGCACCTTGTTAAGAACCAAATTTAAGGTTCATCACAGGACTGGATAATATTTACAAACCAACCCTTACAGGTCATTTCTGGAACACAGCCATCTGCCCCACCACAGGTCCCAGGGGCTCTCAGTCTGGGAGCCGGGCAAGCCCCCACCCTCCCAGAGGGGTTTCGTGACCTCAGGAGCACCGGCGGGCATCTCAGCAGGCTGCCGGGGGAGGGTGGGGGGGAATGAGGTCTCTCTGGGTGCCACGCGAGTAAGCGGCCATCCCGAAGCAATCGTCCGCACACAGGGGCAGCTCCCCCAGAATAACTGGAACAGGTCACTTCTACTCTTCTGAGACCTAAAGGAAACCTCACTCCACATCATCACCGCCTCACTAATATTTATGTGTTCCTCCTCAGGTGTCTGGGTCTTAGAATATAAAACTTAGTTTTAACAAGTAACTCACATACAGAAGGCTGAATATGTTTATAAACTATGTGAAGGGTGGTTTTTTATTTCAGTGATACTTAAGGCATCAAGGAAAAAATAAAAAGATACACATTTGCTTTTAAGAATATGAGTCTTCATTCTGCAAAACAGTTACATAAAATAAAACGATCTGTGATAAAAGTGTTTATGTCACTTAAACATTAATTTATATTCTACAATTAGACTATAAATGAAACACCAGATCAGGAAAGAGCAAAGGTTAACCTGCTTAAGAGAAGTACTTCCAAACGTTTTACAAATCAGAATGATCTGCAGACAACAAGAAATGGTGAACAACAGTCTCACTGAAATAGTTCACGTGGAGGGAAATACACAGACCAGGGCTCTGGCTGATAAAAAACGTGAATGAGGCCATGGGTGAGTTTAGCAATAATGATAGTAATAGGAAAAATACTTTTTTCCTCTCAATTTATTGGTCTTTCAATTTCTTAGACTTGATAGTGTCTGTGTTTCAAGTTTGCTAAAGGGATGAAATGTTAACAATCAGATCGATGGGTTGCAACTAAGAAAGGCATTATGATTATCTTCAAACATTTATTCATCAAAGCTATAACAGCGTCCATAAGACCACAAAAAGATAATATTTTATATTTCTCCCATATGTAAGTCAATAAGGTGTCCATATAGAGATACATATATTTGCTTGCTTGCTTGTTTAAAACAAGGTCTGCTCTGCACAAACTCTAAACCTGCATTTTAAAAGTAGAAAAGAATTTCTCAGGCTCACTCATTAACTCCAGAGCCATCTACCACACCCCCATGAGCACCACACAGACCCAAGTTCCATGTTTACCTCTGAGTGAACTCTCTGCACGTGGGACTGGAGATTCCCTTTTTGAGAAAAGGCAGCAGGACAAAAGGCACAGGCATGGGGTTTTTCACCTGTATGCTTAATCATGTGAGTTTGCAATGCCCCCTTCTGGTTAAAAGCTTTCCCACATTCACTACATTTAAATGGCCTTTCACCTAGAGAGGGAGAAAAATGATCAAAATATAATTCCACATGTGTAAGCATCTAATAAATTAAAAGAGAAATACATTGCCCCCAAACCCAAGACCCCAAACCTATCTGTCCAGACAGAATATCGCCCCGTACTGTAGACTCATGCATCCAACTGACTACTCAAAAATCTCAAAGTGAAGACCAAGGTCACAGAGCAAAGGACAGAAAAGCCAACATTACCATCCAGTTCTAGCTAGCTCTAACACACATGTTCTTTCCTCTAAGCCATATCATAAATCGCCCAAAAGTGAATGTATCTCATACCTGTGTGTATCCTAATATGCCGAGTTAACTGACTTGGCTTTTGAAATGTCTTTCCACAGTGCGGGCATGAATATGTGAATCCACTCCTGTCAATGTTCCGGTTATAAGACCTTGTACTTGATACCCTAGTATAACACGGGGGGAAAATATTCATGAAGTCGTCTCCTCTGTATTACAATTTCAAAATTAAAATGCTACCAGCAAGTGTGGATGAGTGGTGGTCAGAACACGCTTTAACGAGAAATCAATCACATGTAAGTGTGTGTCTCCACAAACACACAGGTACACACAGACACGCAGTTGTTTGGTAGTGTTCATTACCATAAAATTCATTTTTCCCTACCTAATGAAAAGATAAACTTTGCTTTCTTTTCTTGGAGGGGAGAGGTGGGAATGTCCCTTCTGGACACAGCTCTACCTGTGGTACTCGGACGTAAAGACGTGTGTGGGTACGATCCCTACACTGCCAAGTCCTGCTTCGTCCTCCAGTCTCCTTGCTCTCAACACCATCCACAGGCTGACGATCTCCAAGTTCTCCCTCCAGCACCCCTGACACCGATCCTAGACGTCTCCCTCTCCGCCTGACGTCTCTGCGCTCGGCTCCCTGGTGGCTGCGAGCTAGTGTGAACCAAACAGGACTCCGTCCATCCCCCTCCTGCTGCTACCCCACCCGGGAAACAGCAGCTCCCAGTTGGGCAAGGTTAAACCTTAGGAGTTGCTCCAGATTCTCCCTCTCGCCCCTGACTTCAAGTCCATCTTCAAAAGCTACTGGTTTCACTCAAAACGCCTCCAAAGACGCTCAGGCCTCCCCACTCTCCAGTCGTCAGACCACCATCCGCTGTGATGGTTCACCGGCCTCCCTTCCTCAACACCACCCCTCACAGCCACCCCACAGGGGAAGTTGGGGCAGACTTCCCACTACCCTTGGGATATAATCCTCATTCCCAGGATGGCCTCCTGAGGCCCTCAGCCCCGCGGCCCGCCTGCTTCATGCCCAGTGCCAGCAAGCTCCCCTCCACAGTGGGCTCCCAAGCACCAGCCTCCTTTCTGCTTTCCAGTGCAGAGAAAACTCACTGCAGCTGAGGTGTGGCAACTGCTCTCCCCTTCCCGGCCCGCATGGCCCTCCTCATTGCAGACACCCTCCTCAGCGTGGCCCGCCTCAACAGCCCGCTCACCGAGCTGCCCACCTTCCCGGCACTGCCCCAGCGCAATCCAGTTTTCTTCCCTTCTCCACACAAGCACTATCTGAGAGTGTCACACTGACTCATCTCCCTGATAAACGAGCATTCCACGAGGATGAGGCTGTCTGCCTGGCCCGTCCCTCCATCCCAGAAGGGCCAGAAGCCAGTGCGGCCGACTGCATGCTGACCGCCTGGACACCGTTCGTCATCTCCCCAAAACCCTCGGAGACACACCAAACCTGCCTGTGTTAAAACTTCATCCAAATAAAAACCTAGGGTGATGGGGCACTCGGGGCCCCCATTAGTGGACAACAGGCAAAGTGGAGGGCGTGGGAGGGGTAAGGCGGCGCTGGCCCCGTGGGGTGTCCACGCCACTAAAACACAGCACCTCAGAGGGCGACCAAATCCGACAAAGTCTTCACACACAGTTTACACACTTTATTAACTGGTGTGGACACTGCTGTAGTGGTTGTAGTTGTTACGAGGAAGTACACACATACACGTAACTCCTAAGCTCACTCCACGAGTGTGACAACTAAGCACGGCTGTCAGCCTACTAACTAAGCGAATAGTATGAGCTCGAAAACCAGGCAATTAGGGTTTAAATCCTTGACGCTTGAGGCCTCCGAGCTGTAAAACCGTGGGAAAGTAACTCGTCCTGTATCTAGAGCTCCTCATCCACAAAATGGGGAGGTAAGGTCTCCTGGTCTGATAGGGCCGCTTGCAATGATTAAGTTTTATTCACACACGTTTAAATGCACACTAAGTGCAAGCGTCAGGAACACAGAAGTTCTAAACAGGTAGCATAAATAAATCTGTTTGTTATAAAGGGTGCTGATCTGGCCCTTGTGGATCTACCACACACACCTCATTATTTACCTATGAGAACGTTCTGCCAGTACCCCGTCCCACAACTTTTAACACTATAATACTTGCTAAAAATTTCGACTCCTGCAGCCTGATGACTGCTTTAAATTTTTGAGCTTCTCTTTCTTACCGTACACAGGACTACACGTTTTAAAAGCTCTCCTGCCACCACTCCAGATTAGCTGCCGTGTTGCTGTTTCTGAAGTAGACAGTATTTTTAAGCAATCAGAGCAAAGTATACCCATTTTTAATACGTTGTACAGACGTCTTCTTTCGGCAAGCCCAAGGCAAGGCTCCTACCTGACTTTATAGTGAGTCTTCATGTGCTCCCTCAGCTGGGAGGGCGTCTCGCACTCCCGCCCACAGGCCTCGCAGGCGTGCAGCCGGCCCCCAGCCAGCTCCTGGCGGTGCTCCTGCATGTGCGTGGCCAGCTGGCTCTGCAGTGTGAACTCATCCCCACACTCAGAGCAGATGAGGTTCTGCAGAAGCAAAGACCAGCCATGAGCACAGCAAACATTTCAAAACCATGACGTCTTAAAAGAACTGGTATTGCAAATGGTCGATACACAGATTACACTTTCCTCTGGAATAGACACTATTTCCACCATCAAAAACTGTGCCGTTATGTCCAAATATGCATATATAAAAATCATCGTGGCTGGAAGCAAAGGAAACCCAGAGAGCGGAGGAGAGAACCATGCCACTTCTGAGCACAGACTGGCTGTTGGGCACCTGGCATTTCGAACACCTGTGCTGAGGACACGTCAGAGAAGCAGAAGGACTTCACCGCCACAGAAGGGTCAGGACAGAACTCAGATTAAGATTAGAGTTTAATAGACTACCTTAAAACAAAGTGACGGCTGATAAATTTTTGAATGGACACACTTATCATTGTTTCACAGGCAGGCTCTCACAGAAAGAAGTCCGGGACTCCGTCCAGACACGGCTTGCCCAGCACCTAAACAGGTGTGGTCTGAATAGCGCGGTGGGAAAAGCATGAAACACACACAGGATTTCAAAGACTGACTGCGAAAAGCAAAGAACATAAAACAGCTCAATTTTAATATGTGAATAATATTTTAGATATATTTTCAAAATAAACTATATTAAAATAAAATTTATTTCATCTGGTTTTTTCCCTTTTTTTTTTCCTTTTTTAATATGGCTACTATAAATTTTAAATGACTCCTCTGTCCTTTAGGGAACAGCGGCACATGTGTCCTGGAGGTGGGTTGTTCACCCCCGGCTAGGGCATCTGGGTGTTAACCCCAGGGATGTCACAGCGCCTGCCCCCCAGGTGTAGGATGCTCAACAGAGAGCAGGGCACAGAGGGAGAACTCAGCCCGGCTCTCAGCAGGAGGAATCGCTGGCTGAGGACAAAATTGGATGGGCAGACTCAAGAGTTCCGTCATATAGGTTTTTAAACCATCCTCAACACAGACTGTCCAAACACGGGGAAAAATGAGTATAACCTGTCAATGAGCAGACACTGTTATTTCCAAATAAGAACAGCAACAACAACAACAAACAGATAAAATAAATTTTATTTTGATATATTTTAGTTTGAAAATATATATGAAATATTATTCACATATTAAAAGTTCTTGAGCTAGTTCTCCCATCAGACTTTCTTCTAATTTCTATACATACCAGCCCTGTAAATGTGAGTAAACCCCATTAAAATGAGTAGTTCATTGATACTGAGAGCATCCTTGGCAAAAAAAGATGAGCTGAAGGGAATATTGTGAGCAATCCAATAATGATTTCAACTTAAATAACGTTAAGTTAGTATTATTACATAATAATTTAAGGAAATAATGAACTACAAGATGTCAGCATCTTGTTGATAATAAAGAAAATTCTTTTCAGGAAACTCAAAAAGAAAAAAAAAAAAATACCTAACAAAATTTGCTGCATCTCTTTAAAAAAAAAAATTCCTAAATTTATATGGCAAAATACTCATTTTTGCTCAGGGCTGCCCCAGGTGTCCCTTCTTGTAATTGTGAAATAAAACTTGGCTCTCCCAACCTGTCCCATCCTCACCTTACTCTTTTAATGATCAGATTAGTATATTTCAGGGGCTATGTACACTTGTCGGTTCTCGGAGCACAGCTCCCGCATTTGGCAAAAGCAAGGGCAAGTACCCCGGGGCCACGAGCAAAACCCAGCACGTGGTGGAGAGCGTCATCGTGCCTCTGCTTCACACCCAGAAAGCCCCAGGAGCCAGGGCGCACCTCCCACCCGCTCCCATCAGCTGGCCACACTTGACGAAGCCCTAGCCAGGAGCCCCATACCTCGCTTCCTCGCCGACCGCTATGGGACATTCCCCTATCCTGCATTCTCCATATTCAGAGCTGCCATCAATCCTCCAGGCTAGAAGTAGTGACTGCTTTGTCCCCTAGAAACAGACCCTTCTGGGTAATTTCCATCCTGGACGAGTGACAAGCAGAACTCATCAAGGGAAATGCATGGCATTCTGATCAGCCCCCTTCTTCCTTAAGGTCAATTCTTACAGGTCAGAGTATAAAATATGATAAATACTAACCGCCTTGCAGCTGCTCTCCCTGTAACAGTTGCCCTTCTAGGTCCCCGCCAGGGGCCACCGCATGACCCTTCCCTGTGGCCCCATGTCTCAGACCCTCACTCACACCCTCCACACTCCAGTATGGAATGTCCTCTCCCTGGCCCGGGCTTCATCGGGAGACTCCGGGTTCCCCATTCCACCGCCAAGCCCTTCAGCTGAGTTCTTTATGTTCACTGCATTTTTCACTGTAATTTCCCTTTGGTTCTTCTCTCTTCTATTCCACTTTTTCATTTGTTTCAAAACAATTCTTAAAGCAATTTTATGATGACTGCTTTAAAATCCTTGCCAAATAATTCCATTGGGGTCCCTTCAGTGTTGGAATATGCCATCTTTTCTCATTACATCAGAGCTGGAGCTATCATGGTTCTTGGTCTGTCGAGTGATTTTCAACCGTATCCTGGACACTCTGGGTGTCGTGCTGTGAGACTCTAGATCTCTGCTTATCTTTTATCAGGCAGTCACTCCGCCTAGATGCAGCAGAGGACCACGTCAGGGGTGGCGGCTCACTACAGGGTCCCGCCAACCCCAGGGGTGGAAAGCTCAGTGCAGACTGGTCCGTCCTGCATCATCTGGTTGGAGGCTCACTGTGGACTGTCCGTCCTGCATCCTCCGGTTAAATCTCACTGCTGTCAGGTGCGGTGAGGCTCAGCTCCCCACTGGCCCACTGGCACTACTCTGGCAGAGAATCACAACACTGCCTGCTTCTGCAGAGTACGAGAGGTCAGCTGCCAGCCTGGCTCTGCTAACACCGTCGGGTGAGGGAGCCTGGGTACCACCTCCTTCTGCCAGAGAGAGATGCAAGATTAGCTCTGTACTTAATCCTAGGCGGTCACGGGATCAGAGGGCCATCTGTTTAGGAACAGGGGACAGGATGGGTTGGAAGATCACTCACAGCCTTGCTGAGCAGTTTCTCAGTTGGTATTTGGCTGGAGTAGGGTGGGCATCATCAAAAAGATTTTCTATTGGTAAACCAGTCTTTTGCCAGTTTTAACTTAGGGGAACCAGCTTTTCTTGAAGCATATTTTCATCTGTGCCTGTTGGCAGAAGGCTACACTTCTCCAGCAACCTGTCCAGGTGTACGGGAGTAAAAGAAGAAGCCAGGGGAGCTCACTGTCGTACTGCTCCTCAGGCCCCGAAGGCCCTCAGCTGCCAGCCTTCTTCCCGCCTCCCACAGCCCTCTATCAGCGGGTTATGTTCTCACTGGGAGGTGTCAGTTGTAGGGGCAGGGAGGCGGCTGGCATAGAAAGGCTTCTCCATGGGGCGCCCGGGTGGCTCAGTCGGTTCAGCGACTGCCTTCGGCTCAGGTCATGATCCTGGAGTCCCGGGATCGAGTCCCGCATCGGGCTCCCTGCTCGGCAGGGAGTCTGCTTCTCCCTCTGACCCTCCCCTCTCTCGTGCTCTCTCTCTCATTCTCTCTCTCAAATAAATAAAAAATCTTTAAAAAAAAAAAAAAAGGAAGGCTTCTCCATGTTGGCTGGATCCTTACAGGTTATTTTTGCATGTGACTGAAGGTCAGGACTTCTTCCTGTATTACTCATACCATATTCATACCAAGTCACTAAGAAATAAAAACATGCCAAACAGAAAAAGGTAGCCAGAAATGTATTGTTTTAACATATGTGGGAAAGACTGATAATTGTGTTCCAATATCTATTCTTCTTTTCTTACACAGTAATCGATTTCCTCACTGAGCATACGGCTCTGACTAGAAACTCTACTTGCCACCACCGTGCGTGGGGACTGTGTTCTCTTGCTCGCAGACCAGGTCTCTCCCTGCTCCTCGTCCTTGAGCCACGTGACAGAGGTAGGATTGGGGGGGGACCTGGACAGCCTCGGAGGGCACAGCGGCCCTATCAGCTCCGAACCGCACAAGGCCACACGGGGGACAGAGGAAAACTCCGAAACTAACACCGCCCTTTAAGAAAAGGGCGCCCATTTTTCACGCAAGGCCAACGCATTTTCCCACCTGAAACAAGCACAACCAAGCCTTTTTGCTTCTGCCCCTGGAGAACCCCGCCAGGAGCTCCTGCCCGGCGTGGGGTGACCAGGCCAGGTGACTGAGTCTCTCTCCGCTGCAGACACAGTGGCTCTGGGCCACGACGGGCAGCCACACTCACGCCGCCGCCTGCCACGGGCCCCGGCACCACCACAGCCTCTCCCTCCCCCGGGACCATGGGTGGACAGAGAGACTCAGGAGAAGAGACACAAGACAGGACAGCAAGGGGAACAGAAATGCAGAGTCTACTCATCTCAGGAAATACACGTTCCTCCAAGGCCTTTTTAGGAAAAAAAGGAGTCCGAAACGAGGGCACGTTGACGTTCTCACAACCATGAGAGCAAAAGGCAAAGACAGCTGGGATGTCACCGGCACTGAGGGTCGGGCGCCCTTTGGGGACCTGACGTCCTAGCACAGCTACAAACCACAGGGCCGCCACCAGCAACGGAAGGGAGACGGGAGACCGCCCTCAGAGCGAGGCCGGTGAGCTCCATCTGGGGAACAACGTGGGAAAGAACACGGAAAAGTGTGTGGAAGAGAAGATACGACGAAGGCAAGATTTTGAAACGAATGTCCAAGAAACTAAGACTTTCTGGAAACGATCAATTACTGTTATTGCCCTTTCCCGCCAGGGAGAAAGTCAAAGTCGATTTCAGACGGCAGCTCTGCAGAAGCGGTGCAGTGGGGACGCGGGCAGGGCCCCGCGAGGGGACAGCCCTGGGTGCCACCGCCGCCCTCGGCGGGCGCCCCGACCCACACGCGGCCACAACGCCCCCGGGGGGCCCCACACAGACAGCAGCCGCACAGCCGCAGCCCCGGCTCACCGCGTCGCCTTCGCAGCCCGGACCCGGGCCCCACTGTCCTGACGCCTTCCTCAGGCCATCCCGCGGGCTTCCCACACGCCGAGCGGGCTGCGGGCGCCCGGGCTCCTTCTCGGCAGCGACCACGCGTCCCGCGTATGCAGCCGTGTGCCCGGCCCTGATCAGCCTCTGCTCCCCTGTCCCCAGGCAGCCCTCCCGCGCCCACGTGCAGCCGCCTGCCGCCTCGTCTCAGGAAGACGGAGCAGCGTCTCCACCTCACAGAGACAAACGGGGCTCTGGGGCCGCCCCAGGCCCCGGGCCCGGCTGCACCGGGACCGGCTCAGGGGCCCTCTCCAGGGCGACGCAGCCCAGGCGGACGACGAGCTCCACGCGGCCTTTGTGAAGGTGGGTTTCGGGGGCTGCGGCGGGTGAAGGCAGGCACCGAGCCGGAATCGGTGTGGAACAGGAAATCCCGGGTGTGAAAAGCTGTGCGGGGCCCAGTTCACCAACGGGAGCTTTTCACGGGCCTGCTGAGCTAATAAGACAAATCCTGGGCCGCGGGGAGCGGAACACTCCATAAAAACAGAAAGCCACCCCTGGGTTTGGGCCCGAGCAGAAAAGCTTACCGATGGGGCGCAGGAACTCCGCTGCGGCCCAGCAGGAGCGGCCTCGCTGGTCCACGCCTGCACCCACCTCCCCCTGCCTCTGCTCCCGGCCTCGCCTGCAGGCCTAAGGGAGAGCTGTCCTCCCTTCACACTCACCTCTGGCAGGACGCCATCCCTTGCCACCCAAGTGAGGGCCTCTGAGGACGAACAACTGCAGCAATGGTAACTCGTGGCTCTGAGATGGGTTTTGTGAGCAGGAGGAAAAACACGTACTGAAGTGTTTAGAGGTGAAGCAGTAACAGGACGATGGGGTGAAGTGGCAGGGGTGGGGTCTGGCAAATTTTAATAACTGGTCAATCCAGGTAAAGGATTCACTGTTCTTAAGTATTCATTGTACCCATCTTTCAAGGGTGAAATTTCTCAAAATAAAAAGTTAGGGAAAATGCGACCACTACATATTATGATGACTTATACTGATCAACAGCTGGTTTTATTTTAGACACCCCCAACATGCTAGTGACAACAAAACACCTTATTACCCAATTATTATTTGCAGATGAGCCTGTAGAGATGAAAACCCAAAGAGAACCTGGGAGGACGGCAGGCTACAAAACTAACAGACAACAACACACTCCTTTCCTAAGGACAAATGACAAACACGTAACAGAAAGACCCCCAAATGATATTAATAAAAATCCCAGAACACTTTAGAATTTAAACATACTGAATCCATATGAACAAAACAATACTGAGATGTTTTTTGTTTTTTGGTTATTTTTTGGTGGCAGCAAAGGAAGGTTTATCGAGCGATAGCAAAGTGATAATACAGAGCTCCCAAGGAGGGAGGGGACCTGAGAGGATTGCCACTGGAGTTCCTAAGTCTAGGGGGTTTTATGGGCTGTTTTAATCTGATTAACCCCTCCTGTGCTGGTCATCCAATCAGGTTTTTGTCACCTATCTATCACGTGGGAAAGGGCTACTGAGATGTTTTGACAATAAAGATTCAATACTGTAAACATGTTCAATTTTGCCCTGTAACAATCTAAAAATTTAAGTCAATCTAAGTAAAAGTACCAACTGATTTTTAACGAGGCAAAATTCTAACGTTCACATTAATAATAAACCAGAAAAGGAAAACAGGAAGCATATGAACATTTGCTTATCAAGACAGAGAAACACAGCAAAGACAAAGATGAAACTCGAGAAGGTGGGAGTGCCCCAGGGACCCTGGGAGGACCAGGCAGAGGGCACAGGAGGTGGCGGCTCTTCTGATGCTCCTTGTTCGTATCACTGTGACTTGTAACAGTAAGTTACTCTCCAGATACTGAAACTGACCCCCCACCCCACCCTCAACCCCTACTCTGCTTTGGACTGTCTTTGTGGTCACACCAACTGGACCCACGTCAAGGGCAGTTAGTGCGCATGGGAAAGGGGTGGGCCTACAATAGGACGTGGACTGAACCCAAGAGCCCTGGACGTCCTTCAGATCCTAGACCATGTTCAGTAGGCTGACTTACAGTGGGCCGAGCCAACTGCGAAACTATTTCAGAGGCAATGACAGGACAGAGCAAAGGAGTGGGCGAGTACGCCCCCGCTGGAGCCTGGGTCCCCACGGTGGAGGACGGGAGGGGGGGCACGCGGGAGTCCTGGAAGGAGAGACCGGAGGTGGAGGGATCGCTGTGACCTCCCGGGTTGTGCAATGCACGTGGGTGCTGCACGATGTGGTGGGACTTTAAGAAATAATCATTTCAGATTCGGGAAGTATTTCTAAGCAAGTCACAAGAACCAGAATCTGTAAATGAACAGATTGCTCACTGTAGCTTTGTCTGTTTATATAGACACAAGGCTGAAAACCACCTACATTGTCTGCCGGGGCAACCTGCTGATTGATACGCGCGTATGCAACGTAAGGCCATGTGCTGTGGAAAAGAACGAGACCGCTCCACGATGCACGGACACGCCACAAGAGCTAAGGTGCCGTCCACTGAAGACAAAAGCACAGAATGGATGGCCTGGATTAAAGGGGCTGCAGAAGAGATCTGTATGTGCCCAGAATGCCCAGGGAAGGACACAGAAGCTGCTTCCAGCAAAATAGGAAATCATGCTCTACGTCGTCCTCTACTCTGATCTCTTACTGTGCGCATGTAGAACTCAGCCCAGGACACTATATCATTTAACACAGGCACTTTCTGCTTTTCAAAAAAAAACAAAAGCAAAAACAAAAAAGCAATGAGTGAGACAAGGAATACCTACACTCTGCAGGAGAAGGGACGAGGCTGCACGGGCTTTCTAGAACATAATGTGGCATTCTATAAAGAACCTGAAAAAGTAGCATTAATTCAGTAAACCCAACTGCAGGAATCTATCCTAATGAAATAATTAAAGATACATATAATGATACATTAGGTGTAATATTTAAAAAGTATAAATAAATGTTAAATAACCAAAGAAATGATTACATATCATCATGCTATGTCCCGATGCAGAAGACTAATAAAGTAATTTAAAATACTGACATGGGGAAACATTCATAATATAGTAAGTGAAAATGGAGAAAGATATATTTACAATATATTAAGGAAAAAGGGCAGGTTAAAAAAACAGTAGCATAAATATTTTTGAATTAAAAAACTATTCTTAAATAAATAAACTATTATGGAAAGCATGTATAGCAAAAAAAAAAAAGAAAGTCTGAAGGACTATGCATGCATTCTCTCCAAATGTCGTGATTCTTGGTTCTTCTAATAATGTTACTCTTGTTAATCTTTAGTTTCTAATATTTTTCCAAAATAAACACATTATTTATATAATAACTTTTAAAAAGATAAAAATAAATTAGTTTATATTAAAAAGTAAAGACATATATAAAAAGAAGAGACAAACGTATATAGAAGGTATGAACTCAATTTTTATATATGCAATTTAAATACTGTTATTTGTTTTTCTGTCTCAGGAAGAAAATATATCCAACAGTTTTTTATAACCCATCCCTGGACAGTAGAATTAAAGTTGACTTTTATTTTCTCCTTTACTGTTTGCATTTTCCTAATTTTACACAATAATAATCAGGGACATGGGGGTTTAATTTTTTAAAGCAATAGCCATTTGTACTTTAAATTAGGCCCACCCACCCCAGCAATAGGAAGCCCCCGTCCACACATCAGCAATGTGGCCCTGTCATCCTCAATGCAGTCCCAAGACGACAGCTGTGGGCCTTTCAGAATTGCTCACTTGCTGTATAAACTGCTTTGGGGCATCAAGAATTTCTTCTCCTCTCCCAAATTCCCACACGTCAGGGGATCCAGAGGCCAAGCGAGGAGATACTACCGTCTTTAGAGACCGAACATTTGCTTTTGACCACTGCAGAATCCTATGTGGGCACAAGTGGATCCTCCAAAGATACGACACATTGAAGTGTCTACCCTAAGATACTGACGGGCCAGAAAATAAAACGTTTTGTCAGTGAAGTAGAGAATTAGGCAAGGCACACTGAATGATAATTAACTCCTAGAAATCTATACGAAAGGCTTGTTAAACTAGTTGATACTTAAAATCCCCCTAAGGATTAGATGCATTTTAAAAATCCATGAACAAAGTATAGGCCAAAATAATTACCTCTTCCTTTTCATGTAGCATAATATGCGCTTTGAGACTAGCCACTCTGGAGAATTTCTTGTTACACACAGGACAGGTAGGATCTTCCCCATTGTGGGTGCATTTATGAAGTGTCAGGTTGAATTCAACATTAAATGTTTGGGGGCACTGGTCACATCGATGTGGCTATTTGGAGAGAAAAGTCAAGAAGCCACTGAAATACAATCTTTCCACAATAAATGCCATTCAAATATTAACACGTACCATAACCTACAGACAATCTAAGGAACTTCTGAAGTCTCTTCTGGACCTGAAGTCAATAAACCCAAAATGGACACAGCAAAGCTCCTTACAGAATTTCTCAAAGGATTCTAAGGACGACAACACATCAATGCAGAAAATACCCTGAATAAAAAATGCTGCATATAAATGTATCAGGATATAGTCACTATGAAAATAAATGTGAGAAACTTCAACTCCCTGGGATGGATTTTTCCCTTCTTTTCTGACCAACTCCACTGCTCTAAACAGAATCACTTCAAGTAAAATCAGTAATCATAAAAAACTTTTACTACATTTTAAGAGAGTTGCTTATCACAGTCTAAAATTTTCCCCGAATGAAAGGTATTCTGCCATTTACTTATAGAAAGATAAAGTAATCACTGGTATTTCTCTCTGAATATCAAGACACTAGAGTCAGTACTTTCAGATTTTCAACTTAGGAGGGTAATACCAGTTGATATCAGTACTAGTGATATTATGTATGATCATATATTATATATCAGATTCACGCTGAAAACAAAGCCAGAGTTAGTCATGTCCTGTTCCCTAGGGAAGAGATCCCTGGCATTCTCCTGACCTCAAATGGCTCACTGGCGTATGTTCTCCCAAACTAGGAAAAGTCAACGATCATTTTTTAAAGGTAGTTTTAACTGCCACTTTCTATCAGGCAGCTCATTCCATTAAGACACTAATACTCTTAACCTAGCCCACAGGGGCCCTGCAAAAAAGGATTCCAATCTCTAAGATAGTGTTACTTCCTGCGGAAATGCAATCTAAAATCTCTGGAATACCATTTTAAAACGCAAGACCACCTCGGATAACACTCCCTGCTGGAGAAAAACACATCAAGATATACCAAATCTGCGTTCAGTCACAAAGAAACCGAACCACAGAAAGTCCTGTTTTGAGATGATTTTTTTGTCCACAGATAAAGAACTTCAACACAGAGATTCACTAGACCGGCTCTCACTTGATCTCATTAACCCATATAAGGGTTAGGAATACACTACAGCTAAGCACAAAACATCAAGGCATATATTCATGTAAGATAAAATGCCCCACAATTTAGGAATCTAAAGTATAAGAAAAATTTGTATTTGACATGCTGATTTTTACAATACCTCCAGTTTCAACGCTCACATTTCTGACATCCCTCTTGAGAATACATACCTTGTCATTTCGCTCGTGATCCCTCATGTGGCGTTGAAACTGGGACTCTTTTGGAAAAGATAGCAGACAGATTTCACACTTATGGAAGTTTGGAACTTGATAGGCATAATTAGTGTTCTCCGCATTCAATGTTAAAACTCCATCTATAAAATTGCATAAGTATAGACAATAAATACCAGTTGTTATTCTCATCACATAAATAAAACTAAATTATTTGGTTATTGTTTAGAAAGCAAATTATGGCAGAGATTTACGAGATAATTTAGAAGAAATTAATATATCTTAAATTTTTCGAAAGGACATGATTTTAAGTCAGAAACGAGAAATGCTGGGAAGCCTGAGGCACAGGACAAGGGGATTATAAGCACCTGCTGGTGGGATTTTTAGAATCCTGAAACTAAACTCCTGAGTTGACATCCACCCAAAGACACATAAAAGCCATGATGTCTCTTAGCCTTGCCTTCATGCTTAATATGGCTTCAAAGTCACTAGAAATCACAGAGGCATTTCATCTCTAAGTCGCTTTGAGAATCCATCAGTAACCCACATTGTTCATCTTAAGTCGCTCAGCAAACAAAACTCAAGTAGAAGCATAAAAGCTAATTCACTAATTCAATCTACCTCTGAAAACTGCTGCAGAGCGAGATTAAGTCAGAGAGGAAAAACTTCTGTTCTCCCATATGGTTAGGGTTTAGGAAGACCTTTGTCCGCAGTGCTTTGGACAATCCTTAGGCTTCATGATGCGCTTCTATAGACCCACGTAGGTCAACGGCTATAAACATAAAAGTATTTTCAAATAAAAATATGTAATAATCACAAAAATTTGTCAAGAATCTCAGAAAATAAAGATGTCTAAACCTCTACAATTCTTTAAAATAATAAATTCCAAGTCTTATAATTTAGGCACAAATATACAACACGTATTAATGATACAAAGACTAGAAATACATCACATATAATTCTTTGTATCAAATTTGACTCAAAAATATTGAAATTTAGAAATCTAGAAGTAAAGTAGGGTTGATTTTAAGACTCAAGTAAGCTCCGGAGAGTCTTCTATTTCTCAAACATCCATGTGGTAAACAAGGGCATTCCAAATTTTCAATAGACCTTTAAATCCCTCCTTTGAGAAAACAGCCTGCAGTCCAGCTTCGGCCAGAAGTCCCCCTCCCCTACATTGGCATCTGTGGTAAGCAAGAAATGAGAAATTCTCCAGATGGGAGGTGGAGGAGGCCACGGAGGAGGTGGGAGTAGAGAGGCATGGAGAAGGCTGGTAACAACTTCAGGAATTCTTCCAGCAGATCCTTGAGTAAAGCAGATTCCAGTTTCAAGAAACACTAATATAATTCAATAGAAAAACTTCATCCAGAAACAGAATGGGCCTACCACAGGAAAGATACACGTAACTTCTATTTATTCTTCACTATATCCACATTCTACTCAAAGACCATGTATTCAAAATTTCTACTTTAATTAAATTAGTAACAAAATGTTTTATGCTCTCCAGGCCCAAATAAAATGATTGTTGGGACCATATCAATTGATATATTATTCCTTTTGGGAAAGTTTATAGTATGGAAAGAAACAGAGGTTGGGAATGTTCAAGTAAAGTTTCTTTTGAAAATTGTGTTTTAAAAACTCAGCAGCGAGTGTTTCCACCTAATGGCTGAATGAGGTCATGAGGGAGCTCCTCCCCTCCTGAGAAAGCAAAATTAAAAGGCTATTTCAGGATGTAGAATGAAACAATGTTCACAGCCTCTAAGCTGAAACTGCTTAATGTTACCCCAAAATGAGAAAGGATGTAATTAACTGCAACTGATAGATAAAACCCTAAGAGATAAGAAACTATACATTTAAAACCAAAAATGACATTGTTTTGCTTATGAATTAAGACTTTTCCAGAAAAGATTTTTATCTTAAGAAGCAAGATTTCCCTCTTTAACAAAGCTCAAAACATAATAAAATCACATTTTCACTAAGTCCCTTCTCCCAGTGATAATACAATGTTAATTTGGTTCATAGACAAACTTAAAACAACGCTGATTCAAATTAAAGCATAACTGAAAAGGAAAAACATGCTTTAGTTTGCACATTGAGCATAATTTTAAAATCCACAGCATTGGGGCACCTGGGTGACTCAGTCGGTTAAGCGTCTGCCTTCAGCTCAGGTCATGCTCCCAGGGTCCTGGGATTGAGCCCCACATCGGGCTCCCTGCTCAGCGGGAAGCCTGCTCCTCCCTTTCCCACTCCCCCTGCTTGTTTCTGCTCTCACTAACTCTGTCAAATAAATAAATAAAATCTTTTAAAAAAATAAATAAATAATAAAAATGAAATAAAATAAAATCCACAGCATCTCCTGACCTTCACTTTGCTTTGGGGGAACACATTTTGTAACCGCGCCATTTCCGCACTGAGAAAAGTACAAGCCTTTCTCCCAGGGCGAGGTGGGCTCTCTCATCCACACTTTGCTTTCTGTCTGGGTAGCGTCCGAGGCCTTAAAATAACCCCTTCTGACTATCCCCTCTTCAAGCTCATTCAAATTTCTGGTCCCCAGAGTATGTGTTTTCCAGAAAGAAGTCCACAAAATTGATGTATCCTTAGGACACGCTTCGGGAGATCCACAAGCCCTGAGAAAACTTCATGCAGATACTCCATGTCCATGCCTTCGGCCATCGTTAGGGCGGGGTGACAACTCAGCAGCCACAGAGGCCACCAGACTTTCTGAGGGGCCAGGGACCTAAGTAAGGTACGGCCAAATGAATGGCAGCCTCTTAGTGGTCAGCCCTCCTGAGCACCAATGCATTTTTTAGAAGCAGCTGGAGGACCTTCCCATGAGATTTTGGCACCACACATTCCTCATGTCTCCCAAATCAGAACAGGTATTCTCTGTAAACCACCCCCCCACACACACACACACAACAGAAGCACGGATCTGCGTGTATTGAGCAGTGATCAGATCGATCTGTGTGCATTGAGCAGTGCTCAAATCTACGAGTTCATCCAGTACAGGCTTCTGCCCGTCCCCCACCCCCAGAGGCAGGGGATGGATCACTGTGAGGTTCCAGGAAGGCAGGGACACTCAGTAGGCTGATTCCAGCCGGTTTAGGTCACCTTACACACACGCATGTGCACGACCACATTCTCTTCAACTGCTCACCCTTCCTGATACCAAGAACTCAAATTCACTATCAGATGTAAACACAAACTGATGGCAAAGATCAGAAACTGTTTGAGCAGCTTTGTTTTCCTTGGAAAAATGTGAAGACTAGTTTCAAAATCAATTTAACTCTTTACATAGAGATTCTCAATAGTATATAATAACTATTTATCAACCAGCCACCCAAATAATAAAGCCTATCTCAGTGTTGTACAGATTAAATAAAATAATGCTTCCTGACGCTACTGAGACAGAGCCTACCAATGATTTAGGAACACGGCCACCTCCTTAATGCTCATCCTTGCCACCTGATGCCCTAGCCGGCCCTCCATAACCATACTCTGCCACAGCTATATTCAGGCCTGGTCCATAATGGGGACTGGACAAGCCCACAAACTGCTCTTCTCCCAAGACCAGGCACAGCAAATCAGCCCAGCCAGCTAAATCTTAATGGCAAAGGTCTGTCCTTACCTCTCATCTAAAGAGCTAAGTTGATCTTTTTTTTTTTTTTAATTTTAAGTGATCTCTACACCCAATGTGGGGCTCGAACTCACAACCCCAAGATTAAGAGTCGCCTGCTCCACTGACTGAACCAGTCAGATGCCCTGCTAAGTTGATCTCTTATACAAATTGCCTATGATATGATGGTTCAACAAAACCTATTGCATTTATAGCATTCCACTGATTTAACTCCAGTTTGCATCTGACTTAAATCCTTAAGCACTATGCATTGAAGACTTCAGCTATCCATAAATCCTGCTGAGGGATTTTTAATATTAAAATGAGATACACCAGATTCATTTTCTAAACTAACTGAGCTAACCCCCAAACTTTGTATCTGTTTTTATTTTTGTTTTGAATAAAAACTTTCCAAAAAGTAGTTGACATCTTTACTGCTCTCAACAGGCCCGTCTTCCAACATTTTTTTAAAATATTTTTTGAAGATTTTATTTATTTATTTATTTATTTATTTATTTATTTATTTATTTGAGAGAGAGGAGAGCAAGCACACAAGCACAAGAAGGGCGAGCGGAGGCAGAGGGAAAAGCAGGCTTCCCGCTGAGCAGGAAGCCCCACGTGGGGCTGGATCCCAGGACCCTGGAATCATGACCTGAGCTGAAGGCAGACACTTAACCGGCTGAGCCCCCCAGGCGTCCCCTCTTCCAACATCTTGTCCCCGAGAGCTCTCTAACCATGGAGGCATCTTCTCTGCTCTTCATTCTGACATTAGGATGCTTTCCGAGGTCGCCAAACAGGCCTTGGAGAAGTCTGACAGCTGTCACCCCTACTTCAGGTAGGGTCCCACTTCAGCTACCATGCTTTCTCCTCTTTACTTTCATGTGTGTATGTGTGTGTGTTATTTTTACTGTTTTCTAGTTTCTTCTTTTCTCCTTTCTCCTGTTTTCTCCTGTTCCTCTCACACTGGTCAGCATTCAGGTCTGAGCATGGCTGGACTTTTTCAGATAAAACTCTGCAGTGCTTGGGCCCGTGAGCCCTTTCTACTTGGTCACTGTACCTCCAAAGGCTTGCACAAGCCTGGCACATCCTGAGTGCCTAGCAAATATTTGCTAAATAGTGAGAGATAAGATGAAAGCTAATGACTCTTTTGGTCTCTACCCAGTTGTCCGAAGTGCCTAAGACCAGCATATCTAATCTCCACTTGTAGCCTGACTCATACCCTTCACCTCAAAATTACTTAAGTTAGTATTCTTCCCACTTGTTATGTATCCACTGACTATTCTTATTTTGTACATTTCCTTAGCCATTTGGTTGTTCCTAGGAGCCAGCTGAAATGCATCTACATTATTTTCTCCATAGAATCTGTCAGAAAAGAAAGTGCTTGAGTTCACAGCACCAGCCATAAGCACCTGCTTCCTTCTAAGAAGGAACAGGGGCGCCTGGGTGGCTCAGTCGGTTAAGCATCTGCCTGCGGCTCAGGTCATGATCCCGGGGTCCTGAGATCAAGCCCCGCGTCGGGCTCCCTGCTCAGCGGGGAGTCTACTTCTCTCTCTCCCTCTACCTGCCTCTCTGCCTACTTGTGCTTGCATGCTCTCTGTCAAATAAATAAATAAAATCTTAAAAAAAAAAGGAACAAGCCATCTGTCAACTCAAAAGTGCCCGCACCAAGAGAGGTAGGTCTTACCAGGGAAGACTCTGGCACTTTTTGAATTGCACCCATTATTTATTCAATGTATTTGCTATTAGGTAAATATTCATTTGGAAATGAAATGTACTCATATAAAAAAATAATCCTCAAAATGTAGTCAAGGAAAAAAAGCCGTATGTTCTAGGTGCTATCACTCCTTTAAAAAAGGGAGGGTGGGGCAGATATACCACATATTTGCTTGTATGTGCATAAAATATCCCTGTGAAACTACAGAAAAAATAACAGCATTGGTTACCTGTAAAAAGGTAACTATCTGACTGGGAAATAGGGCTGGGAAAGGGACTTTATTTTTTTTAAATTCTGAAGCATTATAATGTATTACCTGTTCAAAAGGGGTTACATTAAAAAGTAAGAAATAAAATTTACTTGGGGGGAATAGGTGAGTTACACACTCCATCTCCTTGATGTATAGCTAAGGAAACTAAGACCCCAGAAAAACTTAGCCACTTGGTCAAAATCACACAGTCAGCCAGGGCAGAACTGGAAGTAATTTTCAACTCATAGTTCAAGGCTCTCTCCTAATTATTCAGGCTTCCATGCCTCTCAAGGTCATGATTTCTGAGATGAAACCCCAATTTCTTTTTTTTTTTTTGAAACCCCAATTTCAATCTTGTGCCTACTATAAAAACAGAAGGTGAACCTGGATTTTATCAACAGTATTTTATGTCAATTGTAAGCTTAACTCTGTTTATGTTCTTTCAGTATAAAATATATTCAACTGAGAGTCAAGCCAAAGTACCCTGCTTGTCAAAACCACGAGTAGTTTCAATGAGACAATTAAGAGTCTGCAACATTGATACTGGTTTCATGATAAACGATATGAAATATTATCTGTGACACAGAGTTAAAGATAAATACCTGGTCAAAGACTCACTAAAGGGTCTCTAACAGGGTCAGGTCGCTCATGTTCCCACAGTAAAGTTCACCTTTACCCAGGTGTGCTTTCAATATGCCCACTTTGTCAGTATTTGTATCTGTGTGGAGTTTCCCTTTCAAGCCTCATATTACTACACTGTCTCTATTTTTCTTTTAAAGATTTTATTTATTTATTCGGCAGAGAGAGAGAGCACAAGCAGGGGAATGGCAGGCAGAGGGAGAGGGAGAAGCAGACTCCCCGCTGAGCAGGGGCAGGGAGCCTGACACAGCCCTATCCCAGGACTCCGGGATCAGGACCGGAGTCGAAGGCAGACACTTCACCTACTAAGCCACCCAGGCGCCCCGACTGTCTCTATCTTTAAAAGGAATGTCAATCCTCTTTCAAATATTTGCTTTTATTACCTGTACATTTTATTTCTAAAGAAGACTTTAAACTCAGACGGATGTATATTTAGACACCACACACATTATTCCAATTTAACAAAACCATGGTGTGTTAAAATTATAACAAAATAATTATCTTCAGTATCTACAGCCTCCCCATCTAGCTAAAACAACCCAAGGCCCAAGGTCTAAAAGTAACAATGCCTTTTTGAGAATGATCCGGGAATGTATTGCTGAGAATAATGTGTCCTTAGACAATGCAAAAAACTAATTTTCTATATGTAATAGAATAATTTTTTGTTGATCTATTTGCTGCCATTATTCTGTTTCTCATCTCCACAAATGTACAATTTATGTTAGCACTGCAACAACAATCAAGTACAGCTAAAGGGTGCCACAGAAAATTATAGGTAGCCCAGTCCAAGATTCTGTCCCAATTTCCAATGAAGTGTGTATGCACAGTACATACTATTTTTAATGTACATATCTTAAAAAATGGGTATCTATAGATTAAAACATGGGTTATTGGTCACAGATTAGGGAGATGGTGATGAAAGCAGGACTGGGAATCATGAGCTTTATGAATGTCAGTCCTGCCAAGTGGTTAGTAAGATCTCTGCAAAGCAGATAATCTGTTGCTCAGCTCAATTCTTCATCCAAAGATGCGGTTGATTTCCATCCTGCGTACTTATGGGTTGTTGTGAAAATCCAAGGAATGATAAATATGAAACAAAAAATATTGTTTTAGAAAAGTAAATTACACATCTATTAGGAGGGCCAAAATTAAAAAGAAAGAAAAAAACAAGGATTGATGAGGATGTGGAACAACTGGAAATCTCATATTCCACTAGAAAGTGAAAATCACTACAGTCACTCAAAAACCATTTAGCAGCAGTGACCAAAGCTGAACACACACAAACCCTGTAACCCAGCAATTCCGCTCCTAGGTATATCCCCACAGAAATGTGTACACAGGTGTACCAAAAACACGTGTTTAAAAATGCTCATTATTTACAACAGCCAGCAAATTAAAACAATGCAAATGCCCTTCCACAGTAGATGATGAATCTAAAGGTGAGAAGTAGAACAATAAAGATGAAAATATAGGAAAAGGCCTTCATGATCTTACAACTGTCAAAGATTCCTTACACAGGTCCCAAAAATACCAAACGTGAAAGAACTGATACATTAGACAATATTAAGATTAGGAACTTCTGGGGCACCTGGGTGGCTCAGTCATTAAGCGTCTGCCTTCGGCTCAGGTCATGATCCCGGGATCCTGGGATCGAGCCCCGCATCGGGCTCCCTGCTCCGCGGGAAGCCTGCTTCTCCCTCTCCCACTCCCCCTGCTTGTGTTCCCTCTCTCACTGTGTCTCTCTCTGTCAAATAAATAAATAAAATCTTAAAAAAAAAAAAAAAAAAAAAAGATTAGGAACTTCTTTCATGAACAGATATCCTAAAAAGAGTGAACAGAAAAATACAAAGAACTCATATACAGCATATATAAAGAACTCCTATACATCAGTAATGAAAAGACAGAACTCTTCACCAAAGATGGCAAGGAAGCATACAAATAGATGCTTTACATTATGTCTCATAAGCGAACTGCAATTCAAACAATGAGATACCACTACACACCTATTGGAAAGACTAGAATTAAAAAATAATATTAATAACACCAAATGCAGACACGGATGTGGAGCAACAGGAACTCTCATTCATTGCTGGTGAGAATGCAAAATCACCCAGCCACTTTGGAGGAGTTTGGCAATTTCCTGCAAAGCTAAACACAGTCTCACCGTATAATCCAGCACAGTGGTCGTCAACATTTACCCAAATGAGCTGAAAACCTGCACACAAATGTTTACAGCAAGTTATAATTGCCAAAAACTGGAAGCAACCAAGATATCCTTCAAAATATAAATAAACAAACTGGTGCATCCAGACAATGGATTATTATTCAGCAATAAAAAGAAACGAGCTATCAAGCCATGAAGAGACATGAAGGAATCTTAAATGCACATTGCCTAGTAAGGAGGCAGTCTGCAAAGGCTACATATTGTATGATTCCAGCTATGCGGTATTTGAGAGCAAGCAGAACTATGGAGACAGTGAACCCTAATGTAAACTATGGACTTTATTAAATAATAATGTATCAAAATTGGTTCATTAATTGTTACACATGTACCAGACTAACACAAGGTGTTAATAACAGGGGACAGCCTGAGGGGGAGAATTAGGAGCATGTAGGAATAGGTACTATCTGCTCAATTTAATGTAAGCCTAAAACTGCTATAAAAAATAAAGTCTATTAACTAAAAAAATAAATAAATAAATATTCAACCCAGTAGGAAAATCGGAAAAGACTTAAATGACAGCCTCACGAAAGAGAACAAATGGCTAATAAATATAAGGTCTTTATTAGCACAGAACTGCAAGTTTAAAATCAAATTAACACTCCGCATACCAGAATGGCTAAAATGCTAAAGGACAGAGCGAATGCAACTCTCTGACACCGCTGGTAGGAGAAGGTAGTACATTCACTGGAAAACTGTTTGACGTGTCTGCTACGACCCAGAAATGCAGAAGTTCATAGCAGCACATACATGTAATAGTCCCCAGCTGGAAACAACCCAAGTACCTACAGTAGAAAGGACAAACTGACAGTACATTATAGAATGGAACAATACACAACCATGTAACTGAACCTGTTTCTGCCGAATGGTAACAGGGATAATCTCATAAAAACACTGAATGAAGGAAGCCAGAAACAAAAGGGCCCATGCTATGAATTCCATTTAGTTTGAAAACAGGTCAAACTACCCTGTGGTACCAGAAGAGGAGAGTGGAGCAGGGAGAGGGAAGGCAGTGCTAACTGGGAAGGAACAAGGGAACTCTGGAGATCCTGCCGATGTCCTAGGTGCTGGTTACGTATGGAAGTTCATGAAGCCTGTGCACTTCCTCTGGAGATGTTTTGTTCAATTAACATAATTGCTAAAATACAACATTAAGGGTTTCAAAGAAATACACACGTCTGGCTTCTCTTGAAAACTCGAAAGCCGCGGCAATAATTAAATGCAGCAGAGCAGGACCAGGGCCCAGACCGGCTATTACCTGCCACGACTACCTTTACCTGACGCACTAGACTGCGTTAGCTGCCTGACCCGGACACAACTGAGGGTTTAACTCCTGTAGTAAGAGCACACTGTCCGCTCACGCGGCTGATTACATCAAGTATTCATCTTAATCCACTAAACCAATAGTTTTCAACTCTGCTGAGATTTGGGGGGAAGGCACCTCAGAGGGTATGAGCTGTCTGTCTCTGAATCCCGCAGTCTCCTGCCCTTCCACCAGAACCGCTTTGCCGTGGACCAGTGGTGTTCAGCCCTGACCACGCAGTGGCCCCACCAGGGACCCCTCAGTGCAGCAATGCCTCGGTCCCACCTCACAGGCTCAGACACAGCCTGCTCATCCGGATCCTTAAAAGCTCCCCCAGGTAATTCCATGGTGTTTTGCCAAGAGTGAAAACCACCACTTGAGACCTTGCCGTATTATTTCACGTCATTAGTTCTAAGACTAAAAAGTAGTTTGAAAAACACTAACTGCGTGAGCACAAAGACATGGCCTTTGTACAGAAAGAAAATATAAAGACCCTGATATAGGATAAGCATTATTCTAAAAACTGCTGAATTGACTTTATCTCACAAAGAATTATGGGTTTGTATGTTTTCCCAGGCTGTATTTGTGTCAAAGACCGAGATTTTTTTTTTTTTAATAAATCCTTATAATGAAATATTTTTCCTTTATTGTGGGAAAGACGAAGATTTTGAACTCCTGTTAACTCACTACTTGATTCCAGGATCATAAAATCTTTAAATTTGATGTGTTACCTAACACACTTTTCTCAAAATACTAAAAAGTCCAAGTCTCTGCCTACCTAAAAAGTTCAAGTATGGAGAATGAAGGGTGCTCCTTTATGAAGAAATCTTTTCATCCTTGGATACCCAATACTGTTAGAAAGTTATTATTTTAAGCAGAATCTGTCCTCTCCTCGTTCCTGCCAGTAGTTTTGTCTGCTGAAGTACATGAGTCACCTTTAAACCTGAGAGCATCTCCTGCCACCTAGTATGCTAAATTCCACGGCTCTTAGCTCATCCTAGTAGTCTAGTCCCCTTGGAGAATTCATCCTGAATTCATCCACAGCTAAAATGGCCCGAACTGATCATCTGAGCAAGAGAAGACTTGTTTATTCATCTGGCTCAAGGTCTGTTTGTCTCTGCTCTCTGGAAATGAAGTATTATAAATATTCCTCCAACAGAAAACAAAAACTTAGCAGGAGGCCAACTAAAGGTACAAGCTCAGGAGAAAAAATCTATACCACCACACTGGAAAAAACAAATGGAAGCCATATAAGACCATCAAGGTCACATTACTACTTAGTGAGAGTAAACTAAAATAAGTACGATAAAGAAAAAATGCGATTTCACTCATCTTTATATCCGACAGTGCCAGGCACCAAGCAAGTGCTCAATAAACACGGCCCCCACCAACCCCCACAGGAGGCTTCCTTCGCTCCAGAAGCCCCCCCCCCACAGGTGGTGTACTGCCAGGCCCCCAGTGGGTGCCTGAAACCACGGCGTGCTGAACCCTAGCTGTACCGTTTTCTCCTACACATACGTACCTCTCACTGAGCTTAACTCAGAAATCGGGCACAGTAAAAGATTAACAATAATAATAGAATAGGAACTCTAACAATACACTGTAGAAGTTGGGTGAATGTGGTCTCTCTCCCTCTAAGTCTCTTACTGTGCTGCACTCACCCTTCTTCTTGTGATGCCATCAAGTAAGGCACCATGACACAGCGTTAGGCTACCACGACCTTCTGAAAATATGTCAGAAAGAGGACCACCTGCTTCCAACCGCAGGGGACTGAAACCGGGGGGGGGGGGGGGGGGGGGGGACTACTGTACTTATGTCCTAAGCTAATTATTATTCCAAGAAATGTTTTTCAGTGCCTACTCCTCATGTTTTCTTGAGGTTTCCATTCTGACATCCTTTCCTCTGGGAACCCTGGACTTCAAGTGTCTGCTCTCTGCTGCCACGGTGTTCCCACCATCACAGGACATGCATGGTCCTCAAGGGCCACAGCAGAGATCCTGTTCTCTGTTGCTGAGCTCTGTGATCCAGCCTCTAGCAGTACCCGCCCACCACAGGAAGTGCTTCAACATATTTGTTCAAGAGATTCATTAACCCATATTTGGGCTTTATATTCATCAAGACAAAATAATAAAATGCACACTTTGGACTCAAATATAAATTCAAATCCCAACTCTGACACTAGCTGGCTGGACCTTCCAAATCACTGAACCTCTCTGAGCTTTATTCCCCCTATCTGTAAAAAGCCCCACCGACCTTCCCGGTTTTTCTTAGGCATAAAATTCCTAACGGTAACAGAGAAAACAAAATCATTTCAGATAATGAGAAACATTATTAAGACAGTGAACTGAGAGAGCAACGGTCCTCAAACATTTTGATCTCAGGATCTTTTTACATTTTTAAATATTACTGAGGACCCCAAACACCTTAAGTTTATACGGATTATATCGCCACTTGCCCTATTAGAAATTAAAACTGAGCACTTTTTAAAATATTTATTCATTTAAAAACAAACCTATTATATGTTAACGCAAATACCGTTTGAAAAATATATTCTCCGAAAAAGCAGTAAGAAGAGTTTTCACTTTTACAAATCTTTTTAATGTCTGGCTTTAATGTAGAAGACAAGCGGATCCTCATGTCTGCCTCTGCATTCTCTCCAAGTATTCATCTTAATCCACTAAAGCAATAGTTTTCAACTCTGTTGCAATATGTTATGTTTTATTTTCCTGCAAATTATTTTACTTGGAATATATTCAGTATGTTGTTTTTGAGTGAAATGCATGAAGACAGCCCAGCTACCCACAGTCCAGTGCCGCGGCCGCCTGCATCCCTGCAAAGGCGTCAGCAATTTTACCCCTAATGGTTTTCGTACCATTGGTGCAAATGTTAACAGTATCGCTATGAAAATATTTACCCGGCAGACCCCTCCAAGTGTCTCCGGGAACCTCACTGTGAGGAAAGGCTCCTTTGTAAAGTTATTTTCAGACAGGTTTGAGGAAGGCCTCTGTTAGGAAGCTGAAGCACTGAGACCTAAGGAATGAGCAAGAGCAGGTGGATTCTCAGAAAAGGAAGAGCAAAAGCCTCAATTCACCACAAACGTGGCCTCAACCAGGAACCCAAAGAACCGAATGCTAGAGCAAGGCAAGAGAGAAATGAGCCCTACCCAAGGCCCGATCAATTAGGATCCTGCAGGAATGTGGATTTTACCTTAAGGAATGAGAAATCCTTTGAAGAGTTTTAATCAGGGTGTGGCCATTTCATCTACATTTTAAAGAGCTCCTCCAGGCTGATGGTGATGGACTTTTGGTAGGGCGAGGCTACCTGGGAGCAGTGAGAGGCTCCCACGGAAGTCCACCTGGAGACAGACCCTCTGGGCCAGCCAGGGGCACCAGACGTGGAAAGCGTAGGGCTGGTTGGAAATACATTTTTGAGGCAGAAGCTGCAAGACTAGTTATGAATTGTCTTGAGGAGTAAGAGAAAGAGAATTATTCTTACACTTAGGGCTTGAAAACCCAGGTGAATAGTGATGCCATTTGGGAAGATGGGAAAGATTGGGGGGATTACGTTCCCAGCCTTAAGTTGATGCACATTTTCCATGGTCTAGCCTACACCTTCTTCCAAGTAACTGAGAGGCACTGCACTTACATTATTTTTGGCAGAAAGCACCTTAAAATACAAACACTGAACAAAATAAGGCCAAAGCGGGAGCAGTGAACGGCCTTAGGACCTCCTTGCAGACACCAGCAGCCACTAATCCGGACTCCGAGCAGCTCCTGCCCAACTAGGAACCTGCAGACCTGCATTATTCCCCAGCCGACATCTCAGCTCCCGAAAAGCTAGGTGAGGGGTGCCGAGTCTCGCTGAATTCACAGGCTCTGCGTTCTAACATTTCCTTAATTACGTGTCTGCTCACCGGATGGGCTGGAGAGCTGCAGGAACGATGCCCAGCCGGTCCGTCCCATCAGTAAGTTCGCACCACTTCCTAGCCTGCTCCTCTCTTCCCAAATGCGGGCAAGGGCAAAATAAACACTCTGCTCCGCAGCTCCCACAAGTAACCTTTCTCCGTTTTGAAAAGCAGGGCAGGTGCCCGCCGCCAGGCCCCAGCCCCCCAGTGAGTCCCGCTTACTCCTCCCCAGGGCAAGGGAACCCGGGGGTCCCCGAGCTCCGTCACCAGCCAGCGAGGGGCCAAGTACCAGGAGTCCATCGCCTACATCCCCACCCCGGCCCCAGCTCACACGCAGCCGCCTCTGCGACCGCCCCGGCCCCGGCCCCCCGATCTCGGCCCCCGGCCCCTCTGGCCTCCCCGGCCCCCGGCCCTCGGTCCCCCGCACCCCCCAGGCTCCCGGCCCCTGCAGGAGCCCGCCAGGCCCGCCCCCGCTAGCCCGCGCGCCCGAGGGCCTCCCCGGGCCGCCCCGCCGGGGCCGCGCAGCGAGCGCGCACTCGGCAGTCCGGGGCGACCAGGCCGAGCCGGGGCGCCTCTCCCTCCGGCCCCCCTGTGGGGAGGGCCCCGCCGTCCGCCGCCCGTCAGCCCGGCTGCGGCCCCGAGACCCGCCCCGGGGAGGGCGCCTCCCTCAGGAGGGCCTCCCGCCGCCCGGGAACGCCGGGCTGGGCGGGCCGGGGAGGCCGGATCCCCGCGGGCGGGCGGGCGGGCGGGGGACGGCGAGGGGGCCGGCGAGGGAGGAGGGCGGCCGGGGGAGGAGGAGGGAGGAGGGCGGCGGCGGCGGCGCGCACCTCGCCCCCGGCCCCGCCGCCGCCGCCCGCCCGGCCCAGGAAAGTAGGCCCAGCCCGGCGGAGGGGCCTGCCGCGCCGCGCCGGTATCATTCCGCCCGCGCCCTGCGGTCGCCAGTTGGGCGGCGGCGGCGGCTGTGGCGGCGGCGGGCGCGGCGGCGGCGGCGGCGGCCCCCGCCCCGACCCCGGCCCCGGCCCCGCTGGCCGCCCCCGGCCCGGCCCGCTCCCGGCGCCCTCCGCGCCGCATCCGGGGACTATATTCGCGCGGAGCGGCACAGCGCGGCCGGCCGGGCCGGAGCCGCTTACCGGTGTCGCCGCGCGCCTTGCTCTCCTTGGGCTTCGGGGGGCGGCCCCGCGGCATCGTCGGCGGCGGCGGCGGCGACGGACCACCCCTCGGCCGCACACACACTCACACACATACACTTGGCGGAGCGCGCACGCGCGGGGACCGGCCGCGGGAGCGCGGCGCGCGCCCGGCCGAGCGGCGGAGGCGGGCGGAGCGGCCCGGGCGGGCGGGTGGCCGCTGAGCCCCGTCTGAGCGCCCGCGGGCCTCACGGGGGCGAGGCGTCCGACTGAGCGAACGGGAGAGCTAGAACCGCGCCAACTTCGGCGGGTTCCATGGCCCGGCGGGCCGCGTTAGGGGCGTTGGGTGCGGGCGCGAGGTGGGGGCGGGGAGCGGCGCCGTGCGCATGCGCGTTCCGCCGTTCGGGCCTGGTGTGGACGGAGGGCGAGGGGGCCTCGGTCAGCTGGCGGCCGCTGCCCCGACGCCGGCCTGCGGGAGCGGCGGACCGTGGTCACCCTGGGTCCCCCCTCGGCCCTGGCCTGAGCGGGGCAGCCCTTCCAGTGTGTGTGCGGTCGAAGTCACCAGTGGGACAGCCGTCAGGAAAACAAGAAAGGTGCCCTTGGAACTGGCACAGGTGGTGAGAAAGCCTGGCTGGTGGAAGAGGAGGGTCAAAGCAAGGGCCCTTGACGTGCCAGGGGCTTCGATGTGCCCACTGTGTTTATGGTGTTCCTGTAACCGCAGGAGACCCCCGGTCCCTCGGAGCGCACCCCCGCCGCACACTGCTGGGGCCGGGTCCCGGGAGCCCGCACTGACCGGTCAGGATCTCGGGCGGAGGAGGACCGGCCGTCTGATGGAACACATTAAAGTGTACGGTTTCTAGTGTGTGCGTCGTTTATTTTGTTGTCGTTTGCTCATTCTGGCTTCCACAAACTGTGACACGGTAGCAAGACGACAGAGTTCCGGGAGGCGGGGAGAGGCTGCACTGTCTCGCAGGGAGGGGTCATCGGCTCAAGCCAAAGAAAGCGGTCTAACAGCCTTAGTAGCCTCAGGAAAATTAGTTCAAAGCAGTAAATAGTGACCAACTGCATGCGAGGTGTTAGGAGGGAATGCAAAGGGAAAGCAATGTCTTCCCCCAAAAATCTTAGAGCCGTGGGACAAGAAAGACAAAACTAGTCAATATATTATAGAGATTTAAAAAGTCGATGGAGAAATATGAGGACAACATAAATTATGGTTGGAAAAATAAATAGGAAAGACTCTCTTTTAAATGAAACTTAGTAAATGCTTGCATTCTAACAGAGATGGTAAGAAAGGGCTTACCAGATAGAGGCAACAGGGGAAAAAGAGGGGAAAAAATAGAGTATTTTGTCAGGTGCTTTATGTTCACTTTTGTTTACATATATTCATTCAAATCCTGAAAAAACTAGGCAGATAATCCTATTTGAAAAGAAACAAGCTCAGGTTATTTAACCTCTAACATCAGGAGCCAACGAAAGGCAAATGTTAATTATTAACATCTTTTTAACTACTCACATTTTAGTGTTCTACATAATCCTGCAAGGTGCCATTTTACAGATGATGGTACTGAGGTTCAGAGGGGCCAAGTAATTTGATTAAGGGTACACAGCCTGTAAGCTAAGTCCAAGGTGCAAACCAAATCTGATTACCTGTTCATCCCATGTACACAGTTGCATCAAAACAGAAATACACATAAGTTTAGACAAAATATGACAGTATTAACATATGTATATCAGGGCTAGCATAGGTATAAGGCTGAGACAAAAGACTGGAGGCAGATCATAAGAATCTTGGGCCATTTGTACGTCAATTTGGATGATAATATGTATGAATGTACCCTATTCTGAAAATGATTTGAAGCAATTCATATCAGTAAAACATAGATGAGGAAATCAGGATAAAGGAAGAAAGTAGAAATCAAAAGGAATAAGTACTTAAACTAGTAAAGTCCTATGTAGTTAAAAAAGGTGAATAGGAAATTCAACTCCAGGTTTTTTATCCCAAGAAGTAGACGTGATTAGTTACAAGATTCTCACTTACCCATAGAAAACAGCTGTATCCCTATGTAGTTTCATAGGATTGTTTCTTTTTTTACCATCCATACGCACACATATCATCTGTAAACAGAGACGGTTTTACTTCTTCCCTTATGATTTGGATGGCTTTTATTTATTTTTCTTGCCTAATTGCTCTGGCTAGGACTTCCACTGCAATGTTGAATAGGAGTGGTCAGAGTGGACACCCTTGTCTTATTCCTGATCTTGGAAAGCTTTGAACACCTCACCATTGAGTATGTTAGCTGTGGGTTGGTCATAGATGGCCTTTACTATGTTAAGATACATTCTTTATATACCCAATTTGTTGAGAGCTTTTATCATGAAAGGATGTTGAATTTTATCAAATACTTTTTCTACATCTATTGAGATGAACATGTATCTTTTATTCTATTAATGTGGTGTGTCACATTAATTTGCATTGCTTTCCAAGGATAAATTATACTTGATCATGGTGTACAATTCTTTTAATGTGCTGTTGCCTTCAGTTTGCTAGTATTTTACTGGAAATTTTTGCATATATTCATCAGGGATATTGGCCTATAGTTTTGGTTTGTTTTTTGTTTCTTTTCCTATCCTTACCTTGCTTTGGTATCAGGGTACTCCTGGCCTCATAAAATGAGTTTGAGAGTATTCCCACTCCTCAGTTTTTTGGAAGAGTTTGAGAAGGATTCGTGTTATTCTTTAATGTTTGGTAGAATTCACTGGTGAAACCATCTACTACTGGGCTTTTCTTTGGTTGGAGATGTTTTTATTACGGTTTTAATCTCCTTACTCATTGGTCTGTTCAAATTTTCTGTCTTCATGATTCAGTCCTGGTAGGTTGTATGTAGATTCATTTCTAGACTCATCCTCCTGGATGTCTCAGAGGGTTCCATGGAGGGCTGCTCTTTTCTTGCATCTTATTTTTAAATTGATTACTAAAACAGACATAAAAAGGGGACATAAAACATAGGCTCCCCAGAACCACCACACAAGGCACAGCTAGAGAACAGGGCCAACACCCTGGAAGACCCCATATGTGCTTCTCCCTTAAGGCATCCTCTTCCTAGAGGTATCTGGTCTCCTGACACTAAGACAATCATCCCCTTGCCTTTATGGTTGTATAGTCTTTTTAGATGTCTTTAGTAAATGAAGTTGGTCACTTAGTCCAGCTTTTCAAATTTCTCAAAGTTTTTCCGAATTCTTCTGTGGCTTGCATCTTTGTTTCATATTGTGTTTGTGAGATTCATTGATGTTGATGCATATTGCTGTAGTTCGTTTATTTTTACTGTTGTATAGCATTTCATTGTAAGACTATGCCACAGTTTATTCATTCAATCCATTGTTGACAGACTTCCAGGTTATGTGGAGTTGTTTTTTTTGTTTGTTTTTTTACGAACATGCTGCTATGATTATTCCTGCACTTGCCTTCTGGTGTTGATTTTTTTTTAATACAGGATGAAAAATATTTATTATTTTTTGCTTTCAATTTGTCCCATGTCAGCTAAGTTTACTTTTCTCCACTTTCTTTCCTTTTTTTGGACTGACTTTTTTTCCCCCCTCATTCTCCTTTTTCCCTTTTGCTAGTTTGAAAGTTATATACGCATTCCATTAAGGGTAACCTAGAAACTTCAAGATGATACTTATGAAAGTGGAAGGTTAACATCTTTACCCTTCTCCTAATTTATAAGCTATTGTTTGGTGTTTCAATTCTACTTTAAACTGCAGAAGATATTATTGTTTTATTTAGTCTAATTTGTGTAGATATACTCACATATTCCAATATACTTATATTCCGATTTTGTTTGTGCTCTATACTCCTTCTTATGTCTCCAAACTTCACCTCCTATCTCTTTGTCTCATATACACACTTTACAATTTCACTGAGTGAACATGACTAGCAGCAAGCATTCTATTACTTTTTGTTTACCTGAAAATGCCTTTATTTTGCCCTCATTCTTAAAGATACTAGTTAAATAATTCTAGGTTAACACTTATTTTCTTTCAATCCACTGAAAATATTCCACTTTTAGCTTAGCTTCTGTTGTAAGTGATGACAAGTAGGTTCTCGGTCTTCTTTCTTTTGCAGGTCACTTTTCCTCACTGTAAGCTTCTATGACCTTCTCTCAGCCATTGGTGCCTTGCAGATTCATCACGGAGTGCCTAGGTGTGGATTCTTTTCATTTATATGCTCAGGGATGCAGTAGAATTCTCAGGGATTATATCTACAAAGGTGGCCTTAGCCCCATTCTTTCTCTCTCTTGGAATTCCAGCCAGATTTATGATAGGCCTGCTCATTTTATTCTCTATTTTTCTTAACTTTTCTTTCATATTTTCTCTTTTTCTCTGTACTGCATCTTGGATAATTTTTTAAAGATTTATTTTGCAATTCACCAATTTTATCTTCTGCCGTGACTTCAGTTAAACCTATCCATTGAGTTTCATAATTCAATTATGATTTATTTATCTTTTATAATTTGGTTCTTTTTCAAATCTACTTGGTAAACTTTTCCAGCTTTTTATTTATTTTATTTATTTATTTTTTAAGTTTTATTTGAGAGAAGAGAGAGAGCACAAGCAGGGGGGAGTGGCAGAGCAGAGGGAGAAGCAGGCTCCCCACTGAGCAGGGAGCCCAACACGGGGCTCGACCCCAGGACCCCGAGATCATGACCAGAGCCAAAGGCAGATGCCCAACCAACTGAGCCACCCAGGTGCCCCCTTTTCCAGTTTTTTTAATGAAAAAATTATGAAACATAAAAATAGTTGAAAAAATAGTTTAATGAACTCCTGTATACTGAACACTTAGATTCTACAGTCTTAATATTTTTGCCGTATTTGCTTTATCTGTTTATTTTTCTATTGTCTTTGGTTTTTCTGTGTGTGCAGTTTTTGTTTCTTGTTACTTTGTTTTTGCCAAGCTATTTGAAATAAGCTGCAGACATCACAACATTGTACCCCCTAACTATCTCAGCATAGATTTCTTAAGAATACATGCTTTTCCTTACATATCCATGATATCATTATTGTATCTAAGAAAAATATCAATAATCTAATATATTTAATATCTAGTCTATATTAAAATATTCCCAATTGTCTCTAAAGTTTCTTGTTTCCCCAATCAGGATCCAATAAGGACTCATGTTTTGTTTTGTTTTATTTTCCAAGATTTTATTTATTTATTTGACAGAGAGAGAGTGAGAGAGCACAAGCAGGTGGAGCAGTGGGAGAGGGAGAAGCAGACTCCCTGCTCAGCAGGGAGCCCGATGCGGGGCTCGATCCCAGGACTCTGAGATCATGACCTGAGCTGAAGGCAGACGCTTCACTGACTGAGCCACCCAGGCGCCCCAGGACTCATGTCTTAATTCTTATTGTGCTTCATTTTATTTTTAACAGCTTTGTTGAAATATAATTGATGTACAACAAACTGCACATATTAAAGGGTCAAGTGTGATAAATTTTGACACATGTATAAAATGTGAAGCCATCAATACAATCAAGGTGTGAACATATCCTATCACCCAAACACTCCCTTGTTTCCCTGTGCACTCACTCCCTCTCCCTGATCCCCAATTCCCAGGTAACTGCTGGTCTTTTTGTCACTGTAGATTAGACTGCATTTTCCAGAACTTTATATAAATGGAGCCATATGATATGTATTCTTTTTGCCTAACTTCTTTCACTCTGAATAATTATTTTGAGACTTACCCATGTTGCTGTAGTAATCAATAGTTCATTCCTATTTATTGCTAAGTAGTTATTTTCTTTTTTTTACTGAGATACAATTTACATATAACATTCTTTTCAGGTGTGTAGCACAATTATATATAATTGTATATATTGCAAGATGATACTGATCAGTCTAGTTAACATCAATCACCACACAGAGTTACAAGTTTTTTTCCTTGTAGTGAGAACTTTTAAGATCTACTCTCTTAGCAACTTTCAAATATACAATACAGTGTTGTTAACTATGGTCACATTACCTTTTCAGGACTTACGTATTTTATAAAAATACGGAATGCTTCACCACTTTGAGTGTCATGCTTGCACAGAGCCCATGCTAATTTTCTCTATATCATTCCGATTTTATCATACGTGCTGCCGAAGAGAGCACTGAATAGTATTTCATTTTATGGGTATACCACCGTTTCTCTATCCATCCACCTGTTGATGGACATTTGGGTTGTTTTCAGTTTTTGACTCCTATAAACAGGACCCAGACTAGGTGATAGAACAAGGCAGCTTGTGCTCATCCCCAGGTTTGTACGTATATTCCACGTGCCTCACCTTGCACGGGCCCTGATCATAGACGAAACAGCATGAACATTTGCCTCAAGTCTTGGCATGGACACAACACATGCTTCCGTTTTTCCTGGGTAAGTACCTAGGAGTGGAGTGGCAGGGTCAAATGGCAGCTGTTCCTTTCACTTTTTTAGAAGCTGCTAAACCACTTTCCAAAGTAGATGTGCCGTCTTACATTTCTACCAGCAATGTAGGACATTTCAGTTGCTTCACTTACCAGCACTTGGTATAGTTAGCCTTTTGAATTTTAGTCCTTCTAGTAGATGTGTAATGATAGCTCACTGTGGTTTTTATTTGCCCTTCTCTAATAACTAATGAAATGGAGCATCTTTTCACCTGCTTATTTGCTGTCCATGGATCGTCCTTGATGTAGTGTCTGTTCAGATCTTTTGCCCATTTTTAATTGGATTGTTTGTCATCTCATTGAGTTGTAGAGTTATTTGTGTACCCCAAATACAATTGCTTTTGTCAGGTATATGTTTTGTAATATTTCCTCCTAGTAGGTGGCTTGCCTTTTCATTTCCATAATATTGTCTTTCGAATGGCATGAGTTTTGGGGTTTTTCGAAGTTCACATTATCAATTGTTCCATGCTTTTTGTGTCATTTCAAGGAAACTTTGCCAAACCCAAAGTCATTAAAATTTTCTGTGTTTTCCTTTGGAAGTTTTACCTCTAACATTTTGGTCTTTCTCCATTATGGTTAATTCTAAATATGGTATGATGTAAGGGTTGAGTTTCATTTTCTCAACATGATATCCAATTGCTCCAGCACGATTTGATAAAAAGATGATTATTTCTCCATTAAAATGCCTTGTTGGGCGCCTGGGTGGCTTAGATGGTTAAGCGTCTGCCTTCGGCTCAGGTCATGATCCCGGGGTCCTGGGATCGTGTCCCGCATCGGGCTCTCTGCTCCTTGGGAGCCTGCTTCTCCCTCTGCATCTCTCTCTCTCTGTCTCTCATGAATAAATAAATAAAATCTTAAAAAAAAAAAATGCCTTGTCAACATTGTTTAAACTTAATTGCTCATATATGTACAGGCCTATCTTGGGCTCTATTCTGTTCTATTACTTTTCTGAGTTTCTCTTACCTCCAATGCCACACACATTTCCTAAATTTTAAAATCAGCTTGTCAATTTCAAAAAAAAAAAAAAAAATTAAAAAGCCAGCTGAGATTTTTTAATAGAATTGCTTCAAATCCATAAATTGATTTGGAAGAAATTCACACCTTAACCATATGGAGTTACCCAGTCTATGACCACAGTATCTTTTCCAGTTTACTCAAGTCTCTTCTCATTCCTCTCAGCTGCGTTTTGTAGTTTCCAGTGCTCAGGTCTTGTCCATCTTTTGTCAAATATATCCTTCCTACATAGTTTGTATTTTTGTGTCATGTTAAACATATTGCTTATCTACTGTCAAATTGATAGCTCTATTTTTTTTATATTGGTTGTTTATCCTTTTTTTTTTTAACCTGAAACCTTGCTAAACTTAAAAGTTACAGGTTTTTTTTGTAGACTCCAAAAGAGTTTTTTAAATAAGTGATTATGATTTCTAAGAATAAACTGTTTTACTTCCCTTCCAATATAGAGCTGGGTTTTTTTCCCCCTTTTTCTGGCTTTACTGTGCTGGCCTGAACCTCGAATACTAGTTCTAGTACTAATGGGTAGACAAAGTAACAGCAACTATTCAGTCTGTCACTATTAATTAGGATATTAGCTACAGGTTTTCTCGAGTTGCCCTTTATCATATTGAGGACATTCCCTTCCTTTTGTAGACTGAGAGTTTCTGTCATGAATGAATATTGCACTTGCTAACATTTTCTTATGAATTTTTGTATCTGTGTTCATGAGAGATATCAGTCCGTGGTTCTTTTTCTTTTTTTTTTTAATTCCTGTAATGTGTTTTTCTGGTCTCTGTATTGGGTTAATACTAGTCTCCTAGATTGAACTGTGAAATATTCCTTTCTCTTGAATTGGATGGAAGAGCTTAGCATTAGCACACTTGCCAAGTCTTAGAATGTTTGGGCTTTTCAATTTGTTGTTGTTGTTGTTGTTTTTTTAAGATTTTTTCATTTATTTATTTGTTTGTATGTGAGAGAGAGAGAGAGAGAGCACAAGCAGGGGAAGCAGAGGCAGAGGGAGAAGCTGATTCCCCGTGGAGCAGGGAGTCCAATGCAGGACTCGATCTCAGGACCCTGGGATCATGACCTGAGCCTGAGGTGAACGCTTAACTGACTGAGCCACCCAGGCACCCCAATTTGTTGTTGTTCTTTGTTTCTCAGGTTCCAAGATAGATTCAAGCTAAGGGTAATGAAGAAGAAAACAAAAACACTGGGCATCAATCATTTGCCGCCAGGCACATTTACATGTTTAATCTCTATTACTTACCCCAGGACTAGAAGTGTGCATTATACTCCCATTTTACAAGTTTAGTGAAAGAGGTTAAATAACTTGCCTAAGAGGACATGGTAAGTCTTGGAGTTCTGATTGGAAAGCAGGTCTCTAAGTCTCCAGAAGCTGTATCCTCTTTCCTACACAAGATGAGCAAATTAAAGTATATACCTCGTAGTTTGAGAAACTAAGATCTGGGAGCACGAATTTAACTTCACTCCAGAGTCCCTTAAATGCACAGGTTGCATGTTGAACTAGACTCTGAAATCCACCTGACGCTGAAATTGCCTGGAGTAGTTTCAGAAATAAATTGACTTGGTTTGACACCAAAGAAAATGGAAACAACATGATAATTGAAACAACAGCACTATAATGATAAGATACAATAAATAGATGAATTTAATGATTGCTGAGTCCAAGCTGGAATTCATAGTGATACCAATGGGTCCCGACACGTGACTTTCTCAGAAGCACACAGGAGCCCAAGAAAATGGGCACAGTCCACATGGAAGGGCGGGTGTAAGGACTGGCAGAGCTGACTGGTGGGGGGGGCCTCGATCTCCCACCTAACAGCGTGATTTCAGAAAGCACAATCAGCTGATAGGAAATAAGGAATGATGTTCAAACATTCAAATAAGAAAGCAAATGATGTGTGAATGTCTTGAATAATAAGGAAGAATGAGGACACAGGACATGATCAGTGGCCATGATGGAGTGGGAAAAGGAAGTTTGCCATCAGGGATGGGGCTCTAAAAAACACCGGAGGGCTGAACAACTGTGAATGATGACAAGTTCCGCCGTGGGATCATGGAAGAGATTGCTTTATCTGTCTGCCTTGCGCCTGTCGTCTACCTTCTTAACTGTCCGCTGGGTGCTTACTACGCGCCAGGCATCACGTCACCCTCTTCAAGGACACATGAAAGACAAGCTCTTTCACTCCTGTGTCTGCCAAAGTAATGAGCAGAGAAATGGGGGGGGGCCGAGGGGTTCATCTACCAGAAAGTTAAAATGCTGTTGAAGAGACAATGCAGATTTTAGGTTCTTTATGCCAAAGACTACTTATTACAGAGATACAGTGTCCACTCTCCAAAACTGTATGAATAGATTCAGTCCTGAAATGCTAAAAAAAGAATAGGCAAAACATCAAAATTTCGGGTAAAATTTTCATATAATCCTAATAGGGACAATACTCATTTAAATTCAATTTTGGGGCATTCTGAAATTTTGAAGTTTTCCCGAGTGATACTTATTAATCCCCTTTCTATAAAATGCTTGTCTGTGTTATCACTTGATCCTTAGAATCCAATTTGAGGTAGATAAGGAGTGTTATTCCTTTCTATACATGAGGAAGCTGAGGCCCGAAGGGGGTGAAGTAACTCTCTTGCTCAAGGTTCATGGAAAGAAATAGCAGAGCTGTTCTCCAGACACCTCCGATCTGCAGAGCGAGCTCGGTCCACGCGATCTGCACCCACACCAGTTCCATCTCTGTGCCCCTGGGCATCTTAGATCATATTTTGTCCTTGACTCACCTGCACCAAGGGTTGAGGCAGAAATACCTATTCCGACTTCGACTCCCATTTCCTACACTAGGAGGCTCACTCCTCTCACAGGGCACATTGATCATGGACCCACAACTATGCAACGTTCTTCTTCCTTTATTGCTCAGTGCCTCCTGGTGCTGGGGAGCTGTGTCAGGTCATGGACGGAAGCGCTGTGTGTGCATCCTCACCAGCGGCCACTTCCTGGGAAAAGGTGACAGGCCTCCCAGGATGGGGCAACTGCATCTATCCCTCGGACCCAGCCGCATAGACTCTTTCCAAAATCGGCAGCCATCCTTCCCAGTTAGCGAAACCAAATGGAGATTAGGTTGTTCAACGGCACTCAACAAATCTCCTGAATTTCTGTTTCCAGAAAACGTCCCTGAGCGGTGCGCAGTAGGTACGCGACATGAACGATCATTCCCGAAGTACAATCGGTGTGCGTACGTCCCCTGACACAGAGGACCGCCACTCTGTGGAACTCCATAGGAATGTTGCCCCGTGGCAGGCTCACCAGCCTTCAGCCTTGGCTGCCGCCTTCGAATCGCTCTTCGGGGAAACGAGAGGCTGTTTTCGTTCTGTGCTAGAGCAGGGCTGATCATTTTCTCTCCTGAGTCGCTAAAACACAGATAAGTGTTCTTAATTCTGTCTCATATTGGGGGGCATCTGTTCACTTCTTCCCTAAAAATGAGAGGCTTTATGTCAACTGAACCTTTCTGCCAGTGAATTAACCTCACACAACCCCAGCTCACCTGCCCAGGGGGACAGGGCAGAGGCACCGCGAGCTCCATCTTTTTACACACTCAGCTCACAACAACGTTCTACGGTCCACGGTGTGTGACAGGGGCTCTGTGAAGCTTGCACACTTCTAGCACATTCTCTCCCATAGAATCCTCACAGCTGCTGACAGTCACTTTTACCTTTCTAGGTCTCAAATGGTAAAATTAGAAAGTTGAACTAATGGCTCTCTGAGGTCCCCACGCAGCTCTTTTTTTTTTTAAAGATTTTATTTGTTTATTTATTTGACACAGAGAGAGAGACAGCGAGAGAGGGAACACAAGCAGGGGAAGTGGGAGAGGGAGAAGCAGGCTCCCCGCTGAGCAGGGAGCCCGATGCGGGGCTCGATCCCAGGACCCTGGGATCATGACCTGAGCCGAAGGCAGACGCTCAACGACTGAGCCACCCAGGTGCCCCCCCACCCAGCTTTAATATCCTATCACTGCTCTATGCTTCAACCATAAAACGTCAAACAGTATTTTTTTTAAAGAAGAGCCTGCTGGGATAAAGGGTAAAGGTCCTTGAACATGCACATTCCCAGGGCTCCCTGCTTGCCTGTGGATCACAGGTGTGAGAGTCACACTTGGCTATAATAAAAACAAAAATGTGCCAACAATTCACTAGCAGACCCCAGCTTCCTTTCTGCAGCTCAGTGCTGCCTGCACCCTCTCTGGGGAGGTCAAGTGCCCAGGGGCAGCCACATTGAAAGAGGGGACAACACCCTACCCCATTTCTCTAGAATCCTAAACACAGCCAGCCCATTGCCTGGGGAGGTTACCCTGGGGCCAAGTGATAGAGGAAAGGGCAGGTTCCAAAGCCCCGCCACCACTGGCCCTTCCTGTCCCTCTCCTGGTCCCCGTCGGGCCTCAGGGCCCACCCACCGCTCACGTGGAGTGCATCTCCCAGGGTTACTTCTCACCTCTACTGCAGAACTTAATGGGATCTTCTGAAACCACTCTCAGCTGGTCTTCACTTCTCTGGTCCTCCAGAACTCCTTAGAACACCCAGGCCGGGCCCCCACAGCTCCGCTCTCTCCATCCGCTGCCCTGCCCTCCCCGACTCCTGCTCGCTGTGAGCCCAGTCACCTGCTCAGCTTACCCAGTTTATGGCCGCCTCCCACAGCTGCACCGGGCCCTGGGTTGCTCCCCCCACAGTCCGTCCCGTCTTAGCCAGCAACCCTCTGTGACGCACCCTCCACTTCTCAAGCTGCTCGGGCTGTGCCCCGTCCCCTTCCCGGTGAGTGGGGCCCCTCCAGCACCTGCCTGGTCTTCCGACAGCCACGTGCCAGCATCACTTCGAAGCCATTTACCCAACCTGGAGCGGCCTTCCTCCCCACAAGCTCGCGTCTCGGTTAAGGATCTTGGCTCCTAGGACAGGGCTTGCTGGCTTTCCTGCGCTCGTCCCTGCCGTCTCGACAGTGATGTCTGGGACATTCCTTGCAGCTCGTCATCATTTTCTGCTAACCTCAACTCCATCTCTTCTTCCCCAGCCCGGCTGCCAGGGCCTCGTCTTCCCCTGCATCCTCCCAACTCGAAGCTAGGCCCATTAGCCCTGGCTTCAAACACACCTCTCAGTTTCATCCCCCATCCTGCCTGGAGAGTGAGCTTTCCAAAATTCAAACCTGACCTTTTCACTCCTAAGCTAAACTGTTCCGAGGAGCTGCCAGTTCCTGCATTCTGGGTTTTAAAATCTGTTTTAAGATACATTATGTAATGCTAAACGCACAGAAGTGTATAAATACTGTTACTAACACCTGCACACTCATCACCGATTCTGCCTCGACGTCACAGTTGGAGGCCTGTGTCCTCATGGCCACTGTTTTGCACAACTTCAGGGGACACGCCCAGGGGTCAAGCCATGCACCCTCAGCCTCGGGGCTGTGAGAGCAGCCCTGCATGTGCTCCCCCCTCCCGGCAGTCACCCCAGACACGGAGCTAATCTTCATGTGCTCACTCCCTCTGCATCTCGAAGCTGTATGTGGTACTGTTCTGCCCACCTTCTGTAAGTGGTGGCAAGCTCTGTATACTTAGGCATCTGTTTTCTCGTTCCATATTGTGATGATATGCATATTGTCTTCATTTTCGCGGCTGCAAACAGTTCCATTGTATGACTATAGTGCAATTTTCTTAATCTCTTCTGTTGATGAAATTTAGGATATTTTCGATTTTTTTCTTTGCTACTACAAATATTATTGCTCTGAACATCCTTATACATGTCTCCCTGTGGATATAAATATTCTGGGCTGTAGGAGTGGAGTTGCTGGGGTTTAACATGATTTTCCAACGTGATTGCAAGAATTTACATTCTCACCAGCAGTGTCTGAAAATTCCTGGTGCTCTCTGTCCTCGTCCCCACTGAGTACTACCAGGCTTCTCCATTTTTGCTAACCTGTGAGGTTTTGAGTTTTCTTAATTTCTAGTGAGGGTGAACCTCCCATTTGCTTTTCCTCTTCCATGATTTGCCTGTTGTTTTGTTTTGTTTTTTGCCTATTTTAAAAATTTGGTTTTGTGTGTTTTCATTGATCTATTATAATTCTTTGTATATTCTGAATACTAATATTTTATTGATAAATACAGGTATTTTATGAGATAGATACTAGTATTTTATCAAGAAATCCAAGTTTTAATTTGATTGTAATTTCATGTACCAGTCTTTTCCCCAACCCAAGATTTCAGGTTTTTCCATCATGACATTCATGATCCTTTCTCATTCATCTCAAGAGCCCTTCCCGGCTTCCCAAGCCTGAGTGTCCCCCTGCCCCGTGTCCCCCATAGTAATGACGCTCACGGCCTCCCACGCACGGTCAGATCCAGCTTCTCCCTGACCCCGTCTGGATGAGGCGTCCTCCATCATGCAGCCAAATTCCTCCTGGCCATGGTTTTGGTAATAGCTCGAGTTGGTTATCTGAGCATCTGTTTTCCCCCTTAGATTTTGGGATTTCAATCCCTTTGTTCAGACATAGGGATTTGTAGGAGGCAGCAAGGCCCTTCAGACTCAGGATCTGCATGGGGAATGGGGAGGTGGTCTGGGTGTGAAGGCACCCCAGGCCGGGCTGGGAAGCCAAGAGCAAAACCAGGTCTCAGGAGGAGCATGCTGGAAAGTCTGGACACACTCGGTTCATCCCACAGCCAGGGGCCAGGATGTGGATGGGAATCCATCCCGGGAGTGACAGGGAAAACCACCTGGACAGTGGGGTGAGGCTCAGGGGCTGCAGGTGGGGAAGGGGGCCCAGGGGCATTTAAGAGCTCAGGTGGGACTGCGGTCCCTTCCCTTTGTGTGTGGGTGGGTGCTCCAGCCAGAGCGGCCTCACAGGGTCACCCGGCACGCCGTGCAGTCACCAGGGCTCTCCCCAGTGCCAGGACCCCACAAGGGGCAGAAGGGCTGCTTTGGGCTAATGTCAGTCGGCGCCCCCTCCTACATGCCCTGCTCCCCCCCACCCCCCACGGGCAATGCTCATCCAAAAGAACAGAACTGGGCTCCACCTTCATGTTATTAGATCCAGGGATGACAGTTCACACACAGAAATGGGAAAAGGGAAAGACAGGAACAGAATTGAGAAAATGAAGAAGAAATGGGGGAGAGGGAGGAAGAGAGAGAGGGAGGGAAGGAGGAAGGCAGGGTGGGGGAGGGAGGAAGGGAGAGAGGAAGGGAGGAAGGCAGGGTGGGGGAGGGAGGAAGGGAGAGAGGAAGGAGGAAGGCAGGGTGGGGGAGGGAGGAAGGGAGAGAGGAAGGAGGAAGGCAGGGTGGGGGAGGGAGGAAGGGAGAGAGGAAGTGAAGAAGGCAGGGTGGGGGAGGGAGGAAGGGAGAGAGGAAGGAGGAAGGCAGGGTGGGGGAGGGAGGAAGGGAGAGAGGAAGTGAAGAAGGCAGGGTGGGGGAGGGAGGAAGGGAGAGAGGAAGTGAAGAAGGCAGGGTGGGGAGGGAGGAAGGGAGAGAGGAAGGAGGAAGGCAGGGTGGGGGAGGGAGGAAGGGAGACGGAGGGAGGAGGAGGGAAGGAGGAGAGGGGCGGGCGCGCCACCTGGTGGCAGCCCGCCGCCAGCACGTCCTCAGCCGCAGGGCGGACAGGAGCCCGTTATTAGGCCGACCTCCAGCGCAGCAACCGTGCGGGGCACACACTGGCTGCTTATAATGACAGCAGGTAACCTCTACTTACGGAGCAACAACTCGGAGGGGGTTTTCAAGGAATAGATTCTTTTCACAGCGTTGGCTTTCCAGGAGTATTGAGCATCTGGTACAAGCCCTCCCGTCAGTACAGTCTCTCCCGTTCATGGAATGGCATCTTGCACTGGCTGGTACATCTGTTACAAAGACTGAACCCATATCGGTACATTCGTATTAACTAATACGACTTCCATGCCTTGCATTGAGGCTGACTCCATGGGTTTTGACAAGTGCATGTCACGTATCCACCGTTACAGCACAGAGAATAGTTTCATCGCCCCCGAATTTCTCTGGGCGCCACCCATTCACCCCCTCCTTCCCCCATGCCTGAGCCGGGGCAGGGACTGACCCTCACCGTCTCCATAGCCCTGCCTCTCCCAGGACGTCCCAGCGCTGGGATCACACGGTTCGTGGCCCTCTCAGGCTGGCTTCTTTCACTGAGGGACTCGCTCTTCACGTTCTTCCGTGAATTCTCCCGGTTTGATGGCTCGTTTCTTTTTAGGACTGAGTAATATCCCACGGTCTGCAAGGACCCCGGTCTATTTATCCATCACCTGTGAAGGACATCTTGGGCACTTCCAGGTTTGAGCAATAATGAACAAACCTGCTGTGAACATCTGTATGCCGGCGCTTCCGTGGACATCATCTTCAAACCCTGCGGGTAAATACCAAGGAGCAGGGCTGCTGGATCGTAAGGTGAATGGGTTTATCTTTTGTAAAAACCCCCAGCAAGCTGTCTTGGGCAGCGAGTGCGCGTTCCCGTGCCCCCCCGTCCCCCGGCCAGTGCCCGGTGTCCTCAGTGTGCGAACGACCGGACAACCCCATGGGCCTGGCCTTTCTGATGGAGCGCAGTGGTGTCTGAGCATTGTTTCTACTTTGCGTCTCCCCCCGACAGATGATATAGAGCATCTTCTCATCAGCTTGTTTCCCATCTGTGTGTCTTCTTTGGTGACATATTTGTTCCAGTCTTTGACCGTTTTTGTAATTGGGCTGTTTGCTTGTTGTTGAGTTTTAACTTTGTATATTTTGGGTACCGGTGCTTTATCAAATATGTGCTTTGCAACATATTTTAATACAAATGAAATCAATGCACAGATGTTTAAATGAAACATATTTGTTGGGCTGCCACTTAAAATAATCTCCTACACCGTCTGGGGTATGTGTACAACATTTTGGGAAATATTACTTAAATCTTCTGATTAAGGTGAAAGAGCAGTAACAGCCAGATGCATTTCCGTGTTCATCTAATTAAAGCAAATAACTGTAAGAGCATCAGGGAAACTCACTTCTCACAGGCTGCAGCCTTGCTTAGACATCGCTATTTTAAAACTGGTGGACTATTAGGACCCACGGTGCTGGAGGCTTCCACACACACCAACATGTGTCCAACACTATATGCCTTGGAAACTCACTTACATGCAGATTTAAATTATATTTATTTCAAAATTTTCTGGATAGCTGTTTTAGTCTATTCACGCTGCTGTACAAAGTACCACGTCTGGGTGGCTTATACACAACAGAAACTGATTTCTCTCCATCTGGAGGCTGCAGGTCCGAGATCAGGGTGCCCGCATGGTCAGGTTCCGGGTTGCGGCTCCTCTGAGTTGCGGACGGCCGTCTCTCACCGTGTGTCCTCACCTGGAGAAAGGGGCCTCTTTTTGAAGGCGCTGATCTCATTCTTGAGGGCTCCACCTTCACGACCTAATCACCCCCAAAGGCCCCAGCTCCTAATACCATCACCCTGGGGGAGGCCGGACACCACAAACATCACTCCATGACAATACCTTACTGTAATTACTGCTCTCAGAGGTAGGTCTCGTCATTTTAGACACGCTGCCTATACCAAAGCTGAGTTATAATTTGTGGAGCGAACACCGTGTAACTTCTTGCGGCATACCAGACCTCTCCGGGAGATACTCTGAACGGGGACGGCGCAGAGAGAACCGTCCCGACAGGAGGCCAGAACTCTTGTGGAGAGCCATCATTCACTTGTTGTGTGTTAGGTTTCTTAACTTCTCTGAGGCTCAGTTTATTAATCTGAAGTAAGTGACGGCTCATGTTCTGTCTAGCTCTGACACTTTTATGATTTGATGATTTGGGACGCTTACCTTGAAGACACAGGAAGCTGCTACGTAAGGGAGGGTGTGGAAGCAGCAGGACGGGTCTGACGTACAGCCACAAGAGCGAGGAAGCCGAAGCCTTCACTTTGCCCTCAGCTGAGATCTGAAACAAACCGCACAGCTGAGGGAGGAGCTCTCGGGCCCGTCTGAGACTACTGTGACAACTGCTGAGGAACACCAGGTTGTGCTGAGCCCATTTAGCAACAGAAGCGAACACACATAAAACCCAGTGGAAAACCTCCCATGGAAATTTCAGTCTAAAACGAGACAGTTGCCATCATTCTGGGACAGTTGCCATCATTCTGGGACAGTTACCATCGAAAGTCCAAGCTTCATCCGAAAGCCCAGCCTCAGCCGGACCCACCAGCTCTGGGCACCGGGAAGGCCAACGGGCTGAAGACTCGCCCTTGCCTTGTCTCTTGTGTGGGGAACAGGGAGGGTCTTCATCCCTCCCTCAGAGGTTGTTAGGAATTGTCCATGGCCTACATGGAGTATTTACGGCAGCGTGGCGGCCTCCAGGAGAGGCCAGCCATTGTTACGCCCGCCAGGCCCACTTTAGAAAGAACTGAGTTCCGCGCGGCCACACGGCGGGGCCATCCTGGCTGCCGTGCTGAGTCCCGGAGCCCTGTCCTCGCCCGCGGCCTCCCTTCTCCAGGGCCTTACGCTCTTCAGCTCTCCCAGTGACCTCACCCAGTCAGCCGCTGACCATGTCTCTAGAAGCAAAAGGAGGAAGTCAAAAAGCTAGGTGAGACACGGGGTATCTCACGGTTGTTGAAATTTCAAATAAGACCCCGAAAGGATAATGACAGAATTTGTTTTCTTGTGCCAATGAAGCACAGAATTCCTTCTCTCACTGCCTCATTCTCTATATAATGAGCGCGTTCGGAGCAGAGGTGTCTTAGCTGGTCCAAGCCAAAGGCAGAGCCTGCCACAGGGGCTTCTGTGAGGGTGCTGTATCTGGGGGTGTGACTCTGGGGAAGCCAGCCCAGTGCAATATACCCCCCCGTTGGGGCCACCATGCCCCCGATGGGGCACCGCCTGAGGAGCATTATGAAATGCATCCCAGAGCCATCTGCCTGGCTGATGGAAAGAAAGTCCAAGGGGCCATTTCTACCCTTATGTTTCAGGCTGGATTTTAGCCAAGTAAAGCTTGGCATGAACTGCGCATTGACATAGATCCAGCATGGTTCTCCCTCTGTTGACCGTGGTCATCTGAAATGGGACGTCAAACCCAGAAATAAAAATAAAGTCCCCCAATAACAAGAAAACGGGGCCCCGGGCATCCAGCAGCCATTGGCCTGGCGTCCAGGCTTCTCGCTCTTCGAGGGCAACGTTACTTCCCTGTAGCCAGCAATCTCACCAAAGAGGAGAAGGCGCAGGATAAGCCGCCCAACAGTACTGACTGTGGAGGGGGGAGACAAGCCCGCCAGGGACGCTGCCGGGGTGGAGGGGCACGATGATTCAGGGGCTGCTGGGCTGCTCCATGTTCAGAAAGCAGGAGGAGGCTGCCAACACCGGCCCAGCGTTCCGGACACCTAGTTTATACGTGCATGCAGGCTCAGCCGCTTACCAGCTCCGTGCGATTGTGGGCAAGTGGCATGGCCACTCTAAGACTTTATTTCTTCAGCTGGAAATGCAAGGCTAATAGCTGGGCTCATGCAATCGAGAGAACGCATTTGATCATCCGTGGGAAACCCTCACGCTGCCTGCAACATAGGAGGCCGACGGTGAGCGTGTTCCTGCTCCGTCTCAGCAAGCTGCGTCCTCCAGGCACACATCCTGGTTCTAGGCCATCCTAGAAGCCCGCGTATGCCTGAGTCACCAGTGGCCGGGGACCAGGAACCCCTGAAGACCCCTGCACTTCCACCTGGCACTTTGCTGACGTCATGTGGAGGCACATCAGAAATAACTATTTGTGTGAATAAGGTGAAGTTTAGGTCTGTTTACTGCTGCTTTGGAAAACAGTGGTTAGACGGATTGTCGCCAAGTCTGGTGGGCGTATTTGGCTCGATGGCATCTTACTGAACTTGGGGGTCCCTGGAGGGGTCCTCATCTCCACGGGCAGTTGTCCTGGGCAGTTAAATGTGACAGACACGTCACTGGTAATCTAGGGAGAAATGCCACACATACTAAAGAGCTGTGGGCAGAGAAGCACAAGCAAGTGGTCGAGAATAAGAGACCTAATTAAGAGTCACAAGAGCAGGCGCTCCACATGCTGAGTACCGAGTATTTGTTCTGGCTGCTGGTTACTGAGCAAGTCTGTGCAGCACTCCCCTGCTGGAGGGGCAAACAGTTCTTCCAAAAAGATACTAACAAACATCGGGGTAAATAAATTCACTTTTTAATCCTAGGCGCTAACACTTTGCAAAATGATAAGACTATCACAGCCAGAATAAGCACGGTGCCGTGTTACTTACATTCGGGCGGGGGGGGGGGGGTGTTAAGTTCTATGCAGTTTTGTCACCTTGCGGCTTGTGTCCACCAACCACAGTCAGGACACGCAAGAGTTCCATTACACCCTTTTTTTAATTTCTATTTTTTATTTAAGTTCTAGTTAGTTAACATATATGGTAAATTTGGTTTCAGGTGTAGATTTTAGTGATTCATCACTTACATACAACACCCAGCGCTCATCACAAGTGCCCTCCTTAATGCCCATCCCCCACCCACCTCCCTCCAGCAACCCTCCCTTTGTTCTCCATAGTTAAGAGTCTCTTATGGTTTGTCTCTGTCTCTCTGTTTTTTCCCTTCCCCTATGTTCATCTGTTTTGTTTCTTAAATTCCGCATATCAGTGAGATCATATGATAATTGTCTTTCTCTAATTGACTTGTTTCACTTAGCGTAATACCCTCTAGTTCCATCCATGTCGTTGCAAATGGCAAGATTTCATCCTTTCTGGTGGCTGCATAATATTCCATTGTATATATGAACCACATCTTCTTTATCCATTCGTCTGTCGATGGACATCTGGGCTCTTTCCACGGTTTGGCTATTGTGGACATTGCTGCTGTGAACATTGACAATCCCTCCTATAACCCACCTACCTTCCCTACCTCCATCTCTAACCCCTGACAACCACTAATCTGTTTTCCATTTCTAAAATATTGTCATCTCAAACATGTAATATACCTGGGATCATCGAGGACCAGGAACCACCAGAAGCTGAGAGAGGCAAGGGAGGATCCCTCCCCCAGAGCGCAGCCCTGCCTTGACCTCAGGCTCCTGCCCTCCGGACGCTGAGAGAATGGGTCCTGCTGTTTGACACCACCCCATTACGACAGCCCCAGAAGACCACCACAGAGAAAGCCGGCAAACGAGCACCAGCGGACGTATTCGGGACTGTCGCACGCGTTCTTGAACAGCAACTCTGTTCTCAGGAGAGAAAACCTGGAAACTGCACACACTCATCCACAGGAACGTGAATTAACATATTATGATATAATCACAAAGCAGAAGTGGTCAAATGGAGCAATTACAGCGGAATGTAGAATAGGTTTCAGAGGTGACATATAGCATGCTACTGTGCTTGCAAAGTAAAAATTAGGACACTACTTCCTGGAATACACACACGTATATAATCTGAGACGATGTAAAGAGGAACACCAGGGAGAGAATAAGCCGGAGTCCCCTCAGCCAGGAGGACTTATCGACAAGCTTCTAGCTTTCATGCTGACTGGGAGGCTCACGGGCACTGATCCTGTGGTTACAGAGACACAAAATCACCAAAATGCCCATGCATGGGCTGACCTCGACAATTTTTCATGAACCCAGGGTTCCAATGATTTCAACTTGGTGCACACGAATCCAATAAGAAAACATAAATTTAAACATGACCAAGTCCTATCACCGTGGGAGGAAGGGGGAAGCGAGAACAGCCAGCCATCTTAGCGGCCTGCCTGTCATCTAATACTTGGCTTCTACTTTTTTTTTTTTAAGATTTTATTTATTTTTGAGAGAGCGAGCAAGCACAAGCAGGGGGAGGGGTAGAGGAGAAACAGACCCCTCACTGAGCAGGGAGCCCGATGCGGGACTCGATCCCAGGACCCCGGGATCATGACCCAAGCCGAAGGCAGACGCTTCACCGACTGAGCCTCCCAGACGCCGCTAATACTTGGGTTCTTTCTAGGTCTTCATCTTGTGGGAAGTTGGTGACGGGGCTGCAGCCCTGTGCTCACCCGGCTCCTCCTGGGGGTAAACCGGGCGAGCATGGATGCGATGCGGCTCGAGCCGAGTGCGTCTGGGCCCGGAGCACAAACCCACTTGAGACAGCGGTGTCCGCGCCTGTCCCGCCACCCGGACCTTCCTGTCACAAGGCATTATCACTCAGGGGAAAGCCTACTGTCTCCGGAGCCCACAAAGGCACGTATTACCGTATTTTTGTCTTACGTTTCTTTAGCAGCTTGTGAATCTAGGCATTTTCCATTTGTTCGCAAGCCTTGTCAGCTCTTTCTTTTGTGAAGAATTGTTCAGATCTTTGACCATTTTTCTTTTGGAGTGGAGTCATTGAGTTGCCTTTTTCTTATTGGTCTGTAAGAGTGTTTTATATATTAATCACTAGGAACATGGCTAAGTGATTAATTAGCAATTCATTCGAACTTCCTTGTCTCCGAAGGTTAACTTAGTAGAACATTTCTAACCTGGGAGGATGCTGGGCCCCCTTCCCTTATTCACCACGGCTCCAGAAATGCGCTCGCGAGTGCTCGCTCTGGGTGCCGCAGGGCACGCGCCGGAGGCAGGGCCTCTGGACGAGTGTCCCCTTCTCACTCCACCCTGCTCCAAGTCTGTCTTCTCCACCAAAGAGCATGAAGACTTCTGCAGGGATTAACAAGCCACACATTATGCTTTAAGAATTATTTGACATTTCAATTGCCCTGAAGTGTGAATGAGCTCTATTGTGTAGAAATTCAAATTCGTCATGAGCTCTCATGATGTCCTGTAGAAGCCTGTTCTCCATTTTCATCTACATATCACAAGCAATTTCCTCTTGGAGTTTGAAGACAATGTGCCAGTGTTACATCCAGAAAAAAACAATTTGTGCGCAGTGACCACATCAGTGAGTCTCTTACCTTCCTGAAGTCAGACTTTGTCCAGATATAAAGATGCCTCAAAGGTGTCTTTTCCCACTCTATTAACCTGCAGTCTCTGTTAATAATCAGCGGGAGGCCCAGGCCACCGAGGGAAGGGGTGGGCAGATTCGGCACAACAGAACACGAGAGAAAGGGAAGTTTAGAAGTGCAGGTGGAAATATCTTGCCCTCCTTGGAGGCCAGCATATGACCCTTTTTAAAAGAGAAAGCCAGAAATTTTCATTTCTTCCTAAATCACTTTATAACGTCCTACCAAAGAGATATTTGGTTAAATCATGTGTTATTTTTCAGGGGAAAACGAAGTGTGTTTATAACTAGGGGAGAGATTCCAAACTGATGCAATAAATACACGAAGCTCCCCTCTAACTGTCCTCTGGGTGGAAGCCCGTGGGCAGGGCTGCACGCCACACCACGGTCCTCCGTGGGCCGTTGTGTCAAATACACTCTCCAGTTTGCTCTTTCCTCTTATTTCTCCCAAGTCACTGAGCAAAAGAGGAAAGAAAATGGTTTTCTGCAGTTATGCTGATCCAGCCCTGAATGGGAGGATCTCTGTGGCAGACACCCCGGTGCTGGAGCGCTGGGAGGGGCTCTGCAGTGCGGGGTGCAGGACAAGGGCAGGGGTGTACATGGGAGACAGCGAGGGGCAGCACTTGTCCAGAACCATCCAAATCCAGCCCACCAAAGGTAAGACAAATGCAGAACAGTCAGGCCAGGACACACTGACCGTGTGCTCTCCCCAGAACACAGTGAAAGACTGAGGCTCTGAACGTGACCCAAGGTTCATCGCATCAGTCCCTCCCCTGGAACACATTTATTAGGACTCACGCTGACCTTTCCGACTTACTGCAGGCACTTCAGGAGGGTCTGGCGGTCTGCTGCCCCTACAAAACTTGGATGTGGCTGACACCATGTGCTTCAGCATCTGTCCAGTTCCAGATGTATTTACACATTCCATCTTCTCTCCCAAGCAAGGTTAAACAGAGCTGAGAGGACCAGAGCTGCTTGGGCCATGGTCGTGGGGCGCACAGAGGCAGGCATCTTCCGGATATTTAGGGCTGACGGCCGGAGGGTTTACGGGACCCGCTGATGGACTCAGTGCAGGGCTGAAGGAAGGAGACCAACAGCTTGGTGAGCTGCTGAAATCAGACACAATACTAAGTATATTCCTGAAAGCCGAGTGGAAACGTCCCTGGAACTTACATAGCTCGGCCTCTGACAGGGTTTTCTTTCTTACAACAGAAGCTTGTTCTTTTTTATAGAAATTAATTTCAATGAACAACAGATCACAACCAAGTCTGTAGACAACGAGCGTCTGAATCGCAGAATTTGAGAGACAGAAGGAGCCTGAGAGATTACGGGGCGCACCCTCCTCACCTTGCAGACGAGGCGCAGACCCGGGGGTCAGGTGGCTTTCCAAGAACATGCAGCTGCTCAGGGGCTCAGACGAAGAGCCTGAGGCCAGGCCCCGTGACTTAGGTCTTCGGGTCCTAGGAGGTGTCAGCTCAGCACCACTGGATGCTCTCCCTCCCCCTGCCGCCTTCACTCTCAGCTCTGGGGGGAGGCGGACACTTCTCAGTCCCCGGCCTCTGACCCATGACACCTGCACCCACAGCCCCATCGGAGATGACCGGATTCCCAACCCACTGCGCCTGGGCTCGGGGGCTGGCTCCATCATTTTCTGGGGTGACCTTGAGCAAGTCGCTAACCTTCCATTTGCAATGAGCTCATCTAATAAACAGGGAGTGGGTTAGGATCTGGATTTGGGATTAAATAAGCTTATCCCCGCCTTAAAAACCTCGAGGTCAAGAGGAACTTCCTAGCTCACGCCCAAGGAATGGAGATAGCATGCTACCGCAGGAGGGACCACGCAGTGGCGGGCCTTCCCACTCAGCTCCCCTTGCTCACCCTCAGTCACCTCACATTGTCAAGTTCACTGGGTCCAGGGAACCTGCCCCCGACACTCCTCCATAGTCGACATTCAGATGCATTAAATTCTAAGTTAGTTGAGGGACGCCTGGGTGGCTCAGTCGGTTAAGCGTCTGCCTTCAGCTCAGGTCATGATCCCAGGGTCCTGGGATCGAGTCCCGCATCGGGCTCCCTGCTCCGCGGGGAGCCTGCTTCTCCCTCTGCCTTCGCCTCTCTCTCTCTCATGAATAAATAAATAAAATCTTTAAAAAATAAATAAATAAATAAATAAATAAATAAATTCTAAGTTAGTTGAACTATAAATCAGGTAAAAGAACTCTGTACGAGGGAAAAACAGCAAGTTTGGGGGTATGCATGCATGCATGCCTGTGTGCATGTGTATGCATGTGCGCGTGCATGTGTGCGTACATGTATGTGTATGTATGCACATGTGTGCGTGTGTGTGCATGCATGCCTGTGTGCATGTGTATGCGTGCATGTGTGCATAAATATGTATGTATGCACATGCGTGCGTGTGTGCATGCGTATGTGTGTGCACATGTATGTGTATGTATGCACATGCGTGCATGTGTGTGCGTGCATGTGTATGTGTGTGCATGTGTGCGTACATGTGTGCATGCATGTGTGTGTGCATGTACGTGCATGTGTGTATGCGTGCACCTGCGTGTACGTGATGTGTGCAAGTGTATGCATGTGTGCACCTGCATGTGTGTGCGTGTGCATGTGTGCGCACCTGCGTGTGGGTGCTTGTATGTGTGTGCACGCCTGCGTGTACATGTGATGGGTGAAAGACAGCAGGCGGAGGTGGTGTGATGCGATGCTTTTGTTTTGGGAACATTACTATTTTCTCTCCTTTCCCTAAAGAACAGCACTTCAAGACTCAATTATTTAATTCTGAAAGAGCCCCATGACATTTTATCTGCATAAAATTAGCCACAATGACATTACATCCCAATGCGGGAGCCTCTCAGATAGCAGCACTACGCCCCCCCCGCACGGCTGCACTAACAGTAAACCTTGGCCGGTGACCGCGGTGATTAACACCTATGTCATCCTGAAGCAATGATCACTTTACATCTGATCTCAGTGTGACTCCTGCCTTAAAATTTCCTGGGGAAGGAAAAAAAGGCTGCAATATTGTCAGAAAGAATACTATTGTCAGAAGTAATGGTCTGTGAAAGTCATATTTCATGTTTAGTACGTTTTTTTGGCTTCCTCTGCATGCAAACATGGAGAAGGGGGCTTGGAGAAACCTCTCTGTGTTTCAGCTCCAGTCTCTAAGGCAAAATGTACCTCTTGGTGCTATTTATTATTTTATTTCTTCCTGGTTATTTTTTTTTTTTAACATTGAGAGAAGGAAGACTCAAGTAAAAGAGGCTTTCACATTTCACTGCTCTGTGTTTAGTGGAAAAAAAAACCCAAACTCAAATGTTTGACTTCCCTCCATCCTCTCTTCTTTCCCATTTTGTTTTCTTTTCAGATGTTTCTTCCCCTGACCTCATTCTCCCCATGACCTTTGTCAACATGTCAAGACTTCCCGGAGGATGTTCTTGAAACATGGCAGACTGGAAGTACATGACATTTTGGCATCCTCCTGAAGTCGTACCAAAATGACCATAAGGGGGAGAACAGTTATAAACTCATAAGAAAGAAGAAAACAGATGTGATAAATTGTTAATACAATTTGGGGAGATGGAAAGTAGATGGATGAGTGGCACATAACTCAGTGACTGGAGGAAGCTTTCGCTACCTTAGCTTCCCGGGAGTTGCCCAGAAGTGGGCGGATGGATCTGGAGGCACCGTCTACCTCTGGACGCAGGGTTGAAGGGGAGACCTGCAAACAGGTGTGGTGTTTACAGGAACTCCCAGTTCTGCTCCCTCAGCTTGTGTGTACTGGCAATTACTCAACCGAACACACCCACACCCACACAGAAGACTGGACAAACCGGGTCAGGGAGGCTCTGGTCTCAAGGACTCTAGGGACAGCTGAGGGCAAGGGCAGGTACCACGCCGGGAGCTGGCAAACCTGCCCACTGCTCACTTTTGTAAATAAAGTTTTATTGGAACACAGCCATACACATTCATTTTCCTGTTGTCTGAGGCTTCTCTTGCATTACAACACACAACAACAGAGTGAGGGTGGAGTGGTTGCAACAGAGACTCTATGGCCCCAAAGCCTAAAATAGGTGCTGTCTTCTCCTTTACAGAAAAGGCTTGCTGATTGCTGCTCTGGACTGAGAACCGCCAATCAACCACGGAACTCCCAACCAGCTTTAACTCACTCCCCCTCGGGACATACGCATGTTAACAAGGGCGACTAAACAACTAAACACTGCCACACATTTGGGGAAATACTCCAGCATGGAAGACAGAGACAAAACAGACAGAGCAAAACCACTCAGAGAAAAGACAGTACAGTTCAGGGAGCAAAAGAAAACTTCAAAAAATATTTCTATCTTTAATGTCCTTGCAAAGGTAGGAGAATATATTTTATCCACGCACATGAGCGAGATGCTATATAAAAGGACATGGAAGAATAAAAAAGAGTTCTTTGAAATTAAAATATGAAAACAGAAACAAAGTAACTCAATAGACATACTAAAGATGTAACTGAAGAAATCTCCCAGAAAGTAGAATAAGAAAACAGACATAAAAAAAATAGAAGATAAAATTAGAAGATAAATTCAAGGTGTCCAACTGCTGATAAAGAGAAGTTCAAAAAAAAAAAAAAAAAAACACCAAAACACCACGGAGGAGGAAATAACAAAAAACCACAGGAGAGACGCCTGGGTGGCTCAGTTGGTTAAGTGTCTGCCTTCGGCTCAGGTCATGATCTCGGGGTCCTGGGATCGAGCCCCACGTGGGGCTCCCTGCTCAGTGGGGAGTCTGCTTCTCCCTCTGCCTCTGCCCCCACTCGTGCTCTCTTACTACTTCTATTTCTCAAATAAAGACAATCTTTAAAAAAGATAACCCCAGGAAATTGCCCCAAATTGAAGGACATGAAGTTCCACAATCGAAAGCACCCACCAAGTATCTACCTGACGAACAGACTTCCATCAAGTCCTGACCATGCAATTTAAGAACACTGCTGACAGAGGCAGGATCCCAGGATTCCCCCAGAGGAAAGAGAAAGGAAAAAACACACGCCACTTTTAAAATTTCAGAAATCAAAATGGCATTGGACTTCTCAAAGCCAAAAATGGACCGATGTCCAGATTCTAAGGGGAAACAATCACATCCAGTACTGGATTTCTAAATGAACTGTTGCTGGGCATGACAGAGCAAAGACGTTTGAACACACCAGTCTCCTGGTGTCTGCAAGTCTCCCAGGGATGTGCTCTGGCAAAATGGAAGAACAAAGAGTCAAAATCATGGGAAAAACAAAAAATAATTGTGAAAAGGGATGATATTAAGAAATAGTGGGATAAATATCAGAAGAAATGGTTAATTGCCACACTTTGCTGACATACAAACTCACTCTCATATACATACTCACACATTCTCACACTCACATTCTTACACACATTCACTCACGTTTCTCCCTCACATTCTCACAAACACAAACTCACAACCACTCACTCACACACTCATAGCCTGCTCTCCTACATACACTCACAATCTCAACACTCTCACACTGACATTCTCACACACAACTTTCACATGCATGCTCTTACCCACTCACATATTTTCCCACACACAAATATGTTCTCTCACACAACTCTCACACACATTTGCTCCCACACATTACAACCACGCCCTCACACACTCTCTCATGATCGTACACGCATTCTTGCACTTTCACATGCACTCTAACAAACGCATTCTTTCAAATACACACTCTCACAGATTTTCACTTTCACATTGTCTTCCATAATCACACACACTCTCACACAGTATTCTCACACATCCTCACACTTATACTCACATACTCTTTCACACACATTCTCTCACATAGTTCAATACATACTCACAATTCACACTCTTATAACCACTTTCACACATACCCTCACACAAACCCTCACACATATATCCTCTCACAATGATCTCCTACATTCTCATGCACATTCTTGCACACACGCTCATATTTACACGTTACCACATACACTCATACTCTCACACACACACAGATAGTATCTCACATCTCACACCCATATTTTCACACATTCTCTCACATTCAACACATGATTCTGTTTCAGATATTCTCTCACATGCTCTCACAGCCACCGTCACATGCAGTCCACATTATCTCACACACACACCCTTTCATTCATGCATTCTCTAATATTTTCATACTTCCACTCACACATACTCCCAGATACACACTATCTCACACATACATTCTCTTATACACTCTCACTCACACTCACAATTCCGTTTTACACAGTTCTCACACACATTCTCACACCCTCACATGCATGCATTCTTTTACACACACTCACACATTTCATACATGTTTGCTAACAGACTCTCAAACACATTCTCACACACACACTCTCACACGTACAGTCTTTCTTTCTCTTTCATCCCATCTCAGAGTCCCATCTATCTGCAAGTTTAGGGACTCCACATCTTTTCAGTTCACTGTTACATTTCCCATCACATTCTGAAATAAGTTAGACTGTCCCAAGTGGAGGCCTTAAAGAGTGACCGTGACCGGTCCTTGTTGGTCAGGGGCCCAGTGCTGACCCAGTCAGCTACAGCCTGGGAGTTGTGGTCAAGTTTAACACACAGGGACTCTGTGGCTGAGGAGGTTGAAAAGCTGAGAGCTAAGCAGACTTCTACAAAGACACATACTACAGTCATCAAATATTCACTGGAGCTCCCATTGCAAATGGTCTGATTCTTTTTTTTTTTTTTTAAAGATTTTATTTATTTATTTGAGAGAGAGAATGAGAGAGAGAGAGCATGAGAGGGGGAGGGCCAGAGGGAGAAGTAGACTCCCCGCTGAGCAGGGAACCCGATGTGGGACTCGATCCCGGGACTCCAGGATCATGACCTGAGCCGAAGGCAGTCGCTTAACCAACTGAGCCACCCAGGCACCCCCATCCCATTGCAAATGGGACACGTGCTGGGACCTGTGAGCACTCCCTCCTGTTCTCAAGAGATTTACCGTCTATTTGGCAATACGCAGTAGAACAGAAGAAATCATTCATAAAACAGGACAGCAAGAATTTCAGTTTGGGGTAATGAGAAAGTTCTGGAGATGGATGCTGGTGATGGATGCAAATTCACGTGAACGTAATGCCCCTGAACTGTGTACTTAACAGCGGTTGCCATAGTAATTTCTATGTGTATTTTATCATCGTCATCATCATCAACAAGACTGCTCATGAGAATGTGAGTGGATTCTGCAGCCCCCAGTGCTACTGGCGTTTAGAGGCCCCAGGAACCACCTAGGGTTAGATGGGGTGGGCGTCTTGCTCCATTGCCAGTATGAGAGTTAAGACCTCGCTTGATTTCTGAGACGCTGGGAGTCACATTCCAGAAAAGGGACCATGTGAAGATACCGCTTACAGCAAAAGCCCCATGGCTCACACTGTGAAGCTTCTAGAACTGGATGCAGCTGCCACCAGTGTGGTCCTTCAAGGCGTCAGCAGATGGGCCAGCTTCTGCTATGCCCAGCCCCACTCACCTCACTAGGCCAGGTCATGATCAGGCGGCCTTGACCAAGGCAGAGCGACTGGAGCGCCTTCCCTTATGGGGGTGGTTTCTAGAGCAGTTTCTAGAAGGTGTCTTGTTGCTGTCAGCCAGCCTGGAGCTCCTCCCAGGGCCTGCCTGCACCAGCTGCAGGCCCCCAGAGCCCTCCTAGGTTGTCCAGACAGTGGACGCCGAGGCTGCCCAGGGCGTCCGGCCAGTACTCCTGGTCCCTTACACACTGGGAGCCCACACTGACCCTCACCCCTCTGGGTGGGTGCAGACAGCTCCTTGCAGTCTCCTCCTCCATGGGAAGACTTCCAGCAGTGAGGAGAAGAGGGACCCTACATAGGAGCACCCCCACCCCTGCCGCCCCAGAGGGGGCAAAGGGCAAATATAAAGGAATAGCTGGGGACATTAGTAAAAGTCTTGTCAAGTCCACACCTTTGACCCTCATTCCCTAAGCTCATCTGATGGACAGATATGATTCAGTTTCTCTGATAATGAAACTAAAGGTATTTGCTGTCCTTCTCCCACCGCAGAATCGAGTGCACCCCAAGAGGATTTCGCTTGGTATGTTTTACATACTGCGTAGCGAAGCAGATCGCTCCCTCTCACAGCGAGGTACTCTCTGGAGCAGCACTCGAGGACTATCGCTACATGCGATGCTTGAAGATTAAAAACATTTCTTTTCATAGGAAGGCATAACATCTATTTCAAGTGCAAAAAGAAAGAAATGAAAGAGAAGATCCTACTAGAACTTCAGAAGTATTTATAGCGGAGCTTTTTTGGAGTCAAGGTAGGACTGGCATTACACTGAGACTAATAGCTTCATTCTGAGGAATCGGCAGCAAGAAACCAGGCAGGACAATAAAGCAAGAGACCTACTTCACACTCCTTCACCACGCGAGGGTCTTAATCCACGACGCACAACACTTTCAGTAAATAAACAACTCTTTTGGCAGGAGTGCTGCTGGGATATATATATAAGCTGCCCTGGCATTTCCCAGATAAACTCTTTTTAAAAATCTCCATCAGTCCACGATTAAAATGGGATGCTCACGAAAATGTGGCATTGGGTATTCCACAGGATCTAAAGGACCATCTAGAAGATGAAGTTATTTTGATTAAATACCTTTAAAAAGTAGAATTAGAACATTTTTTGTCATTTCTGTTGTGCCTTACTCTTATAAAACTATCTTAAAACTAAGAATTTACGGGGCGTTTTTTGAAAGCAAGGTAGCTTTTGGGATTTTAAAATGGCCATCGTGGGGCGCCTGGGTGGCTCAGTCGTTAAGCGTCTGCCTTTGGCTCAGGTCATGGTCCCAGGGTCCTGGGATTGAGCCCCGCGTCGGGCTCCCTGCTCAGCGGGAAGCCTGCTTCTCCCTCTCCCACTCCCCCTGCTTGTGTTCCCTCTCTCGCTGTGTCTCTCTCTGTCAAATAAATAAATAAAATCTTTTTTAAAAATTAAAAAAAAAATAAAATGGCCACTGTAACAATTACACTGAGTGGTGCATCAGGGCTCCCCTAAGCGGGTGGGCTGGATGACACTGCCCGGGGACAGAAGTGAGCAGCACTCGCGGGATAGAGCCCAGGACAGCCGCTTTCTTTCTGTCCTTGAATGTGGAGAAGCAGCAGAGGCGACGCCTTGGACACCCAGCCACGAAGTGGAGAGAAAGAGGTCAGGAAGCAAGGCTGGCGGAGGGTATCAGAGGACAGAAGGGCCACCTGGACCCTCCAGCTGCCCAGCCTGCTGTTCTGAAAGGTCATTTCCATGCTGCTGGTCTCCACTGGGTAACCATCTTTCATGGGGTTTTGATTTATTTATTTTTAGAGGGCATGGAAGGGCAGAGGGAGAGAGAAAATCTTAAGCAAGCGCCATGCCCAGCGCAGAGCCCGACGTGGAGCTCGAGCTCAAGGACCCTGAGATCATGACCTGAGCTCAAATCAAGAGTCAGACGCTGAACCGACTAAGCCACCCAGGTGCCCTGAGTTTATTCTTGATGCTTCTCTGTATTCTGTCAATGTTCTCTAATGAGAGCTGTCTAATTTTTAATCAGAAAAAAAAATTAATGAGACATGCACGTGAACCAGACTTTTAGACGTGGTCGAGGGACTGTGTTGTCACTCTCCTTTCCCACACGTCCCCTTGTCCTGCGCATAAAGCCACAGGGGGTTGGGATGATGGCTGGTCCCTTCATCCCACCCCCTGTGATCCTGAACAGCCTTCTTCGCAGCATGGGGCAGTGGTGCCCTCACCCACGTCCCTAAGTTCCCCCACGGCTTCCGGCTCTGCTCCATCTCCCCTTCCCGCAGACCAGGATTCCTCGGTGTGTCACACCCCACAGAACGTACACGTCTGCGTCCCGCACGTTCCCAGAGAACCCTGAAAAGCAATCTGCCAAGTCATGCCATGGTAGCAACCATGTTAATGACAGGATGGCAGTCAGCCCTTTACAGACACTTGCATTTCGAGCAGGAGGCCGGGCATTCCCCAGAGGAAGGACCAGTGGCAGGACGCATGCCTCACGGCAGGTGCGCTCTCTCCGTTGGGCGCAGACCGGCTGTGCCGAGCTGCTTGGGTATCACCACGCGGGCAGCCCCTCGGAGGTAGACCAGCTGCATACAGAGCTCTTGCTACACACGTCTTATGTTCTAAAAACATTTTCAACCCTGATTTCAAATTAGAAAAGGGAAATGAAATTATGTTATTATTTCTGAAGTTGCCACTTAATGTTCATACCAACCTAGAGAAAAACACCTAATTTATTCAAAAGTTAGAATCTCTTAGGATTCTGTCGGAACCTTCTCCCCTCTCTAATGACTTCTGCCCAAACCTCCCACCTACTAGCATCCCAGGCTCATCATGAGACGGCTGTACGTTCAGTTAAGCTCTCTGAGCTACCACAGCCCTTGGGGAGCGTCACGTTAGTGACATCATTAGTCACCGTCGGCGCACGGGATGGGAGCGCTGCGATCAGTGGAACGGGAGGTGACCCACGGCTGAGCGCTGCTTCGTTTAAACATTCAGAGGAAAGCGGACCTGATTTCTGAAGGCTGCTGGGTGAGCCATAGAGAAGCCACCGGGCAGGCGGCCCGATGACATGGCGGACCACCTGCTCGGCAGGCGTCTCCTAGGAGGCCACCGGTGGCCTGGAGAGGGCGGTCCTGGAAGAAAGGCACCGTCTGCTGGCGTAGGTCTCCCCTGTAGGTTGAACTAATGCAGCTGCGTGCTTCGGTACCTGGTCTTTTCCATTTCTTTAGGGATTAGTCTTCATAGGAAGTTCAACCTTTTTCCAAATACAGAAGATGAATGCCTATTTAAATAACCTGAAAATTTTACAACAAAATGATATCTTAAAGAAAACTAGGTTAACAAACATTTCTAGTGTTTGTGTTGTCCATAAGATTTTCAAGTGGAGAAGAAATAATATCTATGAAACCCTAAATTCATCATGTAGCATGAGTAAACTCATCATGGAGCATGATCCCATGTGTGGTCCTGGGACAAAGTGACACAGATGTCTCCCTGTGTCTGAAGCCCCAGCCATAGCTCCCAATAGAGTTTTGCCCACAGGTGCCCGTGATGGAGAGATGTGCCCTCAAGTGTCCCCAATGGAGAGATGTGCCCCCAAGTGTCCTCGATAGAGAGATGTGCCCCCAAGTGTCCCCAGTGGAGAGATGTGCCCCCAAGTGTCCTCGATAGAGAGATGTGCCCCCAAGTGTCCCCCGATGGAGAGATGTGCCCCCAAGTGTCCCCCTGATGGAGAGATGTGCCCCCAAGAGGAGCACTGTGTGCAGGTGAGCCCGATGGAGAACTTGCCTGCAGATGCCCCCAGGCCATCGGTGCCCTCAGCCCATGTTGCCACCATGTCACCTCCACCCACACCGGCACCAGGACCTCAGTGCAGAAAGCTCGGTAGGAGGACTCCTGTTCACATGACCCCTCCCAGAACTACTTATACCTCTTAGGAGTTAACAGTCCCTCATGAGGTTTCAGATCTGACAAGCTGTCTGAGTCCAGTAAACCCCAAGAGTGCACTGTGCATGGCTTGACTTTGCTTGCGTTCTCCGCACCCCTGCCCCGCAGGGTGAGGGGGACTTTGTTGACTGATGACCCACAGACTGATGGCTGGGGCAGGACAGAGGGCATCTAAGGGGAGGGGCGGGGCAGGCCCCCAGGACTCCGTTTACTACCAATCAGAGCAACATTCTTGGAGAACCTGCTAGGTGCTGGCCACACCCCCCCCCCCATGTGCAAATGCGTTTAATGAAGAGGCAGGAGTGCTGCGTGCCCAGGCTCAATGACGGGAACATCAGGGGCGACGCCTCTTGGTCCAGATGCCTTGGCTGTGAGCCAGGGCATAAGCACCACGCAGAAAGCCTGGAGGTATGGGCGAGACTTCCTCGAGGCCAGGGATCTGCATTTCTAATCCTGCTCTCAGATCTGAAACACTCCCTCACATATTCATGGTGACAAAATCAAACTGGTTGTAGTGATACGAGAAACCTTACCTCCAACCGTAAACATCGTGCATTCCCACTAGGTATCTCTGACCCAACGCTGGGCTGCCGAGACACGGCACACCGACACGCTGATACGGACCGATCCACGGCAGGGCAATTTCCAGAATCAGGATCTCAGATGATGCAAGTCATGATGGGCCTCCTTCTGGGATTCAGAAGTGGTTGTTTACATGCTTATGCATAATATATTCCATTTTAGGTGAAGTCCTTTCTAACACTGAGCATGTTGAAACATAAATGCTTCAAGTTTCTGTAAATTACTTTAGCTTTTACCTTTTAGAAAGTTGTAAATTTTTCCTTATTACAAATTAATACATTTCACTGAAGAAATTTCACATGAGCAGAAAAGAAGAAACAAACAATCTCTGGGATCTCGCCACTCGTAAAGGGATGTCTATGACTATATGTGCACAGCTGAGCATGAGACGATGCTTTAAAATTCAGGTCTTACTCCATCCACTGTCACCACATGCTTTTCCACTCACAACTTCATTGTGAATATTTTGCCAGATTTTCCCGACCTTTTCTAAACTATCAGTAATTTAAAAACAAAATAAAGTAAATGAATTATCATTCCCCTTAGCTACTTGAAAAATGCTCCAAATGGAAGTGCTAAGAGTTCTAATCTTTCTAGTAGCTTCCTTGGGTATTAAAGTTGGTGCCAGGCAAAAAGGGGAGAGTCAGCTATTGAAGGTCACCTCTGGTCCTCAGACTTCCCTGGGCTGAAGGGAGCATGTTTTAAAACCTCAGAAGATGGCATACACGCTGTCCACAACTCCAGCATCTTCTCGATGGCCCGGTCCAGGAGGTATTTTTATGGCACTGTGCATGCACTTTGTCATCCTGTTGATGTGTCTTATTAGGGAGGCCCTCTGCATCCCAGGAATAACCGTGTCCTTCTTCCAACTGACGTACCTGCTGTCCCTCCTCATTCAGAGGTCCTCTCCTTAGACACTCAGTGAGATGAGTTGAACACTGTGCCCACCTGCTGCCTTCTGCCTACTTCTCAGGACAAGCACAGGCCAAAGGTAGAAGCTGGACATGCAGACGCTCAGCCAACTCTGCCCTCCGTGAGTGAGCACCTCGGGTGCTGGGAAAACACGGATCCTTCAGCTCAACACGAGGATGTCATCGGCAGCTCCTGGGTCTTGCCCTCTCCCCAGGGTCCTGGGCCTCTGCTTAGGGAACATCTGTGAGCTGCAGGAAGGCAAAGGAGACATGGTGAGTGTGACTGCTTGCTGCTACAGAGTCCTAACACCCAAAACATATTTTTAATGTATTGTTTTTTAAAAAACATGTTGCTTTTTAATGACTTTTAATCCATGTTCTCATTTTGGGCTGAGGAAACAGAACTACATTTAAGACCAACAAGGCAATGCATGTGTTAGGGCTGTCCAGGGAAACAGAACCATCAGCATGTGTGTGCTACAGCTAGTGATCTCAAGGATACGACTCCCCTGATTGTGAGGCTTGGTAACTACAGAATCTGAAGCCGGATGGTAGGCTGGAGACCCAGCAAGAGCTGACATTGCAGGTTGAGTCTAACAGCGGGCAGAGTTTCTTCTTTTCATACAGTCAGTCTTTTTCCATTAAGGCCTTTAACTGATTAGGTAAGGCCCACCACAAAACTCAGGGAAATCTGCTTTACTCGAAGTCTGCTAAATGTTCAATGATTTAAATGTTAATCTTATCCAAAAAAACACCTTCACAGAACATTCAAAAAAATATTTGACCAGGTACTTGGGCACCACGGCCCAGCCAGGTTGACATAGAAAATTAACCCTCACAATGTGCTTCAGATTATCTTGGGCCATACCTTGTGTGACTTTCAAAAAAGTGGCCTCAAAACACAGCACTTCCCGGGACATTAAACGAAGTACAAAAAGCTGCTGGGTGCACTCCTGCCTGGATGTGCACACCTCACACGGCCGCTCCTCTAGCAGGACCCCGGAGCACATGAGACAGGGATCCACTAGGACCCCCTGGTTTGTACCTCACCTCCTGCTGCAGCCCTTCCAGGCAGACACAGTGAGCGATCCCTCCGTCTCCCACCCCTCGGCCCTTCTGTCTCCCCCTCCATCTACAGCTTGCACTCACTCATGTGCCCCGGCTGTCTTCTCTGCCAGTCTCCCCCATGCCCCATGGTGTGTATTTGAGATCATACTTCACGGCCACCCACCCCTCCCTGGGAACCCCTGGAAGCCTCAACTCTGGACAAGCTGCATCCCCATCCTTGTTTCTGGCCTCCGAGAGACCAAGACATGCACTTTAATACCTCTATGAACTCATCTGATGTGTTACCACGCTTTTAAAATCTTTCTGGAAATAGGTGCCCTGCTGTCTATTCTACGGCTACTGCCCATGTCTGGGCCCTGAGCACTGAGGTCTACACGGTGAAGTAGCTTCTGATCGGCCGTCCCTGCTTGAGCTCCGTCTGCTCAGGACAGGGCTGTGCTCGAACACATAGACGCAATTTTGTTATTCTTCTGCTTGAAGGCTCCCAGGGATTTCTGGAGCCTTCACCACAAGCCCTAAGTTTCTCAGCCTTGTATCTGAAGCCACAACACCAGCATCTTCTTTTACTTCCCAAACATTTCTTATATTCCCATTATGGGTTGAACTGTGTCTCCCCAGCACCACAAAAAAGACATGTAGATGGCCTAAGTCCCAGGACCTCATAATGTAACCTTATTTGGACCCAGGGTCTTCACAGAGGTGACCAGGTTTAACTGAGACCACTAGGGTGGGCCCCGATCCACCGTAACTGGTATCTCCACCAAAAGGGGACATGTGGACCCAGAGACAGACGTGCACTCAGCGAAGAAGCTGTGAAGATGGCAGAGGGCAGGGAGAAACGTCTACAGGCCAAGGACCGCCGGGGACCGTCAGAAGCTAGGAGAGAGGCATGAAACGGACCGCTTTCACACGTCCCCGTAAGAGCCAAGCCCGCCGGCACCCTGACCTCGACTTCTAGCCTGCGGAGGCCGAGAGGATGTGGAAGCCGGCCAGTCCGAGGTCGTCACGGCAGCGTTAGCACCATGCAGTGGCTCCCCGTGTGGCGGCCACCATTCCGTTTCTCCCGTGCCCACACGAGGTCAGGGCACCACGCTGGTACTCTGCCGCCTCCTGCGCTGGATGGCCTTTCCTCCCGCAGCCCCCTAGCGACCTTCTGCTCTTTCAGTCTCAACTCCCTACGCCGCCCCTTGCAGCCGGGAGCACTTGAGCTCCTTCTCCAACCACCAATTTCGAGCCAGCCTCTGTCAGTCCACAGAGGAGGACGGCTGCACGTCTGGTGGGTCAGAACTCCAAGCTGCCCTGACGAGAAGGCCGGGTCTGGGATGCGAAGGGGCACCGTGATACTCTGCCACCCCGCCCTTTCCCCAGGCGGAGGAGTACGTGGACGGGGAGCCCCTGTCAGCTTCCTCTCTCCATGTGTGCCCAAACTGCTGGCCAAGGCCTGTGGCTCCCTGCGGCTAACCGGGCCCTGGCCTGATGTCAAGATTTGGAAATGGATGCCTGGGGAAGGCTGACTCCTCGGCTGGGTCAGAGAGCCGCATGGTGCTATCGCGTGCAGCCAGGACCACAGGTCATTCTGTAACTCTCCCAGAAGACCACGGGTGATGGGTATGGCCAGATTCAAGCACTCCTAGGTTTTTGTCTGGACTGTTGCTAAACCTGCAGGTCCGTCTATAATCCCTGGCATGCCCGTCCCACCAGAACTTCTCACTCCTTTTTGTTCGTGTGCTCTATCACTTTGCACATGTACCTTCTATAAGACAGATCCTATTAGTTTGGCTAGTTATTTACTTGAATCCTTACTTTTGTTTCTTTGGCCCACCCCCCAAAATTCACTCCCCAAGGCTAGACTCTGAGCCCTTCAAAGACGCAGCCATTCCATGCTCATCCTGCTCTATCTGAAGCCAAGCTGCAGACCTGGGTGTCCTCGCTGTGGGACTAGGAGCAGTTTGTGCAAAGCAGAATTGAGCAGAACCACATCAAGGTAGCCAGAGGGAGTGAAAAAGAACCACTGTGACATGGATGATCCCAAGTGGACTGAGGATGGAAACTAGTGAGGCAGCTTCTCCCGAAACAGAGCAACGGTCACCAGATAGACCATCCCGTTCAACCTGGACAAGACACATGAAACAAGGGTTTTCAGACACTGGATGATAAGCATCACAGGGCAGTGATCCCTGCAGAGGGAAACAAGCAGGTGGGCCCACGACTGCCCTCAGCTCACTGCCCAGAGAGACTGGGCAGCCTGCAGTGCCCAGAGGGAGAGCCGGAGCAGTGCCCGATGGTCTCCCTGATGGCCACACAGCGTTGAGAAGTCGGGGAGGCTGAGGCACAGATCTCCCAGGGCAAAGCACCAGAGAGGAGAGACACACACAGCGGTCTCCAGAGGCTCTATCTCACGGTCTCAGCTACGTGCTGATCAGTACCTACGTGTGAGGCCAGGGAAGAACCACCAGAAAGGATCAGATGGAAAAATTCTCAGTGCTCACCGACAGTATGGAATCGCTCAAGTTCACGACGCATGGAGCATTGAGTGGACTCAGAGGCTACTCTCTCAGAAGTGAGGCCACACTGGCCCTGAACCAGGCACCGTGTGGGTCCTGCCTAACACAGCTTCAAATCAAGACCCAAAAAGATCAAATGTTTCCAAGTAATTTGTGTCCCAGAATAAAGTTCAAAAATATTTAAAGAAACACAAAAAAATCCAGTACCCAGACTTCGTAAGTTTTTTACTTCACTTTTTACCATTTAAATATCCCATTCACCCAATTGTTACTGCAAACTTCTCTTACACAAGCAGAGGGCACCATGGGCGTACCATCCGGATGTCCCTGAAGTTGTAAGGACAGACTTGCTTTGATTTGTCTACACTCTCTCACCAGGCTTCTTGACTAAAGGCCTGATGTCTCTTTTGCCAGGGGCACACACCCTTAGAGAAGATGTCCTATAACAAAGGGAGCTCACGACCTGGCAAACTTGAATGGATGAAAATAACAGCGTATCTGAAATTATAACTGTCCCAGAAAATACAGGACATGTAGCCACAGCACCCATTAAGAAATTTCAGCCTGGGATCTCGGCCTCATGAGCACCCAATCCTAAGCTGCCAAAAGGGGCAAATTTTGACGACTTCCTCTTCATCTTGTCTTGTTCCTACTGCAGCAAAAACGGCCCAGACTTACTATCGGAACAGTACGAGGAGGAGCAAAGTAATAATTACTGTGTGCATTTATTTTACAGCCATTTGCAAACTGCATCAACCACAACATGGTACTCGCTTGATTGTTAATACAAAGAAAAAATCCTAAAGAAATATAAAAGACACTATCACTGTACTGAAAGGAAAGGGATCTATCGGGGCGCCTGGGTGGCTCAGTCGGTTAAGCACCTGCCTTCAGCTCAGGTCATGATCTCAGTCCTGGGATCGAGCCCCACATCAGGCTCCCTGCTCAGCGGGGAGTCTCCTTCTCCCTCTCCCTCTGCGATCTCTCTCAAATAAATAAATATCTTCATACAAATTTAAAAAAAGGAAAGGGATCTGTCATCCAAAGGGATTATTTTAAATTTCCAATGGTTACCTATTGCTGTCACTTGGACTTGAAATATCACAGGCTGTGAAGGCTGCCATCAGCTTGAATGCACCGCTGCAGAGGGGCTGGCCTTTGAGAGCACAATCTAAGTAGCCCAAAGCCAACCACGTGGTGAGTCAGTGGAGACCCACGCTGAGGTGGTGGTGGTCACACTGTGCAGTTCGCATATACACACCCTCATCGGCAACAGTCAACTGGGTTTTTCAGTCCTTCTTCTCTTTCCCTACATGACCCTAGCGTGAATCATGGTAGGTGGTCTGCACTCAAACAGAAAAACTCTTGAACCCAACGAACGAGATGTCTCGTTAACGTCTCAAAGATCCTTTATATACGTTGGCAGGCAATTCAGTTGGATGTTTGCTGGTCCCAGGAAGGGGTCTGGGAGTGGTTATAGTAACAACGGTGGGAAGTACACCGATGGAGCCCACCAATCCGCTGGTAGTGCATGAGTTCAGAGAATACCCTGGGGTCCCCATCCAGAGCTCTGTGAAGGCCTGATCTCGTAGCTGTTCATTTCATCCCCTCAGCCAGTCGCCTGTTGGATTCCTAACATAGAAGCAAACCCAGCCAGATGCTCCCTCCTCCACTTCATTGAGGATTACACTGTTGCACCCTCCAGAGGCTACCTCTTCCCAGCCCTCAATCCCACCAATTCTGGAGCTTCCACCTTCCCCCATGCCAGCCACCTCCTTGCTGCCTTCTCCTTGTCAAAGGGAAAGGAACAGCATTTGAACATCACAAGAGTGCTGGGGGCGGGGGAGAGTCTGGAATCTCTGTCTTTGCTCTCTGTGTGGTCCACACACCAGGAGCTTTTCAAGGATGCAGATTCCCAGGCTTGCCCCAGAGCTACTGAGACAAGATCTGCATTTCCACAAGACACATAGGTCATTTGTGGGCATGCTAATGTTTCGGAAGCACTGGGCTAGGTGACTCCCCCCAACCTCCCCCACACCCCCTGAGTTATCTGTGGAACTAAGAAATGTTAATGACTGCAAAAGACTGGCTTGGTCCAAGGGCAATTCTGGGGAAAAAAGGCAAAGTAAACAAAAATACAATTGAGAGAAAAGGAGGAAGGAAAGAAGGAAGGAAGGAAGGAAGGAAGATGGAAAGGAGGAAGGGAGAAAGAAAAGAGGAATGGACAGAGAGAATGTACATAAATAGGATTTGTATTAATTTATTGATATATGACTCTGACTGATCAAGGGCTGTGAACAATGGCCAAGACTTCAGGTCTAATCAAAAGATGCAATTAGCATTAACTTGTTTTCTGGTTATTCAATTTAATAAGGAGCTTAATAATTGAAAGAGTTTCTATTGATACGTATTTCCTTGCTGCCCCTTTGCAAGAATTCAGCAACAATGGGCCATTACCCTGTGATTCTTCTTGCTATTTTCAGAGGCTTGTTTTCGCCTTACATAACTTCAGGTTTGTAACCTTTCCTTTCCTTTGTATTTGAACAGAATGGAGGGGTGGGATTTCTCAAAATATTGCATTGTGTTTAGAAATACTGCCTCCCCATCATCTCCCTCCAAGTATTTTGGGACAAAGGGACCAATCAGAAATTCATGGTGCCTCAGCCTTTCATGCTCAGAGCTGCTATTTCCAGGGGCCCAGTATCTCCCGAGAAACCTTTTGTATTTACGATGACGTGAATGGACACTTTAAAAAAATCATTAATTTAGAGCATTTTTTTGTGGCTACAGGGAACCAAATCACAAATGTTAGTAATTGGAAGAACTGTCAAAGAATGCTTCTCCTCACCGCTGGTTTTACTATTAACAGTCAAACGAAGCTCATTAAGGAAAATATTGAAAGCCCACTGAGGCCAAGGGCTGTGTTTCACGCACTGCCGTACCCTCCACATTGCCTAGCAAAGTGACAGGCACGTAGCAAACACTTAATAAATGTTTACATGGTCCGTCTGTACAATACTCAGTACCAAAAATTATTTTGTGCCTCAGCCAAGGGCAAGAAGGCAAAGTCCGAGACCACTGCACTTGCTGCATCATGAGCGACGTAGGGCAGGAGGGGCTGTGACTGCTGGCCCCTCGCTGTGCTTGAGAGAGCATGTGCTGGGTTGAATGGTGTCCCCCCAAATTGATGCCACCCAGAACCTCAGAATGGGGCCTTATTTGGAAACAGGGTCTCTGTAGATATAATCAAGTTAAGCTGAAGTCTCAGTGGAGTAGGGTGGGCTCTAAATCCCAAGACTGGTGAACTAAGAGGGGAATGTGGACACGGACACAGGGAGAATGCTGAGTAAAGGCATGACAACACACGCAGTCCATGTAGAGAGGAGGCAGAGATTGTATTGCTTCACTGGCCACTGGCCAAGGGGTGCCAAGGATTGCCAGCACCCCCAGAAGCCGGTGGAGGCCAGGAACCGTCCCCCCAGAGCCTTTGTGGAGAGCACGGCCCTGCTGACACCTTGTTTTTGGGCTTCAGGCCTCCAGAGCGGTCTTACACCACCCAGTGTGTGTAATTTGTTCCAACAGCCGTGAGGAATGTGTGCCCTTGCGACCTCTGTTCTGGAAGACTCGGCGCCACTAGGTTTTCGTATCAAAGGCCTACAGCTCATGCACTTCGCTGTGGGGCTGCCCACCTTGCACACTTGCAGCCGTTGCTGGTCCGGCCGCGGTGGGGGGCACATCAGCACGCTGTGGTCACACAGCCCCTCGGAGAATGGTTAATAAAACAGGCCAGCGGGGCGTTGACTCAGCAAGGGTTCAGAGGACTTCAGGAAAGGTTGTTTGCTTCCTTTTTGAAGATGGGTGTGATTTCTGGATTGTTCCCCGAGGGTTTGTAGGGGAAGGAAGGAAATAAACTGTCAGATCTTCTCAACTGTGCAGGGCAACTGGACTCAGTAAGTTAAAAATATTAAGGTGCCATCATCCATCACGAGTGATGCCAGGTACCCAGGCTACAAACATGTCATTTAAGGAAACCTGCGGCAGACACGTGACTCAACATGACGGTTGGCCGCCAGGCCCGGGTGCCCTGGGGAGGAGGGCATCTCGTTCCTAGTGGAAATGGAATGATTTATTCTTAAACAAATGGAATGCATCCTCCGGCCTGGGGGAGATGATCAGCATATCCTGGTCGGTATTTTAACACTTCAGAAGTACTTACTTTTCACTTCAGTGCGGCAGGACTCGCAAATTCACCACGGAAAGAGAAACCTGAAAGGCTGACTACGGTCTCGAGGCCTCAGTGAAAAGTCAGCTCTGGGCTGAGAGCGGACGGCAGTGGCACAAAGATGATTCTCAAATCCAGGTGTAATAAAATGTAATATTTTAGAGCAAACCCTCCGAACTGACCTCATACCTGCATTTGCCTCCTGGAAGTTTTAAACAAGGTCTGCCTTGAACAGGGCTGGATGCCCTGGGATTAGTGCAGATTTCAACCCAACTCTGATCTCGAACACACAGATTTATGTACACAAATTACTGTTAGAGGCAGTTTCAGCCGGACAACTCCCCAAAGCACACCAACAGCACTGTGGCGTGTTTGTTCAGTTCACGATCACCCCCACATCCCCGCTGGATGCTCCGATGCCTGGCAGAGGTCACGGTGCTCCCAAGTTGCAGTGAGAAAACGGAGACTCGAGAGGATCAGGTGGTACCACAGGCATGGAGTCAGTTTTCCTTCTCTGTCCTCTCTACCGACCCACCATCCTCTTCCTCGCAAAGGTGGTGCCCCACCGGGTGCTGAGGACGACGCTGTCCGTCCTGAAAGACATCCTCGTCCCCCTCTCCCTGCCCGAGAGAAATGGAAGAGCTTGGTGTTAATTGCTTTCTTTCAGTGGTGCTACCATGGTGCAGTTCCCACAAGCCGCACTTGATTTCTATCTCCAGACAGAAGGGGAATAAAAGACTTTTTGTTCTATGCTGTTGTTTGCTGTTGCCTCGAGACAATTTTGCAGAACTGACTGATAAGGATGGAACCTTCTGTTGCGCCAATCCAAACGTAAGCATCACTTGTCAGGTGTGGCACATCAGGGTGAACAAGCTGTGAGTAAGACACTCCATCCCTTCACAATGTTCTTAACTCCTCTCAAGACAGAATTACTTTAAAGCTGTCATTCTGGAGTCACTCCTCGTAATTTCTGGTATCTGCTTCTTTCATGTGTGCCTTTGACTTGCTTTTTCAAATACCACCACCATTTTCCCTTCCTTTAAAAAAATTCCAGAGGTTCTTTCTCTTCCACCCTCACCATGAAATCTGTGGCTCACATTTTTAATATGCACCTTTTTTTTTTTTTTAATTGCTTGACCTCTCTTCTTGGAGGGCGTTTCTAATCATCTTCTCCCTAGACCTCCTGGAAAATAACAAGAGGGCTAGAGGCCTTCTGACACCTTTCCGTGAACTTCTACAAACAAGTCCTGTGCTTTAGCCTCAGCTTTGAATTTTAAGATAACGTACCTGAGAAAATGGGCAGCAAAACCTCAGTTTGGATACTCAGATTTCCTCTTTTCAATACTGAATGTTTTCATCTCTTTAGTGACCTTTTCTGTAAGTAGAGACAATTTAGTCATTTAGCTCTTGGGGCTTCTGTCCAGATTAATGGAAGATGTTTTGTTCACACAAATAATGCTCAGAGACTGAGATTATCTTTGCCAATAATTTATTTAACACAGGTTCACTGTGGGAACTATGATTTAAATAATATATCACAAGACAACAGCATACAGGATAAATGTCTCTTAATAAGCCAATAAAGAAGTAGCATTCTCCAAACCAATGACAGATTAATTACACTGTTGTTCCAGGCAAAGGAGAAATGGAAGATGTAAAGTCCACATTTAGTTAAGGTGTATCTTTCTACGAGCTGGATCTCCGAAGAGTCAGTGGTGCCAACTAAGAGCTGATGCTCAGCGGCCAGCGCAAAGCAGAAGCCCCCTGCTGCTGGAGCATGATGCTGGGGGAGAAAGGTGCTGCCATCGGTGGGCCCCTGCAAAGGGCGGCCACAGCAGGGGCTAATGCCCAAGGTCTTCGGAGAGCTATTTAGATCAGCAGAGGGTAGCCCTGCCCAGACCAAACACACGAAGGCCTCACAAATTCTCAGTAAAGTGGTAACATCCACTGTGTTACAGCTGTTCTTATCAGTAAGCCCCTAGCAGCACCCATCAACAGTTGAGTTACTAAGCGCTTACCAACAACAGATGTCGATGACAACATCCTGACACAGCGTCCTCACTGTCAACAAATCCCCCCTTAGATCAAAACAACTTCACTTAAGTCATGAACAATCAGGTTTAAGATCATAGCAATCCAATAGACAACAGATTACCCACAAACCTGAGAATAGCGGTGCGCATGCACAGGCTCATCCACCCTTCTGGGAAATGGGCCATGACCTGCCATGCTGCATGGCTCCTTCCCCGGGCTGCAGTTCAATCAAAGCAAGCACCTCTGGCCACCTCCTCACCTTCCGTCCTCTCTTCCCTCTCAACCCACCTCACCTTTGCCCTCTCAACCGTCTACCCTATCCTCTATGGACCTTCTCCCAAGGTAAGCCACATTCACTTACATTTCCCTTACAGCATCCTTCTCTTAACTAAACCTGTTTCTACTTTATAACTTAAGTCCCGGGTGATCCTTGGAAACTGTTTCTCCCTCAGCACCTTCAAGGGACTTTTGGTAACAATTTTGGTAATACAACCCACAGCCTAATTGCTGAGCTGTATCATTTGAGCTTCCATTAAACATAAGTGGTCTGAATATACTAGTTAAAAGACAGAGATCCAGAGAGTGGATTAAATAAACATGACCCAACTATCTACAAGAGCATTATACTGATATAAAAAACAATGTCAAAAATTCACATACGATTCCATTTACTCTTGAAATGATGAACGTACAGTGACAGAGAACAAATCACTGGTTGCCAGGGGTAAGGAACGGTGGGGAGTGGGGACACAAGTGTGATGACTGTGAAGGAAGAGCAAGAGAGAGGCCTCTGTGTAATGGGACAGTTCTGCATCTTAATTGTGGTAGTGGTTACATGAACATACACATGGGATAAAATGGGTTAGAGCTCTATATTCACGTCTTACAGATACCAGTTCCCTGGTTTTGTTACTGTATCACAGTTACATATGTTGTAACTACTGGGGAACCTGGGAGAAGGTACACAGGTGCAACTTCCTGTTAACTGCAGATTATTTAAAAATAAAAATCTTAAAAACACTACAGAATTTTACACATGGCATGAGCTCAACCACACAAACAACTGCACTTGGACAGAACAAAACACAATAAATAAATGCATACTTAATTATTATTTTTTACCAAAAGAAGTTAATGATGTAGCCTTCCACTGAGGCATCAACATCACGGTATTACAACTTTCACGGCAATGTTATTCAGTATAATTGGAATCTGTCTCCTTCTCTGGTTTATACGATAATAACCTAGCAAGAAAACGTAAGTTATCGGTAAGTAGCAAAGCTACAGGAGATGTTTACACTCTAGTTTGTTGAACTATTTCTCTTTTTTGTAAACCAAACATTTACCCTTATTTTAAAGCATGTCTTGATGCACAGTTGGACTAACACGGAAATGCATTTCTTGTCTGGTACAGTTCATTTTCTATAAAAGTGGTAGTGTAGAATCAGATAAAAAGTAGGTCAGTTTTACCCAGAAGTTTATAATTCTGTAGGGCCAAGAAAGATTTCTATCAGGTTTGTTTCTTACAGGGGAAAGTATAACAAGTACATCTTGGGGGATATGAAATTTCAGATTTGCCAAAAGAAGTGATTTTTTTTCCTTGTGTCACAAGCAGTGTTTTTCTGGATCCCATGATTAACAACAATGTAATGTATTATAGCTGACAGCGTAGGTTCAGCCTAATTCTCTGGCCAGGATCCTAATGGCATTCACACTAAGTATTACTCTAATGCACTATTTGTTTTTCCATATTGTGGGTTTTTTTTCTTATTTGAAGCTCAGTGTACTTAAAATCATGACCCTGTATATCAAAGTCAGCTTTTCTGAAAATACTACCTTTAAGTTTAGCATTTTATTTTCTTTCTTTTTTAAAAGATTTTATTTATTTGAGAGAGAGAGAGAACACGTGTGAGCACACGAGCAGAGGGGGAGGGGTAGAGGGACAAGCAGATTCCCTGCTGAGCAGGGAGCCCAGTGTGGGACTAGATCTCAGGATCAGGACCTGAGCTGAAGGCAGATGCTTAATCAACTAACTGAGCCATCTAGGCGCCCAGCGCTTTATTTTCAAGTTGGTATTGGTAACGCACCATGAAGTCAGCCACCTTGAAGAGACCCAAGCAGCAACTTGGCCCCAGTTCATATTCTAAATAACTAAGTATTGACCAGTGTCAGAGTTCGGAGTTCCACCCGTCTGAATCCTATCTATTTTTTTCCATCCAAATTCTCATTTCTTTGATCAGTGACATCTTCCAAACACAGATATTTTAGTGAAAGGTTAAGCCATAAATTCAGTCAGTTCTGTTTCAGTTATCGATGCCTTCCAAATTTTCTTTGACACAAATTGCCAAAATTGCAGTGTTTAGAACATGCTGGGATCTTTTATTGCCTGGCTCTTATCACAAATGTCTGCCCCAAAACGTGCTTATGAAGGGCATTCCCAAGGAACAAATTAATGTTGCTCTAGTCCTCCCTAGATTTGGTACATCTGTTTTGCATTCCATTATAATTTAAAAATTTCAGGGTAGGCAATGTTCTGGTGCAGTAAAATTGCCAAGGGACTCCACAAAGCCCTGAATGCTGCCAGAGAATTTGAAATAATATGTCAGTGAGTTTGGAAAAACCTACTTCTAGAATACAAATGCGGTAAAGGGACTTCCATTTACTCCGAGTCAGGTCCAACAAATGAGGCAAAAGACGCCTATGAAGGCAACAGAGCATTAAGGCTCCTATACATCCAATCTACCCCAAAAACTATAGGTATTTCGATGGAAAGCCCGATGTTTACTGCGTGCCCACTCTCTGCCATGTGGTATGCTGAGAGCTCTGCATACATTACCAGAAGCCTAAAAGGTAGGTATTGTGGAATCCTTTTTCACTAATGAGGAAACAGGCTCAGAGATAAATAACTTATTTGAGGTCATAGATCTGGTGCATAGCAAAACAGGGATTAGGTTTTGGGTCTTTTTTTTTTTTAAGATTTTATTGATTCATTTGTCAGAGAGAGAGAAACTGAGCACAAGCAGGGTGAGCTACAGGCAGAGGGAGAAGCAGACTCCCCATCGAGCAGGGAGCCCGATGCTGGGAGGCTCGATCCCAGGGCCCTGGGATCATGACCTGAGCCGAAGGCAGATGCCTAACTGACTGAGCCACCCGGGAGCCCCTAGGTTTTGGGTCTTGTGGACATCTCTGCTCCTTCTATCCCAGGGGTCAGCAAAGTAGGTCTGAGGGCCAAATCCTGCCTACCATCTCTTTTTGTAAATAAAGTTTTACTGAAAGGCAGCGAGGCTCACTCATTCAGGCACAGTGTGTGGCAGCTTCTGTGCCATGGAGGAGCTAAGTAGTTGAAATACGCTGTAAGCAAATTAAAAATATTTATTACCCGGTCCTTTTCAGAAAAAAAATTTGCAGGCCCTGCCCTATAAAATAAGACCTTTTCTTTTGAGGTTCTCCTCCATATATCTTGTCCCCATCCAGTAGGAATCCTAGACAAGTCTGCAGTCTGTCCTAAGAGAGTGGATCTTGGGGCGCCTGGGTGGCTCAGCCGTTAAGCGTCTGCCTTTGACTCAGGTCATGGTCCCAGGGTCCTGGGATCGAGCCCCACATCGGGCTCCCTGCTCAGCAGGAAGCCTGCCTTTCCCACTCCCTTTGCTTGTGTTCCTTCTCTTGCTGTGTCTCTGTCAAGTAAATAAATAAAATCTAAAAAAAAAAAAAAAAACAGACAGTGGATCTTGCACATTCCCAGAGCCAACAGAGCCAGACTCAGAAAGGCCATTTCTTCACATTGTTAAATCACCATCAGTGAGCCAGGGCCCAGCACACAGCCAATCTTCACTTCCCCTCGAAGCTGCTGCCCAGAGACTCCAACCTCAGATAGCCACCCTCAGACGACCCTCTGTCAAGGCTCCCTGCACTGTGGAAGCATCCAGACAAGCGCAGGCCTGCAGCAGTACTGTCCCATTGGGCCTCCCTTTCTGCCAGTCTCCATTGCCAGCAAGCACGGCCATCTGCCTCGAGTGCCCAGGGCCCTTCCTGTGTCTGGATGGACAGTGGACCTGAACAGCTGAGGACCACACGTGAGCCTTATTCATGGGTCACTCATTCCCTGGCTTTGTTTTGGTGGCCAGTTGCTGATGGCATATAGGACCATTTACAAGTGAGTTTAGAGACCGGCAGTCTGGAGATTTATGGTGCTTAGTAGTTAGAAGAGGAAGCTGTAAAGTGCCTGACAGAGCAGCTCTAAAAATTAAGACTTTTGCTTCCTGAATCCACAGACTGAAAATCCTTAAATCCTGCTGCCTGCTTAGCATTCCTCCTTCTGCACTGAGCTTATTCATGCAGAATACGGGGGAGAAAAGGACAAGATGAATTTAATGCAATCCTGTCTGTAAACCTTCCTCACTGTTAGTTCCTGAGATGAAACAGAATATTCCAGTTTCATGAGAAGTTCATCATGAAGCTGTATAAGGAGGAGCAGGGTTGCAGGGAAGAAGCCAGGTGTCCTGAAAGCAGCCCCAAGTCTCAACCAGCCACGGATACTCTCGGTCAGACTCTGTTCTTTGCATTCAGGGAGATCCAGGGTCACAGTTTGTCCTTGCCAGGTACTTACTTTCTAACCTGGGCCACATATAAATTCTCTCCGTCTTGGTTTTTCACTCCACAGCATTTAACGAAGCAAATTTTGACGATTGTAGAGCGTTGAGCCAAACCTACAACAGTTCCCTGTGTTTCCCTTTGCTCTCTCTTCCTCTAAACTGGCTTAGCTGAGGTAAGACCAAAGGCCTCAAGACATCTGAAGTAACAGGGAGTGTAAGGCCCTAAAGAGCAAAAAGACCTTTGTTTAGGGATATCATTAGCTATTCAGTTTCATTAATCATTGTCTAACCTGATCTTTGGAAGCACAGAAGACACTGGCTTGGAGGACTGTTGCTTTCTGGGGTGGGAGGAAGTATTATATTCTTTGCTGGGTTCTTTTTGCTCAGAGTGAGGCTCCCTCCCTCCCTCTTGTCCAGGGGAAAGGCCAGAGTTCAGGGTGGAAGTGCAGAATCAGGTCAGGGTCATCTGCATTTCAGTTCAGACATAAGAAACCGGCTCAAAGAAAACAACTTGACATCCGAAAGAAGAGAAAAAGAGACAATCGCAAATGACAGATAAATCAAATAACTGGTATCTTGTCTTTGGCATATGTTGTTCTTTTCATTTTGGGTGCATTTGATATTGCGGGAACGCAAAACATTTTAAGTGGCTGCAGTCTTATTAGGCCCAGAATCAGGAAGCCCTAGAAATAATCCAACTTCCCCAACCTGACCTGACCCTCGCTATATCCTTTCCCCTGTCATGTGTGTGTTTTAATGCTTCATAACTGAAGCCTCACACCTTCAACTTTTAGAGATTTTTCCTTTGGAAAAATAGAACCATAAAAACAAACCCCCGAGTCCTGATCTGGGTGTGCGGCCACCAGGTGGCAGTGGTGTCTAAAGCACAGGCTCCGGGCCCCTTGGCCAGGTCCTACCGTGGGCCTGTGTGGGGCGCAGGGGCCGGGGTTCATCCTGTATGGACGCCCTTGCAACACACTGATGAGCAAGCTGGGACTCCAGGACTGCCAGCCGCTTCTTCGTCGTCAGGTGCCGGGGGGCAGGCAGCTCTGGTCCAGCCTGTGCCCTCCCCGCAGGACGCCTGCCCCACGGCGGGCCCTGCTTCAGCGTGCAGTCCATCCGCGAAGCTGCTGACGCGTCCCTGCCCCTGCTCGGAGGACCCGGCCTGATGCTGCCGGGACGCACTGCGACCCACCGCCTCGCTCCGCGCCGCCTCTGCTGGCGGCCGGGGCCCTCGGCCCAGTGAGCTCGGCCGCCTCCTCCTTCAGAGCTCCGCTTGACAGCGAAGGTGCGGCCGTGGCTCACCTGGACGAATGCGAGCCGCTCCGCGCTCTCCCCGAGCTCCTGCACACACATCCTCGCAGAGCCCCTGGGGCGCCCTCCGGTTCACTCGGCACCGGGGCACCTGTAGCGCGGCCGGCCACGCTGCGAGCCGAGGCAGATAAGTAACGGGCTGCCCGCGCCCCCAACCCGCTCCTACCTGTCAGGACGCGAGGCGCGGGCCTTCTCCGGCCCGGCTGCACAGCGGGGGACGCTGGGCCTGGGCGCGCAATCGTTCCCAACCACGCAGCCGCTGGGCCCCTTCCCGGCCTCGGCAGCAACATCCCAGCCACACGCGGCCAGGCCTTCCCGCCTCTGGGCCCTCCCTGCGCAGCTGCAGACGGGAGCGGGCGCGGTCACGTGACGCGGCCAGACCTTCCCGCCTCTGGGCCCTCCCTGCGCAGCTGCAGACGGGAGCGGGCGCGGTCACGTGACGCGGCCAGACCTTCCCGCCTCTGGGCCCTCCCTGCGCAGCTGCAGACGGGAGCGGGCGCGGTCACGTGACGCGGCCAGACCTTCCCGCCTCTGGGCCCTCCCTGCGCAGCCGCAGACGGGAGCGGGCGCGGTCACGTGACGCGGCCCGCCCAGTCACGTGGCCACAGCCCGCCAGTCCTGCGGCCGCCCGAGGATGACGGGTGAGTGTGGCGTCTGCGTCGCCCGCCTTCGGAAGCGCTGGGCGTGTGTTCGTCTTGGCTTCGAAGAGTTTTCCCGCTGTGTCTCCCGGGCAGCTCCGAGTGGGGTCCGCGCAGACCGGTTCCGGTGAGCCGAGGCGTGTATTAGTGCAGCAGAGAAGTGGGAGTAACGTCGGAGACGCTGTAAGGACAGCGATGCGCAGGTGGCACGGGGGCAGCGGCAGACACGTGCGCTTCCAGTTGCCACCGCGTTTCCGCACGCACGGTAACCCTTGGCGGCCGCTGCTTCCAGTACCGCCCCCTCCCGCCTCCGGCATGTCGGGGTTCCCGGGCCATAAATGTGTTAGCCGCGGCCTTCTCGGATCGTCCTGTGCCATCTCACATTGGAAACAATGCCTTAAAAGGGAGACTGGCTGAGGTTTCTGCAAGACCAGTTTCATCTCAAATTTCTTGCCCACGGGAACAGGGAAAGTGGGCCCCCTTGATGGGCCGGAGCTGACAGTGTGACTTACTTAGTAAGTCCGGGATGTACTTTACCAAAAAGCTACACATCCTCCTCCTCGAGCCACGAGCTCTGTTATTCTGAGACCACAGCTCGGAGTTCAGGGAGGGAGTGAAAGGAAGGCAGAGCGCGAAGGGCTGTGATGTGATCTCAACGCTGGAGCTCAGGTCCTTAGCCGCGCCAGACCTCCGAGTGTACAAGCTGCGGGGATTGTTCTTTAAACAGTTGAGCATAGAAGGCAGGATTTGCTGAGAGTGAAGCCCCATTAAGAGGACTCAAGCAGGGAAGGAAATTTAAATTCCAGTCCCCTAAGCAACCTTTTGCAAAGAAGCCCTCTTTCCCAAGCTTCCTCGTTTTCAGGAGCACGCTCCTCAAGTCGGCTGAAGGCCCACCTCCCGTCTTCTTGCTGGATGGAGGTGCTGGGTGCCCCCGAAGGTCCCCTTTCATTGCCCTGGGAAGGCCCAGTCATGTGTTCCTAGATTCACAGAGTTTGTAAAAGTTGCAAAAGTAAGATTTTTTGTGTGTGCTCTCTTTCGTCAAGAGTTTTCTCTTCCCAGAAGTTGTAACAGTCCCAAGTTCCACAAAACTCGGACCTGAGCCTGCTCTTGTTTTAAATGAGGCATACAGAGTAGTGAGCACACCCCCATGATAATTAACTGGGGTACAGGAAGAGACCATTACAACTCTTTTATTGCTCTTTTTTAATCAAAGAAGAAAATCAAACTTTATTAACACTGTACAGACCAGACTGTTCCCCCACCCATCTTCCCTCCCCTCCTTCCCTATGTGCATCTGACAGGCACAGAAAACCTGAAGAGTGACCTGAGTGCCCACAGTGAAGTGTGGTGGTAGGAGGTACTCACTGGCTGTCTTCTTTCAGCATTTGGTATATGTCTGTAATTTACATGTGAGAAGTATATTCATTCTTACTACTTGCACTCAAAACACAAGTTGGACTGAGGGCAAAAATATATATTTTTTAAGTTAAGATAAAATAGTGTATAAATATTATTTATTTTTATTGCACCCTTTAAAATGTGTACGTTTGTAGTAAACAAAGCATATCAGTGCAGTAATTGGACATATATGTGTGAATTCAATAAATTATTTGGATAGGTGCCCATTTTTTATCTGATAGAGGTGTACCATCAGAAATTTAGAAATCGTAACTTTAAAGTATCCTATTAACAATACCATCTCCATGCAGAAGAAAGGGGTAGAAAAATACGCTTTCTAACTTGTCCATAGACTTGCCTAAATAATATAATTCCTTAACTCTGAACTTTAGATTCTATTTGGATACACCAGCCACCCTTTTAGAATGCAAAGTTGCCTGGGAAAGGGATCACAAGCTGAGTCAGCAATGGACCATTCACACCTTCGTATGAATTATTCCAGTCACTTCCTTGTCTACCAGCAGTCAGGCCCCATTGGAAATGAAAGATGGGAAGAATGAAAGAAAAGGAAACAGAATCATTGATTTTGAATGATGGGGATTTGATCTGAAAGTGCAGGTTTCATAGGACATCATACTGAAGGAACTGGCTGGAAAGGAGGTGTGCGTGGCACCAAAGGAGGAGAGAATTGAAGAAAGAGAAAAGATGGGAGCAAGAACTCTAAAGACCAAGTCTCCTCTCAGCTTTCCTTATTGTCCACGCTGTACTCACCTGTCCACCCTGCACCTTAGAGCATCTGAGGCTTCCCGTTATGTAATATTCTATTTCAGCTATCTCCATAAACAAATTAAATACACTGGAAATGTTAATACTTGGGCTCCACCTTCTAGATGGATGTATGTTTCTGGAAGTAGCGCAGACGTCCTATAACAGACTGAACATCCTGACCCTTAAGTTTGGAAATATGACTGTCCCACTCATGGGAGTTTTGGAGCTTCTGATGAGTGCACATCTTGAATCAGAGAGCTCCAGAATATTAGAGCTGGAAAGACACTTAGAGAATGTGTAAAACTTTATTTCACGGACATGAAGAGTGGGTCAGAAAGACTACAGGGAGTGAGGATGGGCCTGGGGAGGGACTATAATTGGAATTAGCATGTCATCCTTTACTTTTAGCCAGGGTCTCGCCTGAGAGCCTTAGCTTCCCAAGTCTGTTTCCCCGCAGAATTCTGTTTTGGGATTGCATGTATTACTTGAGATAATCCATGTGTAAACACTTGCCCCGGTGTGCCACACATAATATTAGCACTGAATAAATGCTTCCTCTGCTACTCTTTGGCTCAAATCACAAGCTAATTGGGTATAGTCTTGACCTTAAAAAGAAGTTCAGGGTATATTGGCCTGTATTTGTTGACTGTAGAGTCTCATTCTAATAAAAGCAGACTTCACTCTTTTCCTTTGAAGCAGGGATGGATAACCTTTAGTTTCCCCTCTTTTAAAGTTGCAAATATTTAAAGACTTTGGAATAAGAGACAAATTTATCCAAAGTTGGCCCTTTAAGCCAGGCCTCTTTTATGAGTTCCACTTACAAGGAAATGGAACTTTTTACTTTGCTAGTCGAAAAATTCAGCTGTGCCAGGGATGTGGTGGGCACAGTGGCCCTTCCTGCAGGGGACTCTCACCCCTGCACCTAGCTGTTGCTCACAGGGCCCCCGTGTTCCAGGTGAGGCTGCTGGAGTTGGTCCTCCAGAGTAGAATAGACACTGACTGCTTTAAAATACGGGCCAAGTCTTAGTCTGTTGTTGCAACAGTGTTATATTATTTTGGTGTGATTTTTTTTGACCTGACTTTTAACTTCAGCAATACAGATAAACGTTCCACGTTACCTTTGGTTGTGGGTTCTGCTGGGTGTTATTTTTAAACATATGACACACCCTTTTTTTCTTCCTTCTTATGTGAGACCACCGAGATCTGTTTGGTTTGTTTTCACTAAAATGTGCTGTGTTGTCAGGGAGCCCTGGTTGCTCTCACTAGACACGCACTGGGGACCGAGCTCTGCCCTGTGCGCTCCTTCATGGCTACCGGAGTCTCATTGTTACCTTAATACGCACTTCCTTGGTCGGAGAATTCAAAATTGCTTAGATACATATTGACTTTTTTCCCCTTCTTCTATATGTTTGTTATGTTATTTGCCTGTTTTTTTTTTTTTTTTGATTGGGATGTTTATCATTCTTAATTTGTAAGGAATCCTTAAAATTTGATATTAACATTGATATAATTTTGGTACATAGTTATCCTATTTGACATTTACACTTATATGTATTTTTCTGGCATATTGAAGTTTAAAAATTTTAGGAGTCAAATATCTTTACTTTTTACACGTATATTTTAGTTTTACCGTTAACAGCAACCATAGATACTATTTATCTAAATACTTATTTCCTTGTCTTATGCATTGTCATTTGCTTTTCATTGCTTCTTTTCAAGTTTATCTCTGATTACTCTTAAATTTGTTTTGTGAAGTAGTACTGCAAATTTATTTTACTTTAATTGCACAGTATTTATTGTGCCACTGATTTAAAATGTTATTTTTATCTTTATTTCTTATAAAAACTCAAAGCTGTCTCTTCTGTCCCAGTAATAGGTCTACCTATTCCTGCGCAGTCCAGCCCACCACAGACTTCTTTTTAGATCTTAGTATATCTTTTTATATTTTTACTCACAGTAGTGCAGACATAGGTTAAATAAAGATTTGGGGTTTCTGTGAGAAACAGTAGCTTCTGTTTCTCCCCTCTCCCACCCTGTCCTTATCCATAAGAAGAAATATTTCTAATTATTTTAGTGGCTTTCTCTTCTTGCCAATTTTCTTGGGGTTATTGATCATTATTTCTTCAAATAAACTTTAGAATTATTTTAACCAAAAAAAATCGCTTAAAAATTTTTATTGAAATATGTTAAATTTAAAAAGTAGTTTTGAGATGATTAATTTTTTTTATAATACCCTTTCTTTCCTGAAGTGTTTTCCCATTTACTAAAATCTTTCTTGTTCAGTGAATTTGTGGAGTTCCCTGACCCCATCCAGGTCCCCTTTGATAATTCTTTAGTGTATCCCTGAGTTGTGTGTGTGTTATTCAGATTGCAAAGATACACACCCACCCACATATCTTTGCTATTTTAATAATATGTTTTTCTCCATGCATTTTAAATAATCATAAATGTTTCTTCTAATCAATTTTTTCATAGCCACTCACCTTACCTGATACAGAGTAAAAAGTAATAATAGCACAGCCCTGAGGTTGATGTTTTCAGGCCTACCACCTTCACAGCAGCATTACTCAGAGTCATTGGCACTAATTGCAATGAGATAACGCATTGGTGTTGGCATCCAAAATAGAGAGTGTTGAGTAATATTTTATTTTATTGTGTTTTAAAGATTTTCTTTATTTATTTGTCAGAGAGAAAGAGAGAGAGAGCATGTGGGCACAAGCAGGCAGAGGGAGAAGCAGGCTCCCTGTTGAGCAGGGAGCCCGACACATGGCTCGATCCCAGGACCCTGCATGACCTGAGCTGAAGGCAGATGCTTCATGACTGAACCACCCAGGCGCCCCAAGTAATATTTTATTTTTAATATATCAAAATCTTATAAACATGATTCCTTCAAATCATTGCGGTCCAGTAATTCAACATTAGGCTGCTCTTTACAACATAACCAGAAAAGTGGGAAAGATTTAGACATGTGGGTTTTAATGAAGGGATGATGATCTGTAATTGCTCCTGGCCTCCCATCTCGTGCTTCCTGTCAACACCAACACCGCAGATGTGTCCACCCATAGGTCAAACACACACACACACACACACACACACACACACACACACACTCTTCCTTTCAAATAGCCACCTTTGTTTCTCTTTGAACCCAGCCTGAGTACTTACCTCTCCTCCTGGTGGAGGTCTTCCCTACCCCACGTGACTGTTTCCTGCCTCCCTGGGATCTCAGCGTTTTATCCCCTGCTTATTCTCTCCAGTGCATGTCACAATGGCGATCAGATTATCTGTGGAGGTTGTGCTTTTTATTTAATATTCTGGGAAGAATACAGTCCTGTCTCTTTTACTGTTGCACTTCCTACACCTAATATGAGCACATAACATATAGCAGGTGCCCACTGAACATTGGTTGAATCAAAATAAAGTGAAATCTTAGAAACACCTAAATGCCCAACAATTGGAGCCCGGCAGGAAGTCTTTTCAGCCATTTACATTTTTGTTTTCATAGATTTTTAATGCCAAGGGAAATTGCCCCTTGTGATAGTATTAGGTTTGTGCAAACCAAAACCAAAACATGAAAATTGCTGGAAAGAAATACACCAAAATGTTCACAGTGGTTATTGTTAAAGGGGAGAACTATACTTTTGTGTGTTTTTATTTAAAATGGACACGTATTAGTTTTATAGTCACACAAAAATAGTTTTTGTTTTGTTTTTAAGTTGATTTAGAATATTTAAGCCTAAGTTACTGGAAAAAGTACCTCTGAGGAGTAGGGAAGTTGCCAGTAAAACCAGGACTAAAAACAGAGATTTCAATAAAATAATATTTAAAATGCTCTGTTTGGAGGGAAGCCTGGTCAGGAGAGTGGATAGTAAATAAGCTGTTGTGTCTGCCCAAAAGGAAATGAACGAAGAGCAGCAACACATTTACAACAGATGAAACCTGCAAGAAAATACATGATGCCGTGGATAAGATGAAATCAGGGTATACTATCAATCCTACAGATGTTTAACATACATAAAAATACGATTAGTTGCTTAGGATCCATGCGTACATTGTAAAGGTGTGAAGAAATATACAGAAGTAGTGACACTAAATTCACTAGAATGGTTACCTTTGTTGGGAGGGGGGTTGTGATTGAGGAGAGAGGGAAGGGGGTGATTTTTTTAACCAAGTCCTGGAATAGTGTTATTGCATAATTCTTTGTATCTTTGTGTGTGTCTGTAATATTTTATAATAAAATTCTGAAATTTCATAACAAATTTTGAAATGAAACAAAAGTAAAAATGAAAGGAATCTGCTGTTAATTCTTTCATGAACAAAGTGTCTTTCGTCAGTAGCAATAGTTCATTCTCACCAGTTTATAAATTCAGATTCTCAAAGAGAGCCTCCCTTTCACTCTCCCTCCTTCCTTTCCAGCCTCTCTCTTCTCTTTCTCTCTCTCTCTCTCTTTTTTCTTTTGGCTTTCTTTTAAAGTAGTTTACTGTTTTTAACAGAGATGTCTTTATTAAGAATCTTAGAAATAACACAAAAACCAACAGATAGCTATTATTCTGTCACTTGCATTGTAGTTCTGCGTTGTGTAATTATAAAAACTTATAGGATTTGTCTAGTGTTTTCAGTTACTAGTAATTTATATTTCATTTATGTAGATTTCTAACTTGGCAGGTACTCCCAGAAAGCAAACGAGAAAAGGAAACGTGCTTCTGTAGCTCTGTTGGGTTATGACTGATCTCATTCTTCAGGATCAGCGAGCTGTTTGAGGTAAGAGATGAACTGCGCTGGCTTTTACAACTTTCTAATACCTTGAACTGTGTCTACCAGATTCCTAACTGTATGGAAGGGGGAGGAGGCTGTGCTCAGAGCATGACCGTGCAGTTTGGAAGCACTTCAGAGAGAACGAGGTGCAATGCCTTCCCTCTGGTGCCATAACATAAAGAGGGCGGACGCAGAGCTACTCTGCCAGTGATCGAATGGTCTCCATTCTTGAAAATAGATGATTAGCTTTGCAGTGCAATAGGTCCGAGTTCTTATTTTGCAAAGTGCTATTCCATCACAGTCTTCTCATCTCCCACGAGCCCTGGGATTAATGTTCGTTATGCTATGAGAAAGTAATAATTGCTTAAATATAGAAAAAATACATTTGACAAACATTCATGGTAGAGAAACGGGAAAGATGGGATCCCTGAGCTGGGGCAGCACGGCCGCCAGTCACTTAAGCTCCTTACTTTCATGCTGATCCACGATTATCGTCTCACCTAATTTTAGCCCAAAGCTTCAGCTTCCACCCCCTCCCATCTTACTCAAGAAATCATTTCTTTCTTTTTCTCTACCACTGACCTACCTGTGAAGATATCAAATAGAAGCAAAATTGAGGAAAGGCGGAGCAGGAGAAGAATGGTCCTGGTTCGTCTTGCTACTGGGGAAGTCAAGACCCCGACAACTAAGGTTTAACTTCAGCTGAAGAAATCACCCTCACACCATAGACTCTGCCACAGGCCACGTTCCTCTCTCACTCACATTCCTTCACGCACGCACACATTCATGTACACACATGCACACACGGAAGCACACGCTCACACTTGCACACACAGCCCTGCCCTGCCCAGCGCGGCTCCTGCTGACCCCCCCACAGGAGCTGGAACACATGGTGAGACCCCATGTCCACATCCCTGGGCCGAGAACTGACCCACTTTCACTGTGTTGACAAAGGTGAAGAGACGAACCATGGAAGCAGTCCACACAGACCTGCAACCGCAACAAGATCCTCCTGACCCAGATTCCCGACAGCGTGCCTCTGTGGCCGGGATGGGCCGAGCACTTGTTCGTTCCATCACACCTTGACCAGGAACCTAGATCCACACATGCCCACTGAACTGGCGCCGTGTGGCTGATGGGGACATTTTAGCTGTCTGGAAAATTGGTATTGATCACTTCAGAAGACGTCCGCAGGCAACAATTGATTGTGATGGTTAACATGGCCAAAATGATTGGACTCCCCAGCACACAGCTGCATTCCACACTCCGTACCTGAGCTGGCTTTGGATTTAAAGGTCAAATTATAACCGGTCATCCAGGAGGGCAGCTTAAGTGCCCACGTTTATTACCTAAACTCTTGTCATACGGCTGCAGAGCTCACCAATAGCAAATAAATATCCTGTAGTTGGGGGTAAAGCAAGAATAGATAATTAAGAACTAGGGATAAATTGCAAATGCTCAGAACACAACTCCTATACTTAAAACACATTATATTTATACCCACAAACTGATATGGCACAAATTTAGGTTATTTTAATTTAATTTTTTTAAAGTCTCATTCACAAGTAGCAAAAGATCATTATTGTGAACGATAACTTGGGCTTCTTGTTTATATTCAAGAACCAACTCAGATTAAAGTAATCTTTGAAAAGGGCTTGAATAGGAGAATAAATCAGTATTGGTGTCAGTTTGTCTTATTTCAATAATAGTCACTATGGAAACGAATCACTGACCTATTTCTTTTCATACCTCCAAGTAAACAATAAAGTTTCCACTTCTCTGTGTATCCTGTTTCCCTTGGAATATTGATCTCTGGTATAGAACGTCTCCAAAGCACTTTTTATTGAAACCTACAGTGCTTCCCTACATGCGTATTTTAGCTGTTTTAAACACTCTCGGCCTCATTGTGGAATTCTACTGTGAAAGGCACACGGAGTGCTCAACTCCGTCCTTCAGAAAACTGGGCGCTTTTGGCAGCCGCTCACCCGCTTTTGCTTAGAACTGGAGAATCCAGTTGCTGCTGGACGCAGACAGAGGGCCAGCGGACCCTCAGACACATCACAAGTTGCCCAGTGTAGAAAGTCAGCAGAGTTCTGCTTTAGTTTCCTTCTGTTCCATGCCAATCTGTAATTACAGACAAACAGGAATGTCGCAGAAGAGAACTTTCCACGCTAAGCTGCTGATTCAAGAAAGAACAAACGAAATATTAGCATGCCTGTGCTCCCTTCCTGTCCTCAACCCACATCCTAAATCCATGTTATATCTGGCTGAAGCCAGAAGTTCTAAATATAGAGGTGGTTCCCTCCCCAGCGCTCACGAGTCACCCTGCAGGGCTCTCCGTGCATCCACCGGCTGTGTGCGCCGGAGCCCCGTTAAACCAGCAAGTGTGGCCCCTTGGCCTGATCCTCATCTCCACGGACACAGTCCTGTTGTAATATCAAAAGGAAGCATACCGTGTTTGACTTTATTTATTGCCTGTTTTTATGACCTGTAAAGTCCTCCTCTTCATTTGTTTACTGTGTGAGATGGAAAATTACAGAGATATTAAAGTCACACACACACACACACACAAAGACACAAAAGACACAAACCCCAAACAGCCTACACAGCTGCAGTGCCCTCCAATTGAGGATTAAAGAGAAGATACATCAGCAATGCTCTATATAACATGTTACAGAAACAGAGTAAAATGGCCAAAGTGCTTAATTTTTCTTATCTGGCAAACCCATTTTTAAAAATGGAAAGAGATCTGACCTAATACGGTAGTGCCCCAAATGGGCCGCAGGTATCTTGGGAGAACTGTGAGATTTCATTACAAGTATTACTACATTTCTGGTCTTAGAAAGCCATGATTTTCCAAACAGCCATGTCAAGATGATAACAAAGCAATTGTTTGGAGAGTGGGAAAAAATCAACCTGAGAACCTGGTGGATTGCTTGCAAGTGTGGCTCCCATTCTCCACATCTTCCTTCTTCCCATGCCCTTTGCAGTGTCCTCCCATCAGAGGCAGAGTCTGTCTCATCGCCCTTCAGGTCTGGGCTGGCCCTGTGGCTCTCTGACCACTGAATGTGGCAGAAGGGAGAACGTGCTCACTCTGAGCCTAAGCTTCAGGAGGTCTCACACACATACACTCTTTTTGGTCACGGCCCCAAGAACAAGCCTGGGAAGCATACTGCAGGATGAGGGAGCAGAGAAGACGAGGCATCCCAACTGACCCGCGGCTGACCACATAGACAGGAGGGGGCCAGCTCAGACAGAAGCCCCTCCAGCAAAGCCCAGCCCACACTGCTGACCCATAAAATCCTAACTAAATACATGGTTCTTGTTTTAAACTACTAGGTTTTGGGGAAGTTTGTTACACAACAATAGCTGACGGATACATCTTTTCTTTCTCCCTTTTACCACCCCCGACCCCTATAAGGGCTTATTGTTATGCAGAAAGTCATTGTCAGAGAATCAGGAAAAGTAGGTGCTAGTCCTGACTCTGAAATATTTAGCTGTATGACCTTGAACATGTCCTGTACCTTTCTGAGCATCAGCTTCCTGTCTGCATGTTTCCACCCAAGACATTTCTAGCTAGAGCATCTGTGTGAAGGAAACTGACAGAGCAGCTTGAATTTTTCTACACACCGGTATAAATACCTTTAAGAGGTGTGCATAACAAACCTAAATCACATTACAAATGTGTCATCTGACTCAGCAATCCCACTTCTTTGTCCTTGTGCTGTGGGAGAACACATTGAACGTACTAGCTGGTATGCTCAAGAACGTCTAGTGCAGGATTCTTTGTATGGCAAACATCCAGAAATAGCCTGAATAGCTATCAAGGAAAAGGGCTGAGCAAATAGTGGTATATTCACACTATAAATTATTATGCAACGATTTAAAGAGCTCTCTGGAAGAACTTTCATGATACAGGTTTTTTTTTTTTTTTAATGTGAAAGAGGTGAAGTGTGGGGTATATTTTCATTTCCGTAAACAAAGCCAAGCCCTTATATGTGGTTTCATATACTTATTTGGCCACTGAGACAGTTCAGAAGGATACAGAACACGCTGATTGCCTGGGCTGGAGGCAGAAGTTTATAACAGCAAAAATGTTGAAACAGCCTCAGTGTTTAGGTGGAAGGATTTAGTTAATTTAATTATAGCGCTTCCATATAGTGAAATAACATGCAGCTGTTAAAAATTATGATATATAATATACGAAAACAATTATATAGAATATATCTAAAATAATGGTATCAGTGAACATGAAACAGTATTAAAGGAAATAAAAACTCATGATCCCATGCATTTAGAAAATCTTCAGGATAAATATACACCAAATATCCGTGGTAATTTTTAATGATTATGAGCTTATGAGTGGCTTACCCTTACTTTCGTGTATTTGCGTTTTCTAATTTTGCTAAATTAACATGTATAAAAGGGGGAAGAGGTGGGGCACAGGCAGAAATATTTAGCAATTCAAAGTTATTGAGAAAGAACCAAAGGGGACTGGATCCTTCATAAGTGCAATCACATCTCCAAATAACAGGGAGGTGAGCATATTTTGAATTGAAAATCAGTCTGTGAAAGACAGCTTGAGATATTTAGCATATTGAGCTGGGCGACCGGCCATCTATAATGTCTTTGGTTCATACAATGTGATAAGAATGGATGAGATAATTAATATTTATAAAGTGCTTTAATATCCTGCAGAAAAAGCTGTTGTGTAAGATAATACTGTCTTTCTCAACTCAGTTCTTGTGTCTTTCTTCAGATGGGCCCCAAGCAACCAGCAATCTCTTTCTGATTCCCCCGTGAAAGATCACCTGCTTATCTCCTAGTCAGTGTGCTCTTAGGTTTTCTTAAACAAGTAAACCTTGATTGGAGAAAGATGTTATATTCCTTTTTACTGTAAATTATATAAATCCAAATAAGACACACTTTTTGCCTCCTGAGACTACGTTTGTACCTGGATAGATGCTGATCATCAAAGTATCCGCCTTGAATAAACTCTCTTCCCACCATGGTTTAGAGACCCCGGACACAGTAGGAACTTATAATGAAGATGAATGATTTAGAGTAGATTTAGATGGAAAGCAACTTAGAGCAGGTGTGCACTGTGCAGACTGGAAGGGGATGGGTTTTTTGGGTGGTGCAGCTTCTACTCTCCCACGGCTATGGCCAGCCACCAGGCAACTCTCCCCTGAGCCTGGAATTCACACAAAGAACCACTCTCAAGATGGGAAACTCACTGCTATTCTGCCTAAGTCAGTCGCTGGGCAAGTCGTGATGAAAAGGAGCATCCTGAGAAGGTCTGGCCCCTGGTGAACTTGCCACAGAATGTCACCTCAGGCCGTAAAGCCATGGGATCCGAAGCGTGGCACCTTGTTTCCCTCCTCACTGCCCTGATGATGGAATAGTAACAGGCTGTCTAGGTTTTTCCACGGGCCCCCTTGTCACACATGTCCCTTCCTCGAGGATCATCAGACAAAGCGGACACATAAAGTCGCTTCCTTTCTCCTCGTGCTAAAGCTTGCTTCGCAGTCACTCACTCTTGCTCATTTGGTCACTGGCCCTGGCTCTCTTGCTTGAATATTTTAAGCATCTATTTTGTCAGTGTGGACGGCAGGCAGAGCACCATGACTGTTGGCACTGCAGGAATGAATTCCTGTCACGGGAGCAATGCCTCAAGCTCCGCTCTTTAAAACTGCTCTTCGTAAAAGCATTCGTTGTTTGGGGGGTTAGTCTGTGGCCAGGATTAAAAAAGGTCCCCCCAGAAATTACATTCCAAAAACAATGGAAACCATCCCAAAGTTGGGGAGTGTTACCTCTATTTAACTGCAAGTACTCACAGTTCTGCAGCTGTGAATGTTCCCTTTTTCTGGGTGTAAAATATCTGGGTCAGTGGAAAAATTAGTCCTGGGCGTCCTCGGGAGAGGACATTCCTTACTGGAAGCAGCACCTTCTCTGCGAGGAGGCGAGTAGGAGAACCGGCGGGTCAGAAAGCCTGTGGTGTGATGTAGTCCGTATACAGCCGTGATCAGACCAGAGAAATAACCCGTCTGAAATACGCTGTGTGCCCTGTCACATCCTGACACTAGCAGAGTGAGCACAACTACACTTTCTACGAAGTCAAACTCTTCACACAAATGAGAAAATTACATCACCATCATTCCCTGAAAGCTGGGTGCCCGGCGTCTGTGTCAGCTGATTGGGGCCGGGGTGGACCGACCTATGAGTCAGATACTCTCCCCTTCAGCTTAGACGCAAACAGCACAACGTCTGTTCTGGGGGGACTGCTGAGAGGCACTTGCTGACCGACGTGGAAATCTGAAGAACAGAAACCCGTCGTTCAGGGCTCACGAGTTAGCCTGGCGAGACACCGTGTTTCTCGACTACGTGGTTTGCCCACGCGTGCCTGGGCCCTTCATCCAGGAGTCCTCTCCGGAGAATCTCCGCGGGCCTGTGTGCTGCGCACGTGGTAGTGAAGAGAGAGCAGAGAAATCCCCGGTTGTGGAGTTGGGCGGCTCGCGGGGGAGGCCGCTGTGTACCCGTGCGGACACCCTCACAGTCCCCACGCTGGGATGGGTACAGTGTGCTGTGAAGCAGGGTGACGAGTGGGCCTCAGGCCCACGGGGCAGGGGACCAAGAAGGCCCGGGTCAGAGAGTGGACATGCGAGCCAGGGACCCCTTTGCCCAGACCAATGCATGCTACCTGCCCATCCTTTCTTGTTGGAGGTCACATTGGCCCGTTGGACAGTTGTCAAATTACTAGAACTCATACAGCAATTCAGTAATGTGGCAGGATACAAAATCAATGCACAGAAATCAGTTGCTTTCTTATACACTAACAACGCAACTGTAGGAAAAGAAATTAGAGAAATGATTCCATTTACAATAGCACCAAAAACCATAAGATACCTCGGAATAAACCTAACCAAAGAGGTAAAGGATCTATACTCTAGGAACTACAGAACACTCTTGAAAGAAATTGAAGAAGACACAAAGATGGAAAAACATTCCATGCTCATGAATCAGAAGAATAAACGTTGTTAAAATGTCTATGTTGCCCAGTGCAATCTATACCTTCAACGCCATCCTGATCAAAATTCCAATGGCATTTTTCAAAGTGCTGGAACAAACAACCCTAAAATTTGTATGGAATCACAAAAGACCCCGAATTGCCAAGGAAATGTTGAAAAAGAAAAACAAAGCTCGGGGCATCACGTTGCCTGATTTCTAGCTATATTACAAAGCCATGATCACCAAGACAGCATGTACTGGCACAAAAACAGACATACAGACCAGTGGAACAGAATAGAGAGCCCAGAAATGGACTCTCAACTCTACGGTCAAATAATCTTCGACAAAGCAGGAAAAAATATGCAATGGAAAAGAGCTTATGCTGTCTTTTAAGGAAATGGCATTCAGGGCACACCAACTGATTTATTTATTTTTGCTCCAAACGATTTCCACCAAGCGTCTAAGTAACAGGTGTATTCCAGGGAGTGACAGCAGGTGGCGCTTCAGGTGAGCTGCGATTTACCCAGTGTTCCCGCCTGGGGCCTGGACTGGTGCTCCTGAGGCCGCAGTTGGCCCATTAGGGGCCGTGAGCTCACGTCAGCATGGGTCACTCCAGCGTCCACCATGAGAAATCTTGCTTGTCAGCCAGTGTTTGAGAAAGATTCAAGAGTAATGTTCACACACCCTTTCAAATATTCCACTTTAAAAGTGGATTTTTTGGGGGGGGGGCACTAAAAATGAACTGGCACTTTTAAGCATCATCCTAAGATGAATTCTGACCTATACGAGAAATACAAACATTTGATGTTTAAGTTTAGCTTTCTATAACTAAACCTGTTCTCCCTGCCCCATGTGTTGGCTCCGCTGTCTTCTGCCCCTTCTCCGTATGTGCCCGTGTTTAATCCAGATTTCTTTAAAGTAGGAATCAGTTCATTGCTAGAAGCCGTCCAGCACAACACCAATGCCAATAAAATTGTAATTCCCAGACTGGACACATTTCTTTTTTACATTTGCTACGGTGACGGTGACGTGTGTCCTTGGCCAGAGGTGTTTGGAATTCGATCCATCTCATTATATAAAACACAGAGCGCTCATTTCCTCCACCAGGTCTTTCCAAAGGTGTGAGCAAACATGCAGATGATGTGCACCTGAGTTTCTCCACGAAGTCGTTCCCGAGTAGGAGCAGGAGGCCTCCCTTCGGAGGGACGGCCTGGGGAACGGGCTTCCTGACGAGGGTGAGTGGGGAGGCCGTTTTCAGCCAGCCCCACAGCGAGGCTGAGCTCCACGCGGTGGGAGGTTGGGGGCCAAGGAGCTGGGGAATCATTGTTATGTGTGCGTGTGCAGACACACACGGACATGTGCACCCAGGGCAGGGAAAGCAAGGTACGGTTCCAGAGCGTCAGCACCAGGGTGGACTCCCCAGCCTCTGCCTACGCTGGCGGGGGGCTGGAGCAGGACGAGGGGGAGCCGACGGAGAGGGGAGCCTCAGAGTTAGACAGAGTCTCCTGGGCATTGCCTGATCTCTACAGATTTCTACCTCCCTCCTTCGCTATCCCACAGCCTGAAACCCTCCAGATTTCCCTGGCAATGTCACTCCTCCCAGACCCTGACGCCATCCCCCCACGCTCTCCCTGAAGATGCCCTTCCGCAGGTGTCAGCAGAAAATGCTGACTCCATGAGAATGAAGTTTTCCCGGCAATCTGGCCTGCTGGCCACACCCCCCCTTCCCCACCCAGCCCCGCACGCCCTAGTTGAGGGGGACCCAGGAGAGGACTTCATGGTCCTGCACAGCGTGGGTTGGGGAAGATGGGCCCGAGCACCAGGCCACTGGAAACACCATGGATCGAAGAGGACAGAGGGTGCGGGGAAGGGGGCGTGGCAGACAGACATTTTCCACGTTACATTGTCTGTGAAAACTGCGTACACTTCCATCAATACCAGAGCACTAGGAATGTAGGAACGTGAAATCGGCCTCCACAATGCCCGATGTCACAAGGACCTCACGAGGCTGCCCTTCTGGGCCCCACGATGCTCCTGCTTGTCTGATGACAAAACACCAGTGCTCTGTGTGTACCCAGCATCTTTTATCTTTGAAAGACATTGAAGAATCAGGGGCCAGAGGAGTCGTCCCTGGTTTCCCTAGCTCCTTCCTACTTCGTCCAGGCCTGCCAGCCCCACTTTGCAACAGTGGCCATTCAGAATTCTCTTCCCGGGTACTGGGTATTTCCCTCCCTTTTTAGGAAGTTCACTTCTGATATCCTCCTCACTCAGAAAGTCAGGAACTAAATCGTCCACGGACCTCAGTCCCTCAGAGGTGGGTACACCATGCCCTGGGAAATGCCAGGCCACTGCTCTGGTAGATTACAAAGGCTGTGATCGGACACGGCCACCCCCTTATCGCCCTGCTGAGCTCTGCTGCCAGGCCATCAAAGCCCCCCACCCTGTGTGCATGTGTGCCCGCACGCGTGTGCAAAACACCCATCATATTTCCTGATAGTATCTCCGCACAGACATGGTATCAGTGGCCAATAAAATAGGGCCTCTTGTGGAAAGCCCCAGAGAGCTGTACAAATAACAACCCGTGAGCACCATATTAGATGAAAGCTAATTAAAAATGACGTATTAAACATTGTGCTGCAGACCGGTGAGCACGGGAGTTTCATCTCAGCTCCCTCAGAGAGATGCTCCCGATGCTCGTGAGTCATCATTTACCTCCCCGGAAGACCAGCGGGAGCTCAGTGCCTTCCTGCCATGCGCCCGTCCCGCCCACCTGCTCCAAACCCTCATCCTGAAGTCCTCCTGCAGCCTTTAAGCGACAGGTGTTTAGAAAGGCAGTGGATTAGGCAATTTCATTTCAAGGGCTTATTCGCAGGAAAATGACCCAGATTATGTAAAGGGTCTGTGTATTCGAATGAGCAATGAGTCATTCCTACCTGTGTGCAATCCCTCCCCGGTTGGTATTTGGGGGAGGGAAGAGCTGCGCAGATAATAAGAGAGCCGAGTGTCTGGTGTCCTAGGAGCCCCCATGTGCACTGAGCCCGAACAGAAAGCTATGGTTTAATGGACTTGACCTAAATCAAGTTTTTAAAACGATCTTTTCCCAGGCTTCTCCATGTTTCCCCCGTCTTTTAGGACAAGGAAATCACAGTTAAAACCGCAGCGGGAGCTAGGGCTTGTGGGAAACTTTGACACAATTGGAGCCGGAAAATTTGCATCCCCGTAACACAATAACCTGTCCCGGCAAACATCTGCTGGTGTCCGTTCCTTTTATGACTTCTTCATTGGCAAAAGGAGGGGCGAACCTCTGTGCTAGCGTTCCGCGGGCCCGGGATCTGGGTCAGTCCGCCCTTCACACGGATAGGTGGCTCTGGAATGGCCGGCACACGCTGAGAAGGAGGAAGCAGAAGGAGCAACCCTGGAAGCTTTGCTGGACGCCTGCATCGTGCACTTTCACGGGCTCCCAGGAGATGGCACCCACTTGGTGGAAAAAGATCTGCTAGCTCCCCGTTTCCCTTTCCCAAGACACACAGCACCAGCAGCTCGCCACCCCGTGAGGCCACTTGTGCAGAAGAAGGAAGGAGGAAGTGCTCGCTTAAGCTTGGTCTTTTCTTGAAAGCAGAGTGTTGCTCAGTGACCCCCCTGAGGTGCAATGAGGACAGTCCTCGGCCAAGAGGAGACACGAGGCTCGGAGCCCAGCGCTGGACCAGGCCTCGGCGGGAACAGCAAGTGTGGCCTGAGAGCAATGCGAGATTAAAAAACATATATGTGGGGGGGGGGGGTCATCACAGTCTTTTTATTTTTATTTCATTTTATTTTGTTTAATTTAATTTAATTTATTTATTTATGGAGCAGGGGGGAGGGGCGAAGGGAGAGGGAGAAGCGGACTTTCTGCTAAGCGTGGAGCCAGACTTGGGGCTCTATCCCAGGACCCTGAGATCATGACCTGAGCTGAAACCAAGACTCAGACTCAACCAACTGAGTCACCCAGGTGCCGCAATTTATTTAATTTAATTTAATTTAATTTTAATTTTTTAGTGAAAGAGAAAGAGTGCATGCAGGGAAGGGGCAGAGGGAGAGGGAGAATCTCAAGCAGGCTCCCACTGTGGAGCCTGATGCAGGGCTTAATCTCGTGACCCTGAGATCATGACCTGAGCTGAAACCAAGAGCCAGATGCTCAGACTGACTGAGCCACCCAAGGGCTCCCACCACAGTATTTTTAGGGATGAAAACATATTGGGGGTCATATGAACTCTAAAAACAATATTTAACCCTCATTTGCCACCTTAAGAAAAAACAAAACAACCCAAAAGACCAAATTTCAAAAATAAAAGTGCAAAGCTCGGTTCACTGTGTTTGGGTGCCTGACGTGGTGGGGAAGCCACTGCACCTGACCCAGCAGCAAGGTCGTGGGGACGGCGAGCTTCCTGTTTCCTGAGGGCTCGCGAAGGCCACGCGCACTCTGCCCCCTCCAATCTGTGTGTCGGATGATGGGTCAGAAAGGACTGTGTGTGCAAGGCGTAGGCACGGAAGTTCACAGGTGAAATCACAAGATGGTGATGTGCCAGCGAGCATCCCAGAACCCGCAGGAGCTGGGCTTGGTCCAGCGCGGCACGAGCAGAGCCCGGCGCCTGCACAGGCTTTCCAGCGTCCAAGCAGCAGCCAGCTGCAGGTGGCCCCTGCCAGGATGCCCCAGAGCTGACCTGGAGCCCCGGTGGTGCCCTCGCCTAGGGCGGCCGGGGCTCTCCGTTCCGCCTCTGCTTTCTCAACACAAACCTTCTGGAAAATTAGCACAATGACATGGGGTTTGAAACCTTACTCTCCAAGTTTTACTTCCAATAGCGAAGACAGTCCGATGTTGAGCATCCATGTTTACAGTTGGGTGTGGGGTTCTAGAACCATAGCCTGGTCTGACCCTGAGAAACCAGAGACGGGCCTCTGCTCTCTAACAGAGGCTTGTGGTCACTGCGCTCCTGGGAGCATCACCACTGGTAAGGTCAAGAGTGGGACCAACAGCAAGATAAGGCGACCACGCCATCGGTCTGGTCATCACAGCAGGTGTTTGTGGGTACGGTACCTGGAAGAGCCGTAGGGGATCGAGGGTAGGAGCGTCCGTAACTGTGGGACCAGATGGGCGTGTAGCGGGCAACGTGGCTAATACTCACTTATTCAGAGCGTCTGAACAGTCCTGGCAAAACCCCACAGGCTCAATACAAAAAGAAAAGCCTGCCAATTCGGCACACTTTCTTTGTGTGCAGATTATTTTTAAAAGTCCAACATCAGAAGGAATTATACATCCTCTGCAAATCACTGTCAGGTTGACACAGAGCAAATGCTTTCTCTGGATATGAGTGATTCAGCAAAATGCTCAGCACTCATGGAATCAAGGGGTGATACGTGGTGGCTTCCTATCTGTCAGGATGCAGACGCCCGTTCTTGTCTTCCTCCTCGCCCTCTGTGAGAGGTGCTCGCAGACTGCGGGGGGACACGGCGGGCACGGAGAAGGAGAGCTGGGAGGACCTGCACCTTGGCACGTGTGAACACTCAGGAAGCGGCTTCTTGCTTATCTCATGAGTGCTGGGAAGGTGGCTGTTAGCTCTTGGGAAGCTCCTCTGTCGTAGGAGGGAAGCAGATTCAGGGCATCTCAGAGCTCAGAAGGAACAGCGGGGATCACTCTACTCAGTCAGTCAATCACTAAGTGTTTAGTAGGTACCAGCTGGATGGAGAAAAAACCACAGTTTCCGGGCAAGTCGGCCCTGTCCTAAGGTCTCCCGCCCTGGGCGTAGCAGGGATGGTCTGGGCCTGAGAGTCCCCATATCATGAGCCACCTGCTGGTCCTGCCCTGTAGCTGTGAGCGATGTGCCCAGGCCACCTGGACACCCCGACTGTCCGCCACCGGGAGGAGCACGGTGCCTGCTGGTGGGGTAGGAGGGTCGGGGCGCGAGAGAGAGAGGGAGAAGGTGAAAGATGCCAGGCGGCCTCGCTAGATAATACGGTGCTCAGTCCCAATGGTCTAGTGGGTTGTCCTTCCCGGCAGGCTGCTCGCGTCCCCCTACAAGGAGACCTCCGTCAGGCCCACCTCATCACTGTTCAGATGTGGCTGGACACGTCGGAGCCGCTGCGGGGGACAAAACCAAGAGTCGATGCTCAACCGACTAAGCCACCCGAGAACCCCCTTTATTACTATTTTTAAGCATAATTGAAATCATACAGTATATATAATTTTGGAGACTTCAAAAATTTAACATAGCATAAACATTTCCTCATGCAGTAAACAATTTTGTAAACACAAAATGTAAACACAATTTTTTAATGGTAGCCTAAAACAGAAATATATGGATGAACCACACTTTAAGTTTTTCCCTCTTACATTACGATTCCAATAATATTAATATTGGCTCATACTTATAGGTCCCTTACTATTTCTAGACATTGTATTTAGCACCATATATAGATTATCTGGTTTTAATTGTCAAATCAACCCCATGGAGTAAATACTATTGTTTTACCAATAGTAGAGATAAGGAAACCAGGACTCAGTAGGGCTAATTGTCCTGGGCAAGTGACCCAGCTGAGCAGGATTTGCACTTCCATCTGGGGTCCCCGTGCCCCATGCACAGCCGTCTCAAACCCCTCCCCTCGGGCTGGCTGTGTGCAGGCGCCTGGAACACAAAGTTGGGGGGATGACAAACGGGTGGGTCTGCTCACAGGGTCTCACTGTCTGGCAGGGCACTCAGACAGACACTGACCACCTGTTTCATTTGGGGGACATCCCTGGACATTTCCAGCGTGTCTCCTCTTTTGTCAAACAGTGACACTAAGACCTGTCATGACCATCACGAGGAATAGTGAGAAGTCCTTCTCCCCACACTGTGCCAGGAGCCTGGCGGCTCCATCCTGGGGGAGAGGGGGACGGACGAGGAGGGAGCGCACACGGCAGCTGAGGCCGTGCCCTGTTTCAGCGCTGGGCAGCAGCCTCCCTCGCCCCGGTGCTTTGCCAGCTTTCGTGTCTGAGGATCAACTGAACAATGGAGTATTACTCAGCCTTAAAAAGGAGGGAAATTCTGCCCCCTGCTATGGCGTGGAGGAACCTGGACGACGTTATGCTCGGTGAAATAAGCCAGACACAGATGGACAGATTTTGCATGATTCCACGCGCAGGAGATACCTAGAGTCGTAGGGCTGGGAGAGGGGGACAGAGAGTTAGTGCTAATGGGGACAGAGTTTCAGGTTTACAGGGCAAAACTTTCTGGAGACCGGTGGTGGGGAGGGCTGCACGACAACACAAATGTGCTAACTGTCCCTGAGCGAGACACTGAAAAATGGTTCAGCGGCAGCTTCTGTGTTACCTGTGTTTGATCATGATAAGAAAACAAGCACCAGCGTTACTCTCCACTGTCCCGGGCTGCGCACTGTCCCTTTAAGGGCTCGAAGGGTGGCCACCTCACTGATCTGTCACAGCAAGTGGCCTGTGGGACTGCCACCTGCTCCAGGGAGGACATGATGAGGGCTGAGAGCCAGGGTCAGAAAAGAGAGAGCTGACCGCGTCAGAGGCCACGCACTAAGACCATTTTGGATTTGGGAATTCAAATGGCTTCGCCACCTCACCTCTGCCGGGGGCGTTCTTGGGTGGCATCGGCGTGTCCCGGGCTATAGCCTCGGGACCCGCATCCCAGGAAAATCCGACACTGTACATGCAGGTTTCACTTCAGTCCTGGGTTCCAGAAATGTATGACCACTGGAAGCCCCCGACTCACAGGGAACAACGGAATTTCAGGCAAACGCAGTGAGATTTGGAGGTGGCATCCCCTGACTGCACAAAAGGACCGTCAGCTCCAAGGGGCGCTGAGTGGTGGCGGGTGCCCGGGGCGTCAGGAGCGAGGAAGGCGGGTCCTGGAGTTTCAAGCGCCACAGGCCACAGCAGTGGAGGCTGGAGTCGGCTGTCATATAGTCCAAAGCGGGGGCGGCTCTCTTAGCCCGGGGTAAGGCGCCGGGCACCCGCATCCAGCAGGGCCGCGATCCCGACTCAGGAAGCAGTGTTTTAGAGGTCTGTGAGCAGTCAGATTAAATATTACCAAGTTCATGCACTAAATCTGGTGCCTTTTGCTGATAATAGAGCCCTTGGGCCGTCACTTACAACCTACTCACTCTTACAGACAATTCATGCAAGCCTGGCTACACGATTTTGCAGCTCACCGTGTATCAGAAATGGAAAATTCAGAGGAGGAGTGCAGGGAGCTGCCCGAGGCAAGTGAGGACAACGCTGAGGCCCGGACCACAAAGGAGGGACATGAAGCCCCTCACAGGAATAAAATAATTCAACAGCTTTGCGACCCGAGCCCTTCACCGTGGGCAAACCGTATCATGTTCCTGTTAGGAGGGGAGCAAGAGAAAATCCAAAATGGTGCCTGCAATGTTTGGCCCCATAAAGGAGTGAGATTTTCTTCTCGTTGGAACTACTGTGACAAAGATTAAGGACATTTGCTCCTCTGGAAGGTTTTCCTACTTCTCTGTGCTCGTTCCTGGAAGACAGCCTGAGGGGCAGATGAGCACTGAGGTCAGTCCTGGTTCGGTCACCCACCCCCCCAGGTGTTGGGGACTGGAAATTGTTGTTTCCCCTTCACAGGAGTTTCCCAGGGGTCACTGTAATAAGTACCACCAACTGAGTGGCTGAAGACAAGGGGAATTTATTCTCCCACAGTTCTGGAGCTAGAAGGCCAAAATCAAGGTGTCTGCGGGGTCTCACTCCCTCTGAAGGCTCTGGGGGAGGACACTTCCCTGCTCTCAGCCCCTGGTGGCTCCTGGCTTTCCTTGGCTGGTAGATTCTTCACCCCAATATCTGCCTCACCCCTCACACAGCGTTCTCTTCTTGCCAGATTTCCCTGCTCTCAAGGACACCAGACATGGAGTAGGGCCCACCCTCCTCCAGTGTGACTTCATCGTAACTAATTACATCTGCAAAGATCCTATTTGCACAGGCTGAGGTTCTGGATGGAGGGGATTTGGGGCACACCGTGTGATCCAGTACACCCACCCTTTACCCATCCCCCTTTTCTTCCTTCCTGCCTGCTCCCAGCTCTTCCTCTGGAGACCCACCCGGCTTCACTGGTCTCCTGCTTCTGAGATGTGTTCGCTGACTAGAGCACAGCCAGTGTGGGAGGAAGCAGCCCTGTCATCCTCGGGTGAGGGCAAGGAAGCACCAGGTGGAAGTCAGCCTGCAGACCAATAGGTGTTGGTTGGGCTGGAGCCAACTGCTGGAGTCCCAGACACCCCATCAGAGTAGTCCTCAATGACCCGGGCCCCCTATAGCTGCACCAGCCGTGGCCAGTCGGCACCCTTTGCTGTTTTGCTGGCTCCGCTTGGGTTCCCTTTATGGCCCAAAGGGTCTCAGGGCATGTCTCTATAGGCCTGTGAGGATAAGTTGGCCCAATTCTCTTCCAAATCATGCAAACAGACAAACAAAACAAAATGTTCTCTGCTTTGGGAAGAAGTTAAAAAGGCACTTGGTTGCATGGCCAACCCATCTGTCATCTGTTCATCACCGGAGAGCGCGGGGCCAGTGTACTGTGGAGCCCAGGACCTTTGGGACAGTTGAGGATTCCCACCTCTGTGCAGAATTCTAGCAGCAGTTTCAGTAATGAAGGAGTTTGGCTGACAATACAGGACGCGTGAGACCCCTTGACAAGCCCCAGTCCCTGGAAGTCTTGAGAGAGTCAACAAAATGAATATAATCCAAATAAGGTCTGAGGTAGAGAGAGGAGGCATCCCTAAATTGGACTGATCCTAAAATAAGTCTACAGTCATTCTGGTGATATGAATGTGTGGATATAATGTGATAATAGGCATGGTGATCCTAACAATGAATCACTAGAAATCATTAGAGGCAATGTGCCTCTAGAATATAAGCATGTTTATTTTTATGAAAAAAATCTTAAAATTGTAAAAGGTGGAGACTTCAATTATCTGAAAAATGTATTCTTAGCAAATTTCTTGGCAATGTCAGATAAATTAAAAATCACTTAATAACACCTCTGTAAATGTATGCATTTGTTTGAAAGCAGAGAGGAATCCTTTTGTGCTTTTTCAAATAAAGGAGAACATACATTCCCTGAGATCTTTATTCACTGCTTAAATACCTATTTATTTTGTCCCACTTCTCCAATAAAGAAACAAGAATTATATGAAGAATGAAAGTTTGTTTATTGCTAACATACAAGTTTGCATGACTGTCTAGATGAAGTTTTTCTCACTAATTATGATTCTTTATTCCTAGGTATATATGCAAAAGAAATGAAAACATATGTCCCCACAAGGACTTGTACACAAATGCTCACAGTAGCATTAGTCATAATAGCCAAAGAGTGGAAACAACCCAAATGTCTGTCAGTGGATGCAAAGATAAACAAACGGTGTTGTATCTGCACAATGGACTACTATATGGCAATAAAAAGGAATGAAGTATGATGCGTGCAACGCCATGGATGAGCCTTGCAAACATTGTGCCCAGTGACCACATGTTGTAGGATTGCATTTACATGAAAGGTCCAGAATGGGCAAGTCCACAGAGAGAGAAAGTGGGTGAGTGGGGGCTGGGTTGACGTGAGGCAATGGAGCATGGTTGAATGGGAACACAGTTTCTTTTAGAAGGGACAAAATTGTCTTAAAGTTAGATAGTGGTGATGTTTGCCCAAACCTGTAAATATATTAAAAACCACTGAATTGTATACTTCCAATGGGAGAATTCAGTGGAATGTGAACTATATGTCAATGAAGCTGTTAAACTCACACAATTTCTACCCACAAAGAACTCAGAAACACCACATTCAAGATATTTCCATGTCATTTGTCTGATAATTAGCAAAATAATTGGGTCTGGGACTTTGGCAATTTAGGATTTTTTTTTTCCTTTTTTATAAGTTTAGACAGCAACTTCTATTGTTAGAATGAGAAAGTATTTCTAGTTTCCAAAACAGTCTTGCTTGAAGTCATCCTAAGGTATGAACAGTCATCCCAAGGTAGGAATAGTCTTCCTGAGATGTGAATAGTTTTCCTGAGGTGTGAACAGTCATCCTGAGGTATGAATAGTCTTCCTGAGTTGTGAACAGTCATCCTGAGGTATGAATAGTCTTCCTGAGGTGTGAACAGTCATCCTGAGGTATGAATAGTCTTCCTGAGGTGTGAACAGTCTTCCTTAGGTATGAACAGTCATCCTGAGGTATGGACAGTCATCCTGAGGTGTGAACAGTCATCCTGAGTTGTGAATAGTCTTCCTGAGGTGTGAACAGTCATCCTGAGTTGTGAATAGTCTTCCTGAGGTGTGAACAATCTTCCTTAGGTATGAACAGTCATACTGAGGTATGGACAGTCATCCTGAGGTTTGAACAGTCATCCTGAGGTGTGAACAGTCATCCTGAGTTGTGAATAGTCTTCCTGAGGTGTGAACTGTCATGCTGAGTTGTGAATAGTCTTCCTGAGGTGTGAACAATCTTCCTTAGGTATGAACAGTCATCCTGAGGTATGGACAGTCATCCTGAGGTTTGAACAGTCATCCTGAGTTGTGAATAGTCTTCCTGAGGTGTGAACAATCTTCCTTAGGTATGAACAGTCATCCTGAGGTATGGACAGTCATCCTGAGGTTTGAACAGTCATCCTGAGTTGTGAATAGTCTTCCTGAGGTGTGAACAGCCATCCTGAGGTATGAACAGTTGTCCTGGGATATGTACCTTAAATGACAGCTTCCTTTATTTCTTCCACTTTTCTCTGCTGACTTCTTATCCCCACCCACAGTTTTAAAAATTATGCTACTACACTGACAACCCTTTTTAAATTCTCCTAAATTAGGAAACATTATTTGTGGCACTGTGGGACCATGATATTGACATTATTGAATGGGTACAGATGGGTAGGTGGATACCGTAATTATGAACATTTCAGATGTCAGGTAGCAGAGGTCCCTTGCTTTTAAATTTCATGAATGTGAAATATGCTGTAACTTTTTAGCAATTTGGACACTAATTGTAAAAACTGAGGGACAAAAATATCCCTATTATGTGAAAGTCACATTACCACAAATTGGTTCTTTGAACTCTTTATGGTAAAAAGAACATTTTGTTGCATACAACTCAGAGATGAGCTGCCCGAGAAGACAAACTATAGGATCTCCAGTTCCAACCACAAAACTGCGGGGCATGGGATACAGAATGCTTGTTTCAGAGCAATGCTGTCCAGTCTGTCACTGTCCCCACCACTGTACCCAGAAGGCCATTCGCCTACATCATGGGGCTGGCTTCAGAATGATGAGTTAGGCTGCAGGGGTTGTTGGGGACAGTGTCTGGAAGACAAAAGCACTCAATACTTCAGCTGTCATTATTATCATCATCGTCAACGTCATTATTTATCTGCTCACTGAATAGCTCTTATGGGAGTCCTGGAACTGAGTCTCCTGACCATCACCGGCTTGTCTGAGTTTTGTGGGCCCATCGCCGTGGGCCCATCCCTGGTTGGGGAATGAATTGCCTGGGTGGCCAACTTGGGTCTTGGGTCCCCCTGGAGCTCGGGGAGCATCAGTTCTATCAGAACAGAGCTGGAAGGATGGATTCCCCAAATGGAATCAGGGGCCGTTGTCAGCAGCAGTATGGTGGGTATATTGTTGGGTGGCCCCAATCAACACATGTCCAGTGCACATTCCATTCGAAGAAATGCCTCCGGGGTGGGGGGGCCGGGAGCTGGTCCGGGGTGGGGTGGAGAGGCAGTGACCGTTACCCTGGGAGACCAGGCCTGAGGCTGTGTGCTGGCTGGCGGCTGTATTTTACGGAAGAATTACAAGAACCGAGCTGCTGGAGAGCTGATGTGGGTAAGACCCGCCTCGAGCTCTTCTCTGAGGTCATCTTTTTTGCACGCAGTGCTTGTATTTGGGCACCATTCTAGGCACTGGAGAGACTGATGTGGGTCTTCAGGCCAGAAGCTTCTTCCCCAGCTCAGCGCCCACAGCGGAGATGGGGTCTGGGTGGGCTCCCTCAGCCTTGCTCTCTCTCCGCTTCCTGAGGAAATGCTCTTCCTCCCCACCACGTTTGCACCCCTGCCAGTGGTCATTGTCTTACAAAGTCCTCGGCTGGCTGCCAGGTGGTGGATGGTGGGGCTCATCTCGAAGGGGGGAGCTTCGAGAGTGCTCCCGTGTTTCCCAGAAGACAGCCCTTAGCGGAAACACCGTTATAAGTCTGCCACCCAGTTATATTTCAATCGATTAAATTTTTTCTCTGCTGTTTTTAGGCTCTGACCGTGCCCTCAGATCCTTGGCAAATTCGCTTTGCCTCATCTGTCTTGTTTATATAATGAGCGAGGGAGGGCCCAGAGCTCTTTCTTTAGGAAGGTCAGGTGATCTTTTGGAGCTCTCCTACTGGCTGCTAACGAATGCCTCAAGCTCACCATCTTTATAGGTAAGGAGCTCTGTGGGGATTATTGTCAGGCCAGTTGAGCCCCCAACAAGCGACGTCCATGTCCTCCCCCCAGTGCCTGTGTGTGTGGCTGATTGGAGATAGGTCCCTTAGGATGTAATCAAGGTAGGATGAGGTCGTGCTGGAGCAGGTGGCCTATGAGAAGAGAGAAAATTGCACACACACATACACACATGCACACACACACACACACACACCTGCACGCACACATGCATGCACACGCATACACACACGCATACACATGCACATTCATGCATACACACACCTGTGCGCACTCATACACACATGCATGCACACACATGCACATATGCATACACACATGCACAATGCACATATGCATACACACATGCACAATGCACATGCATACACATACATACACACCTGCACACACTCATACACACATACATGCATACACACATGCACACACATGCACACGCATACATGCATACACACATGCGCACATGCATACACACAGGGAGACAGAGGCAGAGACTGGAGCGACGCATCTACAAGCAAGGGAGTACCGAAGGTTGCCAACCATTCCCAGAAGCTGGAAGAGGCCGGGTACAGATCCTCCCGCAGAGCCAACCCTGCTGACACCTTCCTCTCAGCCTCCTGTCTTCACGACTAGCAAGAGGCCAGATTTCTGTTGTGTAAGTCCCCGTTTCTGGCGCTTTATTGTGGCAGCCCTAGGAGATGGATGCAGATGGCTTTGACAGGTGTTTCTCCAACTTACCATGGTAAGAACATCACATAGGCATCTGCAAAAGGTTTGCAAGATAGAAGACAAAACAGCAAAAAATTCTCCTGTATTTGTAGGATTATGAATGTTTTTTAACTTTCTTTTAAAGAAAGTAAATGTTCCTATGTCACGATAAATAATATTTAAAAAGAGAAGCGGGTCCCGCTTAGAAAGCAGTCATGTCTGTGGGTAGACACCCACAGAGGGAACCCCAGTCATGCGGGCTGTGCTCCGGGTGAGGAGCGGGCTCGGCAGCCGGGTCCTAGTTCTGCGTGTGAGTATGCTGCGTGTCTCTAGATAAAAGGGGCAGCCCTGGATTTTGAGCTGGCAGAACCCGAGGTCATAAGCTGCTTCACAGCATGGAAATAAGCCAGCACATGAGGATGGCACAGAAAAAGACAGGACAGCCCAGAGAGCTGGGCCCCAGCAGGCCTGGGCTCTCATGCGTGGGGCCTCGGGCGAGACTGGTTGTCCGAGCTTCCGGTTCTTCATCGGTGTGACCCTTTCCAGCTGCTTTGCCCCCTCCCAGGCTTGCCACCACGAGGAAATGGTTTTTGTAGACTGGAAAGACAACCCAAAGATCACGCACGAGTCACTTACAGTGTTGACATGGAGGGGAGCCCCAGAGGACTGGGAATTATGTACCTTAAAATAGTAAAAACAAACAAAAGTGCTCTTTAGAATCCATCCCCCCACCCCCACCCCAAGCAAGCAAATAAAGTGTCTTCACCATTTCCATGGCTTCTCAAAGGGATCAGCTAAGTTTAAAACCTGCAGACTCTCCAAGCTGGGTCTATAATGGCATTCAATTGTAAATGTAAATAGAGGTGGAGACCCAGAGGGGGGGCTCGTTTCTGGACTGTCCTGCCTGGAGGAGACACAGGCTAATTTTAGCCATTGGCAGGATGATGGTTTTTCTTTCACCTTGGATTACTTGGCTATTTTTCAAAAATTTAAGTAGCGTATGTTTTCAAAGTTAATAAGAAGACTTTGCGTTTCAGCGGAGAGCTTAGCAATGCAAACAAGCAGTTCAGAGCTCCCTGGAAGCTCTTAGAGATGCCCCCGCCCCTTCCCCAGGGGACAGGGGTGGGAAGGAAACCGTGGAAACCCCATTTCGGTTCCAGAACCACTCCAAGTAATGGGGAGAAGCCACGGCATTGGAGGGAATTTTGGCAGAACCAGTGGGAAACGTTCCTTTGAACACAGCATTTCTGGAGAGGGTGGTCCCCGCCCTGTCCCCACCCAACCCTGCTTTTAGCATTAACCTTTTCGTAATTGGAAATTCTGATGGTGAACAAAATTTATGAAGACATTCAAAGGCTAGAGGAGTTGAAAATCCGGACAAAGCCTTGAGCAGACAGATAAGAACGGCTCATCATGTTCCCTGGGTTTTCACTGAGGTTTAGCTGGGAGGGCAGCTAGAAAACAGCAAGGAGTTTTGCCTGGAGAAGAGGCTGAGGACCTTTCTAGAACATGCAGAGGTGGATGAGGGCAGAAGCGGTCTGTCATTCTGCTGTCTGCCTAGGGCTGGCCGAGAGGGCAGGGGGCGGCCTGGGGTTCCTTGTTGGCCCTGCCAGTGGATCCCCCGGGGGGCGCCCCACTGCGGGCAGGGGCCCTGGGCTCCCAGGCAGCTTTTTAGTGCAGGCTCGCGCCAGGGACACGGGGCCACACGGGTGTCTCACAGCCACCCGACACTCTTGGCCAAGTGACAGCCATGTCCTCCTGCAGCCCCTGCCTGGGGGCTTCTCCTCCTCCAGATACATTCTGGGTTTTCCACTTACTCACTGTGTGGAAGAGTAAAGGCGACTGGGAGGCAGGGGAGCCAGGACGCCCAAGTTTCGAGTCCAGGGAAAACGAAACCGACAGAGAACCCCGGAGAAGAGCACACGGGGCCGAAGGCAGACGCCCGCACCTTCGCATGCTCCCGGAGTGACTGCGTCTGGGTCTGCTGGGTTTACCTCCCTGTGCCGCGGGGCCGCTGCGTGCGCTCAGGACTGCGTAGATACTGACTATTGTCCGCTCTTCGCAAGTGCTGTTGCCAACCCTCCTTGAGGATGAAGAAATGGGGCACAAACAGGAAAAACCGCTCAGCCAGAGGCTGGCGAATCCGCTCTGCTGCTTGTCGCATGGACGTGAAGCGTGATGACCCGACGGGTGTACAGGTGAAAAAGCGCCTCACCTGCCTGTGCGCGAGGTCGTCCCCGGCCCACGTGCCTGCACACCACGGCCACGCGGACGGCCCTGGAAGCGCCCTCAACCCACTCACGGCTGCCCGAGCCTCCATCAAGCCCCATCCGCGCCCTCGTGGATGCTCCACATTGCGGCTCTCACCGTCACACGACCCTGGTACCGTGAGAGACGCTCCCCCGTCCTGTCGTCACCTCCCCCTTCCCAGTCTCGAAGCTCATTGTCACCAAGCCAAGATGAGCGCATTGTTTTCTCGGGTTGGTGTGAACACGAGGCTGGGAAGGAAGTGACCCCAAACCCAAAGGGAGCATCTCAGTTTACTTAGCGAGCTCTCTTCTTGGAGCGAGATCTCTACCTCACAGCAAGGACATGGAGACTCGAAGGCGCATTTGTGGTTGGGGACCAGTGAAGGAGCCTGTCGTTAAACAGGACGTGGGAAACTCACCAGCCTCGATCGGCCGGGCAAACCTCTTGCACAGTAACGTCTAATCTCAAGAATCCTGGGAGAATTGTTTTAATCATACAATCATTGTTGCATGATGCATAATGCAGAAGCAATTTTAAGTTTAAAAAGTGGTTTTTGATTAGTATGTCATTAAAGATAACACTTTAGCATTCATTTTTACACAATCATAATTTTTATAATGTCTGAAGGCACACTTCAACTATCCCCACCGAAACAGAGATGTTCCCCATTTAATTTATTACAAAATGATTATTTGATAAAACCATGTTTTGTTGACAAACACGTTTTTAAACGAGATACTATATCCTATTTGGTTTGGGCTCATCACACATACTAAAATATAGATGGACAATTAGCATCATGTTACATTAGCAAAAACAGATAAAAAGCACAGTAATGGCCTATTTGGAATTCTTGCACGTTGTTCTTTAAAAATGAACTGATTTAGGGGCACCTGGGTGGCTCAGTCGGTCAAGCGTCTGCCTTCGGCTCAGGTCATGATCCCGGGATCCTGGGATGGAGCCACGCATCGGGCTCCTGGCTCAGCCGACAGCCTGCTTCTTCCTCTGCCCCTCCCCCTGCTCACGCTCTCTCTTCCTCTTTTTCTCTCCCTCTCAAATAAATAAATAAAAAATAAATAAAAATGAACTGATTTGTTTTTGTAATATTTATATTTTTATGTGGTCACTAGGTGTCACGTTTAATTAAAATGTGTTCAGATGTCATAGAAAATCATTCTATCTTAAATGGAAAGTACTTATACCATGATTTCACTCTTTGATACAGTGAAAAGTTATCACCAGTTAGCAATACAAACCCCCTCACGGGGGGCAGGGGAGTGGGGCTGATGATGATGCATCTTGGCTTGTGTTCTGCACATCCACTATTCGGGGTTCACTCTGCTTCTTGAGGTTGTAGATTTATATCTTTTGCCGAATTTGGGAACTTTTCATCCATATTTCTTTGAATACTTCTTCAGCCTCCCTTCCCCTCTCCCTCTGGGACCCTGATGACAGGACTGTGGTGTCTTTGCTCTGGCCCCAGGTCCCTGAAGTCCTGGTCTGGCTCTTCTTTCCAGTCTGCTTTCTCTCTGCTGCTCAGAAGGAGTAACGTCTGTTGTCCCACCTTCAAGTTCACTGGTTCTTTCTCTGTTCTCTCCATTCTGATGTTGAGGCCCCCACTGATTCTTTCATCTCAGTGATCGTATATTTCAGTTCCAAAATTCCGATGTGACTTTTTGTATCTTCTCGTTCCTTGGTGAGAATTTCTTTTTTCTCATTTGTCTCAAGTGTGTTTGTGATTGTTCATTGAAACAGGTTTTTTGTTTTTGTTTTTTTTTATGGCAGCTTTAAAAATCCTCACCAGATAATCCTAACATCTCTGGGCTTGGTGTTGGCATCTCTTGGGTGTCTTTTCTTATTCAAAAGGAGATTTTCCTGGTTCTTGGTATTATGCCTAATTTTTTTTATTTTATTATTTTTTTATTATAACCTGCATATTTTGACTCTTATGGTATGGGACTCTGGGTCTCCTTTGCAATTTCTGCTTTAGCCACCTGTCTCTGATATCACACTCAGACCTGTAGTCTCCCTGTTGGCCATTTACTATTTCACAAACTGAGTTAGCAGTAAGAGTCTTGTCACTGTCAGGTGCAGGTGAAGGACCAGCTTCCCCAAGGAGGGGTGCGAGGGTGGGCCCCATCTCCTGCTGGGCCTCCTCTCACCACCTTGCTGTGGTGATGTCATCAGGCCTTCTTCCCACGAGATGGTGGTGAACTTTCTGGTCCCCAGCCTTGCTGGTGAGGATGGGAGTGCGGCTGTGGATTTCTCCATGGAGTTTGGATGGCGTAGGACAGTTACGGTGTCAAAGTCCTCTGTCCTGCTAGGCTGTCCCTATGGTCAGAGAGAGACAAGGCTCTTCTTGGGCGTTTTCCTCTGTATCCATTGGCCTTCCTGGGTTGCTGGCTTCTCCAGTATCCGGTTCAAGATATATAAACTCACCACCACCTCTAGCTGGTCTGGCTTTTCTCTTTGCCTTTCAGAGTCTTTTTGTGTTTGTTTCACATACAACGTCCAGAGATTTTGCTGTACTTACTGGGAGGAATCGGGAGACGTGTGTCACATCCTATATTAGAAATCTCCTGTACCATCTTATATCATTTTCTTAGACTTTGTCAAAAACTGTTCTTTCTCTGTATTCCCATTTTTCAGAGTTTAGCAAATCCCGTTTGAGATCTTCTGCAGGAAGGTGCCCCAGAATGAGTGTGGGTTTTGGAATTAGAGGGACTCACATTTCACTCGGGCTCTGTGACTTAGATACTGTGTGATCCGGGCGACCTGCTCACCTTATCCAGCTGCTTCCCCCGTAAACTGAGTGCCGCACTCCTTGTCCTATGTGGTTAGAAGTACTTGCAACAAGGCCCAGTGCCTGGAACCTGAGATGCTCAGGAATTGGTAGCTGGTATTATCAGCACTTTTCCTTATGTGGTCAAATTTCACTTTAATATCAGGTCTGGAAAAAAACCACATATTATATTCATGGGAAAATCAGTAGTGATGTGACATCCGTGGGATGCATGTTACATGCGACCTTTGCTGTACCAACAGGCCTGCTCACCGCCTGCCTCCCCATCACGGGCATGGCGGGCCAGCCGCGGGCAGCACCGGGGTGGTGGGATTTAACCATGGACTCGGGCGGGCCTCTGTCTTCTAGCTCTAGCTGGTCTGCATGTTCCAGAAGCTTCCCTCTGGGACTGGAGCCTCGTGCAGGCACAGCATCGAGCAAGGTGAGTGCTGTGTTTGTTTCACACCTAGTTTCTTGTAAAATGCAACAAACACAAAGGAGCAGAACCTTGTCCGGGTGTGGTCTCCTGCCGCGGGCCCCAGAATACCGCCTGCAGGTGCCGTGCTCATTCACCGCTCCCCTTCCCAGCCTGGAGGACCCCACAGGGGCTCCACCTGAAAGAAGGTTGAAAGCACTAGCTGTGCACTTGATGCCCTGGCCGGGGGGTGGTTCATCTACCCCGCTGGCTTCCCATCCTCAGCGTATGTCCCCGCACGCAGCACCACGCACCACACACACACACACACACACACACACACACACACACACACACACGGAGCCACCACGAGGTGCTCGAGGCCTGAGCAGACCCGCCTTCTCCTGGTGGTTCTCTGGGCTCCAGTCCGTCTCTGCGCTTTCTGCCAGCCAGCAGCCTGCACCAGACCCGTAATTCCTCGACCACCAGGGCTTATGAGCTGCAGAAACAGGTCAGTCTCTGTCCCCAAGCCCAGGTTTTAAAAGTCTTGTGTGCAGGCACCACATCAATGGTAGAAAGCCCCACTCTGGGGCAATCGCTCCCTCCTGCTGAAGTTGGAGCTGGCTGGATGGCCCCATGAACGGGGGTGGGAAAAAACCAAAGATTTGGATGTCTTTAATTTTTGTATGTTTCTTCTATAAAAATGCCTTTTAATTTTCTTTGAAACCTGTTGCCTTTTTATACTAGAAGTAAGAGCAACTATACTATTTGATCTAGCACAAAATGCGATATGTAATTATATTTAGTTGGAAATATTAACAGTGCATGTGAATAAGGTTCAGACACATTAAAGGACAGAAATCTCCTTTGTGTTCTTGAATTTCAGCTAATGGTGTCCCTGTTAGAGAGTCACTAGCTGTGTGTTCTTGGGCAACTCACTTTCCTTCTCGGGGCCTCAGATGCCCCATTTGTAAATCGGGGATAATAAGAGTCCTGCCTTCAGAGGGTTGTTACCTGGATTACATACATTAAAAGATTCCAGGGCTTAGAACATTATTTGGTGGGTCAAAATTTCACTTAATGTCAGCTGCCTTCCACTGTGATCAAACAGGATAGTCACAAAGCCACAGGGGCGATTCCTCCCCCACATTCACCTCGCAACTTGCCTTGCCTCCTCTTGATGGCTAGGTCAATCGATGGTTGCCTCTGGATTTGTAGGCTCTTCTGGACTTGGGTAGAAAACAAAGCCTCATGTCTGGACTCTGGTGACCTCTTGCGGCCCAGGGGCCCTCCTTGTTCCAGCCGTCCAGGGGCGGTCCTGCTGGGGTTTGGCTCCTACAAGTTCATATCCTTTTATATGTGTGTCATTTATCTTGCACATTTAGAAGGCTTGGCCTAAATGGGCATTGTGTCTAAATATGCTATTTGTACTAAGGGATGTATCATAATACTCTACAGTAGCTCTTTCTATGTTAGCAAATCCCTGGTAACCACGGTGCTTGACCCGTAGGCCCCACTCCTTTGCAGCCTTCCCTGGGAGCAAGGCCTTGAATCATGACAATTAAACCTTCCCTTTCAGAAATGTTTGCCAGCCCCTTCCTGGTGTCTTTGGCCCTCCCAGCTGAGGGCCAATTGATTATTTGATGATTTGTTCCAGTATCTTCCCAGATACTGATCTTAAGATGAGCAGTCTATAATTGGGTATAAGGTCATCCCTTTTAAAAGATGGCCATACTCTTTCTTTTGAAGATCCTGAAGAGGTTTTCTCTGTGCTCTGGGACCTCCCACGTGATGACTGGCGTCCCTTGTGATGCCTGCTAACGCCTCAAGTGGCCCAGAGTACACCACACCAGACTCCCCGATGAAGAGGGTCCTTTCCCAGGTGATACGCGATGATTCACTTTCCTCCATGCATCTCACCACTGAGTGTTCACAGAAGTTTTCTGCGGCAAAAATAATAAACTCGGGGCATGTGGCTGGCTTTGTCGGTTAAACGTTTGTCTGCCTTCAGCTCAGGTCATGAACCCGGGGTCCTGGGATCGAGTCCCCACGTCGGGCTCCCTGCTCAGTGGGGAGCCTACTTCTCCCTCTGCCCCTCCCCCTGCTCATGCTCGCTCTCTTGATCTGCTCTCTCTCAAATAAATAATAATAATAATAATAATAATAATAATAATAAGCCCAAACGTTAAAAAAATTACTCTATTCTTTAGTTTTCCTCTTTAGGGGATGGGATTTTCCTTTATTTTTGCCTTCATTTAATGTATTTGAAAAATGCTAATATCTCTTCTTTTTCTGTACTGTGGCACATTCTTAAGTTTGTTGCTGTGTAAATAAGACCCTGTCTTTATGATTTCGTTTGATCATGATTTTATGAGGAAGTAATTTTAATGCCCAGTGGTGTGCTCTTGTTCTGTCTAACATGGGGCGTCTAAACCCGGGTCCCCTGTGGGCACCCCCACTTCCCATTGTTTCTTTGGCATTGACCAGTGACTCCACATTTTTCAGTAAAACTGTGCCTACTCTTAGTTCATCGGCTCTCTCTTATTGTTGTCTGGGTGAGCTTCATTCTTTCCCTGAGCCGGGGGCAGGAGGAGGGCCACCCACACCAGGTTCCTGACAGGCAGGGAGCAGGTGAGGGACAGGTTCCCAAAGTGTCTCCTGCCCGGAGCCCACTCCCCAGGCCCGTCTTTGTTTGCCACATCCAGGGCATCTCCTGTTCATTTTCTCCATTGCATAAGCCTCAGTCCCCTGCAAGATGGGGAAGCAAGGTCCTCACCTGCCGCCCAGCACGCTGGAGGGGACCCTTCCTGGGGGCTCCTTGAGATGAGCTGGCTCTCTGCCCATCCACGTGGCTGTCTACGGAGACTTTCCTCCACCATGTCCCCATCTGTTCTCTGCCTTCCGTGCACTCGTCCAAGTACCTCACCTGCTGCTGTCTTCTCTCCCTTTCTCTCCGTGATTACAAAAACAACTTTTAAAATTCTTTTGCAGAGATTTGTGTCAAAGAAAGATACACACATCTCGTTAACCCACCGTGTTCAACAGAACACACGCTTGGTTTTCTAAAGTCCTTTTTCTTTGCTTTTCATTTCACTTTTGCCTTCCCTCTGCATATTGCATCTGAGTGTGTGATGACTGATTGCTCTGAACCATCTCCCAAGGAGCGATTTATCTTTAAATCTCCCACGATTTCTCCTGCTAAGGATCAGATTAGTGGCAGCCTCTGTCTGATTGGGTTCCTCCCACGTTCTGAAAGAGGAAATGCTCTCCAGGGGCATCCAAAAAGATATTCGGTGGTCTGTGGTCAGCTGAATTGTTTTTCCAGAATGTAACGGGGGAGTTAAACGCCCCATCGTAACTAGATCTAACTGGAAGCTTTGGTGAGTTGACCAGAAAAGGTTTCCTCAACCTTGTCTTCATGTGGGGGCCTCTAAATGGACGCCACCAGGATGCTGCCCTCCGTCTTAACCCCTTTTGCCTTTGCACCGTCTGGCTACTGGCCTCGGGTTTCCTGAGAGATTTTCCTCAGTGGATCCCGGTGTTTATGCACAGGGAGGCAGAGCCTTCCTTCCGTGACAGCGCCCTGCGAGAACCCAGCAAACACAGAGCTGAATTTCTCATTAACTGGAGGAAATTTTTATGATCATGGAACGTTCAGGTCTGGTCTTTGCAGAAACCTACCACAGGGAGGGGGAGAGGGGGAAAGAAAATGATGGCTTGTCTGTAATAAAATGGTGTTTTTTGCAAGTTTTTAAACATTTATTTTTTTCAAGGACCAAGGAGGACGCTGCTAAAACCCCAGTCTGCCCGGAGTCTGCTGCCCCTCTGCTTCTAGACCCGGGCCTGTCCTGCCTCGGCTGTTTTTGCCCTCAGGGGTTAACCGTGGCGCGTGCGTGCGTGTGTGTGTGTGTGTGTGTGTGTGTGTGTGTGTGTGATTCAGAGTTCCTAAAGGACTTTGAACTCTCAGAAGCCCCTGCAGAGATTAGGATCACTTCCTGTGCTAGAGCCTCCTCGGAGAGTGGACTCTCCAGCCAAGGCATTTCCCCGGCGCCATGCTCCCTCTGAGCCTGGAGGGCACAGCCTCACCCCTGGAGCGCCAGGAAGGGCCGCGGAGAAGCGGGCGCTCCGGGCCCAGGGAGATGCTGGGAGGGAGCCGCGTGGTCCAGCCTGACGCTGACCTGAATGGCAGCTCGACTTAGGTGGCGAAGTCCTAGAACTGTTGAAGGAAGGGTGCACTAAGAGTCAGACTTTTGGGGTGCCCCGGTGGCTCGGTCGGTTAAGCAGCAGGCTCTTGGTTTTCGGCTCAGATCTTGATCTCGGGCTTGTGAGATAGAGCCCTGTCCTGGGCTTGGCGCTGAGCAGGGAGCCTGCTTGAGATTCTCCCTCCCCCCCGCCCCTCCCTGACTCCCAAAACCTGGATCCTAGAACTAATTCAATCACCAGCACATGTCCCCTTGTGGAGGCTTTCAGGAGCAGTACACTTCCACATTTTTAGTAAATGGTTCACTTTTATGCCCCGTGTATAATCAGTTGCTTCTCAAAATACATTTTTGTAAGCAGATGAGGGAGACATAGTTTACTTTTCCCAAAGGAATGTTAAAGGATCTATTGCATTTGGGAGACATAGAGCATCCTGCCTTTCTAGGAGCTGTAGGTACTGCTGGTATAATCAGGATTCTTTTCCTGGACATCTGGGTATAGATTATTAATTAAATAAAAGCAATGCCCTGTCAATATCCAAACATTTTTGGTTTTTAAACGTAGGTGTTTCTGTCCTATTGGTAAACGAATATTGAATGTTACACTTACTCCCACTTTTACTCCGGATGGTCCCACTCCCTGCACACTGGGGGTTTCCCATGCCAGCCTGGGACGGACCCAGGGCCTCCCCAGGGCACAAGGCAAGCACCGCAGCAGGATGTGCAGATCAGACCCTGGCCCCTGGTCCCCCCGCTGAGATGGGAGGCATGTGGTGCAGGCTGTCTATCACAGAGTTAATGTAGGATGGAGATGGAGGCCCTCCCCACTTGGGTTGTTGTGCGGACTGAGTGAGTGAATATGTGGAAAATCACTTAGAGCAGTGACTGGTTGTTGTTCTTACTTAAGGGGAAACATTCACTTGCCCAGCTGGTTGGGTCTTTCCCATTAGATAGGACCAAACAGCTAAAACTCCTTTCTGCTTCAAAACGTAAAGATATTTATCCCGTTATTTGGGACATGGGCTTCATCATCTGATGTGAATAATAGCATTTATCCCCCGATTTTACTCAGGTATTATGGGCGAGGGGCTTAAAAAAGCTAATTTACGGATAGGAGGTGACTCTGTCTTCTCAAGGAAAGTCCTTGATAGTTACTGATGCCATCGGTCAGAGCTGAGATTCTTTTCCTTTTAAAGAAGTCTGAGACACCAGATGAAAGATATTAAGAAGCTATAAAGTAGATTTAGTGCTGAGTAGATTCCAACATTCTCCGTTAATTGGGTGGTTTCAAATAGCGGAGATCCACGTCTCCTTGCAGACAGCAACTTGAGGGAAGATGGAGGGAGGAAACAGGTTCTGGAAGGAATAGGACCGGGGACACAGGTCCTCCCCAGGGAAGAGCCCATGGAGAAGCTGTCCAGCAGACTCCGAACCTCCCTCGTTCCTTTAGCTGTTGCATCCCGACCACCTGTAGCTGCCATACTCCTGGCAAATGACGAGCCTACGTAGCCTGATTCACTGGTGCACAAGTGGACCAAGAGGGAAAGCTGAGCCTTCTTAGGGGACACTGCAGGGATGTGGCGGCAGAGATAGTGAACTGAGTGCTGGCTCCCTAACCGTCACCGCCCGCCATTTCACAGATCAGGAACATGAGGCACCGAGAGGTGAACAGCTTGCCTGACATCACACAGCAAGTGGACCCCAGGAGTCCAGAATCCAGCCTCTCGCCCGCCATGCTTTCCTTCCCCTCAGGCATTCACGAGGCTGCTCCTCCATTCTCTTGGCGCTCTTTCACTCCACCTGGAAGTTCCCAAGCACCTCTACTAAATCTGCAGAAGGTGAACTTGAACTTGACAGACAAGGCCACTGCCTTCCGGGACCATTAAATCTCAGACAGACAATGCTGAGCTGAGCGGAATGTGTGAGTAGCCCCGTCAGGAAGAACACACAATAAGGAAACCCCTTGCCTCCAGGGTCCAAGTCCTTCCATCTACAAAATGAAAGCATTGGAACATTGACAGTATTCTACTCATTTCTTTATTCACCCATAAAAAAGCACGTCTTGAGTATCTTTTATGAGCCAGGCCCTGGAGAAACCACGTCCACTCAAGGAATACAGAGTCCTACATGCAGGATAACAGACAGTTACAACGTGCTGTGGATCATGCTGGTCATTCATTTACTCACGCAATGACAATGTGTGAAGTTTCTGTTATGTGTCAGTCCAGGCAAAACGGGGGAAATCAGGATATTGGCGGATCATATTCAATATCCTGGTTGGGATATTGTGCCATAATTTTGCAAGATGTTACACTGGAAAAAAAAAAAAAAAACTAGGTAAAAAGTGCCTGCACCCTCTCTGCATTATTTCCCATAACTGCCTGGGGATTACAAAGATCTCAACACAAAAAGTTTAATTAAAAAGGGGGCTGCCCAGGGTAGAGTCACACCCATTCTTGCCCTGGGATGTTGTGGGGGAGGATGTAAGATTGGAGCTGCTTATGCCTGGTGAAGGGAAGCCAAGAGAACTGTAGAAGGATGACCCGGAACCTGGCATCATGAGCTACATGTTTTCTGCATTTTTTATTCCGTGGGACAATAACAATTTATCATTGCGTAAGGCACTTAGACCTGGGTACTCTGTTATTTGTGACCAAAATGCCCTAACTGATGCAGTCTTGAACATCCAAACTACCTCAGATAAAAGAATTATTGGAACAGGCCTGCCAGGCAAAATAGAGGACATCCAGTAACACTTGAGCTTCAGATAAACAATGAATAATATTTTATATAAGTATGCCTCAAATATTGCACGGGAGATACTTACAATAAAAAATATTTCTTGTTTATTTGAAATTCAAATTTTACTGGGTGTCCTGTATTTTTATTTGCTAAATCTGGCATGCCTATATAGGAATAGGAATGGATGTGGATGGTAACTAAAAATTAGAATTTCTATATGCCTCATTTGAATCAACTCCCAACGAAGGAGGTGAAATTCAGGATTTGTCATTTAAGGAAAATATATTTTTCTAGTCCTAACGTCATACTTGTTGTGGGTAGGACAATGGTAAAGATGGGATTCTTCCTTCTCAGTTTCAACCAAGGCCTCAAGACAATGGGGCTCAGCCACACCCACAGGCTGTGGGCCCTTTGGGGTGACGTGCTATAGGTCAGTCTCACGATTCTTGCCCCTCACCAACCTTCTCAGCAAAAGCTACAAATTCTCTCTTAAGTCAGTGTAGACTGGGCAAAGAGAGGTCCTTTAATTTTAAGTGAAGTTCGGTACTTTATCGTATGGGACTGGGTACTTTAGGATCTGATGTAAGGCCGTTATTGCTTGGAGAAGTAACCAGAGATTTTGTATAATTCAAGAGTGGTTGGAAAAGATACAAGGACGCACCTGCAAATTCACCCGGGGGCAGGAGAGAAGCAGCTCCCGGAAGAGACTGGGGATGTCGCGTGCAGGGCACATGGCCGCTTCCTGCTCTCCAGTGCGTGGCTCTATGTCCCCCCGCCACGAGGCGCTGGTCTCAGCCCTTGACAAATAATGCGTGCATTTCATGTCCTTAGAGCCCACTGAGATGTGTATTATTGTCAACTCCACCTGACTGAGAAGGAAATGCAGACACGTAAAGGTTGAGTAAGTCACCCCAGAATATTACGAGGCAATTATGAGTCCACGTGAAGACCTGAACCGGGACGACCCCCTGTAACCAATAGGCTGCGTGGCCTCTCTCATCAAGTGGAGCAAATGCAACCAAAATTATAATAAAGGCTCCATGTTTTTAAGACGTCACACATCAACCCCACCATCAGTTCTAAATCCCCACCAAGCCCGCCCTGTACGCCAACACATTTTGCACTCTTTGTATCACAGAAATGATGACTTTTCAAAATCACAGTCCCAAGAATAGCAATCACCATTTATTGAGTGCATAGTACATACTGTGCTAAATCCTCTACTCATCTCATTTAATCCTCTCCGCAAAACCATGAGAGTTACTTCTTTCACAGATAAGACAACTGCAGCTAGGACAGAATAAATTATCTGTGGCTTGTGAGAAAAAGACTTAAACGCCCACATCTTTCAGATCTGCTGCCTGGCCCTTGTCCTTCAGAGCATAGGACCTCCCTGACAGGGTGTCCTCTCTGAGGACAGAGCTGGGCTAATGGACGTAGCCTGGGCAAGAGAAACCTCCCCCAGGTTGTCGTGGCAATTGCTGACACTCTCTTGCCTCCCAAGCTTTTCCCTCGATATTTCCATTTATTGGGGGATAATGCTTCAATATTTATAATTTATAGCGCAAATATCTTTTACCTTGCTCCCTGCGAATACTTAAATCAAATTAGAATTGCCAGCTAGCCCACACACAGGAGGGCACCCACCTTTCTAATGTTTGGATAGTGTGAAGGAGGTCTGCAAATTTGGAAAACGATATAATCATTACCAGGCAGCCCGCCTGCCCCTCCTGATGCATTGTGGGTCAGGGAGAGCACAGTGTTTTTGTAACCATGGAAACAAACTGAATTTTGAGAAGCCCAAGCATCCAGATTACCTTTCAAAGATGGTGAAGGGGGAAAAAAAGCTCTAAAACCACTCAGCGCACAGGAATTAGTTCTTAAATATCTAGACCTTAATGAAATATAAAGACCTTAATGAAATCTGGCCGACTCAGGAGACAAGGAGAGCTTTAACCTACAGAAGTGTCGGTAAGTCAACCACCATACCCTGAGGGCACTGGAGAAACAAGGAAGGGTCCCCCCAGCCCCACCAGTGCTCTGGCATCCACTGTGTCTCTTTCCAGAAGGACGCCCCACTGGGCAATCCACAGGGACGAACCTGCCACCCTTAGCAGCGGCACCCTTGCTGTCTTCCCATCGTTGGAGACCGTGTCCCCTAACCCGGGAATCTCGAGCCGGTGGCCACATCGTCAAGATGGCTAAGGCCAAGGGACTTCCCTAGAAAACATCTTTCCCTCTCACATTGGCATCGTCCCAGGTGTTCCTGCGATTATTATTGAGAGTTTTGCTTCCAATCATGGTCAAATCTAACAGAGCCTGTGAGTCCTTTCCAGCCTCTGGGCCATAAGGAAACAGGGCTGGGGCCACATCTACTTTGTGACTATTTCCAAAAATAACTGGGGAAATGTCACATTTTCCGCTGGCTTTTACAGACTCCCCAAGGCCAAGGGAGTCACAGCCCTGCTCTGCGTTCCTGACTTTGGCCTTGGAGAGAGATGGACGGTGTCACCGCCAGGCGCACAGCGTCCTGGGCTGCCCTGGGTTCGGCTGTACGTCTGTCCAGGTGCGAACGGTGGGGCAACAGGTCGCTTCTTCAGAAAATCTTCTGGGGTGACTTGATGAACGGGCTTGGGGTACGGGGTGCCCCAAAGTACAACATCTCTGTGCTGAGGAGAAGGCCGAGAATGAGTGGGCGGGAAGCCCGGAGGGTGGAAAGGAGAGCGCGCCCTGACATTTCCTCCGGGACCCACAGCCAAGCCCCCCACCTCACGCGGCTCTGCACACCGTCCCCAGGGATGGTGGCAGCCAGACCTGGCCTGGGATCCTCCCGCGGACATGCCTGAGCTTTGACTGCGGCAAAGTGTGGCCGAGGACGTAGTCGGTGATCCAGCAATTACTGTTCATTTGTTGCTATGGTGTTTCTGCGGCCTGTTCGGATCCATGAATGCCTTGATTATTTTCAACACCCATTTATAGAACGTACTGCTCATCACCAAGTGCTTTGAAACCATCCTCGTCGGCTCCTCCAAACAGACACGCGTTAGGAAGGGCGCAGCCATTTCACAAATGAGCACAGGGAGTGTGGTGTGGGTTCAACAACTAAAATCAGGGATGGTGAAAGAGAAGACACGAGAAATGACATTATCGTTCTAGCAAAGGGAACTTAGCTTCAGGTCAAATTACATTTGACATAAAGGTCGAAGACTATCATGTGATATCACCGAGGATTGGACATCTAGTCAGTATCGCAGTTGGGAGGAAATAATATTTGAAGAACAAGTTTATTGTTTTTAAAGGGAGGAGTGATGAGGTTGGAGGAGGAGACTGGCAAAAATTCTGGTTCTCAAATCTTTGGTTTCCAAAGAAACTATACAGGAAATTAACCAAGTCAGAGTCCAGTCTTTTACGTACTGGAGCCTTTATTCAGAGCATGTTTACGATATATGAATAATCACGTATAATGCTGGTTATGTATGCATCAGTAATATTAAACCAATATAATAGTGTGAGCAATTTAAGCAGAGAACTATCATAGCTTCCTCTGGGTAAGTAAATCATGGTGTATTCGTGCAATGGGATTCTCTATCACCATGAAAATGAATGACTTAGAGCGACGGATATCAACACACGTGGGTCACTCGACAAGCAAACTTGAATAAACAGTCGACTGCCTACAACACTGTACCACTTATGGAGACTTCAACCGTGTGCAAGACTAAGCAATATATGGTTTAAGTAGGTTTAGCTATGTGGGAAAATTGTGAAGGGCATTATTAAGTGAATAATGAACACACAGTTAGGATGCAGTGACCTCCAGGAGAGGCAGGGGTGACACCTGGAAGATGTAGAAAGATCTTAGCAATACTGGTCCGGTTCTAATGCTTAAGTCGACCACACCTGGTCTGAGAGTATTTGTAATATTATTCCTTGTGTCTCGTGTGTTCCTTTAAATCTCTTCCTTTGTGTTCATGAGGCATAGTGTTGGCCATCGGCTTGTTTTTTTCCCTCTACCTGAGATCCTTGATTTTTCCCATTGTCCAGGAAGGCCAACCCAGCCCTTGCTCCTGCCAAGCAGGGGTATTAACTTCCAGCTCCACAGAAAATAACTCGCTTGGGTCAGGGGGCACGCTCTCTACTGTTTTGTATAATAGGATTATAAATTATTTCAAACCCTAATGATCATGATCAATAATAATAATAATGAGCAGAGCCAAGACCAGTGGCGGAATTATCAAATTATCAAATATGTGAGTTTCTATCTAAAATAAAGCAATTGTGAAGCAGGATGATGATAATGATTTCTTAAAAATTTTCAACAGAACGTGTTGGCAAAACAAACATCATACAAAATAAAGTAAATGATCTATTTTCACTTTCTTCCTTTGTATGATTTTCCTGGAACACAACAAGATCATATTAGAGACTATCCCACAACATCCCTCCCCCTCCAACTCACAGAGAGAGACTTACGTAATCTCAAACACTCAGTGCCCCAGGGCCTCATCCAGGCCCAACCCCCAGAGGCCAGCCCACACCTCCCCTCTCCTTCCTCCTCCCCCTGATGAGTCCCTGTCGAGAGGATGAACAAGCTCTGGTCTGGTGATCTGTTCTAACACAAAGAGCACAGATTTGGGACAGAAGAGAGGCTTTCATTCTACAGCTGTAATCTACAACGTAAACCACCTCCTATGTAAGAACGTTGTCCATTTGTGGGACGGTATGTTTTAATGCACTGTGAGCAGGGAGGATTCCTAACTGGATTCAGTAACAAATATAAAGATTTGTGTGCAGAATGGGATCTGACCTCACTGCAACACAATATGCAATGGCAGATGCTTGTTTGCTTGTTTTCTCCAAAGACACTCCTTTTATCACGACACTCTTGTAATTCTTCCAGTACTGTGGTGGGGGAGGGCACTCTATTCAGGGGCAATCCTTCTGTTAACACCTTCTAGCTTTTGACTGTCCAGGTGAGCAGGTTTTGAATAGGCAGCGGGAGCAGCGGTACTGGGCACACTCTGCACAGGAAGAAACCACGATGGCAGGGGTTAAGGGCAACCCCAAATCTTTACAACAAGGACACCCTCTTTGCTGCCCTGTAAAATGAGCCACCACTCGATTTCTTTTGGTTGTGTCTTGGGAAGGAGAAGAGCCAGATCGTCTCCAGGAAGCAGGCACACACCTTCCCCAGGCGGCCCTCCGTCGGGATCAAAGCCCCTTGCTCTGGCACGTGGGTGCTTCCCGCCTTGGGACGCCCGCAGCCGCTCACACAGAAGCATGGTGCCATCCGGATTCCGGCTGCAGCCGGGGCAGCTCCCTCTGGCTGACTTCGGCTCCAGAAACTCACTGGCATGATGTCGACTGGGGGGAGGGTCGCAAACCTGCCTGAGGACACAGAAGGCCGCCGGGAACTCCGGAATTCTGGCAGGTCGAAGAGCGGGGAGCAGCACGGCTCGCTCTTTGCATGAGAAGTCTGGCTGACAGTCTAGCCCTGGACAGCAATGCGGTGACTGAGCAGTCCCAGTGTCACTTCCTGTGAGTCAAGGATCTGCGTGGGAGCCTCTAGTAGGCGCCTCGCAGGTCTGGTGCCCAAGTCCAGACCACAAGGGGCAGAGAGGAGGGTCACTGCATGTCACTGGACCCACTGACGCGGCCCACCTTGGGGATTCGGCCAAGACACCAGGGCATGACGGACGCCCGTTGAATCCACGCCATCGGCCTCACTAGGTTTACACACACACACACACACACACACACACACACACACACATGCTTCTTGCCCCTGACAGTCGTTTCCAAGAGTAACAACAACTTTAACCCAGAGCCATTCTCTTTATTTCGAGCGCTCACTCTCTCTCCAACAGGCGACGGCCCAAAGCCTCAACGGTGGCCGACCCCGTGGCCCTGGACGCCGGGATGCTGCGCCCTCCTCAGGGTCCCCTCGCGTGCGTCCCCGCTCTCTGACACCTGCGTGCCGCACTGTGGTTAGCTGCCGCAAACATGGAGACAGGGGAGAGGAGGGACAGAGGGAACAGCTTGCTCACGCAGCTCCCTAGGACATCAAGAAAGGAACCGCCCGTAGAGGCTACAGTCCCCCAGTTCCTGCAGCTCCTCATGGGCCAGCACTGAGGTTTACGACCTCTTTCTCCCGTCCTGTTGGCTTTGCCTTCAGCCAGCCCCTCAAATGGCGGGACGTCCTTATACATGAGGGCTTCCAAAATATTTGCTCGTGAGGAATCTGAAGGCTTGTGGGTTAGTGGGCCCCCAAACCACACTGTGTGCCCCTGTCCTACCAGATAGCAGCGAGGGCAGGTGAGTGGCCTTTACAGTCTGTATCAGTTTCCCGTAGCTGCTGTAAAGAGATACCACACCCGGGGGGCTTCAAACAGCAGAAGTTCATTCTAGTGCAGCTCTGGAGGCCAGAAGTCCAAAATCAGGGTGTCGACAGCATTGGTCCCTTCTAAGACCCCGAAGGAGAGTCTGTTCTCCATCTCTCTCCAGGCTTCTGGTGGCTCTGGCAATCCCTGGTGTCCCTTGGCCCATAGACACGTCTCCTGTCCTGGCTGCCATCACCACCTGGCCTTCTCCTGGGATCTCCGGCTCTCTTCTTCTCTTCTTATCCGAACGCTGGTCACCGGGGGCTCCTGGGTGGCTCAGTCATTAAGCATCTGCCTTTGGCTCAGGGCATGATCCCAGGGTCCTGGGATGGAGCCCCGCATCGGTCATTGGATATAAGGCCCCCTCCCCCAAACTCCAGTATGACTTTATTTTGACTAATTGCACCTTCAAAGACCCTGTTTCAAATGAGATCACATTCTGAGGTTCTGGGTGGACGTGAATGTGTGCGGACACTATTCAACCCTGTAGAGACTCCCACAGATCTGAGCTGGGGCCTTGGCCCCACCCCAGCCCTGTGCCCTCATTGTCCCCATCCCCCTGGCAAGTGTGACAGCGTCTGCCAGTTTGCCCAGACAGTCCCTGTTGCCTGATGTAATTTTGATATTGTCCCCATTTACTCTCAGAAGTGTTTCAGCCTGAACCACCAACCACACCGTCTGGCCATGTGTAATGTATGAATTGCCTAACACACAGGAAGCCCTAAATAAACGGCAACTTCTATTATTAAAAGAAACATCAGACAGTAATGGGGCCACACGTTTTGGGCAAAGGCTTTCTATAACCGGGAGGGGAAGGCTGAGCCCACAAATAGTTCACAGCTGTGGCCACTAACTAAACAAGACCCTTCGTGCGTGCGTGCGGGGTGCGGGTGCGGGAAGGAGGGTGAGTCAGGCACGGGTGGGGGCCTGCAGCAGCGCCCCCCAGAGTAGCGCATCCTCAACAGCAGTGATGCTAACTCTAGGGTGACAGGAAGTGCATTTACAGAAGCGGTGAGAAGGCAGGGCTGAATCTTGTTCACCAATTTCTCCCCCCTCCTTGCACAATCTCACAAACAGAGTGACCTCAGAGGTTTGCTGAATTCGTGAGTTATAAAGCTATTTCCCAAATCAAGGTTCATTACACTCGGGAGTGGTAACCCCAGCTTTCCGAGACGGACAAATGGACTCTAAATCTTAACTTCCGTAAAGCGACTCGGTTAGACGCGTGTGCCGCTTCCCAGGGATCCTGGCACACGGGGCATCAGACCCCGCGGTCTGTTTGCCAAAAATGCAGTTTCCAGGGCCCCAACCCAGACCTGTGGGACAGCAGTCTCTGGGGTAGAGCTCCGGAATCTTATTTTTAAATACCGTCCCTTGCGATCCTTGCTCGTTCTCAGAAGCCAGAGAGCCCGCTGCCAGGAATTTGGGTCTGACGGGAGGAGCCAGCGGGGAGGTCTGTGGCCCCACACAGTTTTTATCTATTTATCACCACATGTAGATTTAAAAATAATCCCAGGACTCTGGTATATCTTCTTTCCTATCTCCTTAAATCTGTAACTCGGCGAGACCTTTGCACTTCCGAATCCGTTACAGAGAAGGTCTGACTTTTCTCTGTGGCTCTAGGACTCTGTCCAGTGCAGTCGCCATTTATTTAGATTTAAATGAATTGGAATTAAATAAAATTTAACAATCTGCTCCTTGGTTGCACTAGCCACATCGCAAGTGCTCAGGAGCCATGGGGTTGGCTCTCCTAGTGGATGGTGCCTAGGGGCTTTCCATCCCTGCAGAAAGGTCTTCTGAAGAGCATGGCTCTGGAGGCCTGTTTGTCAACCTTGGCCGCACATGACAGTCACCTGGGGAGCTTTCAAAACCCCAGTGCCCGGGCTATACCTAGGCCAATTTAATCACGACCTCTAGGGATGGGACTCAGCAGTTTCTACAGGTAGCTTGCACCAGAATCACTGGTGGGGTTGTTAAAGCAGAGATTGCTTGGGTGGGGGTGGTTGGGGGGGTCCACCCCCAGAATTTCCAATTCAGTTAAGTCCAGGTTGAGATGCGAGAATATGCATTTCTAGCAAGTTCTGAGGTACAGGCTTTGCAATCCATGCCTCAGAAGGAAGGTAACTCTGGAGAGCATCTGCCTGCCCACAGAGCACCACACTGTCCCCTCGGCAGCTCCTCCCCACCCCCTTAACCCCCCAATACTGCAAGGAACAGCAGAGAGCAAGAGGCACAGCCCTGTTCCTGAACCAGGAGAAAGGCTTTGGAAGGCATTAGAACTATCCAAGGCAGAGACCCAACACGTGGCATAAAAGGAAACTTCTCTTTTTCTCCCAACTCCTCCCTGTTTTTTTCTTTTTCATCCCCATTCCCAAGGCCCTGAGGCTGCTGGCCATGGCGGCCACTCTGGCCCAGCTTGGCTCCCATGATGAATGGGAAGGAGCCATGGGCCGCTTTCAAAAGCTCCTGCCACTGCTGGGAGGGGAACTCCGGGTGAGAGTCCCCCAGTCCTGCGATCTGCCTCCTGGTGCCCGACACAAAACCAAAGATCAAAATGCGTTCTACCTGGGAAGATGGTGGCCCCGGCTTTGTGCAGTCCGAAACTTCTGGATGCCAGAGCCCCATGTGTAATATTTCAGGCTCACACATTCAGACTTATGACGAGACCAGCCCCAAAGGGACGAGACCCAGACAGCCTGCAAGGGTCTCGTCATCAGCCAGGCACCACCTTGGTTCTGGTCAAAGGATCGTCCTGCGGTATTAACAGTCATGATTCCCAGATTTCCTCCTTCTTGCTCTTCTTTTCTTCTGTCTCATTTCTAATTTGGGGCTTCTCTTCATTCCAAATGTATAAAAGCATTTATAAGGTACGAGAGTGCATTCCTCGCTTAGCCCATACTTCCCACTTAAAAAAATGCAGTTGCTGTAACCTCGTGCCTTAGAGAAATGAAGGACACTTGCTTCTCTGAGTTGCTCAATTTCACAAACTCCAAATCTTAAATGTTATTTTGAGGCACACCAAATCTTCTCTCTTTCTTAATCTCTCTTTTTTTAATTGGTATATTAGAATACAACATGAGTAAATTGGATCCTACCACGAGCCAGAAGAAAATGTGCGGCGTCGAAGGATAATGCCGCTCAGACTCTGGCAAGGCTGAGGAGCAGAGAATCGGCTCATTTGTCTTGTTTGGATGACTTTCAGGATAATAACTGTTAAAGACTTAAAGAACAAAATTATAAAGGCGCAACAACACTGTCTTTTAGGCTTACCGACAGACCTGCATGTGAATGGATTATTTGTGAAGTTTGGACCCGAACTGCATTCATTTCATAGAATAATATAAGATGTTTATATCCTTCAGCTCCCAGGGATTTAAGTTTCAAATCAGATGGTGCTTCTTTATGCACTTGAGGTCGAGCAGGAAGAGATTCCTCTTCCCCTGGAAAGGAATCCAGGACTCGGGTATATTGTAGTTCATCTTTCATTTCCAAGCACTACTGTGACATTTATAAATGTAATCCCCTAATTTGGTGAAGAAACCCAGCCCCTCACTTCTAAGGCTCTGCCTTCAATGCAACAAAGCCAGCAGGTCATACCACAACCAGGGGGGTTTCTGACTCCCCAGACCTTTGACCACCCTTTTTCCCCTGGGCTGCAGCTTTTCAGTTAGAAAGTTAAAGAGAAGAAAAGAAAAATATTTAAAATTCAATCACAAGTGTGTCTATGCATCATTAAAGACAGACCTTTGTCCTGTTGCTTTCTAAACTTTGAATGTGAATTCTTCTTCTTGAGATTACTGTTGTACTTTGTTCTTCTGGAAAAAAGAAAAAGCTTTAAGCACCCTAAAATGAGGCTTTCACCTGATACTAATTTTCTTCTTAGTTATAAAGGCTATTGTTTGTTTGAACAAAGACGGACAGGAGCTATGAGTAGCTGTTTACATTATAGGAATGAGGGCACCGAGGGAGGAGGGGAACCTTCTTCATTAATGAGCCAGGGACACTGATTATCGCAGACCGACAAGCACTGAATCGAAAGGGGACACCCAGATTTTTTATTCTTTCCCTGCAACCAAGACACTAGATTTATCATCTGTTAAATGCCAATCACATGTTTTAGACAGCTCTAGGTTAGTGTTAAAATTTAGATTAAACAAGCAGTTGGAGTCTGATTTTAAAAAAAGGAAAACAACAACAAGCAAGCCTCCCTAGAACTCTAAGCCGGGGCGTGCATAGTCACACCACCATCTTGTAGGAGCTGGAGAAGTCCACACTGAACACACAGGGCCGTTGTGCAGATTTGCCACGTGGGTCTGGTTCACCCAGGGGATCCTGGCCTTTTGGGAGACGGCAGCCTCTTACACAAAATTGGCATTCAATAGATATTTACGGAACAAAGGAGTGAATGAATTTCACTTGAATTCAACATGACTCGTTTGTACCTGCATAATTCACTTTCCTCTCAGTGATTTGAAGTTTCGCTGAAAGTGTGCTTCTGAAATCTCAGAGCAGAAAAGTTTCCAATGCTTCAAAACTCGCTGGAAACCCCTCCAATCCGAGCAAGCAGCAGAGTCAAGCCATAGCTTCCTAGCCTTAGTCAGAATATTTTTATTTAAAAAAAAAAAAAAGCCTTGTGTATGAATAAAGAACTGTGATATCATGTGATAGGTATTCTCCTGCTACCCACTAATTTGACATTAGACCTGATTATGGGTTTATTTCAAATTCAGAGCACAGGGACACAAGTCCAAAGCGTGTTTTCAATCTTTGGGGAACAAACTCAGAAATGGGAGAGGAAGAGTAACACATGCTGATTAAATATGAGGCAGGGTCCCGACTTTTAATAGGATTGTTTTTAACTTAACAGATAATCAGAGCATTCAATGAAGGCGTAATTTGTCAGCCAGAGGTTACCCTATTGTCCCCTGAACCAGCAAAGGGGGTTGTCGCACTAATTCAATTCAGGAGGGAATCCGTGTTTACTATCCAGGAGTCCTAATGGAAAGGCACACAATTTTCAAACTGGAAAAATTAAGGCACGTTGCCCCTGAAGCCTGGGTATCTTGCTGTATTTCTGTCTTGAACAGAACAAGCTACATTTCAAAAGGACCATTTTCTTCCATGTGGAAATATTTATTTGCTAGCTACTGAAGGGCTGCCAGGAAGTACTAAAGCATTTCATGTTTAGAGTTTCAGGAGCAAATTGCTTCTGCACACGTTGTCTTGAGTCGGTGGATTCTGCTGTGTTCTCTGCCTCTCCATCATGACTTCGTTAATCTTTTTCTCTAATACAAGAGTCTTTCATTTATGGCTTCTAGAAAGCCAGGTGCATTGCAGTGGATCTCCTGGGCAGGGTGGTTGTTTCCTGTGAATACACACTGCTTCCTCACTGAGCACCTAGAGCTGCTGGGCGCTGGCCCCGGCAGAGCCCTGCAGAAGGGGCGCAAGGAGGAAGGGTCACCGGCTCAGGGACCCAGGCCCACCTCTCCCGGGCCACCGCGAGCTGGGAGGGGGGTGCTTTTCCCGGACACACACTGGCTTCAGTCCCCTCTGCGAGCCCACGTTTCCACGCTGCCCGCCAGCAAAAGAAAGTTCCCAGGCTGGTGGGTTCGGGGGCTGCGGGCAGACGGCGCTGCACCGAGGGAGGGAGCGCGGGGCGGGCCGGGGCGGGCCGGGCCCCACAAGTGCCTGTTCTGCATCCATTTACGAAAGTGCTTAGGTTGCGTTTAGACGTTGTGTTTTTAACATCGAAAATCTGGCGTTTTGCGTTTCACCCAGATCAAAGCTCTTTGGTCTTTTGACTTAAAAGGTTCTCAAAGTGCCAAGACTTTGCAGCTTGGGCACATCTTTGGGGAGATGAAGAGGGTCGATTTTCCAAAGCCGCCCTGGGCGCGGGCACTCGGTCGTCGGCCCCGCAGGAAGAGCGGGGCGGAGCGGGTCTCCCCCCCCCCGCGGCCCTGTCCTCCGTGCGCCCCCGAGCGCGCGCAGCCGGACCCCCCCCGCCCGAGCCCGCGTGGCCGGGCCCCCGCCGCGCCGCCGCAGACCCGCCGGCAGGGGGCGCCGCCCCCCCCGCAGAGACAAAGGCCCGCGGCGCGGCGGGGCGTGGAGGCCGCCCCTGGAGCGCGGGCGGACCCGGGGAGGGGCGGGGGGCGGGGCGCGGGGGCCGCAGGAGCCCCTCCCTGCCCCGCCCCGCGAGCCCCGGGCGGCCGGAGGGGGCGGACCGCCCGCCGGCACCGCCCCCTTCCTCGGGGCGGAGGAGCGGAGCGCGGCTCCCATTTTCTGCATTGTCCCGGGGACGCGGCCCCGCGCCCGCGCGCTGCTGTCCTCGTGGCACCCCGGGCCCCCCGCTCGGCAAGCCCGCCCGGCGCCTGTCTCTTCTCCGCGGCCTCCTGGGGGAGGACAAACCAGAAAGTCCTGACCCCGGCGCCCAGGGCGCTGGAGCCGGCGCTTCCCTTTGAATAACCCTCCGCCCCCGCCGGCCCCCGCCCCGGCGACTCCCGGGCGGTGACCTCATTCCCAGCGCGCCGAGGTGAGCCGGGTGCAGCCTGGCCGCGGGCCTCTCCGCCGCTCCCGGGGACCCGCCGGCTCCGGCCGAACGCGCCGGGGGGACAAACGGCGCAGGCCGCTCTCGCGCGCCCGTTCAGAGCACTGAAAACCCCAGGGCCACCCTGTCGCTCCAGCAGCAGGCCCCTGTCCCGACTTAGCGCCGGGCAGGGGCCTGCGCCCTCGTGTCTGCACAGACAGCGGCAGCCTGTCGCCAGGGTGTCCTGAGGCTGCCCAAAGATGCGAGGGCAAGGCGGCCCCGAGGACGTGGGTCGGCCCGCCGAGTGGGGTCAGAGACGCCGGTTAATGTGCACGGAGAGGTCAGCTGGCGCGGGGGGCCTGGGTCCAGTCCTGACCTCGCCGGGCTCGCACAAGGACAGCCAGCGTCCCCACAGTAAGCCCGAGTCGCAGGGCAGCCCCCTCTCCCGCCGGGGCCACACCTGTGCCGCTGGGAGCCGCTCAGGCCCTTTGTCACCTGCCTCAAGCCTCTGCAGATTTCATCCAGGTTTTACTCCCGCTGGCCACGTGGTCCGCTCTTCCCTCCCAGTGAAAGGGCTGGGGGAGGGAAAAAAGAAAAGCCAAGTTTGGGAGTTAGATTTCCTGTGTATCTTCAGTGACTTAACAACAGAAATCCAGGAAGGGAAAATAATCAGGAGCACAGACCCCCGGTGCCCCGGGGACCACGGCTGCCTCCTTGTCCTCCCCACCAGGGCTGGGAAGGTTGGAGCACTGGGATGATGACATACTGCACTGGATACATTTTCTTTTTCTTTTAGGATAAAAGTTTTATTTCAGAGGGAAGCACAAAGCCACCACTGTGTTGAACAAAGCAGGGCTTCTCCAGGACTTAAGGACCTTGCCGAGGGAGACAGAAAGGCATTAGCTCTTGACTAAAAGTCCATGGCCAGGCCTCTGGGGCCCCAGCAGCTCCATCCGGGTGGCACTCCGGCGCCTGGTCTCACCGTCACCACAGACTCCTGTCTCAGGCCCTGTTACTCTTATTAAATCAGCCCAGACCTGAGCCTGCCCCTCCCCCAACCTGTCCTCCCAGAGGAACAGGACTCAGTTTGCCTCCTGGACTCCCACATTCAGCCACTGAAAAATGTAAAGCCACAGCCTTGATCTACCTTCTTATTTACTTTCACACGCTCATTCATCCGACTCATATCAGCTGAGCACCTACCAATGCCACGTGCAGTCCTAAGTACTGGGAGTTCTGTCCCATCTTGGGGCTCCCACGTCTGTCCTCTAGCTCAAGTCACAAAGCCCAGTGGATCGCAGCCCCGCTATGGTGATGCTCTCCAACTGGGGTAAGACTCTTGCTGTGGCCCATTGAGCCCTCCATCCCTCACCTGTGGGCTCTGTGGTCTGACACTGATTCTTCCCAGTTCTCTGCAGGCTCCTGGGATCCCCAGTCCTGGACAAGTGAGCAGGTGCAGGGAAGTGAGTGGGCTCTAGCCCCAGCTGCCTTCTCTTTTTACACCCCCCTCTATCTGCTCTCCTCCAGGGTTCACATTTTTAATTTCACCGCAAGCACTCATTCCTCCTCTTTCTGCAATGTAAGCTCGACTCTGCATGTCCCCATAAGCAAACACATGGAACCAACAACCCTTCTGCTTCCCTTCATCACCAACAACTTGATAGGAATGGTTCCCATCCTTCTTCACCTCGTAGACTCTTAGATCCGTAGAGTCTGGCTTCTAAGCCCTTCTCTCGTTGTATGAAATTGCTCTCTCAAGGACCACGGTGACTGAATAACCAGCGTCTGGTGTCACTGTGGGCTTCGTGTCGTGCCTTGCCAGCCCCTTCCAGGACGCGGGCTGAGCCGCAGCCGTACTGTGGAGGGGATCGAGTGTCCTGAGCTGATAAGACACACCAAGGGCCTCGGGTGGGGCCGAATCAACGGTGGGGTTTAAGTCCAGGGATGAAGCCAGAACTTTAGAATCTGGGACACCAAACCACAGAATTCCGGGTGTCTTAGTTATCTATTGCTGCATAACGAGTTACCCGCCCCCCACTCCAAATTAGAGGCTTTGAACCACAGGAAAGAGTCCGGCACATGGCTTCTCCGGGTCAGGAGTTCGGGAGAGGCTCAGCTGGGGGTCTGGCTCCGGGTCGGTCCTGATATCGCAGGCGACGGAGGCTGGTGCGCCTCTGAATTCTGCCGCCGGGACCGTTGACTCACTCAACAGGCAAGCTGGGTCTTCATCCCCGAAGCTCCATAGGGCTGCTCGTCCGTCCTCAGGACGTGGTGGCCGTCTTCCCCCAGAATGGGTGATCAAGAAGCGTCCGGCAGAAGGTGCAGTGTCTTTAATACCACAGCTTGGCTCTGCGTCATGCTGTAGTTACGCAGATGGGCTCTATTCCGTGTGGGACGGGACTTCACGGGTCATGGACACCTGGGGACAAGGTTGGTTAGGGGCCATTTGGAGGCCACAGCAGGGCCAAGTGAGTGTCTGGAAGCAGGAAGGAACATGGCTTATATGACTACCTAACTAGTGGTTTTCACATTTTTTATCTTTTTTTTTTTTTTTGACCAGAACCCTTTTACCAAAAACCCTTATATTAGAATGACAGTTTATGTACAGGTTAAAATGAAACCATCCTAGTTCAGGGCTCTGCTGGTTCCCCTCCTTGTGTCCTGTCTTCTATCTCCACCCGAAATCAAGTGATCCTTTACCTTCTCCAAAGGACAAGACTTAAATCCAGGGAGCATGAGAAAAGGGGCCCTGTCCCGCCCTGCTGGGTACACTGGATATTAGGAACAGTTGATGGAAAGCAGTTAGTGCTAGCTATCACACTTGAAACACACATGTCCTTTGTCCTATCAATTTTCCTTCTAGGAATCCGTCCCACACATACGCTTATATGAGCGCACAGAGGTGGTGACAGGCACATTCACTAAAGGGTCTAAACAGCAAAATTTGGGAAATGTTCAAGTGCCCCCAAATGACAAAGGACTGCTTAAGTCAACGACAGAGCTGCCATGCAATGGGGCGCTCAGCACCTAGGGAAAAATTGGGCATGTTTACTTGTATTGACAGGGAAGGACTTATCGTTGCATGAAAAAGCCACCTGCAAAATACTACTTATGGTTTGATCCTCTTTTTGTAAAAAATATATGCGCATACATACTTTTATAGTCCTAGAGAATTTCTGGAAGGTACTAACATGGTTTTCCTTGGGGAAGTGGGAATGAGGAATGTGTAGGTCAGGGAGGGGATCAAGAGATTTCCATTTTTAAATTTACACCATTGAATATTTTTAAAACTGCTTCCAACCAGTTTGTGATGAATCACGTTTTTGAGACACACTTCATATACCATAAAATTTGCCACTTTGAAGTGTGCAATTCCGAGGTTCCGGGATGGTAACAAGGTCGAACAGCCATGACTGCCATCTCTTCCAGAATAGGATGGATTGCTGTGATAATAGATATTTTAGAAGTGAAATAGGGAAGCTGAGTCAGATCACTGTTCCGGGGTGCTCGAGCTCGCTTTGATGGACAGGTCACTGAAAGGGGCTGCCCACGGGAGGGCCGCAGTCTTCGCTCGCCCTCCTGGGACCAGCTCCTCCCCGAGTTGCCGACTCTGGAGGCTTCTGGACCCCCATCACTACGCCGTTCTTACTGCACACTCCCATTCCGACATGCTCACACTGTAGTTTGTGTACCAGGCACCTTGCGGACTCCAGACTTCTCTCCACCAACCGCCTTCATCTCTTTTGTTCTGGATGGTCACAGTCGGTGATTTTGACCAACCCCCGCTCCCCACCATCCTTAGACGTTGTACATGCTGCTGGACGCTTCTGATCCTCCTCGGCGCGGCCCCACGGCCTTTGAAGCCCTGAGTGCCGTGAAGCAGGGAGGCTCCACAGATCCACAGCAGGAGGAAGGAGGAGGGACTCCCACAGGGGAGCTCGGCACCTGCCCTTTCTGCTCTTCTCTGCAGGCTCTTGAAGCGACCCTCTCCTTCTTTTTTTTTTTAAATTTTATTTTATTATGTTATGTTCTTCAATTTCTTTTTTTAATTTAATTTTATTATGTTATGTTCTTCAATTTCTTTCTTTTTTTTTTTTTAATTTTATTTTAGCACCCCTCTCCTTCTGTTTGCTCCTCTCTCCAGGTCTGTATACCCTTCCTTTGCAAGTTCGGTCCTGCTACCAGTAGCGACAGTCCTGTCTTTGGGAAGGAGGATGATCAGAAACCCATATTCATCCCCCAGAACCAGCCATAAACTATGCGTCTCTCCCTGTGGGGTGCGCTGACCGGCCTTTTCTGTTAGGAGGGAGTCAGCATGTGGCGTCTGGGTTCTCCCTGGTGACGGGGCTCCTGATGCGCAGCTCCAGACCCTCCTGCCTGAGCCCTCCATATCAGTCCCTCCCACCAGACAACATCCTGGGGTTCCCCGAGAACCTCGACGTCTGTGGGTCCCTTTGCCAGGCCCAGCACCAATGGTCACCCAATCTAGGCTCCAGACCTGCGACAGATGGCGTATTCCCCGTGTACTCTCACACCATACACTGAGCCCCTCGTTTGGGAACTATTTGGAGGATTAAGCCTCTCCCTGGAAGAACCAAATCCCAATCCTCCTGGCACATCCCAGCAGCAAACGTGCTCGGATTCTTCATCCCACTGTATCCAGAAGCTGGCCTGAGGTGTCACTGCACAAACCCAGAGACCCGGCCACCACTGCTTGGTAGGTATCTGACGCACAGAGAGACTGCATGCTATTTATAAATCCCGTGCAACACGTAATTAAATCGCCAAACCTGTGAGGCTCAATACATTTAAATGGGTTCTGAGTCATCCTGATGTCTGTTTGCAGAATCTGAGCAGAATGTACTTGAGGAACCGGAGAAGAGGACTTAGAACAAAATAAAATGTCAGGGAAATGAAATGTCAAGGGCTCCTTTGCTTATTCATCTTCCAACCAGAGAGATCCAGCGGGGCTAACCGATTTCTCATGGTTTTGAAGAGTTTTTGTAGAAATTCAGGGTAGAGATCACTTTGGACAAATTCATTTCTGGGAGGCAGAGAATTTTCCCTATTGTTTTCATGCCGTCAGAAGAGAAACCAGCGTATGTAACTAATGTTTAAATAATATCAAATTAATCTTGAATCATTTTGGTTAGTTTACTTCTTTATCTTCGCACTTGGGTCTGAAACTCTGGGGCCCCGGGACCACGTCAGGGTGGCTGTTCTGCGGCTCTCCGTTTTGAGATCGCTCTTGCCCATCACTGCAAATCGGGATGATACCTTTTCTTTTCACCTAAAATGGTACAGGTTCTCTCTGCTCCTACACATACTGGATGTGAGCTGGCTCAGCCACAGTCACCTTTTCAAATTACTTTTGATATATTTTCCTAAATAAATAAATGGAGAAAACAGGAGTCCAGATACCTGTAAGGATGGAAGCCGTCAAGACTGTGGTTTGCCCCTTGGGAAGAGGCACAGGCCCTCCTTGGCAAAGTCCGACTACGCATGTTGGTCTTGGAAAAGAGAGCTCTCCAAAGCCGCACGCACGCCCCATCATCCTGCTCTGCCCCCCCTCTTCTCAGCCCCCCTCCCTTGTACTTCTGAGGCAGCAGCATCCTTTGCAAGCCTTTATAAGAGTGCGAAACTCAGGTTCAGTATTTAACTTGAAATGTGTGGTCCAGCACTGTGATCCAGATACAAAATCCCGAATGTCTCTCGCATGGCTTCTCGCTCCCCTGCGTCCCTGCTCCATCTCTTTCCGCTCCCCTGATTCCTCCATACTCCGCCCATGTTCCTTTCCTGTCCTGGGTCCTCCACGCCCTTCCGTGTTCTTGAACCCGGTCACCACGGGCAGCATGCCCTGCTCTGCAGGGGCTCCTGACGGCCCCCCGGGGAGGGCTGCCGAGCACCTGCCGCCGTGGCCCCCGTACAGTGTCCCCCGCACAAACCCGAACTCGAGTCTCCCTGAGCCCACTGGGCTCCGACCAGGGCTTGAAATCGAACGTGACCTCAGCCGTGTGCTCCCCACCTGCTGGGCTCTGCGTGTTCGGGAACAGTAGCAGCGGCAATTTCGTGGGCAATCCCTGTGCAGCACACACTGTCCTCAGGACCTTTCAGTGGGGACCGTCACCTTCATGTCCATTTTGTGGACGGAAGGCGGTTTCGGGGCCTCCGCGCTGAGACGGGGAGGCCGGACTGGTGCTGGGCAGCCCAGGGCTCTGCTTCTCCCTGCCCAGAGCAAACTCTCACGCCTCGACATGGCGAACAGGGTACCAGGCCATAGTGGAAAGGGGTAGGTTTGGCCTGGGATCTGTCGCCAGACCACCTCGTAAGTCCTGATTTCTTAGCAGCAAAGACGACAGTCGTGGCACAATTCCACCAGCTTGTTCTTGGTGCTGAGAAGACTCGCTGGATGTCACCTCCCGTCATCGCTGACTCTAGTACCCAGTGTCTCAGCGTCTGCTGACCCTTCTGTCCCCTAACCCCGTACTTCTCCCAGCACAGTTGGGGCTGGGGGTGGGGGGGAGGACAGTGGGTTGAGCGAGAGTGCTGGTTGTAGCCGGAAAGAGAACACGGCCTTCTGTGTCTTGGCAGCCGCAGGCCACCATCCAGTTCCCCAGATGCTGTTTCTGTTCTCTTCTAGGCGGTGCGACCCATGCCCCATCCCCCTCTCCCGAGCCCCCGGAGCGAGCGCCTTCGTTCTGCAGCCCGGGCCACCCTTCCTTCCGCAGCCCCACTGCCACCACCGTGTGCTCTGTGGGGCTCCCACGGGACGGGGTAACGCGTGCATCACGGGGGGCTGAGCTGATCCAATCATGACTGCTCGCACGGGATGAGAGGGCCCGCTCTTCCTCTCTATTCCTCTCCATAGAGCTCCCTAGGCACACTTCAACCTGAGGCCCAAATCCCCATTTCTGGATTGGACGTGTGTCTAAGTATGGAAGAATATGTGTCTAGACCCTGCCTCATTTGAAAAAACGGGTTGGTCTCCCTTGGTCACTAATCCTGAGCTGGGTGGGCAGGGCGGGGTAGGGAGGGAGGCTGGGGTTGGTGTGCATGTCGCAGGGGGAGCGGAGGGGCTTTACCTGCACACCTGAGGCGCAGGACCTGGTCCTGTTGTCTTCATGTTCTTCCCCCCTCTTCTTCCCTCTTCACCACCCCCCACTGTGATCGTGGTCCAAATATACCAATATCATAATCTCCCTCCTCCTAGATGAGGGGAAGGGTCCAGTTTAGATCCTTGCCCCTGTCTGGGAAAATCCGCATAGACAGAGACTGGCCCGCTGCTGGGGGGGACACCTTGCCTGGCCTCCGATGGTCAGACCAGAGCCCCCCCCCCCCCCCCGTGCTGCCCTTGCGCCTCCTGGGGCTTCGGGCCTTCGGCTCTGCCATTTTCCCGTGCTGTAATAGCAAGGACACCAGTAACAATAACTCCAGAGAGTCCCACACACACTCACACAACACTTTCCTTGCATATTTACTCTTTCCCGTGACTCACAGCATTTTTCCCTCGTGCGTAACTGAAACCAAACACCTCCCATTACACACCCTGGGAGCACATAACTCCGAAAGAGAGTTGCCCGCGTGTTTACTCGGTAAAAATATGTATTCATTAAAAATAATGTTTAAAGCCAGAAATAACTTATGCATTAACAGTTTACCAGGGGAGGTTTGAACACCTCTTTTTTTTCCGGTTATTCACAAAAAACGTCTTACTGTTACCATCGATACAGATATACACCGACAACCGCGCAGCCCTCCTCCGAGATGTCCCCTCGGTCAGCCCTGGGTTACGCTGGTAACGGAAGGGCACGCGGGGGGGGAGCCAGGAGCCACCATCAACCAACCCCGCCGGGTTCTGCTTTCTGTGGGTCCCAGTGGGGCCCCAGGGGACTTGACTTGTGGGCTGGAACAAGGTCGGCAAATGAGATACGGGCTCGGAGGAATTGGCAGAACTTGAAACCCAGACCTGCTGGCCCACTGCCCCTGCCGAGAGGAGCCAGGCCTTCCATCTCCGTCCCGTCCCGTGACAAGGAGCAGTCCCTACTCATGGGTCAAAAGAAAAAGAAGTGTTCTCCCAGCCCCAAGGAAAATCTGTGATGGTTTTTGAGACTGGAAATAACGCACCACACTGGCTGTCATGCTGTACGGAGTCTTGTGCTCCGATGTAGCGTTTTCTCTGCAAAAGAAGTAATTTCAGAACAAAACAAGACAGAAAACACTGGATAAATTAAGAGCCGCTAGAATTTGTACTTAAAAGGGGAATGCCGAAGGCCTCCGAAAAAAATTATTTAAGTCGCCAGCCAGAAATCTAAGAAAATACATTTTTTAGTTTAACTAAAAATAGAAACCGGGAAGTAACCCAAATTGTATTGCGAGTTATTATGTGTTTCGTTAAATGCATATAACAGAGGTCACTTTGTTGTTTAGAACAATTTAAGAATAAAATGAATTGCTTTACTTAAAACAAAAACAAAAACAAAAAACAAGTTGCCTTTTGAGGGCCATGGCTGGGAAGAAACACCTGAAGGCATAATTTGCCTGGCTCAATGCCACCTCTCTTTCTGTTGTGTTTTAAGGTCTGTGAGGCTGTGTCCCCACGTGGCCCTGGGGTGGTGATGTGTACGGTTTCATGAGTTTGGTCCTAGTCCCTGCATGATGGCGCCATTTGCTCCATCAGCTGGGCAGCTAAAGCAGCTCTCTCTGAAGGATGGCGTTCACGTTACCCACACTTGCCCTTATAAAGACCACTTTTAGCTGAACCTGGTCAATATTACTTAGAAAGATCCTAAAAGGGCAGGGGTAGGGGGCCAGGATGTGGGGGAGTCTTTGACACCAACGAAGGGTCTAGGGAAATCTGATACATGATTTGTATACCCTAGACCTGTGTCCATCCGAGTGGAATATCAGAGATCTGTTTTCACTCTTTCCACCATCTCTCTTCCAAAAAAGAAAAAAAGAGGTTGTTAAATGTGGTTAGAAGTTTAAACTTACACAATTTAAATATTCTACTTGATATCACAATATTCTACATAGACCCTGGCAAAGTCTCCATTACTAGCGAGGGAAGTCCAGATGACCATCTGAATAGAGGAGAGATTGTACTGATTAGAATACTTCCCTTCACATTCCTAGGGTTGTTTACAGAGGCTCTTTCTACGTGTTTATATTAAAGATGCCCCTTATGAATGTGATTGCTATTTGGGTATGTGTGGATATTACTGAAAAGACCAAAATGTGACCAATCATTCTTTCCATTGAGTGAATGCATGAGGATTTTTAAAAAACTCAGAATTTGTTGGAAGAACAAAATCCACCCACGTAGCGCCTTGCTGTGTTCTACACCACCCACCCTGTGTAGTGGCAGGCCTGGTGGTTAAAAAAGAAATCAGCCTTTGGATTTCAAACGACAGTTCAACGCCAGCACGAACCAAGATCAGTAAAGGGTGTTTTGTGGTAAATAACCATTTGTCTTGGTATTATGAATTGTTAAAAGTTGTTAAAATATGGATGGGTAGAAATATAGATGGATAAATAGAAGAATGAATGAATAGAAGGATGGATGGATGCACAAGGACAGCTTGGTAGATGTTGAGCTTTTTAAGGGACATAATTAATTTTATTTGTAATTTTCAAAGTAAGCCATCTTCTCCATCCTTTTATCCTTTTAAAAATCCACAAGAATTCAATCAGTGCTGGATACCTGGGTAACAATGGGAAAAAATATGTACAAGAGCATAGAGCCGTGCGGAGCCGGTGGGGGGGCCTTCCAGCAGTACATTCTTGATACGTTTGTGCTTTGGGAGACCTTCCTAAAAGCAAAGTTTTAGGAAACTAAAAACCTTTCCCAAAATTACAGTTAAAATCTACTTTTGCTGTCAATGTCATTGAAACTCCTGATTTAAGGGAAAATGTAGATTTTTAGACCTCCTTAGAAATTATATATACGACTGAATATACCTTAACTCCTCAGAAGTGCTTATGGCAATTTAATATATGAAAAAATTACTTTGAAGGAAAAAGAAGTTATGCAAATGATATACGTAAAATTCGACTAGACACAAATGAATTCCCAGGTGTTATAATTTTTTCAAGGTATTAATGGATTCAGGCTTATTAATTTTTGTAAAAAGGATACTTTTTTAGGCTTTGACTTCCATAATTAGAATGTACATTTTTGAATTACCCACATGCAAAAAAAAAGTGTGTATACCTGACTTTAACATTAAAATTGGCACTCTCTATAATCTAGTTTGCACAATTTTTTTTGACAAACTAAATTTATCCATCCCAAAATGAAAAAACAAAGAAGGTGATAGGCAATACGATGTTGTGGTATGAGCACCAGGTTGCTTGGGGCCTTCACGGGACACATGACCCTTCCAGTGAGTAAAAGGAAGGATCAGGTCCATAAGATCTCTCAAAATGCAAACTGCTGATTCTAAATGGATCCAATCTAAGAGTGGGTGATTGTCACTAGGGTCAATATGTCCATACGCATCCCACCGTGTGTGAGAGAGGACAGTCCCGGCTCCTTCTTCTGTAGGTCTTAGATTCATAGAGCTCAATGCAACTCCTTAATTTTAATCAATAACATCATGGGTGGAAGTAATAGTAAATAATTCAAATAAACCTGAAAACAGTTTTGTTTTACTTTTTTTGTTATTATTTGGTTGTTTAAATCAGAGCATGGTTTAGAGTCTCAGTAATAGACAAAAGGGAAAAACAAGATAGGTAATTAAGAATTCTTATGTCTTTGAGCCCCTTCAAGACAAGGATTGTGTCTTTCTTTTACCCCCAAATCCCAAGACACATAATAAGACTTCAAAAATGGTTAAAATGTGGATGGTTGGATGGGTGGATGGACAGAAGGATGGTTAGATGGGTGGTCAGATGAATGGACAGACAGGAAAGTAGGATGGATGGATGGACCAGAAGGTAGTAAGAAGAGGAAAACCTGTAGAGATTGACTGATTCAATGGAATCCTGAAAATGGAAAGGAAATTTACATTGAATATAGTCATGTTAGTAGCATTAATGTACTTAGCAATATTTCTCATAACATGACCTACACACTACATTTATCAAAAAAATTCAGACTCTTGTCAAAAATACAGACTACTGGACTCACCTTTAGACCTTTGAAGTGAGAATATGCAGTTTTACAAGTTCTTGTTGCAGAGCAAAGTTGAAGGTCACTCAGAAGTAGTGTTATGAAATCAAGGAAATAAGGCAGCTTCTTTTTTTTATTAGTATGTTAGTCAACTTCTACACTTATGAGATAACCAAGAGATGATGAAAAAGGAAAAAAGAAGCCTCTCACTAGGGATGACACCACAGAAGCATGAAGTAAAAACAAATAAAACTCACACTGTTTCCCCAAGAATGGACTGAACAAGCCACTTTGCGTGACAGCATAGGAAATACGTCTCTTAGCCTAAAGACACTCTGTGCAATAATTTGAGGATTATATTAGCAATGTCTGACATCTCTATATGGGGTAATAGTGAATAATTTTATAAAATGATACTTTCTCTGACAGAAAATGCATCGTGGACATTTTAATACAATATGAGTGGAAACTGCACAGAATATCACAGTCCGTTCTCACCAGTCATATCGAGGGCAGTTCATTCTTCCGTAGCGGCGCATACATGTCATGAGATCGGAAATGTATTTCAGTACAAATGCCTGGGGCCTCAGCACATTTTGTACATTTAAATTAAAAAAGACATAGGTGTGTGTTCAATATGAATCACTAGAATTACAGTGTAGCGTATGGATGCTATGCGTTTCAGAAGCAGATTCCCCACAGCTAATGACTTTAATTTAACATCAGCGTATAGGATTCAGGCAATGGTTTAAACATTCATCCTCAGACCATTCATAGGTGCACAATACATTTTCATCATTTACTCTGGGTCATTCTCCCTGAGCCAAGTGCGGCATCAGGCATGCGCTTAGGGGCCCCTCCATCCACACGGTCTTCATTTCCTCTCCCGCCCAGGCTGAACGGTGGGCAGTCAGGTCAGTGGGGACAACACGGAGGGTCAGATATCATTTCCTTATGTAATGCTGTTGCAGATCATAAGGCACAGCACATTTTGAACATGTGATGCCGTTTCTCAAAGCCTGTTAAGATGCAGACTGCACACTAAAGATTTCCAAAGATTAAAAGATGGGTGCTTTGACCGTGGGAACTGTTCTATGTGGGACGTCCTCCCAAACATCCAGTGCAGAGACAGTGAAGGAAATTCCATGTCTCCCGACACTGAAGCCGTCCTCATAGTTCAAATACATAAAGTTTATTTGGCATAGTATTTCACGGAGAAACAGCAGAAATCCAAGGCTGATTAATCTTTGCCTGGCACCGGCTCCTCTGTCCATATCCATTGTCGCTCTGCTTCGCTGACACCCAGAGAGGCCATTAAATATTGGAATATCACCTGGGTCTATCTCATACAATTGTTTAAACTGAAGGAAATCATTATAACCATTATTTACTGAATGAAACATGTTCAATGTATTGGAGGGCTTCTAAATTAAGTCCTCAAATGATTTTATCATGTCCAATTCACTCGACTTTAGAAATGGGGCAATGGACCCAGGTGTCCAGAAGCAGGTGTGGATGCTTCTGTCACCGTATCACTCACGCTCTTACTGCCGTTTTCTGTTGTGCCCCAATTTCCGAATCTCAACAATTTCATGGAGCATTCATAAGCAGTTTTCCCCTTTGAACGTCAGGTAAGCCTTCTGCACATCTAGAGTCTGTCTGGCACCAAATGGTGAGAGCAAGAAGCCTTTACAAGCTAGTCCTATGTCCCTGCTCTTGTGAAAAGTTTATCTTCACATTTAAAATGAGTGGCGTATCATGAGGTCACTAACAAACAACACAGAAGAACTGCAGAAGCGAGCATGATCTGTGCCGTGTTTACGGACGTGGGTCGATCCCTGGTGCTCTCACCCCAGGGTGAGACGTGGTCATGGGCAAACCGGACCCTCTCTGAAAGAGAGAAGTGGAGAAGGAGGGAGACTGGAAATGCTGACACAGCGCGCAATCTGAAGTAGGAATATGACCGGCCTGGAGGGGGAGCGGTGTAAGGAGCCCCACACCAGCACATGGGCCTGGAGCCCACCACATGGGAAGGAAATATGACTTATCCTGGGGGGGAAGCTGGAGAAGCAGGATTAGGATATGCATGAAAGTCATGGTGAGGCAGATTTTGGATTAAAATAAGTTCAAATTTAAGAAGGAAAGACTATTAAGTTGAAGCTTGTGTTTCGTGGCCTAGAGAGTTCTGTCGCTGGACTTGATTATGTCCAGGCCAAGGAAGTACTTAGCTGGGGCTGCAGAGCACGGTCAAGCCTTTGATCTGTGTTTGGGTTACACGGACTCCCAAACTTGAGATCCGAGGAATCTAAACTGTGAGCAAAGAAAGTACTAATCTTTTCATCTTGATATCTTAGGCTCAAGACTTGTCATCCATTAAACATTTTACATTAACTCACTGAGATTTGGGTGGCCATTTGGAAAGACTCTTAGACATCTCTCCACGGGAGAAAAGCAGCTGCTCGTTCATCCAACAGACAGTTGCTAGCACCTACTATGTGGCATGCATTGCTCTGGTCACTTGGATTCTGTCAATGCACAAAACAGACCACGCCCCCGTGCGGGAGGGGCTTGCCTTCTCACAGGAGGACACAGGCAACGTGCAACAGACATCATTATTTGGCGTTAGAAACAAATGGAGGGTTGCCCCGCGTGCTGGGGGGGGGGGTTACTGTGGAGGAGGGCATGCATGTCAGGTGTGCACACAGAGAGGGTGAGAAGTCCGTGGGTCCCCTTGCAGAGCCCATACCACTTCCATAGCCCCTTGCTGAGTGTTAGCCACTCATTTCAACACTGAACTTGTTGGGAGTGGCCCAATTAGGGAGCAAAACGGCCGGGTTGGGATTTAGCGTGTGTTGGCTGTTGCATTTTCTTCCCATGCGTTTGTTCTAGGTCAGATGTGGAGACAAGTTTCAGTAGATGGTGGGTGCAGGAGAAAGAGTTGTAGATAAATCACAGATCAAGAGGCTCACTCTGCCTCACCGAGGAGCTGCCCCACAATTTCCTTAGAACCCCAGCCATGGGGCTCGGTTTTCATCAGGGAATGATGAGATATGGTCAGTGTGGAACTTCGGCTGAGCAAACCGGCCCAACACGTTTGGAAGCAATTTGGCACTACGTACCCAGCTCTGTAAAAAAAGAGTTCAGATCCTTTGGCCTTTTAATCTTCACTTTTAAATATTTGCCCTGTTTTTATAACATTCTGAGGAAATGTAAGTAGTTCAAATGATGCAAAAGTAAAAAGTAGACAACGAATCATTTCCATAATTCCCATAGACTCGCAGTTGCAAGGGTTTGGTACATTCTACCTGACTTTTTACCATCCATTTGGAAGCAGACAGGTGTGTTTAATACGTGTATGTGTTTGTGTTTCTAACGTAGATAGTGTGCATGCGTGCAGCAGTGTACGGATTATATACGATCCTTGGACATACGGGATCTTACTGAAACAGAGAAGGCTCCAAACATGTCCTGTGACTCAGAAATATGTGCGGACATGTGTGCGTCTATCAATGAAGTACAGACTCACGTCATTTTTATTAACAATGGTATAAAATCCCAGTGTCTGACAACAGTATAATTTATTTACCTAGCCTCTTTCTGATGGATACTTGGATATTTCAAAATTTTCATGTTAAAAAATTCTGCAAGAGATATTTTTAGACACATATGTAATGAAAATCAGACTCCGGGCACACCCTGAGTGCTCTTAGCGATGAATTCCTGTACGTGGAATTACCAAGTCAAAAGGTGAGCATATTTAACAGTTTGATAGATATTGTTAGTTTTCCTCCAAAAAATGTGTCACACCGCAGAATGTGCCTATTATTCACATGTTCATCAAAAAGGTAGTATTAATATTTTAGTCTTTGCCAATCTGATAGGTGAAAATTAATATTCAGCTCTCTTCATTTGTGTTTATCAAACCTCAGCACCTTTCATGCATCCGTAGAGTGTTTCTGTTTCTAAGGACGAGTTGTTGGTGTGCTCTGCACATTTCTGTCTTCAGTTGCCTTCTCCTTCTTGGCTTTGACCTTTATGTATTAGGAAGATTAATATTTCACCTATTGGATAAGTTACACATTTTTCCCATTCGTCATTTATTTTGTGTGATGTCTCTGGCCAAATCAATTATATTTTCCTTTATACTTTTTTGGTCTTGGTCTTATGCTAATACAATAAAATCTTCTCCATCCCAAAATTAAGATAGTCTCCCCTAGTTTATGTTTTTATTTTCTACATATATACATATATTAATTTATTAATACCTCATTTTATGAGTGCATAAAATAGACAGCCAACTTTTTTCTTTTCCCCTAAAGATAGACAATATCTCTTATTACTTACCGGATAATCAAGTTTGTATCATATAATCCTTAGATTTGTAATATAATCTCTATCACACAGTTCTAAAATCCTTAAACGGGCATGAATCTACTTCCATACTCTTTATTTTGTTCCAAAAGCCACTTGTCTCTCTGCCCAGTAGAACTATTCCATGATAGCTAGCTGACTGGAGTGGGTCTAAGGCACTCATTCTTCTTTTGCAAATTTCTCTTAGCTACCCCAGGACATTTTCACTTCCAGATTAACTGCGTATTTTCCAATACAAAAGTGAGATTTGGATTTAACTTAGAGGTTAATCTGGGGGGAATGGACTTCTCTAGAATATTGAATTTCCTCCGTAAGCACACACTATAGTCTCCATGTTTCTTAGGCTCTCTTTTTCATTTTCCAATGGAGTCATTTACTTTGACTCGTGTACAATTTTTATCACATTAAACATTGGGTGTGATACAATCCTTATTGCTTCTGTGAATCATTTGCAGAAAATACAACGTGATGCTATGTGTCCATGTACATGGAAAAAGAGAATACTTTTTAAATACTGCAGCCACTTTTTTACACATCTCATATTATATTTTGGCAAAAGTTTGGGGCTTTTCTAAGTCTACAACCATGTAATCTACTCACAGAGATAATATCTTTTCATTTCCAGTATCTTCATGGTTTTTTGTTTTAACTGAACCCCCAAAGTAGTTGAAGATAATATTGCCCATGTTGTCTGTTACTCTCTCAAATCTTCAGTCATTTCCTAGAAATTTATTCATAATTTTGATTAATAAAGATCTTTATCAGGAATGGCTGCAAATTTTTTAATTGTTACTTTAATTGTCTACCTGAAGGAACATAACATTTATACCCTTTAGTTTATATATGTAGTGAGTGACCCTTGCTTTCCAAGAACAAAACCTACTTGGTTATGGTACATTGTCCTTTGTTGCTGTTGTTCTTGTTGTTTTTTAATGTACCACAGATTTACTTGGCTCATATTTTCAATGAAAACTTTTGCATTAATTTTCATAAGGGGTATTGGTCTGAAATGCTCTCTCTCTTTTTTGCTTGTTCATTTTAATGTTTTTTGTTGTTGAAATGTCCTTATACAGTATGTGCCTGTAAAAATGAGTTGTCATGCTCTGAGACTATTTAAATAACCTAGGAATGGCCTGTTCCTTGGGTTTATAGGATTTTCCTTTAAACTAGTAGGTAGATCTTGATATCTTTTTAATTTTGTTATTGCTATTAACAATTTGTGCTATTTATCCTAAAGAAATGATGGGAAAATACACGCGGCAAAGATGTTCACCGAAACATTATTTCTCTTAGTGAAGAATTGGAAGTAACCTCGATACCCAACAATAGGGGGATGGGGAGGCCATTGGCTCCCTGCGAGCCAGGTGACCGCGCAGCCAGGAAAACCGGATGGCAGGAAAACTACAGTGCAAAACACAGAGTTCAGGACGTAAAAGTGAACGTGGGTTATCATTCCAATCTTGACAATGTGTATGCAGAAAAAGGACAGCTAGGAAGCGATCTTCTGGGATTACAGATAACTTTCTTCCTGTTTTTATTTGCCAGGCTCTCTAGAACACACCGTCAGGACTCCCAGCAAGGACTTGGGAGCCGGCTGCCAGTCTCTTACTCCCGCTCCACCACTTACAGGCATTACGACTGCGAGCAAGTCCCATAACCACTCCGTGCCTCAGTTTCCTGTTTGTCCGCTGTGAGAATCAAATATCTGATATACTTATATAAACACACGAAAGCTTCTGGCACACAGCAAACGCTCTGTTAAACATTTGCAAGTTTTGTTGAAAATGTCGAGACAGAACAATGTCCAGTGCATCCCACCTCTGCTTCAGTAACCATCTTACTGTCCCTCCACTGACGGAAGAAGAAAATTTCTGCAGGAAATGATCGAGCTGGGAGATACGCGCAGACGAGATTTCATCTAAGAAGAGGACCGCCTCTTTTTCAAAGAAATGACCTTCTCTAAATCAGAAAATGCTCACGTAAGAGCCGGACCCCTGCAAGATGTGGAAGGGAGAGGATGATCTTTGGTGACGGAGAAAGGGAATGCAGGAAGGGTTGTCTCCATTCCCCTTAAAAGCAAGTAGAAGTACAAAGTCGGAGCGGGGTCCTTGATCGATCAGTCCCCACGTCCCCGCAGCTGAGGCTGTACCATCCCTACATTTTGTCCCCAGACACGCTGCGTCATCTTGCTGGAAACAAATGTTCTGTTCCTGGAGCAGGGCGCGAGTATTTCGACAATGAGCGCAAACAGTTCTATTGCAGCTTTGACCGTTAAATCAGGGGACAGAGCTCCTGAGCATTTTAATTTGGCAACTGCCCAGAATGTTCTGGAGGCTAGCAAGTCAAACGAAAGGTAGGCATGGTCTTTTGCCCGTGTGGGTTGTTGCTGGGCGAACATCCTGATCTTGAGCACAGGGTTGCTGGTCCTTGTGAATCAGAATGTCAGGACGGCTGTGATTAATTCCGATCCTTCCTCACAAGGCAGAAAGCTCTCTCTTTGATGTGAAGGCCTTGCCCTGGACTCTGAAGACCCGAGCTGCCCCACGGTGATGGTGGTGGTTTGTTCTAATCCTCAAGTGGGATTTAACACCAACCAGGCCCCAGACAGCAGCCCTCTACACCCCCAGGGATGCCTCTGTGATGCACGGAATTGCTCTGTCTTGCAACGCATTTCCTGCTTACCTAACGGGTTTTGCAGGGGAAAAAGCAAAGCTCCATGGGAAAATCCTGATACCTGACTTCCCCATTGCCTGTCCATGCTCCTTACAGCCTTCATGAAGTTAATCCTCAAAACACCTAGGAGAAAAAACAGGCCATGTCCATTTTATAGACAAAGAGAGGAGTACACAAGGGAGAGAGCAAAGTGAAGCCCCCCGTCATCAGTAGAAGTGTTTATGCAAGCACCTGGTAAGGGACAGTCGTAGCAGGATTTAAAGCAGGATCTTTAACGTCTACAAGCTTTCGATCCGAGTCACTGTGCAGAGCACAGTTGGTGAATCAAACCACAATTAGGAATCAATTCAAGACCTCCCATGGAATTTGGGTGGCAAAGGATTCACCACAGTGGCTGCCGGGGTCATCAGAGGGGACTTGGGACCCTTAGGAGGGTGTGGTCTGCAAGGTGACAGGAGGGTTTGTTTGCTGGCATTTTTAGCAGAGAGTGGGGGCAGATTTCTGTTCCTGAAATTAGATGCTCTGGTGGCTCATCTCTCCGCATTGAGTTTGTGATTATTTTAGAGATGAGGTTGACAGATGAGAAATCACAGTGCGGTTGGGAAAGTGGCTGGAGCTAGAAACAAGCCCAGAGATTATCCGTGATGGAGTTCTAAAGCCGGATGGCAAACAAACTCAGAGTGAGCAGATTCAGGGAACCAGGGGGCCCAGTTGGGGAAAGAGGCAGGACCAGACGTGCCTGCTGAGGGGCCTTCAGGAGCTCGTGGAGACCCCCGGGGCTGCCCCCAGCCAGGACCCAAGCAGCGGTGAGCAGGGGCACCAGGCCCGGGACATGATTTCCACTGTGGTGACATGAGGAGTCTGAACTCATTTCTCTATAAAATCCCTCCCTCACTGTTGTGAACTCTGAGTCACTGGTGAAAAGCAAACGCTGAGTGCCGTGGCGTCAGGCTCTCGGGGCGGCGGGGGGAGTCGTGCTTGGTGGCTTGGGGCCAAACGTAAAGCCACCACCATCGGCTGACAGTGGCCGGGCAGGGCAGTGAAAACCCAGGCACGATGCTCAGACGGCGGATCCCTCAGCAGTGTGTGGTGCGTGGAGGAGAAACTGAGGCAGGCATTGTGCCCCCCGGTGATGGGTAGGAATGGGTGGGAAGAACCAAGACCTGGGCTTAGGGGAGGCCCAAAGGAGAAGGGTAGCTGTGGACATTGGGAATGGCCGCATGTCTTTCTCAGAAGGAGGCAGAAGTCCAGGCACCTTGCATTCTTGGTCTGAGACGATGCACGGGGTGGGGGCGACCACGGAGAGTCTGATGGAGAAGTGGTTTAAACCTAGGTGCGACCGTGGCTTCCCCCGTGGTTCTGCTCTGCGTGGCTCTGGGGGAGGTGGAGAAGCGTTCCAGCCCGTGGAAGGCCCAGGGGCTGCAGACATCAGGAGCATCTGGAGCCGACATCTCCTGAGCGCTCAGCAGGCCCCAGACGGCGAGCTCTGTGTTGTTCTCAGATGAGGTAAGAGTCACACAGCACAGAATGAACTACTTTAAAGTGCACAGTTTGGTGGCATCTGGTGCGTTCCTAATGCTCTTCCACCATCGCCACGACCTGCTCCCGGGACTTTCTGGTCACCCCATCAAAGCACCTGCTACCCACGAAGTAGTCACACCCATCGCCTCCCCGACGCCCCCAAATCTACTCTCTGTCTCTGCGGGTTGGTCTATTCTGGATACAAAACGTTGCCTTCTGTGACGGGTTTCTTCTCACTTGGCACGTTTGTTTGCAAGGCCCGTCCGTGCTGTAGCCGGCATCGGGGCTCCCTTCCTCCTTACATGGCAGGGCGCACGCTGTGTTCTGGCGCGGTCTGCCGAGGGACGTCGGGGCGGCTCCCGGCTTGGGCTGTTGGGCCTGGTGCCCCAGGAGCACTAGTGTGACACGCTGAGTGTTTCACGCGCACCCTGTGCTGTTTTCCGAGGCTCCCCGGCAGCACTCTGTCCCCCGTGGGGAGGTGGCATGAGCTGCACACTGGTACGGGGCTGCTCGGAGCTGGAATGAGAGTGTGACTCCGGGGCCTGTGCCCTGAGCCGCCAACAGCCATCTGTTGGACTTGACCAGTCATGAGCTGCAGAACGGGAAGTCACCCCGAGCCTCAGGGCACGGAACCTCTCACCCGTGGGGCTCTTCGGGGGTCGGGACCTTGCCCGTACCCTGGCCCCTGTCGCTAACCACCCCCCCACCCAGCATGTCCTGACCCTAGGAGGAGACCTGCTATCGGGGGGCGGTCACTGAGCCATGGGCCTTGTGAGGGAGCTGGTGACGATGATGGGGACAGCTGAGTGTCCTGGACGCCGTGGCTTCAACGGGATTTAAATTAAATTTAAAGACACATTTTAAAAGAATAAGGGAGAAAACCTCAAAGGTGTGCCATTGTAACAGTGAGTGTTTGGGGGGTCAGCACAGAGAAATGTGTGCTGTTGGGGGACAGGGGGTCTGCTGGATGTGCCGGGACTGGGGCTCAGTCCCCCCGACCGCCCGGCAAGCCGCCGGGGAGTCTGAATGCAGACGCGGGGCCCTGGGCTGGGCGACAGCTCGCTGTGCTCCGCTCGGGCCTGCAGTCCCCCTCACGTCGCGAGGGAAGCTCTGGGAAGCCTGCTTGCGGGCTCCTGGTTCTTCTGAGCAATGGTGGAGAAGGAGTCGGCAGGAGCGTAAGGAAGCTGCCAGGAGTGCAGCTATTTTTAAGACTGGTTGTTGTGAGTCTTCATAAGAAGCTCAACAGATTTCTTTTAATAGTTTAGAAAGGAATTAATATGCTTGCAGAGCAAAGGAAAGAAATTCAGGAGGGGGAGCACATACTGGGAAAGTATCCCATGGGCACGGGTCCCATCCACACAATGTGCAAACTCAGAGCACTCCAAGGAAGTTTCCTCCTTTCCCGGCTCGCGAACTTTCCCTCACTCGAGCCAGCAGGGCCGTCCACCTAACCGCTGCTTTCCTCTTCCTCTCTGAGACAGCCCCTGCCCCGGCGGGACCCTTACACCAACATTTCTTACTTGTTATTGCCTTTAAAAATGGCTCTGTGAGGCCAAGATGAAATCATCCCCAATGGCTTGAGGCCATGCTGAGCTCTTTTCTTCTCTGAACTCCTTAAAGCACGAACAGTCTGTGACACACAGTTAGATCATTACTGTTCTCCTGCTTCGTTCCCCGTTGTTTCCTGTGCGTGCGTGTGTGCATGTCTGCATGTGCACTCACACATGCGGAGTGTGCGTACACGTGTGCATGTGTGTGTGTGTGCGTGTGGTTTCCCTCCACCCCAACCTAAACTATAATATCATAGACTCTTTGAGAGATTAAAGCCACAGTTACTCATTTCACCATCCGCTCCTATTCTCCACACACAATACCCTAACCCGGTGCCCGCCACAGGTTAAGAAATACATTTTGAGGGGCGCCTGGGTGGCTCAGTCGTTAAGCGTCTGCCTTCGGCTCAGGTCATGATCCCCGGGTCCTGGGATCGAGCCCCGCATCGGGCTCCCTGCTCGGCGGGAAGCCTGCTTCTCCCTCTCCCACTCCCCCTGCTTGTGTTCCCTCTCTCACTGTGTCTCTCTGTCAAATAAATAAATAAAATCTAAAAAAAAAAAAGAAAGAAAGAAAGAAATGCATTTTGATTATTAAGTCATTGGGAACAAATTTAATTTCAGGATTTGAAAACAAGGGTGATGAAGTTCAGGGACAAATCACAGAAGATTCTTTGTTTCCTGTGCTCAGTGAGGGAGGGGAGAGGTACAGAAATAGAGTAAAATCAATTCAGTTTGACACAATTGGCAATTTTAGAAAGACCCACCTCTCAGCTATGGTTTCAAGAATTGTTCTGACTTTCACAGAGTTCACGCAGGCCCTTTGTCACACGCCTTTGGGTCATTTTAAAGGATGTAACTGCATACGAACTTGGAGATGGGGCCAGCTTTGAGAAGGATAGGGAAATCGTTTCAAACCCCGTGGCCAGCTCTGCGCCCATGTCCTCAGGGACACACCATCCTGTCCCTGCCCCGGGGGGGTCGGTGGCAGCCCGGGGACTGGGAGGAGGTGGGGACGCTGAGCCTCACAGGCGTCCCTGAGGTGGGATCCGGGCCGGAAGCCACACACACCCCAGTGCCCCTCGCTCTTCTCCCAGGCCAACCCGATGATCAGTCATGGAGATAGCACACGGCCCTGGAGCCGGTCCCCTGACCGAGCTGCCTCTGCTCCGGCCATACAGGCCGTTCCAAGCCCAAGGATCCCTCCCGGAGTTGAGCCCTCTCTGCCCCGGGGGTTCCCACAGCAAGCTCCTCGGGGCAGCTCCTTATCTTGATGGGGAAGGACTTGTGTGTGACAACGCCTCTGAGGAAAAGTGGGGGCTCTCTGAGAAAATCCACAGTGTCCCCAGCTCGGGGTCTCTTTGGATCCTTATCCGTGTGACCCGACCTTGCTGGGCGGGATCTACGGGCACAGATTCCATGAGCGCTCAGCAGTGGGCCATCCAGGCCCCCGCGCCCTCACGAGACCACAACCCGCTCCCCAAACTTAAAGTCTCCCAGAATGGCTGTCAGACAGCAGCTGGTTTTTAGAACGGACTCGGGTAATATTTTGGCACAATTTTACAGGTAAAGCATTTTGGTTAGATTTGGAAGGTTTTTTTGGTTTTTGGATTTTGAGGCCTGGTTTTTCTGTTGTTTTTGATAATTCCCTAAGAGCAGCCTGACCTTCTGGGGGCAATGAACCGGTTCTGGGTTTTTCTGAGAGCCTGTTCTTGGACAAGGAAATGCATTAGTGACGGTTCTATTCATTATTCATTAAGTTTCCATGCGCACAAGATGCTTGTGCTGCACATAATTAAAATAAAAACACACACTCAAAGCCCTTATTTCAGAGTCTAAGAAGTGACCTCACGTATGGCTTCAGCGGCCCCCTAAATGAGGTCATGAGGGGCCCGGTTAAGTTGCCGCTGACACATAAAATCACAATGTGATCATTTTTTTTTCTTCCAGAGAAAACAGACACAGGTAGCCGGCTTGTAACGAAGACGCCGTGCAGACCTATCATTGGTGAGATTTTAGTTATGTGACCAGGTTTCTCACACGCTTCTTTAGAACTTGTGAAGGTTAATTTTATGTGTCATGTGGCTAGGTTGTGGTGTCCAGTTATTCGGTCAAACACCGGTTAGATGTCACAGTGAAGGTTTGTTTAAGATGTGATTAACATACAGATCAGTACGCTTTCAGCAAAGTCACCCTCTACAGTGTGGGTGGGCCTAATCGAATCAGTTGAAGGCAAATGGCGGTTTCCCAAAGAAGGAATTCTCAAGACTGCAACACAGACATGCTGCCTGAGTTTCCTGCCCGCTGCCCTGTGGAACTCAGACTCGGGTCTGGATCCACGGTCTCCTGTCTGCCAGCCCACACATTCCAGAATCTTCAGCCCCCACCCTCTTGTGAGCCAATTCCTGAAATCTCACCATCTCTGCCTCTCTCTCTCTTCTGTTTATCTGATACAAATATCATATGGTCAGAGGCTCTTAACTAAGCACTGAGCTTAAAACAGGCAAACAACCCTCCTTCCCAAGTAAGTTGAATTTAGTTAAGATAAAATATATCTTGATGGCTAGAAACAAAGGTTCATGCTGTTCAATACTGTAAGATGGGTACATGTGCAATTTTTTTCATGTACAATTTTAAGAAAAACAGTTTGGAAAATAAAATATTTAGGGAAACCAGAGATAATTAAATGTTATTTTAAACAGCTTCAGAAACATTCACTCAAACCTGTGTGTAAGTACAGTGTCAGTGGTCAAGTATTAATAGTTAACTCACATGAACAGATGCCCCTCTGCCCAAACCCCATGAAACTATATAGTTCAGTGAAGAAAGAAGAGCAGTCCTTGTTTGCTAACAGTGAGCAGAAAGCTTACAGCTTTGCTGAAAAAATCTGTTTTGTGAACAAGTGGCATTTTTTGATTGGTCTTCGTCCCCCGCTCCCCCCACCCGTGTAACAACTTTGTCACCGTCTGGCCAGAAGAGAAGGCTGCTTCAGACCCCAAGCAGGGGCTGACAGATCCTCTGCTCAGAGCGATCAACCAGAGCAGGTCCTTTAATGGCACCGTGAATCCAAATAAGCATGATCGGGGCTGATAGCCTTCGCGTCTATATATAACCTTCCCCAGGGCGGCGTCTCTATGGCAGGCCAGAAATGCATACGCCCCGGATTCCCGGGGGTGCGTATGCCAGCCCGATCCACCCAACGCTTCCCAACACCTCTCGGGGTGGGCGGTCACATGTGTGCCCCTATTGTAAAGTGAAGTGATTCCCTGTGATTTCAGCATGTGAATCTGCATTTCCCACATAAATAAAATTAAGTCAGATTCTCAGATTTCTCAGGGCGGACTCTAGAAGTAGGAGTTTCTATATGCGCTGATATGAAGAAGATGGGATCACACTTTATATTTACAGTTCGTACAGTTTACAAAGCCTGTCCCCCTTGTCACCCCTAACCTCCGTGGTAGGAACATCAGGCGTTCCTATCCCCTGTGAGAAGCAGGACAGTGAGATTCGTACCAGACACAGGCCAGGGTGCAGCCCTTCTCGGCAGAGCTGGGGGAGCCCGGGTTGCCTGGGCCCCCACCCAAAGCTCTTTCTCCCAGCTCACAGGTAGGTCACACGGGCACCACGTGACTCGACAGCTTTCATGGCTAAGTAGCGGGTGGCCTCCGGAGTCAGGCCAGCGCATGAGGAGGGATGGGAAAGTTCACCCGATTTCCCAGGCGGAGGGGCAGTGACCATCTAGGGAGTAAACTCAGCTACTTTGAACAAGAATGAGAAAACATGTCTGTGCGATTACGAAGGTTGTGTTTAGGGAATGCCGACCACACACATGGTGTGCGACACCCCATGTCTGTGACCGTGTCTGTGACAGCAGCCCTGTTGGCTTGGCCTCCCCATGCCCACGCTGCCCTGCAAGGTGTCCCCGTGCTGAGTCGCAGCGCGCGGGGGGCTGCGTGGGGGCTGCGGGGCTCCTCGTTCCCGCGGCCAGCCCCGAGGTGCTGTGGTGGTCAGGGCACGGCAGCCTTGCTCCGTCAGGCCTCCGAGAACCTTCATTGAGTGAAGAGCCTGATGGGAAGTGACCAAGGAACCATGTGTTACCAAGAAGAACCGTGAAACAAATTCATTAGCTTAATTTTCCAAATACAAGTAAAATGTGAGAAGCACAATATATGCCCGAAGAATGGAAGAAATAGGGGGAGGCTAACCAGAGTTTTTACAGACACACAGCAGGGCCCTGGGAAGGGGAGGTGCTGGTTCGCCCTCCAGTCATCCCAGAGGAGCTCCTGTGACCTTCAGCAAAGATGCTCTGGATCCCATGTGTTTGCTTTTCTTAAAGGACAGATTATGATTAGCGAGCAAACTGATTTTGTAAAGACATTTGGTGGCCTTAGAAAATGCAGAGACTCTATGCAGGCGTGTAAAACCATAGGCTAGCATCATGAAGGAAGGAAGGAAGGAAGGAAGGAAGGAAGGAAGGAAGGGGAAATAGACTTGCATTGTTATAAAGCTAACAGCAATGTCCACAATAGCCAAACTATGGAAAGAACCCAGGTGTCCACTGACAGATGAACGGATAAAAAAGATGTGGCCTATATATACAATGGAATATTACTCAACCATCAAAAGAATGAAATCTTGCCATTTGCCATGGAACTAGAGGGTATGATGCTAAGCGAAAGAAGCCAGTCAGAGAAAGACAATTATCATATGATTTCACTCATATACGGAATTTTTGAAACAAAACAGATGAACATAGGGGAAGGGAAGGAAAAATAAAATAAGATGAAAATTGAGAGGGAGATAAACCATAAGAGACTTTTAACTCTAAAGGAAACAAACTGAGGGTTGCTGGAGGGTAGGAGGGTAGGTGAGGGGATGGGGTAACTGGGGGCTGGGCATTCAGGAGGGCACATGATGTAATGAGCACTGGGTGTTATATGCAACTGATGAATCATTGACCTCTGAAACATATAAATTAATTACTTAAAAACTGCTTTAGAATAGACATAAACACACTTCTCCCATGAAATCAAACCCATCTCTACCTTGGGAGTTCCAATTTCTAGTTTTCCTGAGCCCCACATGTTCAACCTGCATGAACATGGAACTAAACGTGAAGTGTACCTTCACTCCTGGAGGGGAATTGCAATTTTGTCATCCAAGCGTGTCTCCATCCTCTCTCTGAATTTTGCCCATTGACTTCAGAAACAGTGTCTGCGTTTTCTGCCTTCCGCCCGTTCACCTGGTCATAGTCAGGCCAGACTGGAGACAGAAGCTAAGACGGGCAAGCCCGAGCCACCTCACGGCACATGGGTAGAGGCCCTTCTGGGGTCGTGGAGGCATCGAGACTCCAGTCAGTGAGATGGTCTCACGCACAAGAAGTTGGACCCTAAATCCTCAGAGCCACCATTTTGGAAAATCAGCAAATAAAAGATGCTCTTGACAGCCTCCTTTACTCTGGGGATAACTCAAGTTCACCCACAATGGCCAGAGAGCATCCAGGGGCCATGGGTGGCACTTCAGATGTCTTAGAATAAGCTCGATCGCCCACAGGGTGAAGTCTGGAACTTCCGGGGACCCCATGAGCCTACTGGCTTCCTGGAGACCGTCTTTCACCATTGCAATATATACCCTGGGGCTCACCAACCATCCCATGAGAATCCACCAGAGCTTACATCTGTAATCCATCAATAGATATTTAGAATTTTGAGAGGGATACATCAATCCAACCGTCATATTGATCGAATCCACTATGCACTATATAACGATGGCTATCATCTGCTCTCTTATTTCCCATTCCTGATAACGTCTACCAACATCTCATTAAGTAGATTTTCCTATTTCCATTGGGTGGGGGAGAGGCTGGGGCTCTTGAGGAAGTCAGTCATTTGCTGCTCAGTCCCAGTAAGAGACACAGAGAGGCAGGACTCAAAGCTAAACTCATTCACTTGCTCCTCAAGCACTACTGAGAACCTGCTACCGTTTTAAATGTAGGTTTATTTCATTACCTCAAAACATTTCTACTCATACTCTCTTCTTTGAAAGATGAGAAAATTGAAGTCCACAAAGTAACTTCCCCAATTAACTGAGCTAGTTACTATCAGAGACAAGAATAGGATACAGGTAACAAATTCCAGTTTAGTTACCACTGTTTTCTTAGTGAGCCCATCTGTATTTCTTGTTTGTTTTATACATACATATATAGTGAAAAAATTAGATATGATACTCATGAGTTGTTTTCAGACAACCTTAACAAATTCCTTCTGTCTTAATAAAGAATCCAAGAACACTTCCAAATACTCTTAACAAATAAATACCTGGATGAGTTCACCAACACAGAATATTAACATTAGCATTCTGTTTATCAGAGTGAGTAAAACTGGGGATACTGTCCCATTTCCAGAGTTCTGTCCTCATAAAGTTTGCTTATGTTCATAGTAATATATATCACACCAGCCAAACGGGGGGATAACATCACTGCATGAATAATTTCTGCCCTCAGGGGGCTTGGCTGAGTTGGGAAGAATGATACCACGTGGAAATGGACATACATGAAATGCCTTGAAACTGATTTTCAAGTAGACTCTTATTTCTCCAGACATCCTTGAATGAAAAGGGAAGGTCCTGGATGTTCAAGCACTTGAGTCGTTAGATGAAGAGCTATTCATTCTACATTTTAGAAAGCTGTGTGAAATTTTTGTGAACTCCTATTTCCATGGATAACCTTTTAAGTGCCAAATACAGAAATCGAGTCCCATACCAGCAAGAAGACAGATGATAGAACTCAGGCCATCCTGGGGCAGGACTAATCTCAGAAGGCTCCCTGCCGGAGCGGAGGGCTGTCCCCAGCTCTGCCTTCAATGCCGTCTCTGAACTGGCTTGTGTGCTCTTTATGGAACAAGAAGAAATCACAGCCAGGATGGGGGACTGCCTCCGGCAACGCATCTCTGTTCTGCTGGTTCCGTTCTGTCTGCAGGTTCACTGAGAGAGGAGAGCACTCAGAGGAAGCAAGAGCAAGAAAAGCAAGAGGAACCACCGGAAGGATCCGATTGAGGAGGAAGAAGGCAAGAAGCTGAACAGTGCAAGACATCTGGCCTGAGGAGTGGGTGTGGCGCTGGGACGACTGGCACCTGCCCGAGCTCCTGCCCAGTCGAGGGTGACTCCGGGCTACTGTCCTGCCAGGTGCAGCTGAGCTAGTTTTCTGAGACTCCATGGAGGGCCTGTTGCACAGGGTATGCATTCGAGGAGTCGTGTGTTTCATTGAGCCGTGTGCACCCTAGTTTCTCAGGGCACCCCCATCTTCCACAACCCTGGGTTTTCCAGGAGTCCACATCCTCTTCAGAAGGGAAAATTCCCAGGCTCGGCAGCTCCTTAGCAAATACAAATGACCAGGTAAGCGATCTAGCAAATGCAACGGAGTGTCCGTTTGAAGGACAGACACAAGGATAGAATGTTTCATCATTTCTGTGGAAGAGGCACTCAGTGTTAATTAAAAAACAAAAGGAGTCAGGGCGCCTGGGTGGCTCAGTCGTTAAGCGTCTGCCTTCGGCTCAGGTCATGACCCCAGGGTCCTGGGATCGAGCCCCGCATCGGGCTCCCTGCTCAGCAGGAAGCCTGCTTCTCCCTCTCCCACTCCCCCTGCTTGTGTTCCCTCTCTCCCTGTGTCTTTCTCTGTCAGATAAGTAAATAAAATCTTAAAACAAAAAACAAAAGGAGTCAACTCTGCATTGATCTGGCGCAGCATTTGAGCTGCTCGGACTCCAGTTGGCCCTCCGTGTGCACGAGGGGGTTTCTTACTAACGGAAGAGAGGGGCTGGGAATTGGTTTAGCCCCAGTCTCCTGGAGCAGAGGTTGGGGCCCCTTATTCGGCATCCGCTCACTGGTCCCCTGGGGTCCTGGACGTGACCCCGTGAAGGCAGTTCGGGCTCCCAGAGCTCATGTGCTCAAGGGTCCGTCCTGGGGCACAGCCCATGGCCACGAAGCTCCAGAAGACGGTGGAGGACGAGACCTGCCTGGCAGAACTCACTGCCGCGTTGGCTCTGTCCCAGTCCCGCATAGCGCCACCCAGCTGCCCTGCACACGCACGGTTGCTCCCCAGTGCCAGGTGGGGAGCCTTCCAATTCATGAGTGCATGCAAACCGTCACGCCGGTCAATACCCACGCCTGTGCTGGGCCTGCCACAGGCCCTCGACAGGGGCGGTGGGACCGACGGTGTCCGTCCCTTAGTGCAACAAGCCACCACGCACCACTCCCAGTCACGGATGCAGCAACAAACTCCTGAATCCAAAACCTACACTCCAGTCCCATCGGGCTAGCTGGCGGGCCTACCCTGCAAAAATCCCAGTCCCTTTGAAGACGTCCTGGCACCTCTACGGCTCTGCGGGAAGCTCATGCCCCTTGGCAGGGGCCAGCCTGCCTCCTGAAGGACAGACAGGGCTGGCATCCACTCTTCCTGGTCACGGGGCCCGTCCCGGCGAGATCTCTGCTGTTGAGAGGCTGGCTGTCAGCACCGCAGCTCCCACCTTCAGATTCTCCGTGGATTAACACTCAACTCCCCCAGGAAGATCAATCCGTAGGAATTCCTCAGCAACATCCAGGGAAAAGCTATATAACCTGGTCCACATGGATGAGTAAGGAACTCAATATTAGTCACTTACATCTTAGTTAAATTAAGCCAAATATTGCCTCTCCTAGGAATACAGTGTCTGTTTAAGCTTTAGTACTGACCCTGGAAACGCTTTGGTGGTGTTCTCTGCCCTCTGTGGGGGCCGCCGCGGTCTGAGCCCCCAAGGCTGGCCGCGCTCCTTCCCTCCCCGGGCGGGACCAGAGAGCGCCACTTTATGCTACTTCTGCTCCCACTGCCTTGTATTTATATCTGGATTTGCAAGTAGGTCTTACCCTCCCAACTAGACTGTAAAGTCTGCAAACGGAGGCCCTGCGTCCCGCACGGCCTGGCACACGGAGGCCGTGCGTGGTAGGAGCGATCCGCTGCATTAAAGCACGATGTATGAACGGGAAGAAAGGAAGAGAGTGGGCTAGAGAAGGCCCGAGGCTTCCGGAAGGCTTGTCCTCCGTTGTTCACACCGGCTGGCGCTGGCCGAGCAGCGGGGAGGGTTCGGGCGGGCGTCCGAGGCCCGGCGGCGGCTCTGACCTGCACCTTCTCGGGGTGCTTCCTGCGCAGGTGGTGGGGCCCGCGGGAGCCCGCGCGCCGAGGCGGGACCGGTGCACAAAGTCTTCAGGAGCAGAGGGTATGTTAGAACATGACTCGGGCGGATACCCTCCTGGGAGGAAAACCAGCAGCTGTCCATTTAAGCACTGGTTGATCAACAGGGGCCCCGGGGCGGGGGTCAGCTCAGACCCCAGGGCTTCCGCACCGTCGAGCTCCGCACCCTGGAACCACTGGGTTGGAAGGAGTTCGTGTTCCCCGCTCCAGGAGCAAGTCAGAGGCCGGCCGGGTGGGCCCGCGGATGCGGTGAGAGCGCCCCGCGTGGCCCCGCAAACAGGGCCGTGACACGGGGTCCGGATGGCGGGCGATGAGCCCCCGTCAGCCCCAGGCCCGGGATGCCTCCTTGGGTTCACACAGAGGGATCTATGTCAACAGTAGGAACACAAGCCTCTCAAAGCCAGGGAAACTGAGGACACACTAACAATTCGATGCCTGAAACATTTGTTACATCTAAGTTTCTGGAAAGGAAATCTTGGCCCTAAGTCTAAACTGACAGCCTTCAAGGCAGATGACCCGTCCCACCTCTTTAAAAAACCCTTCTGGAGCAACCTCCCAAAACAAACACGAAAGCTCTATGTTAACCGTCAAGGTCCAGAAAAAGGAAGGGCACCTTTCTGATTTTAGGACAAGGAAATGCTGGGGCATTCCTGGTTTCCAACAACCCAGGAACAGAGCAGAAGGCAAACGGCTTTACTGATTCTCTACTCTGAGAAGCTCAGAAGCCAGACATGTTTGCCCTTGGCGCTGTGAATGACCTTCCCACGCCTGTCGAGGTTCCTGCCTTCTAGCTCCTGGTGTCGGGTCACCTCTGCCGCTGAACCGGCCAGACTGCTGTCACGAGGGTGGAGCTCCGCCACCTCCTTGTTCCCTCCCGTTTCTCATTTGCTGCATCATTTATGAGAAACGTGTACTGTGTCTGCCACATGGCCAAACACGGACAGTCGGCACTCTGTTACCGGGCTCTGTGTTTTTCTGGGGGTTCTGGCAAGCAATAGCTCACTTATTCTTATATTCCTAATCACTGGTAAATTACAGAAGTTATAAATTCATTCACTTTTTTAAAAAATAGGATACTGCTGATGAAGTTCCTTTGGCTGCTCTCCTTTCTCCTGTTCCCCAAAGGTAACCCTCTAGCTATCCTTAGGTGTTTTTGTATTTCTACACGCATTTTGATGTGTCCTGTTACATTACGTGTGTGTGTACATGGGTGCATTATCACAGTACAAATGTAATTTTGCAACATGATTTTTTTTTTTTTTACTTTGTTACTTTTTTAAGTGAGTGAACTTTATTTTTAGGTTCATAGCAAAATTGAATATAAGGTACAGAGATTTCCTATAGAGCCCCTCCCCCAACATGTGCATGGCTCCCCATTACCGGCATCCCCACCAGAGCCCTGCATTTGTTACGGCTGGTGAACCTACACTGACACATCACAGTGACCCGGAATTTGCATGAGGGTCACTCTTGGTGGTGTGCATTCGATTAGTTGCACAAATGTATGATGTCGTGTGTCCACCATGATGACATCACACAGAGTAGTTTCATTGCCCTAAAAATCCCCTGTGCTCTGCCTGTTCATCCCTCCCCCTAACCCAATCCCTGGTAACAACTCATCTTTTTACTCTTTCCATAGTTTTGCCTTTTCCAGAATGTCCTGCAGTTGGAATCATACAGTAGGTGACTTCTTCAGGTTGGCTTCTTTCACTTACTGACATGCATTTAAGGTCCCTCCATGTCTTTTTACAGCTTGATTACTCATTTCTTTTTAGCTCTGGATAACAATCCATTGTCTGGATGGACCACAGTTTATTTAACCATTCACCTACTGAAGGACATCTTGGTTGCTTCCAAGTTTGGGCAATTATGAATAAAGCTGCTATAAATATCTATGTGAAGGTTTTTGTGTGGACATGAGTTTTCAAATCCTTTGGGTAAATACCAAGGATCATAAATGCTGCATCTCATGGTAAGAGTATGTTTAGTTTTGTAAGAAACCAGCAAAAGTCTTCCAAAATGGCTGCACCATTTTGCATTCCCACCAGCAAAGAATGAGAGTTTCTGTTGCTTCACATCCTCACCAGCATTGTCAGTGTTCTGGATTCCGGCCATTCTGATAGGTGTGTGGTGGTATCTCATTGTGCCTTTAATTTGCATTTCCCTGAGGACATGTGATGTTGAACATTTTTCCTATGCTTACTTGCCAACTGTATATCTTCTTTGGTGAGATGTCTGTTCAGATCTTTTGCTTATATTTCAATTGGGTTATTCATTTTATCATTGGTGAGTTTTAAAGTTCTGTATACTTTTGGATAACAGTCTTTTAACAGATGTGACTTTTGAAAATATTTTCTCCCAGGCTTGCCTTCTAATTCTCCTGACATTGCCTTTCACAGAACAGAAGTTTTTCATTTTAACGAGCTCCAGCTTATCAATTTTTTTTTATGGATTGTGTCTTTGGTGTTGAATCTAAAAATTCATCTCCAAACCCAAGGTCATCTAGATATTCTCCTCTTATCTTCTAGGAGTTTTATGCATTTTACAGTTAGATTATAGTCCATTTTGAGTTAATTTTTGTGAGAAGTGTAAGGTCTGCGTCTAGATTAATTTTTTGCATGTGGATATCTTGCCTCCTTTGTTGAAAAGATTATCTTTGCTCCATCGTATTGCATTTGCTCTTTTCTCAAAGATCAGATGATTATATTTATGAAGGTCTATTTCTGGACTCTCTATTCTACCATTGATCTATTTATCTATTTATCTATTTATCTATTGCCAACACCACACTGTCTTGATTATAGTAGCTTTATAGTAATTACTTGAAGTTGGGTATTGTCAGTTCTCTGATTTGGTTCTTCTCTTTCAATGTTGTGTTGGCTATTCTGGGTTTTTTGCCTCTACATATGGACTTTAGAATCAGTTTGTCAATATCCACAAAAAAACCTGCTGGGATTTTAACTGAGATCATATTGAATCTATAGATCAAACTGGGAAGAAACAACATTGACAATATTGAGTCTCCCTATCCATGAACATGGGATATCCCTCCATCTATTTAATTCTTCTTTGCTATCTTCCATCAGTGTTTTGTAGTTTTCCTCATATAGATCTTGTACATATTTTGTTAGATTTATACCTAAATATTTCATTTTGGAGGGATGCTAATGTAAATGGGAATATGTTTTTAATTTCAAATTCAATTTGTTTTCAATATTTTCCTTGACCTTAGCAGGAAAGATTTGAGTTTCTCACAATTAAGTGACATTAGCTCTAAGTATTTTTGTAGATTTCCCTTTTTTTTTTGGTAGATTTCCTTGATCAATTTGAGGAAATGCCCCTATATTCTTGGTTTGCTGAGAATTTTAATCATGAATGAGTTTTAGATTCTGTCAGATGCTTTTTCTGCATCTATTGATATGATCAAGTGATTTTTCTTCTTTAACCTATTGATATGATGGATTGCATTAACTGATTTTCAAATGTTGAGACTTCATACCTGGGATAAATCCCACTTGGTTGTGGTGTATAATTGTATGCATTGTTGGATTTAATTTACTAATATTCTTTTGAGGATTTTTGCATCTATTTTTATGAAAAATATTGGTCTGTGGGGTTTTTTTTCTTGCAATGTCTTTGCCTGATTTTGATGTTCATCTCTTCATTTTTAAATGACATAACTGCCTCCTAAAAAACAGTCCAAATAAAAATGTGTATCATTTCTATTTTTAATTTTTTTTAAAAAAGCCCTCAAAATATGCACGCTATTTTAAACAACAAACGGACATTTAAAATCCCTTTTAGCTTATCATCCAGTACTAGTTGCTTAAAATACTTATTCACATTCACAGTAAAACCAGTTGAAGCCAAGTGTGAATGATAATGCCTTATCAACAGCAATGTCTTCCATCCGAAAAGTATTCCATAGTTTTGCACATCTATTGCCTTATTTTATTTTCACAAGTGGGCTGGTATTGCTATAATTTCCCTTTGCAGATCAGGAAACAGGGGTGAATGTCTTCCTTGTGGTGAAATGAAGTAGAGTGTTCTAGCTCCTAATCCTGGTCTTTCCACCAGAAATACAAACTTTCCTCCATGGGCCTTTTTCTTGCCTCCCTCAACCCTAGTTTTTCCCAACATACTCACTGAAGGTCTCTAACTAGAAGCTCAGGCCTAATCCAGCCAACAAAGCAAGAGGTATAGCTTTAACTTCCTTCTGCTCAGCCCCTCCCACCTTCCTAGCCGACCCCCATCCACTAGTTATAGAAGTATCCCCAGACACTAGCTGGGGTGGCCTGCCCAGGAGTACTACATATGCATGATGCTCCCCCTATTCCTTCCATGTCATCCCAGCATGCTGGCCTCAGGCTTCTGCGTGACCAGAAATGACATGCTCCCTGTTCTTAACCATGACATAAGGCCTAAAATTACAGCCCAAGAATCTGTGTGCCTTGACATCTGGCAATACTCAGAGGACCTCAAATGGCCTAACAGCACGCTCCCCTCCCCACTCGGCTCCAATGGCCATAGTCTCCTCCCAAACAACTCTCCTCATCACGGGCACCAAACACAGTGCCTGTTCATTTCCCAGTAGTGAGATTCACTTCCCAGAAAGCTCACAGAATGATTCAAAGAAGCTAATCATATCTCCCCGGGAATCACCCTCCTAACACTACTGAGCCTCCTCCCACAGCCCCTGCTGGCTCACTCTGTTCCTGCGCACAATCACGGCTCCTTTCCCTCCTTACACTTTCCATCTCACTCTGCCCCACTGTTTACAAGCGCACAAGCTGTTATCTAGAGAGACCTGGGCACCAAACATTAACTACCCAGGTGAATGTAAGATGTTTCTCATCCAAGCGCCATCTGATCACTAGGATGTCCCCCACTTTGGGGCATTACCTCTCACGAACTAGCTCCATGCCTTCACTTTTTATTTTAGAATCTTAGCTTTTCCAGAAACTACTTCGCAGTTATTTTAGATGTATGCATTATTTGTAACAAGAGACAGGTTTATATTGGTTGGTTCAGAGAGTGGAGAGAGATGAGGGGCCCCTGGAGCCCATGGCCAACCAGAAAGCCAGAGAGGGGCAGAGAAGACTCCTAAGTGGGGCTTCCCAGGGGTACCAGGAAAAGGACACAAGTCCCTCTAGACCGAGAGACATCTCTCATTAGAGCCATGCTCCGGTCTGCAGGCATCACGTCAGCCTGCTGCGAATTTGCCTTTGTTCAGGTTCTCCCTCGCAGCCCGGGCAGAGGTGGGCTTCTGCGCACCCGCAGTTGGCACCTTGGTGACTAATTATAGGCGGGCCTACGCTCAAACGTTCTCAGGCCAGTGGCCCTTTCAGGGACGCCGACAGCCCCCCAAGGAGAACATTCTCCTGCCTTCTTTGCTGGTATTTGGAAACCCCTGATGTCACAAACCACCCTCCCTGTCCTCCCCGACAGGCAGGGAGCCAAGGAAGGCGAGGGCACACAGGCATGGCTCTTGCTCAGAAATCCATTCGCACCTGGAGGGGAACAACAGATTTTTATTCCTGGCGTGTTCTCATACACGTACATTCTTGAAGGCACACAGAGCAACGAGCCCAGCCAGTGCTTCTGGACTCTTCCACCTGCCTGCTTAGGTGGGTCTGGCACAAAGTAGAATTCCATTTGAGTGTTTTCTTGTAGTTTCTTTACCCCCAAAAGCTTCATTTATACAAATATCAACATGACATTTAAAAAGTCTATGTCTCGCTATTATTCCCAGTTAGAATCTGTGAGTTATTCCCTGTGAATTCTGCAGCGTTCAAATCCGGGTGCATGTTTGTATAGTGTTCCTGTGGCAATTTACAAGGCCCTCGCTGGGCCTGAGCATTTTTTCCAAGCTTCGGAATGAATCCTTATATAGGATCCATTTTAAACCATAAGCCTGGTTGCACTGCGCGAGCCAACATCTGGAACAGCGGAAGACGATCGGATAACATTGCGAAATATAAAACATGAAACTTATTAACTTTTTCCTGTGTTAAAAATATTTTTAAATAATGGAAGCAATCTGATAGCACATTTGAAAAAACTTTACTACTCAGAAAATCTAGAAAGAAAAAGAATTCAGTCCTTTTAGGGTTTATTTCATTTCTTTTTGCTTGAGTTGCACTTTTTCCAATTTTAGAACATCATTACCTTTGCAAAAATGGATTTTGCTCCAAAAGCATTCTCACACATTTGCCTTTTTGTAGGTACTAATGTCACATTGAGCCACAGAAAAACAAGCCACACATCAATGTATTAATGAGCAAAGTAAGTCAGCCATGAGAGGGTTCATTGTCATCCTGGTCCTCCTCAGATGCAACTTCATGCTGGGCAGGGTTTTGTAGTCTTCTGACAGCCTATGCATGTGAGCGCTGCATGCATGTGCAAGGTAGCTATCCTCAAAATTGCTCTAGCAGCTAAAGAGCACAAGGAAATCTTAACCAGAGCCCTGACATCCCCCAAAGGCTGTCTTTGACCATCCTTGGCAGGGCTAAAAAGTGGGTGGTGAGATGCAAATGACCTGAGCAGATCCGCCTTGGGACTGGCCGCCCGCCTCTCCTCCCACTATCGGAAACCTGAGTCCCAGCCATAAATATCCCCAAGTCAAACTCAAAGTATAAAACATCTCAGAAATGTTGCCTGCACACAGTTTCTCCCCAAGAAAGGGACTCTCCTAGAAAGTATGGAAAGACAAAGGGACAATGTAGAACAGACACAAACTGACTGCAAACATGCTTTCTTTAATTACATGATAAGAGATTAAATAAATCTTTAGCACAAACACACTGAAAGTCTGTCTATTCAGCAAACACAGTGAATCAGCAAATTGTTTTTTGTAGCCTTCAAGTTCAGTGAAATTGACCTACCGTTCTAGCCGACGTATCGTTGACTTCCTAATGTTGCAAAAGATTTAGAAAATTTAGAAGGCAATATCCCAGCCCTTGGAAGGCCAACGCCTCCCTGATGGCTAAGATCTAGAAGGGCGAGATGAGAAGCCCATGCAAACACGTCGCTCTAAGTAGCAGAAAATGCCAAGATCACAAACCCAGCCCTGGCTGGGCGCCAGACACCCTGCAGACCCTGTTAGGAGGCTGCCCATAAATAATCTCACCCACTCTCCACAGGAACCTTGCCAAATAGGTATGATGGTGTCGGTTTCATGGATGCAGAAATGGAGGCTCATAGAAGCTAAGTAATTTTCCCAAAATAACAGAGAAAGGAAGAGGCACAGATAAAATGCTAACCCAAGTCTCTTTAAATTCAGCTACTCCCATAACAGTCTTCTCTAAAATGTTAGGTAACTACGTATTCATGACAAATTGCTTTTTCATTATTCAAGAAATAAACTGCCATGTTTATTTCCACCTTTCAGAAAGAATTAAAGACAATAGACACCGATGCCTGCCCATTCGACCCCCCCTTGTACGGAATGGCGCCCGGGGGTGGGTCCCGGCGGGTGTGGCACTGTGTTTACCCAACGGTGCCCTTCGCACAGCACGGTGCCTACGTCTTAGCAGTGGCTGTTGTAAGAGTCCTTTCACGTTTCAGACAGCGGGTGTGAGTCATTTTCTCATTTTGCAAAGGAGGAAACTAAGGTTCAGACAAGTTAAATGATTCACCTGCGATCAGGCGGTAGGGATCTGAACCTGGATCCCCAGACGCAAAATTCCACAATCGGGAAAGAAAATTAAGCCCCAGGAAGCATCTCCTCAGTTATGTGCATTCTAAAAGGTTACTCGTAGATTCTGGAGATTTTTGGGAAATATTCTGGGGAAAATACTCATGTGGCGCTTCTGCCCCATAAAGTACTTTTACATAGTTATTTGTCATTTACAAGGGCAGCATTCATATTAGCAATGTGCTGAGCTGTGAACAGCTGACCATGAAGCCTCCTTAAAGCAGGTGGCCCCGTCTGCGGACGCGGTGACACTGTCACCTCCGAGTGGGCTTCTCACTCACACGAGGAGAGCTAACCTTTTCCTGCAGGATAAAGTGGGTTCAGGTACGACTATTCAGTGGCATTACTGGCGCCAGCGGACTCCATCTCAGAGCCGTGTCTGGCCGGCACTGGGCACAGCGAGGCATCCCTGCTTCTCGAGGCACCTACCCGGCCCAGGTGCCTTGCTGACTCCGGAGCACACCTACCCTGTTTCAGGCTGGCACTGCCCACCTCTCCCCGCAGGACAGGATCTGAACCAGATGCTTCACAGAGCTTGGCTCAGCAGGGCGTGGGGGTCGGCTTTTCCAGGGGGCAGGTGGGAGCTGGTGTCCAATGGGAGAATGACCAGCACACAGCGGGCTCTGACGGCCGTAACCGATGCCGTGGAATGGGTGACCTGAGAAACAGCCTGGACGTCTCTCGTTCCGGAGGCTGGAAGTCCAGGATGAAGGTGCTGACCGATTGGGTTTCTGGTGAAGCAAGTCCCAACAGATGCGGTACTGTGATGTCAGAAAACTTTCCCCAAAGCCCATATAGCACAGATTTCGTGGCTTCTCGTTTATCTTAATTTCTGACTTCAAAACGTTTAAAGTACCAAGTTTCCATTTAACTGGGAACCTACCTTCAGAGTTTATTATTTTCATGCATTTTATACTACTATTGTAATTGAGAGCTGTAGTGGAGAATCCGAAAAACCACAAACAATAAAAGCAGGAGGGCATAATAAAGAGGATAAATAACAAGACAGAAAGAGCTGAAGAATGAATTAATGAGTGAAAATATAAGATTAAGGCATTTTCCCAGAAGGCTATAGGAGAGGCTGGAGAGATGGGAAATATCAAAGAAAAGCGTAGGGGAATGACAATAGAAACACCACTATCTGGGGAATAGAAATCCCAGGAGGAGGGATCAATAAAACCAGAGCGGAAAACATATTTGGAAAAGCAATGCAGATGTATTTCCCAGAAAGAAAGAAAGAAAAAGACTCATAGAAGTTTTTAAAAAGAGGGGGAGAATAAGGAAAACCCCACATGTAGACACATTGTAGTGAAATTTAAGACCACCAAACACAAGAGATTATTCCAAAAGCATCCATAACTAATGAGCAGTTCACCTACAAGGAACAGGACCCAGATTGTCATTAACCTTCTCAACAGCAACACTGACTGCAAGAGAACAATGGAGCAATATTTTTAAATAATTAAAGGAAAATAGATTTGAACCTAGAATATTATTTCTAGAAAAGCTGTCATTCAAATGTGAGGGCATAATAGAGCAATCCCCAAATAGGATCAGAGGGTTTGCCAGACAAAGACCCACTTTTGGTGAGAAAACACTTGGGGGAAAGTACTAAACATAAGAGAACTAGACCCCTAGAGATCGCTATAAAAGACAGGGAGCTCTAAAGAGCCAAGTATTTTGGTGACATTTATTCCTTGAGAGAACCCAGAGTCTAACCTGTGGGCGGTATCAACATCGAAGGTTTGGGAGAAGAACACCAAGGGATACGCAAGTGTGGTAATTACTTCCTTTTGAGGAGAAAAACACAGATACTGATAAGCTTAAGAAGTCAGTAAGGATCAATGGGCGCCTGGGTGGCTCAGTTGGTGAAGCGTCTGCCTGTGGCTCAGATCATGATCCCAGGGTCCTGGGATGGAGTCCCAGGTCAGACTCCCTGCCTAGTGGGGAGTCTGCTGCTCTCTCTCTCTTTCTCTCTCTCCCTTTGCCCCTCCCCACTGATTGTTCTCTCTCTCTCAAATAAATGAATACAATCTTAAAAAAAAAAAAGAAGTCAGGAAGGATCAATATATATGAGAACTTGCCTTGAGGTAAAGACAACTGTCAAAGCAAAAATGCCCAGGGCTCAAGCCAGCAGAAGAAAATTGGGCCCATACAATAGAAAGCAGAAACAAAAACTAAAATGAGGAAATAAGAGGTTCGGCAAATTAAAAATACAAGATACGAGAAGTGAGCTTTTCCCTATGAGTAATCATGATAAACGCAAATAGGTTAAATCCACCAATTAAAAGACAGATCTGGGGTTAAAAAGAAGAACATAAAAGAAAAACACTGAGAACAAAAAAACAAAGAAAAGAAAATAGAAGGGTTAAAACCTTATATTAAGCAAATATGAACCGAAAGGAACTTGTGTAGTAATCTGAATTTTCTGACAGAATATAAGGCCAAAAATACCGTAAGAGCCAAAGGGTGACATTACCTGCTGGTAAAAGACCAGAGAGAACCAGAAGCTAAATCCATATAAATGTAAATACGGCCTCAGTACACGTAAGCAGCAAGTGACCGGAACTCAGGGAGCAGTGGCTAAGTCAACAATCCTCGATGAGACTTTAGCACATCTTTTCCCAAAAGGGACGGAGCAAAAAGATAAAATCTAAGCATAGCTGTCCAAGACCCAAGCAATGTCCTCAATCAGCTTGAGTCATTACATAAAAAAGGAACCCGATTCCAAAGGAGATACACAGTACAGTGAAACAGTTACAAAAATAGGCCAAACATGGATCAATGACATTCAGATTTTGTTCCACAACAATATTGGGAATAAAAATAGAAATTGCCAGAGTGCCTGGGTGGCTCAGTCGGTTAAGCGTCTGACTCTTGGTTTCAGCTCAGGTCATGATCTTAGGGTCACGAGATCGAGCCCTACGTTGGGCTCCTTGCCGGGTGTGAAGTCTGCTTAAGATTCTCTCTCTCCCTCTCGCCCTGCCCCTCCCCTGCTCTCTCTCTGTCTCTCTAAAAAAAATAAAGTGTACCATTCAATTGCTTTAGTATATTTACAGTTATGCAAGTTACCATAATCTAATTGTAGAACATTTTTAGCTCCTCAGAAGAAGCCATCAGCAGTCACTTCTCATTTCCCTCTCCAACCTCACCTCCCCACCCAAGCCCTAACCAAACAATAATCTACTTTTTCTCTCTATTGATTTGCCTTTTCTGGACATTTCATGTAAATGGTATTACACAATATGTGGTCCTTTGTGACTGGCTTCTTTCGCTTTGCATGTGTTCAAGATTTGTCTACATTGTAGCATATGTCAGCAATTCATCTTTTTATTGCTGCCAAATAATATTCCATCCTATGGATATACCACATTTTGTTCATCTACTCATTAGTTGATGGAAATTGGGTTGTTTTCACTTTGGGGCTATTATGAATAATGCTGCTATGAATGTTTGTGTACAAGTTTTTGTGTGGACATATGTTTCATTTCTCTTGGGTATATACTTAGGAGTAAAACCGCTGGGCCATATGAAAACCCTATATTTAACATTATTAGAAACTAACAAACTGTTTTTCAAAGTGGTTACATCATTTTATATTCCCTCCAGCAATGTATGTATGTTCCAGTTTCTCCACATCCTCAACACCTGCTATTGTCTGTCTTTTTGATCATAGCCATTTTGGTGGATGTCAAGTGCTACTTCATTATAGTTTTTATTTGCATTTCTCTGGTGACTAATAATGTTCAGCTTCTTTTCATGTGTGTATTGGTCATTTACATGTCTTTTTTCAGAAATGACTATTCAAGTCCTTTGCTCATTTTTAAATTGGGTTATTTGTTTTTTTATTTTTGAGTTGTAAGTGTTATTATATATTTTGGACATAATCCTCTTATCAGTTATGTAATTTGCCAATATTTCCTCCCAGCCTGTGTGTTGTCTTTCATTTTCTTGACAATGTCCTTTGAAGCACAAAAGCTTATAATATTGATGACATCCAATTTATCAGTCTCTCTTTGATCACTATGATTTTGATGTTACAGCTAAGAAATCATTGCTTAACTCAACACCACAAAGATTTATTGCTATATTTTCTTTGAAGTGTTTTATAGTTTTAGCTCTTATGTTTAGGTCAATGGTCCACTTTATTGTTTTTATTTTTTAAGATTTTATTTATTTATTTATTTGACAGAGAGAGACAGCGGTAGAGGGAACACAAGCAGGGGGAGTGGGAGAGGGAGAAGCAGGCTTCCTGCAGAGCGGGGAGCCCAATGTGGGGCTTGATCCCAGGACCCTGCTTAACGACTGAGCCACCCAGTCGCCCCTCAATGATCCACTTTGAATTGATTTTTCTGTATGGTGTGAGATAGGGGTCTAATTTTATTTATTTTTTTTTTGCATGTGGATATCCAAATGGGCCAGCACCATTTGTTGAAAAGATGATTCTTTCCCCCATTGAATTGCCTTAACACTTTCATCAAAAATCAATGGATCATAAATATTGGATTTTATTTTTTAAATTCAGTTCTGTTCCACTGACTTAGGTGTCTATCCATATAGCAGTACCACACTGTTTTGATTACTGTAGGTTTGTAATAAGTTTTAAAACCAGGGAACTTGAATCCTCTGACTTTGTTCTTTACCAAGATTGTTTCTGTGATTCTGAGTGCCTTCCATTTCCATTTGAATTTTAAGTTCAGCTTATCAATTTCTGCAAAAAGTCAAGTAGAATTTTATAGTGATTGCATTGAACTGTACATAAATGTAGGGAATATTTTCATTTTAACATCAAATCTTCCTATCCACGGACACAGAATGTCCTTCCATTTATTTTGGTCTTCTTTGATTTTTTTCCAACAATGTTTTGTAGTTTTCAGTGTACATGTCTTACACTTCCACTTTTAAACTTATTCTTAAGTATTTCATCCTTGTTGATGTTATTGTAAGTGGGATTTTTAATTTCACTTTCAGATTGCTTATCCCCTGTTATATAGAAATACAATTGATATTTTTATATTGATCTTGTATCCTATAACCTTGCTGAACTTGTTTATTAATTCTAATACATTTTTAGTTGTATAGTAAACTTTTAAGAAATAGTTAAGTCTTCCTATACAATTCTTTAAAATAGAAAACTAGAATGAATAAAAAGTTGTCCAGCTCATTTTTATGAAGCTTGTATCATCTTCATTCCAAAATCAAATAAAGGTAATATAAGAAAAGAAAATAGAGTTTCAGAAATCCTAAATAAAATATTAGTCAAGGGACGCCTGGGTGGCTCAGTCGTTAGGCTTCTGCCTTCGGCTCAGGTCATGATCCCAGCGTCCTGGGATCAAGCCCCACATCGGGTTCCCTGCTCCGCGGGAAGCCTGCTTCTCCCTCTCCCACTCCCCCTGCTTGTGTTCCCTCTCTTGCTGTGTCTCTCTCTGTCAGATAGATAAATAAAATATTTAATAAATAAATAAAATAAAACATTAGTCAAAAGATTCCAACATTATATTTAAACAATCATAAATTGTGACCAAGAAGGGTTCATTTCAGGAGTTCAAAGATAGTTGGATATCAGAAATTAATGCCTCTCTTCCACTTTGTTTAAAAGGGAAAAGTTATATGATTATTTCACCAAATCAATGATGCAAGAAGATATTTGATGACTTAATACAAAATCTCTCAGCATACTAGATCATAGATTTCCTTAAGGCAAAGGTTACATATCAAAAAGCTAAAGCAAATATACATAAAGAAACAACTTTAAATGCATTCTCTTTAAGTTTGGGAGGGAAACAAGAATATTCACTATTGTATCTGTATTTTAACATAGTAATAGGAGCCCCAGCCAATGTATAAGGAAAGAAAATTAAAACAAGTTAAATTGGAAAGAAAGAGATAAGACCTCATTATTTGCATTTGATATGATTACCTAAAATTGAAAATATAGTAGATATTAAAATAAGTTAGAAGCTTTAATTAGGTTGTTAAATATAAGATAATCCTACAAAACAAAGAAGCATTTCTCTATACTGAAATGTCCAACTAGATAAGAGCAAAAATTTAGAAATATGTAGACACCTAACACCTAGCACCGAGATTTGGTTTCTAAATATCATTCTCCAATAAAAAGAACGGGAGTTTCTTGAAGAAGAGGCTAACTCCTGAGCTGGGGCACAGAGAGCACAAGATGAGCTGGAACCTACTGAGTGGGAAGGAAGGAAGTGCTCCAGGAATAATGAGACACATCCGGAGGACACAGGAGTCATCTTGTACGGCCAAATCTGGAGCAAGTTAAGCAACACAGTAAATAATGGTAGTAATAGATTATTATCCGTACAATAAAATGAATATCCATGACTTCATGCTGATATAAAAAACCATTGAATAGATAAGTCAATGGTGGAAAAATGCACAGTTTTTTCTTATAGTAGAATCCCAATTAATATAGAGGGAATGATGGACATTGAAAGTCCCATTTTGCAAACACCCCAGTACTAATTGTTGCAGGCAAAAAAAAAAAAAAAAAAATCATCAATGGATGCTAAAGATAGTGGGCAAAAATGTGGTGAAAATTGGGATATTTGCACAGCCTCAAAGTATCTCTCCACCATATGCTCATTAATTAAAAAGAGAAAAATGATAACTTCGCAGCAGAGAAACCTGACAGACACCACCTTGACCAAGTTACCAAAGCTAATGAGAGCTATGAAAATTATGTACCCCTTGATCTAATGCCCTGAGAGGGGCACAGAATCACTTAATGCACATGCTTTCCAGGTTTGACAAATAAAAATACAGAACGCCCAGTAAACCTTGAATTTCAGAAAAACAATGAAACAGTTTTTAGTATAAGCTTGTCTTGTGCGATATTTGGGTGCTCTGTTTTATATCTCTCAACCACAGTTATATGGTATATATTGATCATGAGGACACCTGAATTTAATCATGAGGAAACATCACACAAACCCAAATAGAGAGACGTTCTACAACCTAGCAGTCCAGTGATTCCTCCTTCAGTCAGTATATCTTTCAGCAGTGTTCAGTTTATGAAAGGCAAGGAAATACCAATAAAGTGTCCTAGAGTGGAGGAGACCAAGGAGGCATGACAATGAAATGTAATGTACGGTCCTGGACTGGATCTTAGGCCAGAAAAAGGACCAGTGTGTGGGACAATTGGTGGAATTTGAATAAAATCTGTTGATGAGTGAGTAGTATTGTTTTGATATCAGTTTCCTGAGTTTGATCATCATACTGTCTATGTAAGTTAACATCTGGGGAAGCTGAGTGACGGGCATAGAGAAAACTTTTTTGTGCCCTTTTTGCAACTTGTTTGTAAGTTGGAAATGATTTCAAAATGAAAAATTTTTAAAGAAGAGTAAAGATATAAATAATTTGAATTAATCTCAGCTTGCACAGGATAACATATATAAAAAACTTTAAATTATCTTCAAATTATTCTATAAACTCAATGCAGTATCAGTCAAAATTCAATTTGGACCCTTTTAAGGAGCTCTAAATTTTATATGACAGAATAAAGGTCCATAAAATAGTAAATCAACCTGAAAGTAGTATGAAGAAGGGAGTTCTCTCTGCCTGACAGTAAGCAAACCCCAAATCCATCCTGGATGGTTATTGGTATCGGTGCAGAAACACACAAATCAAAGGGAACAGAACTGAGGGCGCAGCGGGATCCGTGCTCTTCCTCTGACCTGTGGAGCCACGGTCTAAGTTCACTGTGATCCTCTGCTCCGGTAGCGTGAACGCTGCATCCACCCGGCAGGGGTGCCGAGCCCTCCCGACTCATGCGAGCACATGCGTACCGCAACCCAAAAACCTGCTTCCAAAAAAATGCCCTCACATTTCCACAGGGGCTACACCCACGAGGGTGTTAACTGTGCACAAGGATATTTACCCGTTTTTTTGGTAGCGGGAGGTTGGAAGCAATCTGGGTGTCCACCCTGGAAGAATGGCAAGGCAATTCTGGAAGGAACTCGTACCATGGAGAACTCCCAACCGCTAGAAGCTACGGGGGACTCATAGACATTATCAGAATGGTTGCCAACGACAGACTCCTATGCGGACAACACGAGAAGCAGAATAAAATGTGTGATACGATACCATTTACGTTTATTAAAAACACTCCAACAAAAAATGATACACTTATCAAGAAAACCTACAAACAAAAAGGCATAGGTTTAGCACATGAACGTGCTTGCTGACTGTGGGGTGGTGGTCAGGGGTGGGATGACGATCAGTGGGAATGAGGGAGGATGGACACCAATTCATTACATAGACAAGGAAGAGCCCATGATGACATCGTGCCACTAACTGGGGAGGAAATAGAACCAACTCAGTGCTCTGCATCCAATGTCAAATACCACACATGAAGGTTTAAATCATCCATTTCTATCGGTCTCTGTTAGAGGATGAGATGTATCAGGGGGTGCCCTGCAGATTTCCCAGGCACACAAGGGGCCCTTGCTCTTTGAGAAATGCCATTCCCCACTCAGAGGAGCTGATGGTGCCCAGGGAGTGAGCAGCTCAAGAGAATTCCAGAGAGCTGCGAGGAGGCCCTTCCTAGCCGCAGAGTGGTAGGTCTGAGCGGATTGCTGGAGGAGAGTGTGGGGTCCACTCTTGCAAAAGCCTTAAAGATAGGACAGTGGAGAAAAGCCAGCTGACACGAGCCAGCTCCGTGTGCTCAGACGCTCCCCTCGGAGAGCAGTGTTGGGCTGGAAGGCTGAATGCACACACAGCGGGTGGAAGAAAGCAGTAAAAACACGTTACAGTTACTCTTAATCATTTAATTCCCTTCCCATCCTATGATTCTTGAATGATGACATCATGTAGGATTTTGCTGAGGTGTATCTTTCTCAGGTTTAGAATTCTGGCCAATCTTTAAGTCAAGATTGATTGCATAGTTACACGAGGCTGCTGGAGACTCCAGGGCACAGAGACGGGATAAAATACAATTCTGAGCTACCCAGGCTCCTGATTTCTGCAGCGGCCTTGTCATTATTTCCCGTAAACCTATGTCTTTGCAGCCCTCCTCCCCGGTCAGTGGTTAGGGGAGGGACGGGCGCTGTTAAAGGCAGGCTGTGTGGAAAGCCTCGCAAAACAGGTTGGCCCAAAAAAGGGGAGAAAAGAAAGAATCAGACTGAGAGCGCAGCGTTGAGCGGACACGCAAACAAAAGCAGAGCAGTTGGAGATGCTCCCCACCAGTCCCTGTCCTCCCACCGGAGGTCACTGGCTCTCCCACCTTCGTGTTTCTGTCCCATTAGTCTCGGAAGTCGGAGAGCAAAGACAGAAAGGCGCATTTATTCATGGCTTGCTCGTCGATGCTGGCAAGGAGTTAGCCCACGTGTAAGAGATGGGTGTGAATCCGGAAAGGGGGGCACCCTAATCCTTTCCATCCCTGGTTCCGGACACACTTGCAACAAAGAAAACCCGCCTGGCCCGGGCCCGCTGTCTGTCCCTGAAGCCCTCACGTCCCAGATGGAGACGGTGGTAAGACAAAGTCACAAAGGGAGTCACCTGGGCAATTGGGTCTCCGTCCGCCCGCTGTCGTGTGGGGGTGGGGGCCGCCTCCTGTGGGGTACGCGACCCCCTCCAGAGTGACCCCAGACAGTGATCCGGAGCAGCAGGCCGGGGGTCGCTCCTTCAGGGCAGCACTGGCGCCGGGGTCGTGGAGGAAAGTTGTCAGCACCTGGGGACGCAGCCCAGCGTCTGGGAGGGTCCCGAGCTGCCGAGGGGACACAGGGAGCCGCGGGGTAGCTCGTCCGCGCCTGGGGCGGCAGGAGGGGCGCAGCAAACCACACTCGGGCTTCGGTTCCAGCTGACCCTAGCTCCCTGGAGCCCGGGCCGCGAACGAGGCCCTTTGTTAGAACGAGCTCAGAAAGACCGAGGACGCCCGGCGGCCAGGCGGGAGCTGAGCTGCGCGCTGCGCGTCCTCTTCTGCCCCAACTCTGCCGACGCCGGAGCCGCGGGTCCTGTGTGCGCTGGCGGGGCGGCCACGGGACCCAGCTTGTCCTCTGACTCGGGGTCAAGCTCACGGCCAGACAGCCCTGCGCCTCGGACGTAGTGCGGTTGGACTCGAGGGACGCGTGGCAAGGCGACTGGACAGCGACCGCCCCCCCCATGGCTTCGAGCGGCTCGGCGTTCACACAGGGCTGGGACCACAGGGGCGCCGGGGTCTGCCCTGGGTGGCTGTCCAGCCTGCCAGGGTGGCTCCCCCCGGTCTGATGCTTCGGTAACCTCGTCTCCAGATGCGGGACTCCCTTCAACTCAGGAGTTGTCCCAACATAGTTTATTTCTTTCTTAGAATAGTTTCCACGAGTCACATTTATTCAGAAACGCCGTCCCCATGTGGATCATTCCCCTCATATTCCAGGGGCTCGGTCTACACCACACGCGCACCTCTAGTGCCGGCCGGCGGCTTACCTTGTGTGAACTGGAGTAGCTTCAGTCGCGCTGGGGCTTGGCCGGCACCCGCGGGACGGGCACTGTGGCCGCGGGACCCACGGGAGGCGGCGAGCCGGGACGGGAAGCGGTGACCCGACTGGCCGGCAAGGGAGCTGCGTGTTGGCAGAGCCGCGCCTTCACATTCGCTGCTGGTCAACACGTCTTGGAGTTCTGTACACCGGGCCCGTAGGACAGTTTGTGGGTAATTTCTTTGAGGAGAAGTGGAAAAGCAAAGGCACATGGTGCACATCAGGAGCCCCTTGTCCTTCGGGGTCCTCAGAGACCCCCCCAAGAAAGCAGACAGGGGTTTGTTGGAGACCCTTCCCCTCCAAGTTCCTCTGCTCTCCTCCCAGACATCCCCTCCTTACATTTATTTCAGCCCTGAAATCCTTCCTGCCTCCTCCAGCGGGCCCTGCTCGGGAGGTCTGAGTCACAGAGCGAGGGGGGGTAGCCGATAAAGCAGTTCACACGCAGCTGCTAATGGGGGGAATGACTTCAGAGGTCTGGCCCCCTCCACCCCGCAGGGTGCCACATCTCCAGAGCACATGCCAGCATCGAGTAACCCTTTCATCCCACTAACTCAGTGTTTAATAACGAATTTCACAAATTGGTGGCAGATGACGCCACTCAATCCATGTTACACAGGGTCCTCGGCCTATTCATAAAAGGTGGTCCTAGTGAGAACACACATGCATATTCATTCATTCATTCCACACACGTTTACCTAAGGCCTTCGTGTGGTGGGTATAGGGTATTCGACGATACAAGATACATCTCACCTGCCCAGGAGACACTCCTAGTCACAAGGATGATCCCAGGGAGCTATATACCAGTAAAAATAGGTCGAGTGCTCTAGTCAATGGAAACGCAGAGCGGTGTGTGCCTGGGGAAGCCCGCAAATGACTAAGGGGTTCTCCCTGCTGTGTGTCTGGCTCGGACACTGACCTGCCTCCGAGGCAGACTCTGTGGTATAAAGCCAAGCCCCCTGAGCCTGACGCCATCATGACTTCTGGGATTTCAGCCTCAGGTTTGGAACCCAGGGCCCCATCCTGTGACTTCCTTGGAGGGTTTCTCCAGCTCTGGGTTGTGGTGCATTCATGAAGGCAACAGTATGTCATCACACAAAGAGCCAGACAATTCCACGAGAGCCCGGCTTAAGGAGAGCCCAGTGATTTCCGTGCACCTCTCGTTGGGAAGAGGTCTGTCCCTCAACAGCCCAGGGGACAAGCCAGCAGGTTGGTCTTTGCCTGGGGAGTGGGGTGCTCATAATATGGGGTATCTCCCCACAAATGCAAGAATGAGATTGTCGTGTCCTGATTTCAATTAAACAAATATAACATCTCCTGAACGGGGAGGGTCACACCCTCCCCTACAGCCCCATACACCTGTCACACCTGTAGACTGTGTGATAGCATGCTCGCTTTAGAAATAGACAGAGGTGCCAAGAGCCCTGATGGATCTTTCCCTCATTTATTTGGTGGTGGGGTGGGGGGAGCGAGGTCACTTCAGGGCCACGGACAGCAGACCCGAGAAGGGCAAGCAGTCCCCCCCTTAGAGGTCAGACAGAGGGGGGTCATCTAAACTCCCTGTGTGAAATGGGTAGGCCCTAACGTGTAAAGAGGGGAGCAACATATCAGTACTTGTTTAATATTTTAATAGCTAATATTTTCATTTGGGTCTTATTTATGCTACAGCAGAACTGTGATTTCTTATCTTTTTATATGCAAATCTGAAGGAACAGTGGGGCCCTTGTTCATAGGAGCCATTCAATATGCATATTGTAGGAGGGAGGGAGGCCTATGGATGGGGGCAAAGTACTGAATTGGAAATCAGGAAATAGGAATTCCAGTCCTGGGTGTGTGATTAACCTCTTGGAGACTCAATTTCCATATCTTAAAAATGATGTTAGATTAATGATCTCTTAGGTCCTTTTCAGCTCTAAAATGCAATGACATGGAGCATAATTCGACTGTTTAGAACTAGCGTAGGCATCAATAATTATGGCAGCTTTGCATTTATGGCATCATATTAATCATGGACACGTCATTTATTTGACACCAAATTTTTTAAAAGGAATATAACCTCCAACTGAAACATTGCTCATCTGAGAAAAATATGCAACTGCACCACATGAAATTGCTGCTCTTTGGCCATTTTCGACTTACACAAATGGCAATTTCATGTGGTTCAGCTAATATTCTCTCTTAAAAGGATCTACTTTAAGGCATGATTTCTTGATGTAATGCGATTTTTTTTTTTAAATTTCATGGACCGACATAATTTTCCACAGAACTAGAACAAATAACACTAATATTTTATGGAACAACAAAAGACCCCAAATAGCTGATGCTTTCCTGAGAAAGAAGAACAAAGCTAGAGGTATCACAATTCCAGATTTCAAGGTATACTACAAAGCTGTAGGAATAAAAACAGTATGGCGCTGGCACAAAAACAGACACATAGATCACTGGAACAGATTAGAGAGCTCAGGAATAAACCCATGTTTATATGGTCAATTAATCCATGACAAGGGAGACAATAATATACAGTGGGGAAAAGATAGACTCTTCAATAAATGGTGCTGGGAAAACTTGACAGCCACATGCAAAATAATAAGACTTGATCACTTTCGAACACCATCCACAAAATAAGCTCAAGATGGAATAAAGATGTAAATGTGAAACCTGAACCATAAAAAACCTGGATGAGAACACAGACAGAATGTCTCTGACATCAGTTGCACAACGTTTTTCTAGATATGTCTCCTGAAGCAAGGGAAACAAAAGTAAGAATAAACTATTAGAACTACATCAAGATAAAAATCTTCTGCACGGCAAAGGAATCAACCAACAGAACTAAAAGACAATCTGCTGAATGGGAGAAGATATTTGCAAATGACATACCTGATAAAGGGTTGGTATCCAAAATATATAAAGAACTGATACAACTCAACACCAAAAAAAACCCCGAACAATCTTGTTAAAAAACGATCAAAGGACCTGAGTAGATACTTTTCCAAAGTAGACATCCAGATGGCTAACAGACACATGAAAAGATGCTCAGCATCATTCATCATCAGGGAAATGCAAAGCAAACCACAATGAGATATTGCCTTACACCAGTCAGGATGGCTAAAATTAAAAAGACAAGAAATAACAAGTGTTGGTGAGGATGTGGAGAAAAGGGGCCGCTTATGCCCTGTTGGTGAAATGAGAATTTGTGCAGCCACTGTGAAAAACAGTGTGGAGGTTCCTTGAAGAATTAAAAATGGAAATACCATATGATCCAATAATTCCACCCCTGGGTATTTAACCCTAGAAAACAAAAACACTAATTCAAAAACACATATGCACCCTTATGTTTATTTGTAGCATTATTTATAATAGTCAAGATATAGAAGCAGAGTAAGTGCCCACAATAGAGGAATGGGTAAGGAAGATGTGGTATGTATGTATAAACACACACACGCATACACACACGTACACACACATGTGCACATACAGGAATATTATGCAACCATAAAAAAGATGAGATCTTGCCATTTGCAGCAACATGGATGGAGCTAGAGGTTTAATGCTAAGTGAAATAAGACAGACTGAGAAAGACAAATACTATATAATTTCACTCATATGTGGAATCTAAGAAGCAAAACAAGCAAACAAAAAAAAGACAAATAAAAAAAGACTCTTAAAAAATGACTCTTAAATACAGAGAACAAACTGGTGGTTGCCTGAGGGGAGGTGGGTGGAGGGACGGGTGAAATAGGTCATGGGGATTAAGAGCACTCTTATTGTGATGAGCCCTCAGAAATGCACAGAACGGTTGAATCACTCTGTTGTACACCTGAAAGTAATATAATGCTGGATGTTAATTATCCCTGAATTAAAAATAAATAATAAAATAAATAAATAAAAAATAAAACAAACGAATTAGCAACAAACAAGGAGCAGAATCAGACCCATAAATACAGAGAACAAAGGGGTGGTTGCTAAAGGGGAGCATGGGTGGGGGGATGGGCAGAGTGTGGGAAGGGAAGCGGGAGGTTCAGGCTTCCTAGTTATGCAATGGATGAGTCATGGGGGTAAAGACACAGCGTGGGGAACATGGTCAAGGGTGTTGTAGTCATGCTGTATGGTGACGGGTGTAGGTACACTTGTGAACACGTACAACACCTGGAGAAGCTGAATCACTATGTTGTACACTCGAGACTCATGTAACCATGTGTGTCAACGGCACTCAAAACATTTTTGAAAAATTTCATGGAGACCTACAATGAATGCTGAGAAAAGAAAAAGAACATATAAAACATTCTCACTATGATTTTTCACACTTTCCATTTTGTATCTTAAACAGAATGAGGATTTTCCCTTCCCATATTGTCTACCTATTACACAATCATATACCACGGGCAAGAGGCGCTGCGTATGCCCGGTCCTTTCCAGCCTGGCCCCGATGTAACGGCGCCCCGATGTCGATGCCCGAGAAGAGCCAAATGGCCAGTTACGAACTCCTTTTACAGGAGGCAGTGATGGTGGCCAGGAAGGGTGTCCACATTGAACACCCTGAGCGGGCAGACAAGAGTGGGCCCAATCTTCACATCATGGGGGCCACACGGCCTCTCAGATCATGAGGCTATGTAAAGGACCCATGGGCCTGGAGATATTTCTACTGGTACATTGCCAACGAGGGTGTCCAGTAGCTCCGGGATAACCTCCACCCGCCCCCGAGAATGTGCTGCACGGCAGCCGTCCTGAGACGGGGGGCCTCGGCCCCAAGCCTGCAGGGAGAGCGGCCTCCAGCCCCGCACCAGGGGGGAAGCTGATCTACACCTATGGACGAAGCACCGTGCCCGCTGGGGCCCCAAGAAGGCTGAGGCTGCGGCTGGGTCAGCAACCGAATCCCCCTTCAGAGGCGGCTTTGGTCCTGGACGTGGTCAGCCACCTCAGTAAAGTTGGAGGACACTGTTTTGTGTTGAGTGAATACCACAGGCAGAGTGCGTCATCGTCTAAAGCAGCTCCTACAGGTCACATTCAGTCACCCGTGGGTGTGGCGCCATTCCAAAGTCACAGAGTGGAAACTGAGGCCCGGGAAGTTGTCTTCCCCAGACACCCGGGTGCTGTCAGGGTTCAAACCCCAACTGCAGAGCTCCAGAGACCTTGCTCTCCATCCTTCTGCCGGATGCTCAGCAAATAAGGAAGAAGTCACGTGTCACTTGTTACTAACCCGCTGGAGAAATCGACGGTCCTCATGTACAAATGAGGGGTCTGCACCCAGACCACAGCCACCACGGAGGAGACATGCCTTCTTGGGTCTTTGGTGTGATCTCAGAGCTGGCTCACTCCATCGTCACCGCAAGGGTGTTCTTGGGGTACCTGGAGACAGCACTCCACATGCCACCAAAACTCCTGTTTCAGGAGATTTGCCCTGGGCAATGGAGGCAGGCCCCACGCTCCATCAACCATCAGAAGGCTTCCTGGAGGGGCGCTTGGCGGGCTCAGTCCTTTGAGCATCTGCCTTCAGCTCAGGTCATGATCCTAGGGTGCTGGGATCGAGCCCCACATCTGGCTCCCTGCTCAGTGGGAAGCCTGCTTCTCCCTCTGCCTCTCCCCCTGCTTGTGCTCCCTCTGTCTCTCAAATAAATAAATAAATAATTTTTTTAAAAAGATTTTATTTATTTATTTGACAGAGAGAGAGCACAAGCAGGGGGAAGCAGGAGAGGGAGAAGCAGACTCCCCCTGAGCGGGGAGCCCAATGGAGGACTCCATCCCAGGACCCCGGGACCATGACCCAAGCCGGAGGCAGATGCTCAACCGACTGAGCCACCCAGGCACTCCAATAAATAAAATCTTAAAAAAAAAAAAGGCTTCCTGGAAATGTCTCCATGACACAGATTCTATCAAAGGGACAGTAAATTTCCATCAGAAAAAAAGTGATAATTTGGCAACCCTCCGACTTTCAGGACACAGGATCCAGTTGATCGAGTTTATTTACCACAAAAGGGAGTGTTCAAGGTAAAGCAACACGATTAATCTCCACAACTATAAAATAGTGAAATTCCAATTCACAAACCAATCCATGTAATTAAAGCTCACACCCAGTGGTCACCTGAGTGACAAGGAAAAAGAAAAGGAATATCCCCAAAAAGCTCTAAGTCAAGTTACAAGAAAGACATTTAATAATCTGTGTGGGGGGCGCCTGGGTGGCTCAGTTGGTTAAGTGACTGCCTTCGGCTCAGGTCATGATCCCAGGGTCCTGGGATCGAGTCCCACATCAGGCTCCCCTGCTCTGCGGGGAGCCTGCTTCTCCCTCTGCCTCTGCCTGCCACTCCCCCTGCTTGTGTTCTCTCTCTTTCTCTCTCTGTCAAATAAATAAATAAAATCTTAAAAAAAAAAATCTGTGTGGGGCTCCAGCCCCCCAGAACAGGTGCTGACTTCCCCTCCAGGTTGCGCCCCGGGGGGGGCGTGCCCTGGGGGGGAGGCGGCTGAGCTCAGCAAACACGACTCCTGGGTAGCTGGGGCACCGTCCCCGAGAGAAGCAACCGAGGGGCCCACGACTGGAAGCCAGGACCCACTGTGGCCCCAAGGAAGGTCAGGCCTGCCCAGGCACTGCCTCATCTCTGTCTTCCTCAAGAAAAGCCAAGCATAGGATTTCTCTGGGCGATCCGTGTCTGACTCGACACAGACGAGCGGGGGTGGGTCTTTGGGATTTGCTCTGCAAGCGGCAAGAAGCGGACGGGCTGGGGAATTTCCGAGAGGACCTCATTCTGGCTTCTAGGTTTCAGGAATTTGAGTGCGACCTGCCTTGACCACAGTAGACTTCTATCAAAATAAAGACACAGAAGGCCACAGAATAGACAGTAGATTCTGGAAATGTGGCTTGCTTTTAAAAAAAGATGGAGAGTCTCTTCTGAAAACTCCATTTTAATTAAAAAGATGTTGAGTGATGATTATTTTGAAACAAAATGAGCAAAATTTAAAACTTCACTGTAAAGATCCGCTGATGTTAGCAGCCAAGGAAGAATGTTTGAGTGTCTGTGTATAAACAGATTTATAGAAAATAAAAGATTGAGTGTCTGCCCTTAAAAGTCTGTGATCAAATGTGACAAACAGAACACACACACATGCTCATGGGAGAAACACATCTGAACATGGTCCTACATGGTAGTGAGGAGACCCAGAGTATGACCAGCAAACGTCACGGAAGAAATCCTGTTCACCCACTGACCTTGTCTCCCCAGTGAAAGGCTCAGCCATGCTGGGCAGACCCCGAAGAAGACACAACCATGCCTTCAAATGTCATGTGAGGAACTCGCCGTAACAAGAGAATTAAATAATTGTTTTATCAACGCTTGAAGCAATGTGCTGTGGGTGCAAACTGCGTAGAGAATTCGGTATGACTCAGGTTATGGTTATGGAAACTTTCAGAGCAGAGGTGAGATTGAAGCTTGTTTTGAAGGATAATTTGTAACAAGCAGAGAAAAAAGTGTCAGAGGTACAATGCAGGTCGAGAGAAGCCAGCGGATGCAGGCCTGGGGAGGAAGGACTCTGACGTGCCCAAGAACTGGCCCACTGCGTGTGGGTCCTGAACCCCAGAAATAAGAAATGTTAAGAAGATGAGGTTCCAGGCAGAAGTTTGGACTTTATTTGGTTGGAATAGAAAACCACTAGAAGTTTACACAATGTGGAGAGGCATGGATAATTCAGCATTTATTCAGAAAATTTCATTTTTGTGTTCCTTCAGTACTACACTCAGTGGAAAATGTCAAGCTGAAATGTCCATGGATCCTTGAGTTTAAAAATGTCTGGGGAGATGCAGTGTAACCCCAACACAAGGCACAAGGTCATAAATATCTTAAGAGTGGTACATAGTAAGCACTGTGGACATTTGGAAGTGAGAAGTCAACCCTGGACTCCAATTTATGAAAGACCCCCAAATTTGGACTTAAAATATTGTCTTTTCCTGAAATTGCATGTACATTTTTGTACGCATTAAAAACATTGTTTTAATGCGTACAAAATACGCATACATAATGAATGTTAAAACTTTGCTACAACTTTTGTAACTGTTTTGGCATTTCCTGGGTGTGAATGTATGTGTGGAAGTGGTCAGCAGAAAGACCTTTCCTTTGGAAAGGCTTAAAGAAGTAGAGGCCGTTTGGACCGGTCCTGGAATGAGCAGCCAGCCTTGGACTAGGGAGATGAGAGTGGGGGGTGGCGGGCAGCCCAGCTGATAAACCAGACTATGGGAGGCACCTCGAGCTCCCGCCTACCGGCACTTGGGTCAACCCAGAGCTGGGCACTGCCTAGCAGGTTGTAGGGAAAAAAGGACTCTTGTTCTGGAGAATGAGATGCTTGGCTTCAAATCCACCCCTTCCCGTTCTAGCATTCGTTGGACAAGTGACTCTTTCTTCATCTCTAAAGTGAGGAATGATATTACTTAGATCATGGTTATCAAGAAGACTGAAGAAGATAATCTGTCACAAGGACTCAGGACAGTGCCTAGGGCTGAAGAAGTAACCCATACAATGGATCTCATTACTTTCTTCACCCCCTTTACCGATGGGGTTCTTCACTGGACAGACCTGGATCATCTCTTTTCCTCCTTAAAACTTGAATCCGAGATAGAGTTAAGAGCGACAACTTGAATCCGGGAGAAATTTGCTTGTTTCAGCATCATGAAGCTCTGCTTTTGTTGGGAAAGCCCAGAAGAGCACACTGTGCTCAGTCTTGAGCTGAGCTTCAGAAGAACGGGATGGCGTGGCTACTCCATGTCGGCCCACGTGTATTTCCAGGTTTTGGGGGTAATGAGGATTAAATGTTGCATCGCCAAGATAATACTCTTAACAATGGTGCTGATTACAATAAACCATGGAGAACCCAGGAAAAGTAAAACCATGAAAACAAATCGTTTGGGCTCCAAGAAAAAAAAAACCCACCTAATTACTTAGTTACTTCGCTTACCCTTATTGCCTGATTATCAGGAAAACCAATAGCAATTATGCATATCATTAAACACATGCCCAATGGGCTTATTACTTTAAAAATCATTTCAATTTCTTTTGGTAATTTTTATATGGTTATCAACGGCTAACCCAAGCTCACTTGTGATCATCCTTTATAATTTCTGAAATACGTAGCTAGGGCTTCTGGTTAGACCTACAAAATGGAAAGGATCTTTGCTCAGAACCCAGATAGCATCACTAGTCTCCTTGAAAGTAAGAATATCATTTGGGTTTATTTTTTCTAACTATAATTAAATATACCATTTCCTGAGCAATAAATTCTCATTGAAAAAAACACAGAAGAAATCTATTAACTCATAAGTGTGTTAGGTCTTGTAAAAAAATGCAAATGCAGAAGTCTTTTAGGTCACAAGCTAGAGCCTCCCCGACCCCCGGCTCCTGCTGGGCCCACTGCATGCTCACAGCGTCCAGCCGTGGCCCTCAGCTCCCTCTGAGCCAGCGAGTCTCCAAGTGTGATCTGCAGACCAGGAGCACAGGCCTCGCCTGGGAACCTGCTAGAAAAGCAGATTCTGCGGCAGCCCCAAATCTGCTGAGTCGGACGTCCTGGAGGTGGGCCCAGTGACCTGTGGGCCCAGTGCACTGCAGGGATTTTAACTGAGTTATGCCTACAAATAAATACACATACTGAAAAGTGATGGAACCCTCCCCAAACGGCGGCCCGGCAGCCTCTTGTTGTCGCTCCTAACTCTATCTCGGATTCAAGTTTTAAGGAGGAAAAGAGATGATCCAGGTCTGTCCAGGGAAGAACCCCATCGGGTATGGGACAAATAGGATACTACACAAAGCAGGGAGTTGAGAGAAACTTCCTACATTACTCCACGGTCCTGGGACGCGTCCCACCTACAGAAGAATATGTATGCCAACAGGTGTATGGATATGAAGAATTAAAAAGGCTCCTGGGTCTGTACTCCCCAACGCAGGAAAGAGAGCAGGACCACCCACTGCCTCTGGCCTGTCTGCAGCTGCCCCTTCCCACCTCAAGCCCAGAACGCAAGGTTTCTCCAGGTTCAGGAGAGAAGCCAGGCTTCCTTCCCGCCCCTTCCGTGGAATCCGCTGAGACCGTTCCAGACGACACAGAGAGACAGGAAGTGCCCTTCGGGGACTCTGGAGACGGGCTTGCCCCCTCCTGGCATGGGGTGGGGGCTGGGGGCCAGGGACGACAGACTCCTCCAGGCAGGGGGGCCTGGGGCTGCAGGGCCCGGCGGGCTGGAGACAGGACCCTGCGATGTGCCAGCCGTCTCTGGGAAGCCGCACACATCCCTCGGACGGGATTCGGACTCCGTTCGCTCTACAGACTTGGCAGTCTTATATCAAATCAAATAAAAATAGCACCTCGACAGCTTGACGACTAATGAACCAGAGCTCCGTCTCACGTTCTTTGCTGCTAGGTGTTACTTTCTGTCTGGCTCTCTCCGGAGTGTTTAAAACTTGCTCCAAACTCAGAGAAAACAAAGATACTCGTGCAAATGGAGGTAGCTAAGCTGCAGACGACAACCACAGTCTGGAGAAGTCTCACTTGCTCATGTCTACACCGCTTACTGTGTGACCCAGTAACGCCCATTGCCAAGAGTCTCGCGGAAACTACGAGGTCTGCACGAGTAGAAGACATCATCTTTTGACTGGGTTTTCAAGTAAAATGCTTTTCTCTTCCAGCACAGAATCTGACTTTGCTCTTCCGGCGTTCAGAGCACAAAGATAGCAAAATGGTAAAAAGTCAAACTGTCTATTTCTCTTAAATACACTGAAAATGTCAGATCTATCTATTTTTGGACCTATTTTCCTCACTCACTATTATTTCTTTTCGACACTTAAATTATATGCTATGCAGTGTTCTAGTTCCTAGGAAATGGGTGAGATCCAGCAGGAGACTGGGGGCCTAACTTTTGCTCCACATAAAAGTAACACCTTTCGTCGGTGTCCTGCAAATCTGCACTCAGACACGGAGATGCGCGGGGCTCCTGCATGAGGCACTCACTGAGATACTCGTCCTGACTTTTCCAACATTTGGCCCAAACTGAAGCTGACCCTGAAATCACATGGAACTTCACACAGAAGCCGGGATAAGGGGGGACACCTGGGTGGCTCGGTCCGCTGAGCGTCCGACTCTTGGTTTCGGCTCAGGTCGTTATCTCAGTCGTGAGATGGAGCCCGACACCGGGCTCCACGCTCAGTGTGGAGTCGGCTCGAGATTCACTCTCTTCTTCTTCTTCTGCCCCTCCCCACGCTTGCGCTCTCTCTAAAATAAATAAATAAATAAAATCTTAAAAAAAAAAAAAAGCAGGGCCAAGGGGAGCGTGATTGTATTTCATTATTGGCAGGTGGAGGGCTACAGATAACATGTCGATTTGGGGCTAGTTTACTGCAATTTCAGAATAACCCTAGCTAGCCCTTGGCCATCCGAGGTTTACCTGAAGTATAGAGGGCTGGCTGTTAACTTGGGCCAAGCACTGGCTTGAGGAGAGGCCCCAGGGCACGGGAAGGGCAGGGAATGGCCAAGGGCTAGAATAAGGATAGAGAAAGACACAGAACCCAACTGCTGGAGGCTGCCCCTCCCTGCCCATCAGAACCCTGCCTCCATCAATCTCTGCTCCCCTGTCACCTCCTCCCCCTGGCCCTCGGTCCCCAGCCAGGGAAACAAGTTCCTTCTGCCGCCCCTCCCCTGCAGGCCAGCCTGGTGTCACCACGGGGACACTTACCCTTGGCACCCATGCCATAATCAGCAGGACCCCCGACGGCCACTCTCCTGAGGAGCCTCCCTGGCTCTCACAGAAGGCACGACCCCTCCGCCTCCTCCCAGCATCACTCACCAAGTTCCCCGTGACCCCAAGTGTGCATCAGATGTCTGCCTCGCCCCCTGAGCAGCCAGCTCTGTGAGAGAGGGACGCTATTCCCGAATACTGGCCCCGGGCCTGGGCCCCACGCTCCGCAGTGCTTGCGGAGAGAGCCCTGGTGCACTCGAGTTTTCCTGGCTGTGGGCATTCTTGTGGAACCTTACAGAGGATCCATTCTAGACCATCCCATCTACAAGGCCAATTAGAATACCCACACTGATTGCCTCACAGCAGGGACCTCAATAAGGGGAACCAGTAATCAAAACTGATATCTGTAGCCGATGTGATGACACAGATATTGCGTTAAAAACCTTCATTTTGGGGTGCTTTATGTGAAATTTTAATGTTGCTTTTGTGTGGATTTGCAAAGGTCAAAAATGTTCGTTTAGATATTTGCATTTTCCTGGGAGATACTATGAATCTTTAATGTTGTAAGCAAATTCAATCAAACACTGTTCCTTGACTCAGCTAAGACTGGGTGGCACTCTTCATTCCGATGTAAAATCTCCGTGGCTCCAGCAGTGACAGTTTGCTGTTAAAGGCACACGCGTCAGGGACACTATCATCCGGGATCAGAAGAAACAGGCTCCGTGCCCTGGCCAGTGTCACACGGACACGTCCTGCTCTCTCCACCAACGGGCACCTGGCCACCACCACTGAGAGAAGGCAGTGCCCTGGGAAGGGCCCATCCTGGTCCCCCCGGACCCTGGTGTGCGGGCGACCTCCCTCCCAAGTGGGGTGTGGGTGATCTGAGGTTACCTCGTGTTCACCCTCATCACAGAGTCTGTGCTCTGGAGACACACCTCCTTTTCCACTCGGGATGTTGCCTGTTAGCTCCACGGAGTATCGTCCTTCATAGAAACAAACATGGGGCTCAGTGGGTTGAGCGTCCAACTCAGGGTCTTAAGATAAGCCTGGGACCTGCTCTGAGCTCAGCAGGGAGTCTGCTTGTCCCTCTCCCTCTGCCCCTCCCCGCTCACGCTCCCGTGCTCTCTCTCTCTCTCTAAAATAAATAAATAAAATCTTAAGAGAAACAAATAAACAAAAGCTAGTTATATTTGACCTGCCAGCATCATCAAACACACTTTTCCTTGAGATCTTATCTTCCTGTGATCTGCTCACCTCCTTGGCTAACTTTTTAGGGAGCAAATGACCTCTGGGTGCCCACTCTCAGAGGATTACAGCACTTCGAGAAAAGCCCAGAAACACACAGGCATGCTCTCAGGAACTGCATGTTTAGGCCCAGTCTACAGGTAAATAAACTGAAACGGTTTCTCCATATGACAGATCGAGTTACCGGATCCTTTCCTGATACTTTTCAAGGTGTTTGTCACATATCTTTGCACAAGATGTATTTTATTGAGCCTTCATGGAGCACTTATTTTGTGTTGAGCATTGTTCCAAATACTTCAAAAACTTCAGCTCACTTAAACCTCACACCAGGTGTACGGACCGAGGTACCCAGGTGCCCTCGTTACCCCCGTCTTCAGATGGAGACACGGGGCACCGCAGGGTTACTCACGGGCCACGGGCCCACAGCCGGAGAGTGGGCTAGCCGGCATGGAAATAGTCCTGCCCCAGAATACAGGATTCCAACCACCACGCCAAGCTGCCTCTAATCAACTAAATGCGAATATCCATGTTCACATAAAACTAGATCCCAAGCTGTGTCCTTGCATCTTGCAAGGAAAAGGTTCCATCTTAACAAATCCATTCACGTCAGGCTATGAACAGCAGTGTCCCTCAAACCAGAACGAGAGAAACTTGGGTGGCCGTTGTCAGCCTCTGCCTGCCACCCCCTCCCCCCATGCCGGCCTGCTACCCGCCTGACCCGGTGGCCCCACCTGCCTGGGCCCTCCCCCCACGACAGCCAGGTCTAGCAGCACACAAGAGACCCTTCCTCCTCAAACACGCTCTGCACAGAAAGAAGGAAGGCACAGAAACTTTTCTTGAGATTGAGGGAGATTCAGCCAGGGGCGACGAAACAAAACCGAAGAATGACTAAAGCCATTTGGGGCCAGAAAGAAGCTGGGAGCTTGGGTCTGTGGTATATCCAGGGACAGACTTGTCCACAGCGCTCAGGACCTGGTCTCGGGCTTAAGAAAGGAGGGAGCCATAGGGCATGTTGGCTCCGGTCCCCGCGGCTGGGGCCAATGGCAAGGCACGTAACTGAGGCGGGGCAGGAGACTGCGCTCCATCCATGTTCTGCCTGCTTATTATTGGCCCTATGTGTCCAGGGGCACCGTCCTGCTCCAGTCCTGAAATAGGGCGAACCAAGGACCATCTGCGAGTTAGACCAGAATGATGTCTGGAACCCCGGAGGCTCCAGGTGGTGGTGAGTTGGAATCCTGCTCCGTGCACTTTAGAAACACAGATGTCCCTGCAGCAAGAGAGGGGCAGGTCCCTGTCCACTGGGTCACTAAGAACATGGAGGAGGAGACAGCAGGGAAGAGCCTTTCCCTCCCCCGAGAACCCCTTGGGCTCCCCCCAAGCCCGGCCCCGGTGGTCAGGAAGCCGGGGCCCCCTGCATCTGCAAGCACTTGACTCACCGCTCTCGGAAGGCAGGTGCACGTGTGGGGGCTGCCTCCGCTGCTCCCCAGACTCATCCTGAGGCCCGGCTCCGTCCGAGCGGCCCGGGTGGGGGCTGTCCTCTCCATGACCCGCCCCTCAAGGCCTGGGAGCACAGCCGCTGCCACCTGTGCTTTTAACAAAGTACAGAACTGCCAGAAAGGGACGAACAGTGGAAAAGACAAAATAGAAAGCTATTAATATTCGATGACAACAACGAAAAGGAAATATGAAAAAACTCATTGCTGATGTGTTGTGATTGGATTTCGGACGAATGTTATTTATCGAATTTATAATAAGTTGATGGAATAAATGAGCAAACAGGGATAAACATAGATGTCGTTTCATAAAATATTTGTGCGTATGCACAGACACGTGCGTATATGGACGTAGCTGTGTCGATCCACACCCATCTATACGACACACATTCACAGACACGTATCCAATTGCACAGCCAGAAATGATGTAGCTCACCCTGTTCTATTCTACAGAACACGGACCAACGGAAGTTATTGAAAAATGCCAAGTGTGCGCCATGGAAGCGAGGGAAGACCTTGCATTTGGCATTCTGGAATGTGCCCTGGCCGCCGGCCAGCCTCTCGCACCCCCGCGCAGAGGCAGGGTGCCGGGGACGCCAGAGCGCGGCCCGACGCGGAGGGCTGGGGCTGTCAGGCAGGAGGACTCTGCATGAGGGGTGGGCTCTATGGGCATGGGGACACCCATGTCACACACCGGGGGGACAGAATTACCTGCTGAGTCAATTTGCAGTCTAATTTGGCGGCTGCGGTGGAAACTTCTCCTGGCAACTGTGTTTTCGGAAAAGTGGGAAACGGGCCAAGAATATTTGCCAGATTTGTCGCTGGTCAGTCCAGTTCCGCGCTCAGTCTCCAGACCCAGCGAAGCTTGAATCTGAGGGGGGCACCTGCTCCCCGTGGGTCCCCCAGACGGCCTCCTCCAGACTTCCTTTCTCCCCTCTCTGAGCGGTGCGAGTCTCCGTGCGTCCCCTGCCCTTTGTCCACCGTGGCTGACCCGTCTCGAATTACCCCTCGCTGTGGATGCTTCTCGAGGAATGTCCCTGCCGACAGCAGCCCTCGTGGGAGGGACCCGGCCTGCCCCAGATGCCAGCGCTGGGTGTGCACGGCCCGGCTCGCGCTGACCAGCCTCCCCACGGGGCACCAGCGCAGCTCCTGCTTCCCAGGCTTCCGTGCACCCCTCCCCGACGCCACTTCCCGGTCCTCAGAGGTCGGAGGACGTCAGGTGGAACCTTAGGGGTAAGAGTCGCACACAGCCGCACGGCGGGAAGCACGCAGGAGTCCGTCAGCTGATGACCGGATCGGTAAACTCCGGTCTGCCCACACGATGAAGTGCCATTTGGCCACAAAAAGGAATGAAGTCCTGACACGTGCTACAACATGGATGAACCTTAGATATATTGTATGTTCGTGAAGGAGGCAGTCACCAAAGACCACGGGCTGTGAGTCCATGGATACACAGCATCCAAAACGGCCGAACCCCAGAGCCAGAGGGTCGACTGTGCTTGCCAGGCGCGGGGGGCTGGGGAATGGGCAGTGGTGGCTCGAGGTCCAGAAGGGGTTTCTTCTGGGGGCAATGCAAACGTTCTGAAAGTTGACAGAGGTGGTGGTCGCACCACACCGAGAATGTACCAGATGCCATTTAAGTGTACCCTCCACATAAAATGGTTAATCTTACATGAATTTACCTCAATTTAAAAAAACCTGAGGTGTAGGGCTCAGAGAGATTTAGGGGTTGGAGGATAAGGCTTCAGGATTCAGAGGGGATTGATTATGAGACTTAGGATTCTAAATATATTTCCAGTGTCACTAGGTCACCAGCGGCCTCCCGGGCTTCCTTGTAGCCCAACCACAGTGAAGAACTCTGTTCTCTGAGGAGAAGCATTCTGAGTCTCAAAGAGACGAGTCATAAACACACTTTTGGGATAGAGCCTCTTCCTTTACAATTGTTGGGGACTGTCTATAAGTTCGTCTCTTGAATATAGTCAATGCTTGGCTCTTGTTCTGAATTAATCAATAAAAAGACATCATAGTGGTAATCTTTGGGGAGGCAAAATTCAATTTAATCCATTTTTTCTATTTGTTAGCTCCTCCGGTAATTGGTTTGATGGGGAAGAAGTTTGAAGTTATTGGTTAAATAGAGGTTTTTGGATTATCTGTGAATTTCAATTATCCATGCTTCACCTGGCCCCAATTAGCACTAATAATTGAGTTAACTGAATAGAAGTCATTTCCCATCATATCAGTTTTACTCTAGGCTTATTTATTGTTTCACTAATGGAGCCCCCGGAACACAAAGCCCCTTTCTCCAGCCGGCCTCCCACCCCCATCCCACAATTTGTCAAATCAAGGCTGTTCGAGGGGCTCCGCGTTAACTGCGGAGTAAGGGCGACCAGACATTCCCAGTGCACTTGGTGACGTCAGCACTAGAGCCAGGAGGTATTACAAAGCATTTCTCAAGTATCCTTGGAAAGCTTAATCAACGATTCCAACTCATTTGTATTGTCAGTTTCAATGAAGACCCTTGCTGTCTTCATTTATCCCCATTTACATGACGCCAGCTTCTCATGCCTGTGAGTGTCACCGGCTGTCTGCACTCAGACGTGTGGTTTCCACACACGCACCGCCATCCACATGCCGGGGACGCTTTCAGTTTCTTTTCTTGGACACGTTTGTATTTATATTAAACACAATAAATGTCTCCTGTCCCAACAGCCCCCTTTTGACCTTCTTTGATCTCTGAATCCCAACTTCCCCAAGGCCCCAGAGAAAGGAGCTCAGCCCCTCCCGCGGGACGCAGGGCTCGGGGCGGGGAGGAGCCCGGGGCGGGGAGGAGCGCGGGGCAGGGAGGAGCGCAGGGCGGGGAGGAGCGCAGGGCGGGGAGGAGCGCAGGGCGGGGAGGAGCGCAGGGCGGGGAGGAGCGCAGGGCAGGGAGGAGCGCAGGGCGGGGAGGAGCGCAGGGCTCGGGGCGGGGAGGAGCGCGGGGCGGGGAGGAGCGCGGGGCAGGGAGGAGCGCGGGGCAGGGAGGAGCGCAGGGCAGGGAGGAGCGCAGGCTTTCTCGGCCTGGGCCCTGCGCCTCTGACTCTCCGACTCTCCAGCATCGCGCTTTCCCATCGCCATGGAGATGCAGCGGGGCAGGCGGGCGCGGGGGATGTCGGGCTCGGTGCGCGGGTGCCCGAGGGGCCCCGAGGCTCCCCTCTGCTCCCCGCGCTGCGGGCTGCAGGTGCGCGCGCGCATGCACTGGAGAGCATCGTGCCTCCCCCTGCAGAGACACAGCGGACATGTGACCCAGCTCTGGGCTCTCAGCACACCCACAGGGAGCTCTTGGGGTGCGAGGGCGCAAGGGTTAGCGCGCCCCTGTGCAAATATTACTGCCCCGACCCCGCATCGCGGGCTTCTCTGGAATCAAGAGCTGGGGAACCGGCGAGAGCCCTGCTCAGCAGCTTGCTCCTGGTCCTCCGGTGTGGAGCACAGCCACAGGCTGGGGCAATTTCCTTCCAGAACGAACACGTTAACCAAATCACGGTTCTTCAGTACGGTTTCTAAAATAATAAAATTGCCCATGCAACCATCTGAGGATCAGATCCACAGACAGCTTCTAAGTTTTGCTTTTCTCAGTATCATGTGTGTCTTTTATTTTTATTTCTTTGTCATGATGTTTTTGATTTTGGTTAAAGGGCCACTGATCCGTTCTAAGGGACATAAAAAAACTGGAAGACGTAAATATTTGATAAGGAGGTAAATGGACCTTTAGAGACATCAGTAACTTTTTTTCGGATTGGCAGGCTACGAAGATTTCTAAAAGCAAAAATTAGTATTTGTGAGAGCTAAGTATGAATTTATTTTGTTACTTTGGGAAATAGAGTCTGCTCACGGCTGACATCCGAGGCCATTTGGGAAGTGATACCTGTCTTCCCCGTGCGGTGTTCGGGACATGTCTCGGTCACTCTTCTTGCAGAGCGTAAGTGACTTCGGTGTGGACTGTCCCTCCCCTGCCATGGGTGTGCGTCCTGCTGTGCTCTCATCAACTCCTAGTTCTGTTTGGTTTGAGGTTCGAAAACCCCAAGGCTGTCCCACGTCGACAGCCACCGTGGGAAAGGGTCAGGTGCCGGACATCAGGCGTCTCCATGACTTTTTAAAAAATGATTTGCCAGTTAATCTTGACAATTGCTGAGTACTTTTTGGTATTTAGTCAATTGAACTATAGATGTTAGAGATTTTTTGAAGACAGCAATTCTTCTCATGCATGCGTGCAGACAGTTTTTATCCCACTTTTCCACTTACATTTTGAAGAACTTAAGTGTTCTTAACTTCCCTTAGAAGTTGTTTCCAGGTAGCAGAAAACAGTTAAAAAAATGCTAAAGTCAACTTAAATTTTCTTTTCTAAGAAATGCTTTCTTAAAATATTGCCTTCCCCCAAATCATTTCAGGGCTTTTGCTGGCTCAAAGTTGTCAGGCCTGGAGATCTATTTATAAGAGAAAGGAAATCTCTAGAAACTTCTCTGCATGGCCTTGATGACAGATCATAATACTAGGGCTGGTGATCATCATCAGCGGGGGTTTTGGAGAGGGGGAGATGCAGAAGGGGTAGTTGAAATTTCTGGGTTTTGACAAATAGTCATCTTCACAATTTAATCACGTGTTTCCTAGCAACCAGGAAAGCCCAGCCCCAGTTTCAGTTTTCTGGTGTATTACAGAAAATAAAAATACAGACTAAGAAAGCAGACTATCTTCACCAGGTTCTGTCCTTCTGGCCCTTCTGCAATAATTATTTGCATTACTGTCAATACTATAATTTTTCAGTGATCTCGATAACATTAAGAAGGATTCCTGGCAAGCACGTATTTGTGATGTGGCCTCCAGGACTCGGTCTATCGTGTTGGTGTTCACTGGCGGCGGCGGGTTCTAGGAATGGCGCGCTTTGCTTGCTTTCCAAACAATGGAAAAAGCAGCTTACCAGCCTCCCCACGCACCAGACCAGGAGCTCTGACCTGCGGCTGTGCCTGAATACAATTTCCACTTAGGTCGGAAGCACTTCTGTGAGTGGAAGGCGTCTTGATTCAACATGAAAGGCTGTAGGCCCCCAACACTGAAAAGAAAGGCGGCCTTTTATACACCACGGGGCTCACCAGCCCCTTTGCTGACCAGGTCTGCTTTCTCCCACTTCCCCCGAAGTCCCCTGGCCCATTAACTGGCTCACAGGGAACTCCGGCTGAATGTTCATTACAAATAGAGTTTAGTCTTTGTTCAGGAACTCCCTCGGGTTCTCACTGGTTAAAATCAAGGATGTTGTTTAAAGCTCACATGTGTATTAGTGTTAATAATCTCATGTCACTCAGGGAATGCCACGTGAATTTAAAAACATGCTTCTATGAAACCTCTGCCTCCCGGGGTCCTGTATCTAAATGTCCTGAAAAGAGCTAAGATTCATTTACATGTGGCTTATGTCTCTCAAAGACTATGAACAACATATTGCTTCAAAGTCTCCAAAATCTCCATTGCATCCATTTAAATTGGCGTTGTTATTGAAATAACAAAAGAAATGGCCTGGAAGCCATTCAGAAGCACTTTGTTATGGCCACAGTTCCCAGTAGTTTAATTGCATTTCTGTGAGCCTGGAGGCCTTGATCTAAAGAGTGACCCCCAAACTTTGCTGGTTGCAAACGTGGGGTGTACTCCTGATGCAGCGTGCGGTTCCCGGTTGCCCCCCACCCTTGTGAGTGGGAGAGCTGGGTGTGCCCCTGGGTGCGGCCAGTGAAGATTCCTGGGCAACCCCGCTCCTGGCATGGGACATGCATGCGCCCAGTAAACCCATGTTCTGAGACCAGAGAAATCCTTTCAAACCACTTGGCGATGAAAAAGAAAGCCTTGCCAATCCAATGTGTACATTATAACAAACCGGCCAAAGAAACCTAGAACCCGCCGAAATGGCAGGAAGGAGATGGTTTGAAAATAGCAAATTATCTTTTTTTTTTCTTCCAAGAAAGAAAGGGACTTTATTTAGGAGAAGTGTCAGCGGTGAAGCTCGTCATTGCAATGCAAATACCCTTCATGAAATAAATGTCCCCTCTTGTGGCAGACACAATAGATACACAGATCTTTTGAGCACTGTGGTTTAAAATGTTTTCTCCACTTAAAAAAATATACGATAGTTTTTAACCATATAATTTAGTGTATATAACTAGCCTCTTAATAGGTCGCCATGAGTGAAGACTATTATGTAATTGTTAAGATCCACCGACAAAGAATGTCATTAAGGGCTTAACGGAAGCAGGCAACTACGCTGAGGTTTTCAGGGAAAAGCATCTTGTCCAGTTTTACTCAGAACAAGGGGAGATAATCTTTTACAGAACACGGAAGCTGTAGATTTGCCCTCTGCTCCCACTTTAGGTGGCTGGGGCCCAACAGCGAGGAGGGACTCCCCGTGCTTGGTCAGCTCTTGTCCTTTGGGGGCTGAGATTTGGGCCTTGCAGTTTTTAAAGTTAATCATTAACTTCTCTGAGATCTTGCTGGCATTTCAGTGGAACTACAAATATGCCATTTTTCCAAATAGTCTTTCTTGTAATTTCCCATTTCACTCCCAAAATTTAGTTAGAAGCTCATTGACCTGAGTTGGTTTAGGTGGAGATTGGACCTGCACTTCTTATTTCAACAGAGCATGTGGGTCAAATAGAACTGGTAAAAGGAAAGGCGAGTACCCTTATACTGAATACTTAATTTGCACATTAAAAGCTGATCATTAATCCTATATTTTAACACTACAAATGTCAGAAGCTATTATTTCCTGGGGAGTCTGACAGTTCTATGGATAGATGGCCCTGTTGCAAAGCCCATGAATGAACCTACAGATTCTGTATCCAACCTAAAGACCATTAAATAATAATTGAAGAATCAGTTTGTTACCACATTAAGAGTAAGGGTAGGACTCTTAGAACAAATTGTAACCGAAGTAGAATCACAGCTGGATCATAACTGTTATTAAAATCTAATTATAATTGTAAATATAGTATCTGCACATACATATGTATACATACGTAGTGTTACAATGTGTGTCTGTAGTTTCATGTTATGGAAATAAAATAAAGATAAGGCTTCAAGTGGCCAAAAGACCGTGGGTTTGTTCTTTTCGATGTTTGAGGAAACCTAGAAACAGCTTGCCAATGTTTTCAAGCGAGTCTAATATAAATCAATATGGCCAGTAACCATTTACCTAATTCTGAGAAATCGCAAATCAAATAAATAAAAAAGCTGTCTTTGGACCAAATTGTAGTTTCTAACAAGACTGCCTACTGAGCATTATGTGCCCGATCATTAAGCTTTTAAAGCCGGGATTCGCTAATGCCACTTGAAAGGGGTGGGCAACGCGCAGTCCAAGGACGGGACAATGCTCTCCCTAAGCTTATTAAGTTCAAGTTTCGTACAAATAGCTATTTAAAATGATTTGTTCATAAATGTGCACATGGCTTTCAAAATAACAATCTTCACACACTGGAACCAAAAAAAGTAAAGGGAAAATAAAGCTGAACCAGTGGCAAGAAATTAGGTTGTTACCGATTTTGTTTTGAAATAGCACATTTGCATCTCTTTCTCAAATCTTCAAATGACTTCTAACATGTCATAGGTCTTGAATACAGCTTGTGAGCAGACTAATTACACGCTAAACGCAAATTGTCAGCCTGAAGATGTGACAGCAAAATGTGGCAAATTTCCTCCCCAAACATTTGATTTGATTTTCTTTTAAACTTCATCAGAATGTGGTGATCTTTCTAGGAGGAACTTTAAAGACAGGTTTCAGTCATTTGCTGAAGCTTATGTACATTCTCTGTGTTCAAGGAGGAGACACAGTCCTTCCTCGCGCCCGAGCCGGTTGCAGGGGTAAAGCGTCGTGGGGACTAAAGCTGCAGCTCCTTTGAAAGCAGAAAAGGGAACCTGTCTTCTTAGCCCAGTGGACGTGGGGGGCGAGCAGGGAGCTCATTCTGCATCCTGCAGTTCAGAGCTCAGAAACTACTGGAAAACCTCAAACTCCCCCACTTCCTATTCTCAGTTCACGGTTTCACTTGGGACAATTATGAGAGCTGCTTCACTCTCTTAGGAATTGAGAGTATCATTTAAAATGTTGTGTGTCAATTAAATGAATAACATTCATAATCCAGCCCCCCAACACCATTTGACTGCATTTCATCTAGTGTATCTCATTAACACACCGGAGTTGAGAAACAAGATTCCATAGGTGTTCCTCACTGGTTTTAGACTCGAACCCCAAATTCTCGTATACTCCTCATTTAGGAAAATGTGTAGATCTCCAAAATCGTACACCCCAAGTTCAACCAGGTACATTTAAATGGGAAACAAAAGGAGTCAATAAGACTCAGACCAGGGGTCTTCTGCCTCTAACCCTGAAAGAGGAAGGAGCCCTTCTCAACATGTCTCTGAGCAATTGGAGGGCATGAGCTGCAGAGGAGCTTTGTGGCGGGGGCGGGGGTGACCACGGAGGTCCCTTTCCTTGCACGCCCGGGGATTGTGCTGGGCAGGAAACCCCAGCAGAGCTCGGGCACACAGTGCACTCCGTGTTGCTCCTTTACTCCACCTCTCCCCCTCTCACCTCTGAAGACAGATTTCAGTGTTTCCAAAGAAACACAAATAAAGCACGAAGCTAAGTAATTCAAGTCTGCTCTTACAGGCCCGAGCTGCAATTATTAACCGGACGATATGCACGCAGGACTGTCAAAGCTTCTTTTGAAATATTGAAAATGTTTTTCCCAGGGAAAAGGTAGTAGTTTTTTGCAGTTTCAAGAAACTAAATATGTATCTATTCCCAAAACCCGAGGCACAGCCGCTTATCTGAAACTCGACCCTGCTGTTGCAGTTTTGTATAACTCACTTCCTGTCTTTATACTTACACAACAGGATATTTAAATACCAAAGACAATGAAGAAGCCCGGCAAAACCGAGGTGCTCCTGACATCACGTGTGCACGCCTTCATTTCCTGATCCCATCTCTAGGATTCCCGGTCGCAGGAACAATCAGCAAACACAAAGGCCGCGCAGGGTCGTGACTGCCTGTAACTGCAGACCTTAACAGGTACGAGAATGTTCCTCCTGGACCTCCCTGTTGCACGGGGCTGTTTGTCTCCCAGAGGAAAAACCGTCCGTGGTCCGCTTGCTCGGGGCGTGCTGAGGTCCCCTTTGACCTCCGTATCAGCTGCCCAATCATAAGAAGCCAACGCGGGGAGGCACCTGCGGGCAGGTGTTTGATGTCCTCCCCAATGCGCCATGACACTTGCTGTATTTCACAATATTTAGATCTTTAACTGTAGTTTGTTTCAAGCTCAAAGAGGTATGTCATTTCAGATGTCCACACTAAAAATACTTCAGCCGAAGAAAACCCTTTCCATTGAATTAAAGGGTTCTCCGCCTAATGTAGATCACAGTTTCCTGGTTTGGAAATCTGAACTAAAAGGTCTTCGCTGTTTTATTACTTCCTTCATCGGCACATAAGGGCATATATATTATAAAGTATTTTACCACAGCTTTCATCTTGTCGTTAGTGCAGACCTATTGTAAGGAACCAAGTTTTCATAAGAAACTATCAGATTAAGTATTTTTCTGACTCCTTCCTTTTATTGGGAAAGATGAGTTTGAGGCCCCCTCTCTCCCCGGTGTCTGTAAATTCAGTTAGCACAGGCACATACATTACGAGAATCAAAGATATGTGCCAAGGACTATATTCAATTTAAAAACCAAGAACGCGTTTAAACAAAGAGAACTTAATTCTGTATAAAAGAATTCCAACTTAAAAAAACGCCAAGGGGTTTCAAATATCTCCCCTCGTCACTGGAAAATTACAAATGTCTTGCATCTGTATTTATAGACTTAACAGACTTGTATTTCAATCAAGTTATCACACTTTAACCTGTGCAATACAAAGCTTTTTGAAAAAATATTTTCTTCCAGCATAATATTAAATAAGCTCGTGTAAAGAAGAATTGAGAAGCCGACATGAGTAAAAGGTAAACACTAATCACCCATCATACAAGTCAGCCATGATTCACATTTTGTTACATATTTTATTTTATTTTTTATTTTTATAATTAAAAAAATTCTTTTTAGAGAGGAGGGAGTGGCAGAGGGAGAAGGAGGGAGAGAATCTTAAGCAGGCTTCACCTCCAGCCAACATGGAGCCCGACACAGGGCTGATCCCAGGACTCCACGATCATGACCCGAGTGGAAGGCAGACACTTAACCTGCTGAGCCACCCGGGTGCCCTCAAGAGTCAGACATTTAACCAACTAAGGCACCCAGACACCCTGAATATATTACATATCTTAAAAAATTAGTAAATACAATATGTTTTGCTTTCATAATTATGTTTATCTTTACATATGCCATTTTAAACCTGAATCATAAAATTCTAATGTAGGAGGATCTATTTAGTTCTGGCCTCTCATTTTTCAGGTGAGCTGGCTAAAGCCCAGAGAAGTTCAGTGACCTGACAAAGGTCACACAACTAGTCATAGCAAAATCAGGGCAAGAAGCCGTTCTTTCCGTCCCTCTCCTCCACGTGCCAGGCCATCACTCTTCACAACTGTGACGCTGGCCTTTCTTTAAGTGACCAGAAGACCAGGGAAGATGGGAACACCCGAGAAAAAATAACTTGTACTATAACATGAGATCTAGGAAGATGCGTTGTCTTTCAGGTGATTAAATCCCCTCTTTGAGGCACCTGGGTGGCTCAGTCGGTTAAGCGTCTGCCTTCAGCTCAGGTCATGATTCTGGGGTCCTGGGATCGAGTCCCTCAGCGGTCTCCCTGCTCAGCAAGGAGCCTGTTTCTCCCTCTGCCTCCCCCTGCTCGTGTGCTCTTTTGCTCTCTCTCTCTCTCACAAATAAATTAATAAAATCTTTAATAGGTAAGTAAATAAATCCACTCTTTGTTCATAACAGATAAGAACATTGGTATCAACCCTGTCATTTTTATAAATAATAGCCTTACTGAAATATGAATCACATACCGTACAACTCCTGTATTTAAACTACAATTCCACAGCGTTTAGCACACACGCAGTATTGTGCAACCATCGACCTCCATCTATCTGGGACGAAAACATCTTCATCACCCCATACCCCATCAGCAGTCACCCCCACGTCCCCCCCACCCAGCTCCCCAGCCCCTGGCACCTTCTCTGTTCTGGACATTCCATGTGATGGCATCATACCGTATGTGGCCTTCTGTGCTTGGCTTCCTTCCCTGTTCTCCGAGGTTCATCCGTGCTGTAGCATGTGAGAGGACTTCATACGGTTTCATAGTGAGTAGTGCTCCAGTGTGTGCATAAACCAGTTTGTTTATCCGCTCATCAGTAGGTGGACATTGGTGGTTTCCACTTTTTGGCTGTTATGAATAATGGAGCTGTGCACATTCATGTGTAAGTTTTTGCGTGCATGCATTCTTCCAGTTCTCTTGATCATATGCCCAGGAGTGGAGTTGCTGTGTCACGTGGTAACTCTGTGTTTTACCTCCTGAGGAACTGCTGTTTGCCAAATGCCTGCACCATCTTTCCCCCACCAGCAGTGTGCGAGGATTTCTCCACACCCCTGCCAACACTTGCTAGTATCTGTCTTCTGATGCGGGCCATCCTAGTGGGTAGAACACCCTCATTATGGTTTTGGTTTGCATTTCCCTAAGCTCCAGTGATGTCAATTATCTTTTCATGGGCTTATTGGTCATTTGCATATCTTCTTTGGAGAACTATCTAGTCAGATCCTTGGCCCATTTTTAAATTGGGTTATTTATCTTTAAATTACTGAGTCATCAGAGTTCCTTGTATATACCAGATTATAGGTCCCTCATCAGATATGATACATGACTTCCTAGTATTTTCTCCCATTCTGGAAGCTCTTTTCATTTTCTTGAGAATGTCCTTTGAAGCCACAAAAGCTTTTCACTTTGAGTGGGTCTAACTTACCTGTTTTCTTTTGTGCTTTCAGTGTTATATCTAAGAACGCTTTGCCTACCCCAAGTTCATGATGATTTTCTCCTTATTTCCTTCTAAGAGTTTTATAGTTTTAGGACTTGCATTTAGGTCTTTGATCCATTTTGAGTTAATTTGGGGGTATATGCTGAAGAAGGGGTCCAACTTCATTCTTTTGAATGTGCATGCCCAATTGTCCCACCATCACTTGTTGGAAAGACCCCACCTTTTTATTTTTATTTTTATTTTTATTTTTATTTTTTTTTAAGATTTTATCTATTTATTCATGAGAGACAGAGAGAGAGAGAGAGAGAGGCAGAGGGAGAAGCAGGCTCCCAAGGAGCAGGGAGCCCGATGCGGGACTCGATCCCAGGACGCTGGGATCATGACCTGAGCCGAAGGCAGACGCCCAACCATCTGAGCCACCCAGGCGCCCAAGACCCCACCTTTTTAAATAGAAGCAAAGAAGCATGACTTTTAGATGATCCTAATAAAATGTTAAAGGAAGAGAATGTGGATCTGAAGTAAGAACCAGACTACAGTTGTCATATACTCTACATCCCTCGTGATAAATCTGGGATATGGTAAGAACAATGTAAAAAACTTTACACGAATTAGCCAGTCTCTTCATTGGTCTCAACTTTGCGTTTCTGGACCCCGTGACTATACTAGTTATGGCCCCCTCCAGTTGAAGAAGGGAGATCTTGGATTCAGGCTGCCTTTCCATGTGTGATATCTTTGTTCTCCACACTGCGTCCTTCCAGGAAACTGCCTCCTTCTTTTCCGTAGGTTTGCCCACAGCCTCATAAAGTGACCCTGGCTCATCAAGATATGGATTGACAGTCAGTAAGTACGGTCACTTCAGGGAATGACGTGGGGGAACCTAGAGCACCCAGAAGGATTAAATGAACACAGCCCACAGCTGAACTTGTGGTGAGAGAACGTGGTGAACTCCCCTTGACAGGAAGTGTGGGTCTGTCCTGGTGATCGTCTCACACGTTTGGCAAGTCCTTGTACAGAAAAAAGTGTGTTTTTTATATTCATCTATTTTTCATATGGTCAGGCTAATCTCGACCCTGAAAGTTTATACTTCAAACCTCAGTTTTCGTTATTATTCAATTACGCTGGAGCTGACGATTTCCTCAGTGCTGGTGGGACACTAGCCGAAGTAGCTTGTTCTCTTGTTTCATGTGAAGATTCCCCCCACCCTGCCCCATGTTAGGGTGGAAGGTGTTTCTCCAGGTTGTTGAAATATTGTCTATAGATGTTTATTTCTTTGAAGCAAGGGACAGCTGACCCTAGGTATTCTGCAATATATTATGGTACAATTGAATACCGTGCATCTGTTACATTTGCATATGGAATGATATACAAGTGAATATGCAAGGTGGAAGTGAAAAAGTAAGCTGTAGACCCATGTGTGCCCTCAAGATCTCCTTTTTGTAAACTTAACGTGTTGTATGCATATGTTGGCCTATTTGTAGTAAGAGGTCTGCAGATAACAGGTTACTCCTGGGCATTCAAATTTGGATAAAGGACACAGTGAGGAGATGCTCTTCTTACTGTATATTCTTACATATGTTTGACTATTTTATTTAAAATGAGCATGTTTTACTTCTATAATTAAAAAATAAATTTTTTAAATGACCCAACTCCATAAAATCTCTGATGTAGTGTCATTTTAAATCAAAGCTCTAGACGTCTTTTCAAACTTTTCTGCCATTATTTGTGTATTTAAGGTAACTACTTATTCTTTAAGCCATTTTTGTAATTCATATTCCTTAAAAATATTTAGGAAAAATATTTCTTTTGGATTATTAAGTTTATTGATATAAATGCATTATTCCTTTATAATAAAAAATATTTTCATGTCATTTACTCCTAATTGTTGATTTTGTGTATCCTCTTTCTGTCTCTTGATTAGAACCGGAAAAGTTTATCTGATTATTGGTTTTTTTAGTGTTAGTATTCAACTCAATTACTGATGATGATTTTTTATCTATTTCATGTATTGTGTTTGACTTTTACGGTTTTCTTCTATTTTCTTTGGATTGATTTCATTTCATTTTTCTTTTTGATAGCTTTCCGAGTTGAAACCTTGGCTCATGAATCTTATAATAAACATATTCTTACTTAAATTTCCTTCCCTGTTGGCTTCATCATACTTTGACAAGATCTCATATATTTGCTATGTAGATCCCTCATTTCTTTTTAATCTCAATAGTAATTTCCAATTGGTTTTTCCCTTAAGATCTTTAAATTTGTACTTACATAAGATATTTTAAAATTTAGGATATTTTCCATTTTTACTCAATTTTTGATTATTTTTTTCCAGTAGGTGGTTGACTATCTCTGTATTGTTAATTTCTAGTTGTTTGCACTGTGGCTCAGAATAACGCCTTGATGATTTCTGCACTTGGAATTTATCAGTAGTTCCTTGTGGCTTTTGTTCGTTTGTTTTCTCCTTTTGCTTTTACAATGACTATTTCCAGAGAGACTCTATTCTGTCTTCTATAGTATTCCATATTTTGTTAGCTCAACTTTATTGAATGTGTTGGTCACAACTATTTTTATTTACTTTAACCCATGATTTCTGATAGATGTATGTTAAATCCCTTGTTAGAACTGATGATTTGTCTATTTTCTTGATATTTGTTATTGTTGGCTTTCTGTGTTTTGAAGCTACATTGTTGGGTGCATAAATGTCCACAACGAATCTTCTTGTAACTTTTATCAGTTCGAAATATCCTTTGTATTTCTTTTCCTTGTGACTTCTATTTTTGCCCGTTGTTTCTATCGTTACATTTTATTTATTTTTATTAATTTTTGCCTGATGTCCATCCTTTTATATTTAATCTTGGCATTTGTTTTCAGGCTGTCTCTTGTGAGAGACATGTAACTGGACATGAAACACAGCCTTAGATCTTCCTTTCTCACTTGTTTTTATTCTGACTGTGTGCTCAGTTGCCCTGCATATTGTGTGTTCTCTGTTTCTCATCCTTTCTCTGGGTTTTTATTACCATTTAGGTTTTAACCCATTTTTTTCTGATTTCTTTTCTAGTTTCTACTTATAAATTTTGAACACACATAATGAATCTTTCTTTCTGTCAATATCCAGTACTAATAAACTTTTTTCCACCCAACACAAATAAAACCTTACCATGATTTTTTCTACGTCCTTTGGTCTTGGGATTTGGGAGGATTATTATTCCAGATAATTACTGCTACATGTCTTGTAACCAACGTTTATTATATGTAACGATACATTCTCCTGGCTTCTTTACTCATCCGTGCTTCTACCCTTGGTCTTTTTAAAATTTATTTATTTTTTGCTTCCACTTTTCTTTAGTCTGGGTTTCAGAAGAGTTCCAGCCCTGAGGTTGTCAAAACTTGGTGAGAGGAAAATATAAAGTGCCAATTCTGCATTTGGAGGGGATTTTCATCAGTGAGGCGGCAGATGTGAAGTGATAGCCGATGTCTAGAAGGGGCTTCAAGATGGGCCTTGGGCCTGGAGGATAGGACGGGTCCCAACAACAGAGCAAAGGCTGGTGATTCCTAACATCCACAGCACTCAGCAGAGACCTTTCAACAAGCGGTCCCCTAAATACTCTTGCTCTGAGCAGGGGAGCCTAGCTTGCACGTGCATGGGCTCGTAGTCCCTGAGTGTTCGAGGACCCGAGCGTTAACCCCTTTGTAGGTTGTGGCCAGTCACGGCGCTCCATCGGCCAGGAGCAGACAGAGGTCTGGCTGCCTCGGCGGTATGTCTTCATTCTCCAGGTCTATCTGCATGTCTTCGGACACCTATGCATCCGTGTTAAACATGCTCATTCCTCTCCCACCTTCACACACAGAGCGAGGATAGAAAGACCTCTGCCTCAACCCCAAGGCCCTTCCAAGTGGGGACTGCTGCAGCCTCATCTCTCCACCAGCTTTCCTGGCCCCCACATCAGGCTGCTGTCCTGGTGTCCCTCGGAAGCTTCTCTCCTGGGGTCCCTGCACAGCTGGTTGCTGGATCCAGCGACATGCTGCGGGATCTTATCCCTCGGCCACTTCATCCTTCTTTGCGTGGGCTTCTCCCGTCCACGACAGCACTCCCCTCTGCCTCTCTGTGCTCCTTCTCAGCCTCCTTCAGGGCTCTCCCTGCCTCTGCCCAGATGGGAGATATTCAGAGTTTTAATCTTCAGGTTCAGTGGTGTCTGACCTCTTAATTCTCCTCCCTGAGGCCAAGCAATCTCTAAGAACGAATCTGATCGTGTCCTTCTCCTGTTGAAAATGCTCTTGGTGACCCCTGACGGCGGTCCACTTCCATCCACAGCCCCTGCAGTGCTCTGACCCGGGCCTGTGCTCTGCCACTCACAGGCTCACAGATAGGGAGGGAAGCTGCAGAGCCAAGAGCTACTTCAGAAGCCGACTGAGGTTGCTTTCCACTCAAAGAAACAGAAATCCCTGGCTTGAATGGCTACAGCAGAGAGGAGGAGTTACCAAGCTAGGGCATCTGCCCCCAGCTGTGGCATCCTGCTCTTCCAGGGCGGGAGATGGCCGCTGGTCTTGCTGCCCCCAGGCTACCGGGGCTCCAGGTGACGGCCCTCCAGGACAAGGAGGAGAGCCATGTCTCCAGCTCAGATTCCTTTTCTCCGCAAGAAGACCCTTGGTGAGAAGGGCACGGATGTGCCAAAGCCTGGGCATCACCTTGCAGCCTAAGGCATGTCCTCATGGTGAAGACTCAGGACCTAGCTCAGTACCTCACAACAAATACGAATTCAGTACACATCTGTTGAATGAGGGAAGGACTCTATCTCTGCTCATCTTATGTGTTTAATTTATTATTATAATTGTGATAGCGTCAAATGCCGTGACAAAAGTCAAAAATTAACATGCTAGGTTTTACGTCTTGCATCTGGTTCTACTGAGACTAGGTGCACTTAAAGCCAGATGTCCCTTGTGTTCCGATAAATATTGCTTAATATCATTCATTTTTTGGAAGATGGTTAAGGTTGTGATCATATTTGCTATTGATAGTGGTTGATAAAGTTGAGTCTATCCAGAAACTATCCCAAATTTGCAGTTAATCATTGACTGCTACATTTTGTAAGACAATCTTGGCTAGAAAGAATCATCATTCTTCCTAAAATTTCTCAGTGTCCACATACTAGGGAATGTAGGAGTTAAACGGAATGGAGCAATGACACTGTTCTGCCTTAAAATCTTACGATGGAGCCGTGTGAGACTCACACAACCACAAGGGAAAGACCTTCTTGTAGTGTGAGGGGCAAATGTATTTTAAGAACTAGCCTCTTGGACACATGGTTCTTAAAAACATGACATGAATTCCAAATGCTTCTGCTTCTAACCAACTGCCCCACGTAGGAAACATACCAGCTTTGCTATGAATTTTAAACTTCTTTTTAATTTTATTTTTAAAGTTTATTCATTTATTTTTCTGGTAATCTCTGCACCTAACATGGGCCTCGAACTCACGACCTTGACATCAAGAGTTGCATGCTCTTCTGACGGAGCCAGCCAGGTGCCCCCTGAGTTTCAAACTTTTAAATGGAGTTAATTCTGAGCAATTTCACTTTGCTTTTGTGAGCAGAATTAAAACAAGTGAAGGAGAAAGTACCTCAAAATACAGTATGTGTTAAGTATTAGAATTCCACAGAACAAACCTCTCCTCGTATTTCAGAAGGAATATGATGGTCGTCTGTTCTGACCACAGCTAGTGTGGGAACGCCCAGACCCCCACACACAACGGTGCTTTGGCCCCTGGAAAGTTAGATGTTTCATAATTAATGCATTCGTTTGGTTGTTTAGTTTGTGACTTGTAAATAATCACCTAGAACTCACAGAACTTCCTCCATATCTATGGCGTTCTCTACACAATATCTTCGAGTTGGGAAATAAGCATCTCTACACACAGAAAAGTAGTTATGTCTTTATGGCTTTTATGCTCCATCCTAATGTGCACAGGACCCATCCAGACGAAGCTCCCGCCACATTTTGGAAATGATTGTTCTGTGAATATTCACCAAACTAAATGTTTTTTACATGGTTTCTGTCTTTTTTCTTATAGTGTTAGATAAGCAAATTTTCACATTCCCCTTATGCACATACTCTGTTTTTCCTCCCTGTTCAATTAATCAGGACAAGAGTGGCCCTGAAATGAACAGGATATTTGCACCATTAACCTCCCTGTGATTCTGCACAGCAAGGAGGGTGGAGTAATGTTGCACAATGGTGCATGGGGGGGGACAGAAAGACAGGAGTCAACGGAAATAATATTGTTAGAGGTTCTTCTGGAGCAGAGTTTAGTTTCTGTAATCCTTTTTGTATTGTAGGTAATCGAAAGAAGGTTTCATGAAAATTTTCAATAGGGGGGTACATGTGAGCACATCGTTGTGTTTAAAAATAAGATGAAATTCTGTAAAAGTAAGAGCAATTTAACAGCTATCTCTGTAATACTTCACAAATACGTCTTTTTAAAATTTGGCCTTTGCATTGTTCCAAAGAAATGTTTTCTGCTATTAGAAACATTAGTGAACTCATGTTTTATTACTTCCTAAAGAATACAAGATCTACAATTGAAGTTTATTATCAGTTTGCCTAAAAGTTACTTTTCTGCTTCATCTGGGTGAAATCCCATTGTAAACAATGGATAAGCTCAATTGCAACTAAAAAAAAGGGAGATGTGGGAGAGGGGTGGGAATGTGGAATATGGGTTTTCCATCCTGGAAGTATGGGGTAATTTATTTTCTGAAAAAAAGGAACATACAGAAAATGACTTCATTTTAAGGATTTCTTTATTTTTACCAATACCCTCAATTTACTGAGGTATTACAACTCGGAAGCAAACCAGATGAAAAAGAAGAACCGGCCCGCTCCTTGTGCTGGGCCACTTTGCTCGCAGCCCGCACGACAGGGAGACGGGGGCTGAGTGGCGGCCCTCCTCTTTGAATTTCCTCGCTTTTGTAAATTTGTCAGTCCAGCCATGAACTTTGTTTGAACAGAGTTTGGTACTTAATGGAGGATTGTATTGTATTGTAACTCACAGTGTAACACATCTTTCCTGTATTTATTTTAAATAAAGGCTTTCTAGAAGCCAAAGGGCTTAAGCCGTAGGAAATAAAGAAGTAAAGTGTGTGTCCAGACCCTGCGAACGATTCATGTCCACACCCTAGAAGTTTCTGCAAACCCAGAACTGCCGGAGGTCTCACTGGCTGTAGGAGGTGAGGGCCGGTGAGTCTGCCGCGAGAAGCCAAGTCCGGCGCCGGGAAGATCAGGGGCACCACCGGGAACCTGACCCTTGTCCCGGGAGGAAGGGAGCAGGCAGGGGCTTGGGGGAGGGAGAGGGCGAGCAGAACCCCAGACCCCCTTTCGCGTCGTGGTTGGGAATATCTACATCAGATCCTGAATGGAAACAGTTCTTAGACATCTGTGATTGGGGGTGCGCATCCAAGATTGGGCCAGGCTTGACCATACCAATGACATCCTATGCAAACAAACAAAATAGAAAAATCAGTGAAGAAAAGTCGAGGGGTTTTAGACATGGCCCATATTTCAAGAGAACGAATAGAACTCGGGATCACATTTCCGATGCCTTCGGATAATTGAAAGCAATGTGATTGCATCGTGTTGATTCTATCAGCAAGTACATGGTGAGGGAGACCCTGTCTATTAGGAAAAGGACGGACATGTGTCCACACTAATATACTGTTCAGCAATCGTGGGTGATTTCACATTCTCGTTCTTCTTATCTGCGATAATGCGATTCTCGGTTTGTAGATAAGGTCACTAACGTAAATTCTTACTATATTGTAGGTTGATAGTTTTGCAGCCAAACTGTGAGGAACGCTGTCTGAATATTTTCTTGGTAAAAATAATGTTGGGAATGTAGTCCATTCCATTCCATCATCACTTCTTTCTAGAAAGTGTAGGAGAAATTTCACTTAGGCACCAGAATTAGGACATACTGTTTTTCTATGGAAACACGCGCTTCTCGTTTTACAGGTTGTGCAAATCTTGTAAAAATTTAGTGCTTCCCTCTTTGTTTTGGATGCTAGGAAGCTCAGAGGAAAATTCTGCCTCCTCCAACAACACATAGGACCAACGTTAGCGTATCTTAAGCCTGGTGAGCTCCTCTGGACCCTGATTTCATTTTTTTCTTTTTTTTTTTTTTAAAGATTTTTTATTTATTTATTTGAGAGAGAGAGAATGAGAGACAGAGAGCATGAGAGGGAGGAGGGTCAGAGGGAGAAGCAGACTCCCTGCTGAGCAGGGAGCCCGATGCGGGACTCGATCCCAGGACTCCAGGATCATGACCTGAGCCGAAGGTAGTCGCTTAACCAACTGAGCCACCCAGGCACCCTGATTTCATTTTTTTCTAATCTTATTTTTCCTGACCTAATTCCTCAATTACTTATGCTGTCCTTCTGTATTTTATATACTAAAAACAGCAACAACAGTTCAAATCCTTTGAGAAACTAAGACAGAGTTCCACAGAGATTCTCCAACCACCAGTGAGTAGGTATTCCTGCACAAATATGGAACATACATCACATGGACGGAAGACCGACAGTGTCCCTGGGTGAGTGACAAGTGCCACCCTGGGTGACGCAGACGGCCTGGGGGGCGTGATGTAACGTACACAGGGGCCCACTGCTGATGAGCAGAAGGAGAACTGGAGAAGGGAGGTCATGACATGTTCCTAGAAGGACTAAGAGAAAAGACAGGCTTGGCTTTGTCCACCTGTAGAAGTACTTTGAAAACAGCTGAGGCCGTGGTCGTCTGGCTGGTGGGCCGACTGACATGAGGGTTGGTGGCGCCGGCCAGGGTGGCCCTCAGGGCTGCTGGCTTCATACCCACCCCCCCAGGCCCGAGCCAGCTCTGCAGGCTTGGTGGGGTCGTGCACGCCAGGCTGGTCCCGTGGGACCTGTGCAATGGGACAGTGGCACTGGCCTCCCGGGATTATTGTGAGGATAAAGTGAGATAAAATGTAAGCCCCATGACGGGTTCTTACACAATAAGCATATAAGAAATATTCCTGCTAAAATTAGCACTTACTCTGAGGCCTGGGTTAGAGTGTGCACGGTGGGAGGAGTGGGTGATTGAGGGGAAGCCCTGAATGCACACGTGTGAACGCTGAGGATTTAAAATCTCCTGAACCGTTGTCATCATGTGCTTTATTGATTTATTTTTAAAGATTTTATTTGTAAGTAATCTCTATACCCAAATGGGGCTCGAACCCACACCCTGGAGATAGAGAGCTGCATGCTTCACCAACGGAGCCAGCCAGGCGTCCCCTGTCATCTTGTACTTTAAATCCTGCCTGCTTACCTCTTTTTAACATGCAAAATATTTTAAAATTGTTCATCGTATAAAATGCTTCAGCAACCTAATATTGTCCCCCCCTTCATGCTATTAGCATCTGGAGCTGTGCAAAACGAGAGCACACAAAAGTGTACTTTTCGGTGACTCAGTACAATTTAGTGACTCAATAGGAGATCCAACTTTTTGTCTCTTTCCAAAATTCCATTTTGCTCCCCCCAAGTTTAATTTAATGCCATTGATTTAGTATCTGTTTGGGGTATACAAAAACACCTCAATCCGTTCTAAACCCAAACGCCTACTCACAGCCTGGCAGTGAGGCCCAGAATCGCACTTTGTTCTATAGTTCTCACCCGCATTCATGGACCCACCTCAGGTGCCCGATCTATAAACTTCCGTCTTCCTTTTGTTGGTTTCAAATTTTCCTTTTATATGCTTCCTTCATTTTTTGGGCAAGTAGTCTGGTTGTAAGTCATGAATAAGCCATGAGGATACTAACCCCGAGAGTGTTTGACTCAAATTCGGCCTCAGGTTTGCTCCACGTAGCTTTCGCGGTACTGGTTTCCATTTGGGAAGAAGAGGGGGCTTTCTTTCATATTTCTCCTGAAGCTTACAAGGAGGCAAAGATAAGCAAAGACAGCCGGAGAGATCGTTTTAGGGAAGAGAAGAAAAATGTTTGAGAATTGTTTTTGTTGAGACTATACTCACTTTGTTAACCGGTTTATTTGGTAAAGTTCCTGCCTCCGTTTATATATAATCTCTGCATCTTTTCTGAAGAAGACAGAATACTACCTAGGCACAGCACGGATGGACCTTGAGGACATCACGCTGGGTGAAAAAGCCTGACCCAAATGGAACAAACACGTATGACCCCACTTACCTGAGGCCCCTGGTGGAGTGGCGTTCACAGAGACAGAAAGAAGGATGGTCTCCTGGGGGCAGGGGGAGGGGAGTTGTTTCATGGGCATGCGGTCTAGTTTTGCAAGGTGGAAAGAGTTCTGGAGATGGGTGGTGGTGATAGTTGCACAAGACTGGAGACGTGCTGAACACTGGGCTGAATTACACACTTAAAGTTGTACACTCAAAATACACTTAAAATGTACACGTAAACTTTATGTGTATTTTACCGCAATAGTCACCCCCTAAAATGTCCCTAGCCTCCCTCATCAACAAAACATCCTGACTTCTGCATTCTGACAAAGACTCATCCACATCCTGACCTCTTCTTTCCATATTGTTCTGTTTCTAACTCCACCGAACCCCTAAATGCCAAATTCTTTCCTTCAAACGGTCTTGTGGGGCAAGGCACTTGGGATCTCGGGCAAAGCCTCTGACCACGTCTTCCTCCTCAGCTTCATGAAGCGTGTGTCTGGCCTGCCCGCAGTCAGGGAGGTCTTGCTGGTTGCCTTGTTTTATTTTGGTTCTCTCAGCAAACTTTGCATAAACATGCACGTATAATCAGTTACGCATGGGGAAACATAATGAGATTGCGGGGCAGAAAAAGTCCATGGTTTTGCTATTGTAAGACAGGGTGGTGTTAATAGGTCACAACTTCTCTGTTAAGTAATTAACAGACTGTAGGGATTATGAGAAAACGTAGTAAGAACAACAGTCCCTCTGCTAACATGGGAAATCTTTCACAAGAGGAATGCTTCTTGAGTTTGTCTTGCCTTAAATGAATTCTGCCCCATGGACTCCTTCCTTTTCTTCCTCAACCATTAAGAACCACATCTGTGGAATTCCGTATCAGCTATCCGGCAGCCAGCTGTTGCTAAAAGTCTTTTACTTACCTTGAAATTAAGAACAGATTTGAGGGCCCTCTACCTGCTGGGAAGTCCTGATGTAGTTACTCCACCCTGCACATGGTAACAGAATGTGACTCTGACCCCTTGAATTGTTGGTGCATTTTCCACAACACTCTCGCCACACCTGCGAATCTGCACGAACTCTATGACCTAACATCATTAACGACACCTTGGTCGTTGACCAAAATGTAGGCACAACAATCAGCAAAAGCAAATCAGTGTCGCAGTAAGATTGGTGTCACGGGTCACCCTGGAGCTTGCCTCTGAGCAGATGACGGGCAGGTTGTGAAGAATGCGGGTTCCTTGGGAGATGGGGGAAGATGGGCCAGGCATTGTCTGTATGGGTACATTTTGCAGAGAATCTTGGAGAGGTGCTTGGCTGATTATGAAACTATCTGAAAATTCAGGTACCGCTTCATGTTTGAAAGCACCTTCAGACTTGGATACGGCGAGAGGTGAAGAGACCTTCACAAAAGTCTTCCAACAACGTGCAGGTCTCCACCATGGCTAAGGAAGCCTAAAGCACAGCCGGTCTGGGGCACCTGGGTGGTGCAGTCGGTCCTGCTTTCCACTCAGGCCCTGATCTCAGGGTTTGGGGGTCAAGCCCCGTGGGCTCTGTGTTCAGCAGGGAGTCTGCTGGAGATTCTCTCTCTCCCTCTGGCCACCCCCCAAATAAATAAATCTTGAAAACAAACAAACAAACAATAAAACACTGCCAGTTTGACTCCAAATTGTCCTGGACATAAAAGATCGAACAAGAGAAACAACTTGGTGAGAAGTTATAGTAAACATGGGAGGATTTGGGCACAGATCACTTAGAGGTAGGTGTGTGTGTGTGTATGTAAGAAATGAATATTATCTATTTCATTACTACAGTTCATCACCTCCAAGGGAATAAACCTTAAAAAACAGAGCTAAGATAGTTTCCTACACCAAGATTAAAGACCTTCTGTTGGTTACCTCCAGATTCAAGCCCTCTGAAACTATTTTGTAGAAGACTATTTAAAATATAATCACAACTTTCTCCCCTTCCACACAGGGGATCACCATATGTTAAATCCCTCTTCCTCCATAATCTAAATGCAGTGTATCCTCTCAGTTTCCAAGTTCTGTGAAAAAAATAAAGATTTTAGGAAAAAACCCATCAAGTTAGGATTGGGGCAATATTTATGAAACCATCAATGATTAAACAAATAGCCAATTTCCATTTATACATGAAATTGTCACCTACTCCACACAATATAAAGGTTGTCAACAGGTACACTGCTTCTAAAACAGTCTGTACCTTGGAATACTTGTTGACAATTTAACTGAAGTTTACCCCTCACCCACTTTTAAATCTGTAAATTTCAGTTAGTTCAAAGAGCTGAAAATTACCCTTAGACTTAGGTACACACTGTCTTTCTCCTTTCTCAGATATAATTTAGAATATAGGATATAAATTTGCACAGAGATAGAATTAACATTAAATATTTACTAATAAGCAGTGCACTTAAATTTTTGAGCATGCATATTTAATAAATATTTTTTAGTTTGTCTTGGATTTCATACTCTAGTTGAGAGAGTTTCAGTTCCAGCTTTCAGACAGACAAGGCCTTTTCTGGGGTTCTTTTTGTTTGTTTGTTTGTTTCTTACTCTTAGCTATTCTTTAATGGAACCCCTCCAGAACCTTTCTGATCCACACGTCCACCAACCAGGCTGCTGCCTAAGCTACGCAGACAAGCCATTGAACACTGTTTCATTAAAACGCCATTTTCCTTAGCTTGAAGGAGCAGAGTCCCAAATGCCAAACCAATAATTCATTAGACAATCACAAGAGAAAATGTGTTTTCTTCTCCATCTATTTCATTAACCAGAATTATTGTCTGTTATAAAGCTGTAAATAGCCAAATATATATGCAACCATTAATCCATTAATATCACTGACTGTTCTCCACCGAAATATTGTAATTAAACATTTCAAACTAGGTGAACCTCTTTTGAGGGATTTCAGGGATTTGTATTTTGTGCAGAAACAGTGTCCTTAATCTTTCATAGCTATTTTAAATATTTGAAGATATTATTTTATTTTATTTTTTTTTAAAGATTTTATTTATTTGACAGAGACAGCGAGAGAGGGAACACAAGCAGGGGGAGTGGGAGAGGGAGAAGCAGGCTTCCCGCGGAGAAGGGAGCCCGATGTGGGGCTCGATCCCAGGATCCCGGGATCATGACCTGAGCCGAAGGCAGACGCTTAACGACTGAGCCACCCAGGCGCCCCATATTTGAAGATATTATTAAAACACTTGAAATTTTAGCAATGCTAAATATGTTGTAGGAGTACTATGGGAACTCTTGTTAAATATTTTATTTTTATAACTTCTCTCCCCCTGTAATAAGCTAATAGTGCACTGGCAAACGAACCACCATCAGTGACTTGGTGTACAAATAACGTAAACACTATCTTGCCTCACCAGCACCAAAACCTGCTGGCCGCCAAGCTGCTGTTTTTCCAGAATGTAACCCTGGCCTGTCTCTCGAATTACATTCTCAGATTCTGCATGCATTGTAGAGAAAGGGAGAAAGGAAATCTTTTAAAAGCACAGTATTATTGTAGAACCGGCTCAGCCCTGAGTGAAATCACATGTGGGTGATAAGCAGGCTACAGAAAGGAGGCAAGGCATGAAAATCTCAATTGTACCTGGAGAAGTTTGGAAGTTTTGTTGACCGTCCCTTGATCTAACTTGTCAATTTTGAACACATGGAAGTTATTAGTGCAACACTGTAGTCTTAAATAGACCCAAGAATGCAGATAAACGAAGTTGATTTTTACCATTGACTCAAATCCATTCCAAAATAGGACAAACACAACTATTAAAATTCCAAGTATGCATATTTTAATCTCTTTGTGGGTGCACACATATACTATGTGGTGATTTATTTAAGTCTGCATATGCCATTTATATCCATGTAATTAGTTCAATTGGGGGATACTTTCATTTGTGCATTTTTACTGGGTATTGTAGTGAATTGTGGGCAGTTCAATACTTTCCTGTGAATCAGGCTTAAATTTGATTAAGAATACATCCCATTTAAGCATTCACCCCCCAAACCTGCAACAATTGTCAATTTATTACTACTATGCCTGCTATCCAAATTAATGCAGAGCATTAATCACAAGGAGTTTACATTTTAGGATTTGAGGATCCTTCTTGCAAAGGTTCTCACCTCTCTTGCTGCCCCCTTCCCACACACACACACACACACCCCACGTGCAGAATGGCCCGTGTCTGAGTCCAGCTTTGCAGGCACAAGCTCCTCCCTTTAGGGCTCATCCTTAGTAGTTTCTGTTGTAAATGCCCTAAGTTGGAGAGGGCCTGAGCTGCATCAGCAGAGTGTTAGGGAGCTTTGGGCACTGAAAGAAATTGCCACAGCGGAAGGTAACGCCGGACTGCAGGGCTGATGGCGAAGCCAAGCTATGTCGGTGTCTTGGACAGAATCCATCTCCACTGCGGAGTTATCACGAGGAGAGCAGAACAATATGGCCAGGAGCCTGGTGGGAGAAGACAGTGCTCCCCTCCGCAGGCCAACTCCCTTGGTCTGCCTCATCGCTGATTCAGGGGCGCGCCCCTTCTCTTTCTCCTCTTCCCCTCTCCCCCCCCCCCCGCCCCGCCCCGTGTACCATGATTGCTTCTTGGAGTCAAATTGGGATTTCTATTCCCAGACTTAACTTGCTGCCACTAACTATGGCCCGCGGAGAGCAGTTGGGGTGAAGAAATGGCTTGAAAAACAGAAAAATTAGAGATGAACTTTTCAAGGATAAAAATAAAAGCCCACAGTCATTTTTGAATTGCCATATAGCAAAATCCTTGTTCTGAAGTCTTTCCAGACTTTGATCTTGATTCAGGACTTAATCTATCCAGTGATCCCCATCACATTTACCAGGAAGTTCAGTGAGACGCACACTCTAAGCCATTTGGAATGCACACGCATCTGGGACCACCGGAAGGATATCCACATAGAGATCTGGACTCGAGGCTTAGTGCTCAGGTGCCCGAGTCGGCTGAAAACGCATCCCAACACGTCTGCACGTATGGATGCGTGCGTGTGTGTCCGTGTGTGCGCGCGTAAACAGCTTCCCGTAACTGGATCTGCGGCAGCGTTAGTCCTTGAGAAGAAGGGGCGACAACTAGCCGCTGGGATCGTGATTCAGTGCTATTAGGGGAGGAATTATCTGTGTCTGAGTCATCGTGAGCCTCCAGACTTTGCCCGCAGTGTGGTAGAACTTTGTGCTGATGAGACAATAGTGGAGCGTGTGCGTTTCCTACAGGGCAGACCATTCCGTGGCTGGGGGAAGCCTCGGGCCTGCGCCCGGCCGCGGGGGCCCGGCCCCCTCCCCCCGCCGCGCAGCCCCCCGAGCACGGCCGGCGCCGGGGTCCCCGCGGGGCGGGCGCGGCCGGGGCGCGCGAGGGCGGCGCGGGGAGGGGGCCGGGCGCGTGGCGGGCCCCGCGCGCCCTCGCGCGTCCCCCGCGCCCGGGCGCAGCTGGCGCGGTCGGTCTAGTGCAGCGCTCGGCTCCGCGCCTCGGGCGCTCGGCTTCACCTTCAGAGGCGCGGGGCGTGCGCGTCCTCCTCCCCGGACCCGCCGCCTCCCGCCAAGGTAGGGGCCGGGGTGTTGGGGGGGCGCCGCGGGTCCCGCAAGGGGCGGGGGCGCGGGGCCCCGGGCCTGGCCGTGCCGGGGACCCCGGTGTGCGCCGCGGGGGTGGGGGGCGGGGAGGGGCTCCCGGGCGCGGGGAGGGCGGCTGGGCTTCCCTGCGGGTAGTTGCTCAGCTCCGCAATTCCAGGAGAGGGAAGATGCAACTTCGGGCGGCGAGGCGAGCGCTGGGAGGTGGTTTTTACCGCAGTGGAGGGGCGGGGTGGGGGCCGGGTGGGAGCGCGGAAGAGGCTCTGGCTTTGTACACTTCGTCAAAGGCGACGCGGGAGGAGGGGAGCTCGGATGCGCTCTCCATCCATTAGGAGACAAAGAGCAAATTGCCTTACTTTAAAGTAAAACGCTCCGGCTAATGAAGGTGGGTGATGGGGCTGCGGGGCCCGAGGAGCCGCTTCAATTATTAAGGGTTTGGCTGATGGGATCGATGCCTGTGGGCACCGAGCGCTGCTGCCTCGGGTACGTGTTGGCGTGTGTGTGTGGGGGGGTGTTTTGCCTCCCCCTCCCCTGGCTGCATGACCATTAGCTGGGAGCGTATAAGTGACCCTAAGATTAAAGAAGTGAGTGCGCCTGGAAGGGAAGTTAGGGCCGGGTGGGGGTGGGGGCGAAGGTTCTCTCAGTGATCGTGAGGGGTAGGGAGAGGGCTCAGGGTGGCAGGGACTCCTCGCAGATGCACGCAGCCTGGCGGGCGTCGGAGTGGGGGTGGGGGAGGTATTGATCGCGATATATACCCGGGTATATAGGAGAAAAGGAGAATGCTGTGGGGCGTGTGTGCTGGTGGGGGGGGGGCGGTGGTTGGAAAAGCGCCTCGTCTGCCATTTCCAGGGAGAACTAACGTATTGAATAGTTACGATCAGTATTTAGAATAAACCGCCTCGTCAAGTTTTAAAGAAACTTTGTATGAATAAGTTTGTTAAAAGCCAGCGGAGTTGGGAATTTAAAACAGCGGTTTATGGAGGAGGTTGGTGTGGGGTGACAATCAGTGGTAGTGGGCAGGGAAGCCAGTGGAGCCTTGCAATTAGGGACCAGAGAGACCCAGCCTTTTACCCGAAAATGTGGGTCTGTAAGTCAACCCCATTTATTATCCGCGTTAATAAGCTCCCCGCAGCAGACCAGGATCAGACCAGGAGCTTCTGGGGTTGGTGTGTCTGCATCTTACTCATTCTGCTGGCTTACTGATAAAGAATTACTTGGTCTCCGGGTGTGCAAAGATCAACTTGCTCAGCCCTCTTTTTAAATATATTCATTCTGTGCCTTATTTAATCCAGATGCACAAAAAGCCATTTGCTGCTTCATTGTTGGTTTACATTTTTTGAAAAGGCGACTGGTGTAACCTGTGGAATTTGAAATGCAAATAGAAGCCTGTGGGAGTTGAGGCAGAACAAATCAGCATTTATAAAGTGAAAAAGATTTAATGTCTTTGAAATCATTGCAGAGGAAAAAAACTGAAGGGGGGGTGATTTTTCAGGGAGTGAATTGTGACGTCAGGTCTTTTTGGAAAAGATGTTATTTTTAAGGTCTGAAACCCGGGTATGTAAAGTGCTTACAGGAAAAACAGATTACAAGATTAACATCTGTTAACATGATCGTTTATCTCCGGCCAAAAATAGGTCAGTTCTTTCTTAAGGAAACACGATTGCTGGCGCATGCTTAAATAATAAAATTAAAATAATGAGTTCACAAATTAGGACTGGCATTTGTTATAATCTGATCTGTGAAAAACATTTTTTAATTTCGAGATCAATAAAGGTCAAAGTCTTTTTTGGGCGTTGAGAGCAACTCTTCACTCTGCGTCCACCCCTCCGGATGACCCCCTCTTCCTCACTCTTAGCTCCTTCTCCGCCCCCACCCTGATTGCTAATTTCCCTTTTCATCCATTGTGGAAGTACAAAATATATTTAAATGGATATTGTCTGACGCCCCCGTCGTTAAAGAAAGCAAACTCTCCGCGCAGATGGTTAACTTCAGGGCTCTGCTGTTGTTTTACCATTAAATGAAACGGTAGGGAGGGAAGGAAAAAAAAAAAAAAAAAAAAAGGAAACAGCCTTGCAAAGTCTCCCTGCCCCCTGGGTGTGAGTGACGGCTCTGTCGGCCAATCCGCAGCGGCTTTCTCCATCCCGGAGGTAATTTGGAGTGTGAGTGTGTGCGCGCGCGCGCGTGCATGCGCCCATGTGTATGCACACTGTTAAGTGCTACTAGCCCCGCGCATCCGCAGGCTCCTGATGCGCACAGCTCTGTGCTGTAGACGTGGACACGCTTTTATCTGAGTCTGGGCCGCTAGATGGGTACGCAGCAGTCCAAACGGAGACCCTGCCTCCTCCGAGTTCTCCTGCAAAGAATGGGCGTTAAGAGGTGCTTTCCGATTCAAGTCGAAACCTGCAGAAGGGGAAGGAGAGAGGAGAGATACGGTTATGCTTCTCAGCAACCGGGGAATCGAAATGTGCGGTTCCTTCCGTCTCGTTCCCACGAGGCGGGCACGCCCTCGCGCGCTTGGGGTCCGGGGGACGGAGCCCACTCGCCAGGCGCAAAGCGTACAAAGAACGGGGATTGTTGAAATTGGTGTGAATCCGTAGAAAAGTGAAGGACAGCATGAACCTTACAACTTCATATTTTATTGTGTCACTGAAAGTTCATACTTAGTCCATGGCAAATTCTAGAATGTGACCCGCTCATGGTCAGTGAAAGTTCTGCCCACCCGACTTAAGAGTGCGGAGCGCCTGCCGGGTCTCCACCGCACAATGGGTACATTCACGGGCAGAGTGCGTCACGGGCCGCCCCACGCTTCGTACCGGCTTAATCTGGCACCAGCTTCCCCGGGAATATCAGTGGTGGTGTGTGGACGTGTATGGACCAGACGCAGTCACGTAGCATCTCTGTCGCGGTGCTCTAGATGCTGTGCTGCTTCATTCTGGGACGGATGCTGCTGCTGCATTGGACGGGTTAAGGACCCACGTGTGACTCCTCCTTCCCCGGAGACCCCTTTAGGGAGACCCCTCGGAGGGACCCCGCGCCCCGCCCCCGTCCACGCACGGTGTGCCCATCTGCCGGGCCGCACCAAGGTTACCCCGAGGGTCCATGGGCGACCCCAGGCGACCTTCGTCGTACCCCCCTGCAAGAACCTAACTCAGTTACAAGGTAGTGTCCGACCCCGATCCTCCTGCTCCGGCCATTTTCGGCTCCCAAACCGGAGTTCGATCCGATTCTGCGCCCCCCCCGCCCCCACCTCAGTGAACTCGCGGCGTGAGGAATGGGCAGCAGGGGGGAGGTGTCGCGGGATTAAATCATTCCTATTTATGTATCTCCTAGCGAGCGGCGCAGGGCCCGGGGCGCCGCTGGGGGAGGCGGGGCGGAGGCGGGGCGGGGGCGGGGGGATTTACCTGCCCGCCCCGGGGCGGGGGCGGTGGCCGCTTGTTGCTGGGCTGCCAGGGGGCGGGCTGTGGGCGGGGCGGGTAGGGCAGAGGGGTGGGGGAGGGCCCGACCCGCGCCCCCGCCCCCCGGCGCCCGCCCCCCGCCCCCGTCATGTGGAGCGGACGTCACTCGCCTGCACTGTAACCCAAGAAGTGAAAGAGACGGGGACCCACGGCCCAACTTCGCACCGTAACAAAGGCGGGGGTCCGTGCGGGCCGGAGGGGGACTAGCTGGGGAGGGAGCAGGCTGGGAGGGAGGGGTCGGGGAGTGGGGGGCCTGGCCGGGGCGGAGGTCTGCATGGGGCGGGGGCGGGGAGTGGGGGGCCTGGCCCGCGGCGGGGGTCTCCGCTGGGCCGGACGGCCGGGGTCTTGGCGGGGTGGGGGCGGGTCATGGGGGTCTAGCCGGGGTGTGTGTGTGTGGATCTCCGCGGGGCGGGGGCGTGGGGGGGGCCTGGCCGGGGCGGGGGTCTGCGCGGGGCGGGGGCGGGGGGTGGGGGGCCTGGCCCCGGCCGGGATGGGTGGGGAGGGTGTCTCCGCGGGGCCGGGGGGCGGGGGTCTGCGTGGCGGCGCGGGCCGCGCTCCGGGGGCCGAGGCGCGGCTGAGGCCAGGTAATTGGTTTCTATTTTAAACTTCACTTTGTTCTGGCGGAGGTGGGGCGGTGGGAAAGGCGTGGCCCCCGAGCACGATTACATAAGTATTCACACCTGATTCGGTCCGGCCGGGGCACCGCGCGGCTGCGGGTGGGCGGCGCTGGGGCGGCCGCAGGCCGTCCCCGCGAGGGGCTGCGCGCGTGGGTGTGGCGTCCTGCCTGCGTGGCCTCTTCCCGTCCCGGCGGCGAGCGGCCCGCGTGGATGCGGGGGGCTGTTCCTGGAAGCCCAGATGTGCCCGAGGGCGTGGGGCCGGGCCTGCTAGCGGGGTCCACTGCGTAACAAAGGGCAGGGGCTGCGGGACCCAACGGCAAGTCACAAAAGGAACTTTAGACGGTGGTCTTAGTTAAACATGCCACGGAAGGCATTTCCCTCATGAACCTGCCGTTAAGTCTGCAGTCCTGATAAAGATGATTTAAAAACTGGTGGGTCTCCGTCCTGTGGCCGTGTAATAAAATGCCATTGAAGTACTGACCCGAGTGGAAGCAAGGCTGGATAGTCCCCCAGCAGGGTCCTCTCCAGATTATTTTTTAAGCCGCCCTATTAATATGATTGGAGTATTTTGGTTTAGGAATGTAAGTGCTCCTTTAAGGAACTAGGCATGCCTGCTATTTGATAGGATACTTTCTACTGCCGCGTAAAAAAGCTCACTTCATCATTTTATCATTTGTTTGTTTCCTCCTTCATTTTCTCTTACATTCTTTGATTGTGGCGTCAAAATAGCTGTGCTATTTATGTTTACACAGACCCGCTAGAATTAAATATGCCACATGCCTCTGCTGGGCAGGATTGGGAGCTTCCCCCTCTTGCAGGAATTGGGGAGCAAGTTGCGCGAGCTGGCCTGGAGCCTGGCTCTGAGGGCTGGTCACCCGAGGAGGACATCTTTAGTTTCACTAGGCTCCCATGCCATCTTGGAGGGGCCCAGCCAGAAGCAGTCGCAAGCCTCAAGGACTTAGAATGTTGAGGTGCTGAGCCCCAAGCCTGTGGGTCTAGTATTTTTCTTAGTTCAGTAGGAGGACTTTGTTTTCTTAAATTAGCTCATTTGAATATACTGAAACATAGGGGCCACATTAACATTCTAAAAAAATAACAGTCCCAAGGGATGTGTAATAAAACCAGCCGGAGAGAGAGTGGGAATGTCTAAGATGAAACAAAGCATCAAAGCAGCATTTGTGGTAGGTGTGGAGTTCAGCGGGGAGAGAGAAGTTTTGCTTATTTTTATTTCTGAAAGCTTTTGCCAGAGTCCTCTTTCCCAAGTGGCCTAGTAACTGAGAGATACCAGATCAAGAACTTTGCCTTGTGTGACTGATACTCGTTGCTGGCGAGTAGAGTTTACATCTTTGGTGTTAATCCCATTGTTACTGGTAAACAGCCTTTAGAGTTGACTGGACAATTGAGAGATTCAGATTTTCCTGGAACTTTGAAGTCCTATGTGTCTTAACTTTGGAGGATGTTGTCCCAGAGACCTTCCAGGAGGAAAGAGAATGAGAGATGTTTTTGAAAGCTGGCCAATGGGAAAAGCATGTTGTTTCCATGTCCATAAATTGAACTTTACCTTCATTTATCTTAATTGCTCCTACATGAAGATATTTGAGTTTTATAGGTGACCCATTTGATGTGGATGTTGTGTCGCAACAATTATGTGGAAAAGAAAAGAGACTTCTTTAGAGGATACTTGAGAATGAGGTATGCTCTCCCAGATGGTTTTCAGTCTTACCAAATAGGGAAAAGTGGTAATGTGACCGAGGACGTGGAGTAGCGTTTAGTCATGGACTGTTCTTGAAAAACCAGCACTCAGTTTAATGGGTCATTGTGGATTTTTATGTATTCATTTTCCAGGATACCTAGTGGTCTTATTTGTAATTTACCAGAAGGAATCTTTTAAACAGGCATTTTGTGGGAGTGGCTCTATGTCTGGCTGGGGATTGTGTGTAGAGTTTCAGGGGCATTATACCTTAATGTCCTAGAATGGGAGACCCGGAGTACAGGCTGGTTACATCCAGCACGAAGGAGCTTGTCCAAATGCTTGCGCTTTTCTTTTATAATGTGCTTGTTTTCACTGTTCAAGACAGGACGCTATTTTGGGTTTTATTCCATTTTCAACCTCGGAGAACAGGGCAAGTGTTAATTATATAATTAAAAGTGGTATTTTGCTTGTAACTAGGTTTCTAACTGAATAAAGCATCTGTATTAAAGGTGCAGGAAACAGAACTTTTTCGTCGGTGTTTGAAGGCCAAATTTAGCTGGAGACATCCAGACTTTCTCAAGGGCATGGACTGAAGCAGGAGTAAGAGACATAATGGAAGAAAGCAAAAGAAAGTTACATTCATTTGATTACATATCTGCATTTTAAATATTTGAATATAGAAGTAACATTCCTTCCTCAAAGGCAGACATCTTATGGGCTGTGTTTATACATTTCAGTGCTTGCATAGAGCTCTTCTGACACGATCAAGTAGTTCTTTCAGAAGTGCATCTCTTTGCTGCCCTCACCCCTCCCCCTCAAAAGGTCCAGAGGCTGTGGGAAAAGTTTAATTAGCTCTCCTCTTCCTGACCGAAGTCCAGAGAGAGCTAGGGGCCGTGCGACACCCTGGCCCAGCTGAGTGCGCCTGAGCGGCCCTGACCCTCGGTGGACTCCTGCTTTGTGCTTGCACTGACCGCTGAACTAGCAGTCAGTACGTAGACCTTCCTGGATTGCTTACCGCTTGGCACCTTGGACCCTTGCTTCCAGAATTAGTGATGTCCAAACGTGCAGAGTGATTGTGTCACTTTGGCTCCCAGACCATGACTCCGTGGATAGGAAATGCCATGCCTTATGGCTTTGCAGTTTTCAGGTGAGGTGCAGAGTCCGGACGTGGGTGGTTCCGAGGTCTGATCAGACTGCATCTACCCGTATGTTGTGGGGGTAGATAGCAGGCCGGAGCGTCTAGAAGGCAGGTGTAAATGTCGGCTGCAGACAGGTGTCGGTGGGCTGCCATTCAGCTGGCCCAGGAGTTTGGGTACCAGCAAGTCTTCACCTCCTGCTCTGTGCTTGGCTTGGTGCTAACTGGTGGCATGGGCCAAGCGGTGTGACTGAGACCCTCTTCTCCTTCCTGTCCTGTCCTTCCTCTGGGGCTCTCACCGCTAGCCTTTCCACCCGATGGCCAACGGCCAACAGAGTGTTGGCGGCAGCCTGTTACGGGTCTGAATGCGTCTCAGGGCCACGTGAGTAACAGCATTTTTTGGATTCAGGCCTTGGCCTCAGTTCTCACTGGTCCCAGAAATAAGGGAGTTTGGGGTGGGAGAGGTGGGACATTTCTCTTTGTTGGAGGGGTGACCTCTGCCCGGAGTGGGTTGAGACCCCCCCCCCCACCTTTCTCACCAGAGTAGAGTGAGTGAGTTAGGGGTGGGTGGGGATACGGGACATCCTCTTTATCATAGGACTCTAGCTGGGATTATCTTAGAGTTCTCAGGAGTATTGGTGATGTCACAAACCCATTTTAAGAAAGGAATCACATCAGATGTTTATTTATGAAGAATTTGCTAATAAAATTAACCTTACGGGAAGAATAAAGAACAACTTTCACTATGAATTTAAAATGTCTCATCCAGTTCTTTAAAATGCATGTTTGTTTTAAAATTAATTTTCTTCGGCAGAGGACTATTTTAGGGGTATGACTTTAATAGCTGTGGGAGGATGCATGTACGGGCCCTATAAATGCATTGCTTGTATTTGAAATTTGTACCCCCCACTAAGGTATATCAAGTATATTTTAGACAGACTGGTAAAAATTAGCAGTTGCAACTGTCCGTTTTGTGTATTCCTTATCCCTTGCATCTGGCTACACGTGATTTGAACAGCTGAAGCTTTTCTTTCCAAAGCTGGAGCTGGTTGTCATATTTATGTCCAGAATGAGATGTTTTCCAGCGGCATACGTTCGAATTGTAAAGAAGTGTAATTTTGTGGCTCTCAACGTTCCTTAAAAGTAGTTCTCCAAAAAGATCTGGTCTTTATTTATTCTTCGAATCCTCTGGTACTGAAAATCACAAAGCAGGAGTAATTAGAAATGCAACTACTTTGAGAACGTAAACATGTAAACAGATGTAAAGTAATGAATAAAACACCACCCGGGAATAGAAAAAATAAATCATTTAGAAACTATATTGGGTTTAGATACATTTTACTGTTTATTTCAAATATGAGTTCATTCTGGTAGATTTTTTTTCTTTCTGGGTGTTTGTGTGTGTGTGTGTGTGTGTATTTGGTCAAGAATTTAATCAAGTTGTTTAATCGAAATTTCAGGGATAGGTATTATATGTGATTGTGAAGTTCAGACAGTTCCTCAGTGGCGTGCTGAACACAGGGTGAGATTTTTAATATATTTTATTTCAAGACAAAATTAATCTGGCGTGTTATTCCTTCAGAAGCAGGTAGACTGGTCTCTTGTGGATCTGACACCCCGGGGAGTTGCTGATGTCAGCTCAGCCTTTGGATACAGCTGTCCTGTTATTTTCTTGCTCATTTAGGGGATGGTGAGCTTAGGCTAACATGTGGTGTTAGCTTTCAGGACATCGTTAAAGAGAGACTCTTAAATGAGGTTCTCTGTTAAAACTCTGCAGTTTTTCCCAAATAGTCCTTAAGGATTAAAATAGAATTTTCAGCATTATTTAGCAACACTTGGAAACCCCTGTCTTCAGCTCTTCCCATGTTAAAGTAAAGGGTATTTGTTTAGGAATTTTCCCCTTTGTTTCAGAAAAGGGCAACATGTGTCTGTCTTTGCCATATGGCACTATTTAACCTATATTGCTCAAGCTGACTTGGCATGGTGTTAGGCATTGATTGATTTCAGCGTTCGAGAATGTTCTTTGAAATTTAGTGCAGTGAAGAATGCATCCAAAGTGGTGTGGAGAGGCTGCTCCTGGCTTTAGCAGCTTCCTGTTCGATTGACGTGAAAGGGTAGTGAGCAAGTATCGCTTCTTTCTTTCCTGAAATAATTTTTGTGGGAAATAGTTTGATATTAAATGTTGACTGATTGTGTCAATTCAGGGAAATACAGAGCCCAGTGGGAGTAGTTAAAACTTCTGTGGGTTGCAAATAGGCTGATACTCCCTGTTTAGTTCCTGATTATTTCAGTGATTTTAAGCTAGACCTAAAAAATGTGTTTCCCCCCCCCCCAAAGACTTGGCTATTTTTTTTTTTTAAATGGATGGTCGGATCAATCAACAGATGGACAATCCCGTTTCATAGTTTAAACTTCTGTGGTGCTGTTTTGGAATGATCTAGAGGCAGAACAGAGATGCTTTCACTTAGTGATTTGTTTACACATACTGCTTTTGAATTTTTGGATAGTCTTGGGTTTAATTCACCAGAGTGGCTTCTTAGGCGACATCCCGGGAATTTATGAACAGGGAACAGCATGAAGATTGTGCTTCCATTGTTAGCGTCCGGAGCTAACGCGTCTCTCGGTACCCCTCTCGTTGAATCTGTCTCCTTAGCTTTCATCGTACTGTTTTTCCCTGTTTTAAGGGAAGAAATAAACACGTTTATACTCTGTGTGTGTGTGTGTGTGAGTGTGTCCGCGCGTGCGGCGTCAGAGCTGGGCATCTGTGGGCAGGAAGGCGGGCCTGGGTGTCACCTCATAGCATTGCAGCTGCGTGCGCGAACACCGCTTTTGGTGATGCATAATTTATATTGACATTATCAGTGACACGGGGAGGACATTTTTATACCAGTTTGAGAAAATATCATCATTCACATTGATAATCATATTCCCACCAGATTTAGATTCATCATACCAAAGCTTTTCATGTCTTTAGCGTGACCATTAGCATAATGACGATAATTTGTCCCTTTGAGTAATACCACGCGTAATTTACATTAGTGTTATTCTGATGAGTACAGCGCAGCCCAGGTGTTCAAGGGCCGTCCTGATTCCAAAAATGGCTTTTTACTTTTTAAAGTAAGAGGCGAGGAAGATGATCTTCGTCCTAAAGCCAACTTAAAAAACATGACTGGTAGTAAATAAGTGAATTCCTCACATAAAAGTCCTTGCCATAGCAACGTAAACTTGGGGACAATTCTGTGGAGTCGTGGGATTAGTGGTTTAGCGGTAGGATTAAAATTGGCCTCCGTAAATTACCCTGGTGACAGAAAAGCAGAATCTGTTAATGGTTTTACAGGAAGATTGGCTTCTCCGTTGTTCTAGATTGATGACAGATCACGGGCTGCTGACACTCTGAACTTTGGGAAGGAAGGTTAATTTTTCTAACAGCTATGCAGTTTTAAGTGTCTGTAGGAATTGGTTAAAAAAGGAGGTTACTGCAGTTCGGATTTGGGATTTGGTTGGAGATGATGTGCAGTCCGTGTTTGAGTTTGGCTGCAAACGGTAGAAGGGCAGTCGTCTGCGTGCATTTCAAGCAGTCATATCGTGAGGTCTTCCGACTGTCTATGGACATAATAGGCCATTTTGGAAAGGGTGGTAGGTCTTCTGGGCCACAAAGGCACCTTTTAGAAGCTTACGGGGTGGTGGTTGATGAAGCTGCACCTCCTCGGCTGGAGGAGAGTTCACGTGGCTCCTCACTCCAGGGTATGGTTTCCATCTCGGTTAGGAGCGTGAGCGTTAAATCAATTCTATAGAATGACTGTGAAGGAAAACGTTTACTTTCATGACTGTTTACCTTTCTTTGTAAATTTATGTTATTTCTGTTTGGGCTTGTTTTAGAAGTTTCATATTGAGGGTTATATATGTGTTATAATTGGTAGGAAACTTGGAGGTGGTTTGGGGTGGATCCTGACATTTTATGGGAACTGAAACGCGGATGGATTTAGTGGTTCAGCCCTGGCCACGGCCATAGAGCAGAGCTCAAACAGGTTCCGGGATTCCCAGTTCCCAGTACGCGCTGGAGGTACACAGCAAGGGGAGGTAGACGCAAGCCCACTTTCGAGGTGACCTTATTGCGAGCTCATTTAGTGCTGCAGAGTGTAGACCCGGCAAGTGATGGGGTATTTAGGACTGTGGATAGTATACTTCCCCACTTCAATTTTACCTTCTGAGGCTCAGCTCTAGCCCCAAAGAGAAGAAAAAATATGGGCTAAATGTTTGCGTCTCTCAGTGGGGATAGCGTGTTAGTGTGAGAACTGGACGGGTCATCCCATTCCAAGGTTCCTGCAGCACTGCCGAGCTCAGACAAGGAGGGAAGGCCAGGTCACCAAAGACCCAGTGGCTGTTTGCACAGTTTCCAGCTCAGCGAGGGGCCAGGGTATAGATTTTCTTGGGAAATCCAGTGGTAGCACCAATAATAACATCCCTTTTTGTGAGACAGTAACTATAGAAAGTAAATGACAAGCATGGGGTAGAAAACCCTAAAAGAAAAAAAAAGAAGCCACCAGAAATTTCAGGGAAAGGGATCAGAGAAGACACATGATAGTTGCTGAGAGACCACCGGTTTCTCCTGGGCATTCTGTCCTAAACTGCAGCAGACGGTGGAGCGCAGGAGTGCTGGAGTGGGCATCTGCATGGTGGGTGCTCTGAGAGACAGGGCCGGGGACCGCAGACGCCCGGGGGGCACTGCTAGCTGGGGTGGGGTAGGCAGTGGAGCACCTCGCCTTCCGCACATCCTTGGTGCCTGTGGGCAACATGGCAACTGAGAGAAAGGAAGGTGGGCACAGGAGTGAGCCAAATGCAGGGAGACATTCATTTCCCTGTCCTCTCTCCGATGGCAGATGAGGCGTGAGGCCACACATGGCGGCCTGTGGTCCTGGCTGGCTGGTGTCTGGTCTGCTCCTGGTTGCTAAATGGGCTCCGGCAGACTATTACCAGTTTGTGGAGAGGTCTCCCTCCCCTCCGCCAGCCTTGGTTAACTCGGGAGCTGGGCCAGGACGCCGCGAATTTTACTTCATTATGCAGGAGCTGCTTAGAAAGCCTACCCGCTTTTGCTTTCTCCAGGTGAGCAAACAGGGCTGATGTTCTAGGTTTTCACTTCAGAGGAAAAATCAGGAAGTTGAGACCCCAATTTAGAATCTGTTTTTCCTTTTCTGAAGAAGATAGTACTGAATACTTTTTCATTATTTACCAAAAACTATACCCTAGGTAGTTTGCTGCCTTTCTAGAATTTTTTATAATATATTATGTCCAACATAAACTCAGAATTGCATAGATCTGTTTGATCAGTGTTTTACTTTATGGACGTCATCCCTTGTGTGAGAATTTTTGCAGGCTTGTTTGAGTATCTGGTAATTGAAATCTTGTTATTTATATGTTGGCAGTAAGAGTTTGCTGGTTTATACGCATCTCATTCCATAAACAAGACGAGGAGTACCTGGGTCACATGTTAAATATATAGTGAAACATTAATAAAAATCAAGAACAAGGAAATGAAATAATAGACCTCAATGAGGGGAAAATAGGATTGTATATCCAGATCACAACGGTCTTTCCAGTAGGTATACTGGAACCAGAATTTAGAATCTGAGCTTTCTGGTGACAAAAACAAGGAGTGAAACATGCCATTTATATGTTGAATTGATGACAAGGGCAAAACTCATCAATTCTCCTGTGGAAGGAAAGCCTCTTTTAGCCCAAACACTAAAGGAAACTTTTTTACGTTGATTCTGATATTGGCTGTTTTTATACAGGGTATGTTTTTTTTTTTTTAATGTGGACAGTGTCTTCAGTGATATTCTTGTGGTCAGTGCGTAGTGCCTTTTGGAAGGTTGTTCTCGTAGTGGCTGTTACAGAGAACCGGTGGCACAATGACAAAGTCCAAGGCACTGGGAGCTGTTTTTTGAATCACCATGAAAATATGATCCAAGTTACTGAGTATTACAGTTTCCCGTTATATTAGAAGTTTAATTTTTATTTCTAATGTCTTATTATAGACTTGAATCAAATTTGGTGAATGCCTGAATAAGCAGCCCCCCAAATAAATAGCTCATAAGTGCTCTGTTAAGCCTCATTTCCTTTCCACAAACATTGATCACAGGCCCATGGTGAGCAAGGGAGTGGCCCACATTCCTTATGGTATTCATAACAGGAGCTAGGGAGTCCTTTTAGCCCCTGTTCCCCCAGGAGCATGCTGAGACCCACGCAGGTGACTTGGTCAAAGCCCCATAGCTGGGCTATCTCAGTAGACCTCTTTTGGGCAGTCACCTTGAGTTTATAACCTTCCTCATGCTTGTTTAAAAAGCGTGTGGTTGGTCTGAGCCATCTGGAATTGTATCTCTGTAGAGATAGATCACTCTATGGAGGACCAGTCCCCCACCCTCCAAGCTCCTTCGCCTTCTAGATGGCTGGGGTTACCCAGGAACCACTGCAGAGAAGCTGGGAGCCAGTGTGTAGGTCCCATGAGTGGGACCCGGCTGCCCGAGCCTTTGGGGACTTAGAACATGGCAGACTCAGTATGTCATCATATCTGCTCTGAGGACAAAGATTTTGAGTCATCCATCAGGAAGGAGAAATTCAGAGGGTGGTCTGAGCATTCGAAGCAGGGAAGCTCCTGCACCAGCCCCCAGCGGTTCCAGCCAGCTGGTGGGGCTCCCCTTGCCTGTTCCCCAGGTCAGCTTCGGAAGGGGACGTGCCGTTGGAGCCCGCGGGGGCTTGAGCCCAACCCTTCCGAGCCTTGGAAACTAGAGGCCTGTATTTACAAGACCGCAGGGCAGGGGTCGGCAGACGTTTTCTGTGAAGGGCCAGATATTAGATATTTCGGGCCCTGTGGGCCAGCTCTTTTCTGTTGTAGCTGCTCTGTCTTGTAGTGCAGAGACCGCCCTGGACGGCAAGTCAGCACATAAAGAAGCTTTATTTATGGACACTGAAACTTGACATTCCTATGATTTTATGTGTCACAAATTGTTATTCTTCTTTTGGTTTTTTTCCAACCACTTAAGAATGTAAAAAACATTCTTAGCCCACAAGCCATACAAAAACAGGTGGTGGGCAGGATTTGGCCCGGGGCCGCTGTGCGCGCTGACAGAGCCCGGACGGCGCGGCCCGATGGAATTATGATGCATCTGTCGTTCCAGAGTTTCCAGTAACCACACGAGAAAGGTTAAAGAAATGGATAAAATCACGTTAATTTGTCTTATATAACCCAATCTGTACAAATTGTTACTTGAACCTGTAAAGGACATAAAAATTATTACTGAGATATTTTTTGTTCTGCTTTTACCCCGAGTCTTGGAAATCGGGCGTGTGTTTAACCCAGCTCATCCGCGTTTGGACTAGCCCCATTTGGCTACCACGTAGGATGGTGCAGCTGTGGGGGGCGACCCGCTCCGCCCTCAACCACGGCCAGTTGCTGAGGTGAGTCAGAAATCTTCACTCTGAAAGCTCAGCTGTTTTTCCGCAAGGACACTAAGGGAAGATGCTCTGGGAATGTCTGTCAAATCCTAGCAGTTTAACGAAAGGAAGAAAGGTCGTTTGTCATCACTCTCAAGACCTGTGCCAGGAACCAGATAGTGGTGGTGGGGCGCTGGGGGCTGAGGGGTACGTCCCGCGGGGGGCAGCAAGGATGGCCAGGAGGCTGGGGCCTGGCCCCGCAGCGTGTCCCTCTGTCGGTCCCCGGTATTTCACCGAGTGTGCTCTTGGGGGGACAGCGTGCTGTGTGTGGGTGTTCTCCCGTGTTCCTGCACGGTCTGATTAGACCCCCGTCGGGGATACGGCGTCTCACTGTTGTGTCAAAGGGAGTTTTGGTGTGAGGCGATGGAGCCTCGAATCCAGGATCCGGCAGTGACTAGTGGCCAGCGACAGAGCCTCGGTGTGCCTTCACTTCTTCATCTGTGAAGCGGGACGAGATGCTGGCCTTTCCCAAGGCCCAGCAGAGGGGGTGTGCGGTGCGTGACCCAGCTCCCGTCAAGACTCACCAGTTACAGAGTGGACTAAATAAGAGATAAGCCTGCTTACCCTGAGACTTTCAGAAGGCAGACGGAAGATTGTCATGGTTTGAGTTCATTTTCTGTCTCCTCTAGCGATAATTTTACATCCAGCATATCAACTGTGTGAGCGACTTGGTTCTTCCCACTTTCTGTACATCAAAAAACATCATCTGTTGTTGTTTTTCTTTTTTTTAGAAAAGAGATAATTATTTTATTCAATTAGGTAGATGTTATTTATATTGCCCCGTAAGATTTAAACCTGTTTTATCATAATTTGCCACATTTTAGTCTTGTTAACCCCACAGTTTAAAAAGCAAATTTATAAAATGTGGCATGGATTCGCTGCTTGGGCTTACGGTGCATCTGGAGTGAGAGCCCAGCTGATTCGTCATGTTGTCATTCATTGGTGTAGTGAGAGCGTATCCACCGAATGCGTTCCTGCGGAGGGCAGACTGTTTCACTAAGACGATGGTTCTGCAGCGCACCCCCACCGTCCTGGTCGGTCCCCTTGCTCCCCCGAGCCCCTGATGGGGTAGGAGTCCCTGCACTTGGGGCTCTGCACCAGAGCTTACCAAAGTAAAATAAAGCGCCTCGCGGAGAGGCAACGCTTTTTTTCTTAGGAAGGGATCTGGAACAAATATATTCAATTAGTCCTTTTTAAATAGGTCATTTAAATATAATAATGTTAATGATAATAAAAATGAATATTTCCCTCTGAAATGGGTAGCAAGAATGGTTCAGAAGAGCTGTTTCTCGGAAGAAAGAAGTCATTCACTCAAAGCAAACGGATCTCCTGTAAGAGGATGCTTCTCTTTAAGGGCATGGAGGTGAGACGCTGCGTCCTGCGTTTTCGGTCCTTCCTTCCGACAGTCCGTTTGGAGTATGATTCCTGTGTCCTGTGCTCCTGGTGGGAGTTCAGGCGAGTACCGAGAGGACTGCGACGTCCCAGCCCTGAGGGACTGCACAACAAGCCATTCTGTGAGGGCTGGCCGGTGTCTTTTTTGGGGGGGGGAGGGGAAGGGTAAGGGGTTGACAAGTGCGAAGTTGCAGGAGGATGTTGGCATACTTATCATGTGCCACACGTAGGCACAAAACCCTGCCTTGTGAGGAGGCAGAGCTAAGCTGGTGTTTATCCCCAGGTGTCCTAAGATGGCTGTTCGATTTGCTTATTCCATTTTGTCACATTTTCAAGGTGAGGCACAGTTAAATTGCTTCGTCATTCTGGGGCCGGTCCTGTTCTTCGTGGCTTACCTATTGTTCCTTGCCTGCAAATCCAGACATTCAGGTCAGCGCGTTTATTATTTTGACTGAGGGTCAAGTTCCATTTCTTGTCCTATCAATCACAGAAATGCTTCTTTTGATAGTTAAATGTTGTTGAGGCACACTAGGATTCTATTTACTATCTTGTGTGTGAATAGCAGTATCAAAGTTAAGAAAACTTAATACTTTAAAAAAAAATAAGACCGACCAGCAGTCAGGTGGAATAACAAAGTCCAAGTCTACATTGTTCCACTGTGATAAAAAGTGCTACTTATCTGTTTCTGTTTCAGAGGCCCAGCAGAAGAGTGCTTTGGGTGTGTGCAAATTTAGGCAAAGGGGTATTTCCGCCCACAGGAGAAATGTAAGTCTTCACTGTTAGGATCACCATTTGCTAGTGTGCGGACCTAAAATTCTTTTAAAGGTTTTGCGAATGCACATGCATCTCGGTGAGTTAGATTTTATAAGTGGACCCTTATCTTGAAAACGATTAAAGCCTCCATAGCTGGTCAACCCCTCTTGGCCATGCATCTGGGGGCTCAAGAGCTTAGGCAGTTTCTACCCAGTCATGTGAAATTTATGTGTGTTCGCTTGCCTGAGGATCTGCTGGGTTGGATGGGATTTCAGTATCGCGATAAAGCCTTCTGATTAAAACACCCTTTCTTAGATGAACCATGGCTGGTTTTGGAGGTTGGTGAATAGATACAGAACTATAGGCTTACATGGAATCACTGAGGGCAGAGTTTCTTTTATATTTATTTGGAAGTCACTTTGTTTAATTCACTTTAAGAAGTCTGAGGTTGGAGGGCGCCTGGGTGGCTCAGTCGTTAAGCGTCTGCCTTTGGCTCAGGTCATGATCCCAGGTTCCTGGGATCGAGCCCCACATTGGGCTCCCGGCTCAGTGGGAGGCCTGCTTCTCCCTCTCCCACTCCCCCTGCTTGTGTTCCTGCTCTCGCTCTCTCTCTGACAAATAAATAAATAAAAAATCTTAAAAAAAAAAAGAAGTCTGAGGTTGGAGCTAAGGATATGGGACTACATCCTACTTTGAGTTGTCAGGGACTGCAGCGGGCTGGGAGCAGGTGCGGTTCCTTTCCGTAATCCTGTGATGCTGATTTTGTGTCTTCTGGAGAAGTCCCTTTGCTGGCAAAGCCTTGATCTAAACATTATTATTCCAGGGAATTAATAGGAAGCTACACGTTAATTATTTAATTACACAGAATTAAATATTGACAACTGGTACCCAATGTCTTACACTATTTCTCTTGCATTAGGGGATGAAGAGAGACATAAGCGCTTTGCTTTTAAGATACATACAGAGATTTAAATAAATAAGTTACATAGAAGTCCACAAAATGGTATGAAGATGCATACTTTCCCTTTAGTGCTGTGAAGGGGGCGTGGGGTGGGCGGTGTGGAATTCACAGCAGGTAACACATTACTTGATTTCTCACAACGCATTTGAGCAATTTAGTTAGAGCCAAAAATGTAGGGTAGTGTTCTGCTTGCCCAAATTAAACTATATTTTTGAAGATAATTATACAAAATGCATAGTTTGGAGACTACAAAGTTTTCATCATTTTTGCCTTCAGGATATTTACAACTTAAAGAGGAAATTGAATTTTGAGAAACAAGAATATGTTAGCCATTTCACAGCGCAGATGATTTTATTGTGTGCCAGTTACTGTTATTGAGTGGCTTCTCTGTGGTCAGCACGGTCTTAGGGCTTGAAATACATGAGCTTAATAAATGTATTAAGATTTTTAATATATAGACTTCAATTTAAAACATTAAAATGGGGCCATATGTGAGTTTTTCTGCAACTCATTTTTTTTTTTTTTGAAGATTTTATTTATTTGACAGAGAGAGACACAGCAAGAGAGGGAACGCAAGCAGGGGGAGTGGGAGAGGGAGAAGCAGGCGTCCCGCTGAGCAGGGAGCCTGATGCGGGGCTCGATCCCAGGACCCTGAGCTGAAGGCAGACGCTTAACGACTGAGCCACCCAGGCGCCCCTGCAACTCATTTTTTTAACGGTTTATTTATTTGAGAGAGAGAGAGCTTGTGAGCACATGCATGAGCGGGGGGAGGGGCAGAGGGAGAGGGAGAGAGAGAGAATCCTCAAGCAGTCTCTGTGCTGAGCCCAGAGCCCAACCTGGGGCTCGGTCCCAGGATCCTGAAATCATGACCTGAGCCGAAATCAGGAGTCCAGCATTTAACCGACTGAGCCACCCAGGCACCCCTTCACTCATTTTTTTTTTGTATAGCATCACAACTTATTCTTTTCAAGGGATGTGTAGAGTGCAGTTCTTTGCACACACCATACTGATTTCCAAATGCCCGGTGCCCAGTGTGGCCCAGCTCTGACCCATCCGAGTGGGCTGTGCTGTGTGGAGCCAGAAGGGACAGCCAGCACCCACCAGCTGGACGTCTGCCGGAGCAAGCTGCCCCTCCTATGTCCTCTCCCCTGTTGCTGGACATTTGCATTGCTCCCATTCTTTCCTAGGATGCAGGAAACCTCTCTGATAATACAGTTTTGTGTACTTGGGGGAATATTTCTTTAGGATCAGTTCCCTGGGGTGGAATTTTGGTCAAGAAGGGGCATTTCATTTCATTTTATTTTTTTTAGTAAGCTCTGTGCCCACTGTGGGGCTTCAACTCACAACCCCAAGACCAAGAGTCGCGCGTTCTACTGCATAAGCCAGTCAGGCTCGCCAAGAAGGGGCATTTTAATTGATATTGTCAGATTTCTCAACAAAGATCAGAATGCCATTTTCCATCAGTGTGAGTGATGGCTTTCTCTTTGTTGGCGCTTGATCTTATCAGTCTTTTAAGTCTTGGCCAACTTGATTAGGTAAATATCTTGTGATAAAAAATTTAAGTATGTTGAGCATTTCTTCATGTTTGCTGATCATTTTATTTCTCCTTTGAATTGCCTGCTTATTTTCTTGGTCAGTTTTCCACCGGGTTATCCACACTTTGTTGCTTTATTAGGACAGTAGCCTTGTGCTTTGTGCTGCAAGTATCTTTGATTATCCCTTTTATAGCTTACACTCTACGTAAATTTCTTCTGCTCCAGCAGCATTGAAATAGCCCCCATCTGAGTTGTTTCTCAAAAGATGTGTGAATTTGACTGATTTTCTTGCATTGGAGTTGCTAGAGGAATATAACAGATCTTTTGATTTTTTTTTTTTTTTAAGATTTTATTTATTAGAGAGAGAGCACAAATAGGCAGAGAGGCAGGCAGAGGGAGAGGGAGAAGCAGACTCTCCCCTGAGCAGGGAGCCTCACGTGGGACTCGATCCCAGGACCCTGGGATCATGACCCGAGCCCAAGGCAGACGCTTAACCGACTGAGCCACTCAGGCACCCCCAGATCTTTTGATTTCTCACATGATTATTGGTCTGGTTACTTTTTCTGTCGACTCCTGAGTAAGTGTTGAACGTTTATATTTTACTAGAAAATCAGGCATTTCTTTCATCCGTCTTATCAAATGTATTCACCCAGAGTTTTGAAAAACTTTGTAGTATTTTAGTTTTCATTCTTTTGTTGGTCCTTACACCTAATTCCCCCAAATCCTGCCTTTTTAAAATGTCTAAATTAGGTTGGCTAGTCATTTAACTCCTTCACTGGGCTTATCGGAAGGATAGTTATTGATTTTATTTATCAGTTTTACTGTTTTTTTTTTCCTTATTGCTACTTTTTAAAATTCAAATTTAAGAGGTTTCTGTAAGAGGTTACTTTTTGAATTGAGTGTTTCATTTGTATATTTTCTTTATTTTTAATTGCTGTAGCTAAACCTTTAGCTTTCTTTGTGTCCCAGAGATTTTGACACAGATTAGTTTCAGGAGAGGTTTTGGGTTTGAGCCTGATTGTACCAGCCATGGCGTTGTTACGGAGACGTCAAAATTTTCCAAACGGCTGCACTTCTGTTAGTTTTGGTTTTGCTCTTACTTGCTGGTGTTTGGTGTCGTGGTACCGTGTCATTCTGGCGCTCATGAGCTCGATGCTGCCGAGTGATGGGACCCTCTGAGGCCCTCTTTGTGCTGGCAGGGGTCCCCCTGTGCTCCTGCTCCTCTGGCAGAGCGGCGAGTGTGGGGGCGGAGCCTACAGAACAGGTGCACCTTCCTCTTCGCTTCGGGTCCTCTATTATTTTTCCTTTTAAATCCGGGTTTTAGAGAGTTGTGTCATCTCTCCCACATCTATTTTCTCCTGCGGGTCTTTCCATATACTCACTGGGATGTGTGTTTTAGATATTTTATTCTGTGTTATTTGACTTACAGCTTTTAGACCACTGTCATCCTTGTGCTTTTTTTTATCCCTTAATAAATATGACTTTTGTGCCATGCAGGGCCTTTTTAAACCGTGAATTAAACTTCTAATGATAGTCTCATTTTCACTGTTGCTCTCGTTTGCATTTTTCTGGTGTAGTTTGTCTCCATGCCTGACTTTTGTTGTGTGTCCCGTAGTTTTCGGGGTCTCTTTAGAGAGTATGTGTTAGATTTTTGTTTTTCACCCTATCATGGAGTCTTCCTTAATAAATTTGTTCCGTTTATAATTTTCCTGGAACAGATGTCCTCTTTTCTAATTAAAAAAAAAAGTTTTATCTTCTTTATGCTTTCTTCTTTTTCCCTTTATTTTCTGTTCATTGATCTGTGGATTATGTTTCCTTTAATTCTTGAAGTCAGGAGGAAGCCTGCAGAAAGTCCAATGTTTTTAGTTATGCTGGTGGTTATATTTATAACTTTTGCTTAACCCGTGTTTCTCAATTTATCAAGTTTAGTAACCATATAATTGGACTTCCTCTTTGGCAAAGATGAAGAAATGAGTTACTTCTATTACCTTCCTCCTCTTTCTCCATCTCCTCCCCTCTCCCCATGTCGCTCTTGCAATTCCTTTTTGGGATGTTGTTTTAGTCTAGTGTTGCTCATTTATTATTTTTACATTATTTTACTTCAAGACATGTAAGAATTACATGTTTATTTTCTGTGTGGATCGCAGTTACTTAGGCTTGATTATATTTATACTTCTGTGCTTATTGGGTGTAGTGATAATTGTCAGACTTCTTTCATTCTTATTTTTTCTGAGTTCTTTGAGTCATCTTTTATTTGGCCCAGTTGCCTTTCCAAGTAGATTATAAAGGACGTGTTGGTGAGGACGCTAGAACCCTGAGCAGGGAAGGGGGTGATGGATGAGAACCAAGCCCGGGAGAAGTTTGGTATTGCTGGAACCTTGAGGTGTGCATGTGTGTGCAAGCATGTGTGTATGCACGTGCAAACACGTATGTGCACGTGCATGTGTGCAGCCGTGTGCAAGCATGTGTGTATGCATGTGCAAACACACATGTGCACGTGTATGTGCGCAAGCACGTGTGTATGCATGTACAAACACGTATGTGCACGTGCATGTGTGCAGGCGTGTGCAAGCGTGTTCATGCATGTGCAAACACGTATGGACATGTATGTGTGCAAGCATGTGTGTGTGCATGTGCAAACACGTATGTGCACGTGCATGTGTGCAGGCGCGTGCAAGCGTGTTCATGCATGTGCAAACACATATGCACGTGTATGTGTGTGCAAGCATGTGTGTATGCATGTGCAAACACATATGTGCATGTGTATGTGTGCAGGTGTGCAAGTGTGTGTATGCATGTGCAAACGTACGTGCACGTGCATGTGTAAGCATGTGTGTATGCACGTGCAAACACGTATGTGCACATGCACGTGTGCAGGTGTGTGCAAGCATGTGTATGCATGTGTGTGCACGTATGTGCATGTGTGATGGATGGCGGGTAGCCAAGGGGCGATGTTTCAGAGGTCATTGTGGGCAAATAATCATGACTCTGGATCATCTGGAAGACTTTGGGCTCTGTCCAAAAGGCAGTGGATGTTAGAGGCGCTGTCCCCAGTGGGCGGAGTGTGTTCTGCATGACCCCTCAGTGGCCTGCTGCAGGGGGCTCCCCAGTGCGGAAACTGAAGAAGGGGCGTGTTCAGGGCAGATGATCCAAGGAGGCTGGTGCCTGGGGCTAGTCCAGAGGCCGAGAGGCAGGGGAAGAGGGGCCGAAAGCGAGTGGTTCCCATCGGAAGGTGAAGTCCTGGGGAGCTGGCCATGAACCAGATGCTGTGAGGCTGGGGGAGGCCCGCATGGACCCTGGATCTCCATGTGCACCTGTAGGAACAGTGATGCCCTCACCAGGTAGGTGGCCCTGTGGGAGGAGGCCATGGGCGGAGATGCGGTGAGCGTGGGGCTGGGAGACGCAGGCCTGGTGTCCTGGGCTGGCCCTGGCGGCGCCCTCTCCTGGACGGGGGTTACAGGCCACCTTCCAAAGCCTGGCAGGGCTGCCGGGTGCTGGACCAGGACTCGGGAGCCCTGGTGGACTTGGGGATCTCCTGTCAAATTCTATCCCACGAAAGAGATGAGGCCACTGAGCCGTTGCAGGAAGAGGCCTGGGTGCCAGCAAGGCCTGGCCTGCGCCCCCGCGGAACTGGCTGTCCAGCCAGGAAAGCCTTGCAGGCTGCCCATTACCAGGTGTTCATTTCCCTGCGGAAACAGTACAGGCCACGGATTCAGATGACACGTCCGAGGCCACACATCCAGTCCTGGGGCGTGGGAGTAAGGCCCCGGGAGAGCTGCGGCCAGAAGTGATGGGAGAGGTGCAGCCCGACCTCGCCGTGGCCCTGGGCAGTGGCCGGGGACTCCTTCCTTCCGAGTCCTGAGGGTTGAGGATTTGGTGAATGTAATAGTATGTGGACTGACAATACGTCGTGCATTCTGCTAACTTTTTCTTTAATAAGAGTTTTTAATAGTATTCTTTTTCCTGTTTCTTATTTCTTCTGGCCAGTAGATTGATTAGGAATAATGTAAATTGTTATCTTTGATGTGGGTGGGATACAGCTTCAGAAAGGTGTCTTTTAATTAATCAGCTTACAGAAATACTTTTAAAGAAGGATACTGCTCAGAGAAGTAAGGAAAATAGAGGGAATTTCTGAAACCAGGCTTCTTGAGCTTTGTGGAAACATTTTCCGGGGCAGGATAGGCCCAACAGTACGTAGGGTTTATCAAAAATCATGTAAGTCGTTCTTAATGTGAACTAAGTCAGAACTTTAGCACTTTTGGCTAAGGCTGGCTGTGAAATATTTGTAACAAAAAATGAAATGGATTAAAATTCTCAGAATAAACCGGAGAGCACAGAATAGGATTCGTATGGAATTTCTAGGCAGGAAGAAGTGGGACATTCCAAAGCTGATTTATAAAAGGGCTCCTTGGATCCAAACGCTACAGTGTCGGTTAAATGCTGCATCTAAAATAACGTGAACTTGGAATTTCTCAAGCAGTGAGTATAGAGCGTGGCCCTGGTAAAACACAGTGACGTGGGATTGAGACACGCCCTTTATGTTCTTTATGTATATGACTTAGAATTGTGTCATGAAACTTTCAGCGTGTTCCAGAGCTCAGTTAAAAGTTGAGGGGAAAAAAAAAAAAAGCAACGCTTTTCTGTAAGTCTGTTGGTGCAGAGCATGCGGAGTGTTACGGGGTGACCCACAGACAGCCCGCTCCAAATCTGGCACACAAAAAATTGGCGGCCTCATCTAGGGGAAAAAAATCTTTTTTAAACAGTCTGTGGATTCTGGTGATGACCTCGGACATCTAAGGATCCAGTCATCATTTAGGATAATGCTGTTTCAAGATTAACAAGATTAGTTCATGTAAGTGTAACCATAGATTAGATGCCTGTAAATAGTATTAATATTTTGTGTTGTGATTTTTTTTTCTGGGAATAGAATATGAAGGCATTTTAAGTGACTTCAAGCGTTTATAATCTCTGTATTTTTATTTTGCATTTTTTATTGTGGCAAAGTAGATATACTATAAAAATTGGCATATTAATGATAATTAAGTGTACAATTCCGTGCCTGCATCGGTTTTTTATAATTAATGATTATCAGTTGAGAGGAACCTAAGTTGACCGTGTCTGGTTTTCTGAGGACAGCATGACTTAACCTGTCATACTCCAGAGCTTTTGAGTAGAAGAAGATAAAAATAGGAAGTGAAGTCTCTGTGTCATCCCAACATTAAATTATGTTTTTTAAAAATATTGAAGTTTCTGGTCAGTTCTCCCCTCACCACCATTCCTTTTATCTGAAGAGTGAATGTCCTCCCTTGGCCCAACCTGGTAATTTTATTTAATTTCTTGTTAGACTGAAAGAAAGCACTTTTACCCTAAATGCGGTAGTGGAAACTATTACCAGGTTTTTGGTTATTTCAATGTAGAAGGGAAAATATGTAACCTAAAATCATGAGTACTTCCTTGTAACTGTCCACTGGGTACAATACATACATTCATACATCTTCACTGAAACGTATTTTTAAAGAGCCCTCTAAATAGAAAGATAGAATGAGCGTCGCTTTCTTGGTAATACGAAAAACAGGACAGCAAATTCTTAATAATTAAGTGTGGGTGTAATTTTGGGCGGGTGACTTCACCGCTCTGCACGGTTTACTAATTTTACGTTTTGCTGGGAGAAGGCGAAGACTTTTTTCTAGTCTGGGGAACGTCAGCCCAGCCGATTCGGACTACGACTGGTATTTCTATTCGGGCATCCAGAGCTGAACCTGTGGGAGCACTAGAACCTCATTAAAAAAACCCCAAGTGTTCAGGAATGAACTTAAACACCTTTATGCGTGTTGTGGGAGCCTTCAAGTGAGGGTGTCCAGTGCATCAGCAGCTCAGTGACCGCGGGCCTGCCCCACATCACCGATGTTGAAGGCCATCGCCAATCTTAATCTTCGTGTCTCTCACTTCAGATAAATTAAACCCATTTCTGTGAAAGTGGGAAGAAGAGCTTCCCCGTTTCTCGACCTTTCTGCTTTCTGACCCGTCAGAGCTTGCTACCGCCAGCCTCATGGTCGGAGGGTCCCAGCGGTCCCAGGACACGGCGGCCGCCCTGTAGAGGATGCGTGCGTGTCCGCGTGGGCCCCCAAAGGGCTGTCTGCGCTAGGCCTGCTGCTGCCGTCTCCGGGTGGGGGTTTGGGGTGCGCTGCCTGTCCGTCCTCTTGGGAAGGCTGTCCCGCACCGCACGGGGAGTTAGAAATCCTCAGCCAGTGGTCAGAGGCACTACTCACCACTTTTCATCCGTGAGGCCACTTTGGGAGGCCGGCAGGCATGTGGTTCCTTTCTACGTGGAAATGCATTTATCTGGTAACAGAAAAATCAGGAATTGAATGTCCTTACAGTTTGAATGTGTCTGCAAATGCAGGAAGTTACCAAACTTCTGCTTCAAACACGAGGCCATCCAGGCACATTGCAAAAGGGCCTTGGGGCTCGGACTCTATACATTGATTCGACGAGCCGGGTCTTTCTCAAGATCACAGTGAGAGGTGGTCCAAGGCTCCAGTGCCCTGGGCTCTGGTTCCCGTCCTGTGTGTTCTGAGCCATGTTGTCACCTGCGGCCGCCAGGGAAGACGTGGCCGTTCCTGCCTCTGAGGTGCTGACTGTCTGGGTGGGGCCAGGGAGAGTGTCACCTGGCTGGGCCGTGACCTCTCTGCTTTTGCCACATTGCCGGTGCTCTGAGGCGAGAGGGGCCAGCCATCCTCAGGTTCGTCCCAGCCCAGAACTCAGAGGCGATGGGCATCCACAGACCCCCGTGTGTCCCGGGGCCCCGGCTCCAGGGCTCCGCCCCACCTGCCAGCCCTCCTGCGGACCTTGAACTTAGCCTCTGTCCTTACGCTCCCCTTGGGAGGGTCTGAGGTTCATGGTCCCTGCCTGTCTCCCTCCCTGTCTTTGCTGTGGGGCTCTCAGGACAGGCTTTCTGGCTCCTCGTCACCTCCTCATGCCTGGACTTTGGTGACTTCCCATGTCCTTTTGAGTCTGATGGAAGGTGTCTCGGCAGTGAGGGCCTTCCTCACGCTCGCCTGGTTTGACTGCCTGTCCCCTGGCCTGTCTCCCTGACTGTTCAGGACCCCCATCCTCCCTGTGTGTGTGGGGGGTGCGCATTCCTGCAAGGACGTCTTCACCAGCCCCATCCCCCTGACTTGGAGTCCCCTCTGCCCTCCGTGTGGCCTGTCTCTAGATCAGCCCCCTCCCGTCCCTGATCTCCCGGAACCCCGCCTCCAGGTGGATTGTCCTCTGGAACTCCGCACGGGTGCAGATGACTCCCGCGCTGTCCTCCGCGTGTGCTGGGGTGTGGCTGCGATTGGCGCTCTGAACCGTGTTCTTGTCTGGTGGCCTCGCTCCCATGCTGGGCTTCCGCTCCCGGAACAGGTCCCGTGCTGAAGAGAGGGGCCTGCACGCCGGGCGCACCTCCACCAGAGGAGGTCACCGGAACCCGGGGGGACCAAGGGCTCTGGCTGAAGTGTCTTCCATCCGTGCTTTTACCGCCTCCTGAATTGTCCCAGAGGCGTCCGGGCCGGCGGTGGGTGGCGGCGGACACACACGACTTTTCGTGGGCCCTCAGGATGGAGCTGGGGTCTCAGCAGGGCCCTGAGAGTGATGTGAGTGATGAAGGCATCCATGTCCTCAAGAAGATGTATTACAGGAGCTGGAATTAATATTCGCTCCCGCGGGACCTTGGGAGTTTCCAGCAGGGCTTGGGTCCCTGGGGACGTGGGAGGTCAGAAGGGGAGTCGGGCCTCAGTGAACACGGGCCCAGGAGCACAGGGGCCGGTGTCCCATTCAGAGGTGGCGCCTGTGCTCTTCTGAGCTGGGGACTGGGTGCTGCGGAGAGCAGCGGAGAGCGAGGGCCGAAGCAGGGGGTTTTGCCTCTTCTTCCTTCGTCAGGACTCTGTTCCTGGCTCTAGGTGTTCTTCCTGCTGGTCCTCCGCCGGCCGTGCCTGCCGCCTGTCTCCCCGCTCCGTTCCACCCCCTGTTCTGCGGGGTGGCGCCTGAAGCGTCCATGTGTGGGGCTCTGCTCCGCTTCCCCCACGAGGGGAGCATGTGCAGGCGCACCCCGGTCCCATGCCCGTCAGAGGGGCCGGGCACCGAAGCCCGCCGTGCAGCTGCCTCCACGCTGCGTGACCTTCGGCAGCGTGCCTGCCCTCTCTGTGCCCGTTTCTGTGTTCTGGGGAGAGGGTGGCCGTGGTCACTGCACTGGGGACCGGGGCACGTGGAATGTGTGCACACGCACAGAAGTGTTGGACGGCACCTGGCCCGCAGGACGCACCGTTCCCCGTGTGCCTAAGTGGCCGCCGCCCGGAGGGGCTCTGGGGGCGCGGGGAGATTTCGGAGCGAGGCCACCGGGCCCGCATGTCCCTGCACCAGGGGCAGCTCCGTGTCTTCGGTTGGCTGCGCGGCCCCACAGCATCACGAACCTTCCTTTGTTTGGGGACTGCTCTCTGCCCCTCATGCGCTGGTCTGGTCTTTTTCTGTAATGTTGTTTCATTTACTTATTCTTTTCTTTAAGATTTTTATTTATTTTATTTATTTTATTTTTTCTTTTGAGGGAGAGAAAGGGCGAGCACGAGTCGGGGGTAGAGGGAGAGGGAGAAGGAGGCTCCCCGCTGAGCAGGGAGCCCGATGCGGGGCTCGCTGCAGGACCCCGTGATCACGACCTGAGCCGAAGGCAGACGCTTCACCGACTGAGCCACCCAGGCGCCCCTCATTTACTTATTCTTAACAGGCAAACACTATTTTATTTAAGGAAGGCAAAGAGCTCTTGTAAAAGCAGGTTACTAATGTTATATTATTTGGATGACATTGGGGGTGTTTGCACAACATCCAGGGAGTGTCCTTTCACTGTAGTTTTGCAATAATTCAGGGTTCCCACAGCCCCTTCGCGCAGCGTCCCCGCGCTAACGTCTTCAGGCAGAGCGTTCGTCGGATCTGGAAGGTGGACATCGGTGCCGCAGTGTCTGTGTGCCCCGGGCCTTGCCCGCGTCCCTCCACGTTTCCCGCCAAGGCCCCTCCTGCCCTCCCAGGACCCCCGCAGATGTCCCTTGCTGTCCTCGCCCTGGACACGTGGAGGAGGCCTGGTCAGGTGTTCTGTGGAGTGTGCGTCCATCTGGGGAGGAAGACTTGGAGGTGAGAGGCTCTGCTCGCCAGGTCCGCCCCATGGTTCTTCTGTTGACTTACGCTTGTTGGTCGTTCCAGCTCCGCTTCCTTCGCCTTTTATGGCTTTAGTGAGTCTGGGCAAGGAGGTGGAAGGTGGCTCTCCCCAAGGCGCCGTCCCTGACATTCCTTCTCTTCCTCCTGCATATCATGGTTGATTCTGGAATTTTCCTCCTGTGCGTTGTCTGGAAATGGGCATCAGAGTGTTTCTCAGACGGACGTGGGCTCCTTGGCCCATGGGGGATGGTAAATAGAGTTTTTCAAAGCCTTCTTTCTCCTGAGAGTTTCCTGGACTGAAGAATTGCTGCCAAAGAATAAAATCTTTTCTGTTTCTTCTTCCTTGTTCCGCCCGAGGTGTCCAGAGGCAGGAAATGGTCTCTCAGCGCTCATCACTCTGAAATGTTGGTTTCAGTCAAGGAAAAACTAAGTCAGAAGAAAGTTAGTGCTTTGTTCAAAAAACCCAAACGCCAAAGACCCGCTGTCCAGCAGGTGGTTTTTATGAGACGGCCCATCGTGCGCGTCGGACTCTGGCATCCGGCACGACCTTAGGCACCCGCAGAGCTCTGGGGCCGGGCCTGTCCTGGGGGTCACCTGCAGGTGTGGAGGCGGCTGTGGCCCTCCAGGCATACACGGCTGTGGTCACATCCCTCCAGTCCAGTGCGGTGTCCCCCTCCACCCCTGACCCTGCCCCTGCCCCAGTGTCCTGAGGGATCCATGATGCATCTCAGGTCTTAAAAGACACATCACTAAATAGTTCTTTAAAAATGGGAAAGATAAAAGGAAACCTCTGAATCTCTCTGTAAGTGAAGTGACCAGGCATGGGGTGAGGAGAGGCCTTGCAAGGCTCTGGAGGCTGGCACGCTCCCCCTGGACCCCACGTTGCTGCTGGGGCTCTGCACTCCTGGTCCCAGGGACCTGGCACCTCTTAACTGTCCTCTTGAGGTCCCCAGCTACCAGCGGGAGACACGGCCAGGGGCTCCAGGAACGCGCCACGATGCTGTCGTGAGCTCCAGGTCCTGAGCCTGGACGTGAAGACACGTTGCATGACCACGTGAAGAAAGCCAGCATGAGATCCGACTTCGGTGGATCTCTACCCGTCTTTACCCTTTCTTAGAAAGTATGTGTCCCTTTGGGTTGAGAGGAAAGACTTCCCATGCACTGCTTATGGCTCCTCAGCAGAAATACTTTATTTTAGCCTCGAAGAGATGTTTGCAAGTGTCGCTGTCGCATATCTGTGGAACGCCTTTCCGGTTGGGTGAGCACAGCGGCGCGCACACTGAACACGCGAACGGCGAGGAAGCTGAGATTTCAAGGAAATGCTTCTTCTGATTAGCACAGCCGCTTGCTGGACAGGTCAGCGTGGTGGTCACAGTCAGCCCTGACCCGAGGGTGTGCTCCGCGAGTTCCGGCGGTGCAGGCGGAGGTAGTGCTGCTGCCCTTCGGATCCATGGTCCAGACGGAAGACAGAGCCATCCGCGGGGCCTGGTGTTCGGGTGGCCAGGGGCGTGAGCCGTGTGCGGAGCGGAGCGCCGCCAGGAGGAAAGCGCCGTGGCTGGTCTTAGCTGTGGATGTGCTGCCGCCCCGTCCAGGCGCTCAGACCCGATGCGGTTAGACGGCCTGCGTGCTGTCTGGACCGGCCGCTGCGTGCAGAGTGGGGAGAAGCCTCCCGTCTGCCATGCTGTGAGCTACCAGAGCTGCCCGAGGTGCTTTTCTCTCTCCTGAAAACATCTATGTCTGTGCATTTGCAGCAGTTAATTTTTTTCTTAAGAGCAATAGCGAGGGGCGCCTGGGTGGCTCAGTCAGTTAAGCATCTGCCTTCGGCTCAGGTCATGATCTCAGGGTCCTGGGATCGAGTCCTGCATCTGGCTCCCTGCTCAGCTGGAAGTCTGCTTCTCCCTCTCTCTCTGCCCCTCCCCCTGCTTGTGTGCGCTCTCTCTCTCAAATAAATAAAAAACTTTAAAAAAAAAAAAGCAATAGCAATTTTTTTTAAGTGTCATCACTTGATTAAAAAACTTAATAAAAAACCAAAAATAAATAAACTGGGAAAAAATAAAAAATAGATAACATCTCAAAAGGAAAAGTGTGATCACCTGAAACCAGAGCTTTGGAGGAGTTCAGGCTCTGGGAGAGGCCTGGGTGGGGGGCAGTTTCAGCTCCTTTCCTGGGAGGAGCCATGGTGACGGGTGCATCAGGAGGGTCTTGTTACTTCACTGACTCCCTCACAGCAAAGTCATATTTGGGTCGATGAGGAGACCTTCCTGTTTAATCCGTGGGACTTGTGTTTTACAGACCTGGGATTGAGAGCGTTTAAGCTAAAACAATAGTTTTCAGTTTGACCTTGGCGTGGGGTCGCTTTTCCTGGCATAGCAGGAAAAATGGCAAAAGGCATCTGATGGTAAATAGGAAAAGAACTCAACAAGAGCACCTGTTTTTCAGGGATCAGGGTGAAGTGGAGCAAAAGCTCTTCAAGGATTTTCCCTGAGCTCGGCTGTGTAGGTAGATCTGTGGGGCACGGGCGTGTGGGGAGGGACGCTTTCGTTTTGTTATCTGGGGAAGTGTTGCTCGAAGGACGCTGTGTGCATGGGAGTGGGGCTGACTTTTCCGCCCACGTTTGCACAGCGTCTGCTCCGTGGTGTTTTGGGCAGCGTGCTTGGGGGTGGCAGGCAGCTGCAGGGTCCCTTGTGGGAGGCGATGCTGCGGGCAGCAAAGCCCTAGTGGGGATCAGTGAACTCTGAACTCCTGGATGTTCCTTTCTTCCATCACTCGTGGAGGAAATGTCCATCTGTGTCCGCGGGGAAAGAGGTTTCGTTTTCACTGGGCGGTTCTGCCACGAGCAGATCCTAGTCTTTGTCTGCCTGCCGTGTGCTGGGACATGCGTGGACTCAGGCTTCTCTGGTGTCTGTGTTTTACCTAAAGGGACATTCTAGAAGCTGAAGTGTGTTAGGCTCGCATTCCTTATAAGGAGATGTATTGTAGTGCAAACTCTTCTTTCTTTTTCTCCGATAATTGTGTGGATTGTCATTTGGTTAAAGTTGTGAAATGGTTTGATTTGAATTTGCTGGGAGGAGCCTCCCAAATTTGGAGAACTGAAGCCCCACGTGAAGTCCCCCTCCTGTGGGGACCCCAGGCACACCACTGAAGCCCAGGGAGCTCTTCTGGGACAAAAACACTTTGAAAATAAGTTTAAAAGCCCAAAGGAAAATACTAAATTTGATTTTAATCTGAAAGATATTTTGATGCCAAATAGGGTGGAAAAGGAACGCTCCATAGGTTTTTATCTCTGGATTTGGGGGAAATCATTTGGCTGGAGTGTCAGAGGAGGGGCGTTTCCTCAGCATCTCCACCTGAAGTGGTGAGGCCAGGACCCTCCCTTTGCAGGCACAGATGCCCAAGTGAGCCAGAGACTTGCCCAGGTGTGAGCAGCATGTGGGGGCCGCCCGGCTTGAGGTGGGCACTCGGTGACTATCTGAGTAATCAGACCTAGGATCGGGCCTCGGGACTCCCACAGCAGAGCCGCTCCTGTGTGGGGACGCGAATCGGGGTTGGGTTCCTTGTGGTTATGACACTGCAGCTGAATTTTGGAATTGGGGCCTCACGGGGGAAGGGACGCTCCCCTTGCTGAGTGCCCACCAGGGACCAGGCATTGGGCTAAGGACTTTATGTACGTTTTTTACTCTACGTTTGGAATGCAAGATGGCGAAAGATCCTCTGAATACGTTTCTGACAACTGTAGAAACTGTATGTGACCAATGACTCGCCCCCCCAGATCTCCATTAAAGGCCACAAGACATAGGGTGATCCAGGGCCCCTCACACAGTGTGGTCCCCAGGTGCCCTTGGCCCCCTCGGTGGTGAGGAGGCTGCAGTTGGCCTCGTCCGCTCACCCCCATGTGCCGTCCTGCTTGGGGTTTGCGGTGGCACGGGGCGCCGGGCACGCAAAGGCAGATCCCCGAGGACACCGTCAAAGTTAGCCGGGTGCATAGAGACGGGGCCTGCTGGTGGTGGGGACAGTTGTCCTGTTAGGACAGGTGCCTCTCCCTGGTTCTGTGGTTGCTGTAAACCATCACGGACTCCTCGAGTTCAGTGGGTTGTAAAAATCAGTTCCTGCCCCTTCCAGAAAAACGGAGAGGGAACCAGCCTTCCGTGCAGGTGTCTGGTTCCGCTTGATGTCCTGCTGCGCTCCAGCCTGAGTGTCCGGCACGGCCCGCCCACGTGCGCACAGCCACCCTCTCAGTCCACGCGGGCCGTGGCCGCCCCCCTCCAGCGGGTCCTCGGGGCTGGGGTTTCCGTGGGGAGCCCCTCCGTGAGAAGAGCCTCTGTGGGCGCCCACGTGCGCGGGGCGAGGCTCCGTGCCTGGAAGGTGGAATGTGTCGCCGGTCTGCGCGCTGGTGAGGAAACCATGAACCTCTAGGACAACGCGACTCAGATGCTCTTCCTGCCAGTGTTTCCTTCTGAGAGGGCTTTTCTGGAAGAGCTCGGCCATGGCAGGGATGGGGCTGCAGGTGGAGGTTAGCTAAATGGGTGATTGTTACGTGCATCCTGCGACAGTTGGCGTGTGCACACGGGAAGCTGCAGTGTGTGTTGGGCACCAGGCTAGACCTCCACGTGGGTGAGAAGCTCACCTCCCCAGAAGGACAGTGGTATTTTCCATGTGTTTCCTAGTGAAGCTGTGTTTTCACTCTGTGAAGAGCGTGACATTGGTGGGAATTATCCCGTGACATGGCAAGACTGGATCAGCATGGTCTCCTGAAAGGAACCGATTTGTGTTTAGAGCCCTCTACTCTAGGCCCCAAGTCAAAGCCTGTGCATCTCTCCCGAAAGCAGAGTTTGACTCTTGGTCCTAATTTGGAACGGTTTCCCTCAGGAGATTTTAGAACTAGCTGGAGGAAACTGTCATTACCTGAGAAAGCCAGTATGGTGTGCTTATCTCAAATGCAGGTAGGTTCAACTTAGGGAGAAAAAGCTTAGAATCGTTGACAAGTCCTGTAGCACCTTTTTGGGAACTTTCTAATAAGCAGGAGGTTAACATGCGAGGAACTCAGGCAGATCTTTGTTCTTGGCCACGTGCACGTGGTGTAATGTAGGGGCTTACCTATGAATGCTTAGAAATAAGCGTCTTTTTGTTTTCTGTGTGTGGTGTCTTCCTGGCAGGGCTTCTGACCCCTTCCCATGAGCTCCGAGCTTCATTTAGGGGCGTGACAAATGTGAAGCGCTGAGGGTGGTGTTTTCCCTTTCTGTGGCTTGCACTGTTGCACAATTAACAGCCAGCACCATGTGCACAACTCACCAAGCCTCCCGGTGCTCTGTAACCGGGCACCTTCCATGCAACAGACCAATTTTGGAAAAAACAAAACAGTGTAAATATAAAGAAATCGAAAGCGATTTGTAGTGTATGTGTGTGTGACTAGCTCGGTATGATTTTAAGGGTAGAGCTGAGAAACCCGTATTTGTAGTTAGGATTGCAGTCACAAACCCCCCACAGTGAATCAGTGAATGGTGCCTTTTCATTGCATCAAACGGGTAAATATGCAGTGGTGCAGTTTAAACCAAATCCTGAGCTCTGAGGGTCAGGGTTTGATCATGTGTCTGGTGAAATGTGTTGCGTGCACTTTCCGGGGTTGGGGGGGTATGGCTGTGTGCAGTCACCTAAAATTATGATGTATGTTGACGACGTGGTGAGAGTCTAGAAGCTTTGGGTCGGTTCCTCGGTCGGTTCCTCCCTAAGTGGAGGTGGTGGTGCCCACAGAGGCTTCATGGGGCCGATCTCTGCCCAGAGAACGCGCCAGGTTATGGGACTCGGCACTGGGAATCTTGTTTGATTTTGTGCATGACCAGATTGTGCTTAGTTATTTATGGGTCCAAAGAGGCACGATTTTGGGGGCCTTTAGTTGAGGAAGGTCTCGACTGTACTTACTCCTTGGCCTGCGTTTCTCAAACAGTAATCCGCGTTTCCCCGAAGAGGTGCGGGTGTTTGTACCCCCAGGGTTCGGAAAGGCAGAAAGGTTGTGCGTGGACAGCGTGAGCCGCCCGAGGAGTCTGGTAGGGAGCGGAGCCGAAGGGAGCATCTGTTGTCTCCCGTAAGTGGAGAGAGGAGTCCCACTGTCCTTACCTGCGGTGACAGAGTGTCTGCTTTTAGGAGTGAGTGCCTTTCATGGCATCTCCACTGGATGGGCCCTGCCCTTCCTCCTGGAGCAGGAGACGGGAGGCCCTTCTTGGGTCGCGGGATGCGGAGGTAAAGGTAGCCTCTGGTCGTTAACCGTGACTACGAAGTAATGGAATAGGAGCTCATTCAGATAGCTGAGTTGGAAACATACTTCAGAGCGATTGTGTTTTGATTTTCCAGTACTTTGTGTATTGGGTGGGTGAGCCCCACACGTTCCCGTTTTCTCTGTCCCGTGGAGGTCTGTGCTCATGGGGGACCCGGCTCGTGCGGCGCAGGTGCGCTGTCATTCGGCGGCTCTGCGACAGCCTCCTGTTGACGTGGGTGTCGTGTGGGTATCCCACAGTGAGTTTACAAGTAACTGTCCCTTTTGCCGAAGAGGCGTTTCTAGAGTTGGTCTCCGTAAACGCTAACTCCTGAGTAATTTTCGTGAACCAGTAGCCCCAACTCGGATGTCACGGTCCCTAGAACACAAGAGCAGGCCCCCAGGCCCTCGGCCCCCTCACCCGGGGCCACGCCTGCACTGAGCCGAGCCCTGGGCTCCCACCTGGGCCCATGCGGCCCTTGGGAACCTTGGTCTGTCGCCTCGCACTCCGGGCCTTGCTCTGAACGGATGGAGGAGGCATCTAGAGCTTGCTGCTTGGGTTGAAAAGAGACAGAGAAATGACCGTCTGACAGAATCAGCATACGTCGGGTTGCATGGGCCCGCCACCATTCTGACTCTAGGTTTCAGTGTGGACTCTGCGGGAACCCAACGCAAGATTCGGTGGAGGTGGGCCCTGCGTCCACGTCGTGGTCTTCGGGTTCGTGGACACCGTCCGCAGCCACTGGTGGGACTGCTGTTGTCTGTGAGCACCAGGGGACAGTGCTGTACCCTTTCTCCCCTCCCCAGGCCGGGGGGGTGGCCGTGGGGCCTGCGAGCTCTGGAATCCCCAGACCTGCCCTCTTGTATTTTTTTTTTTTTTTTTTTATTTGAGAGCGAGAGAGAGAAACAGCATGAGAGGGGAGAGGGTCAGAGGGAGAAGCAGGCTCCCCGCTGAGCAGGGAGCCCGATGTGGGACTCGATCCAGGGACTCCGGGACCATGACCTGAGCTGAAGGCAGTCGCTTAACCAACTGAGCCACCCAGGCGCCCTGCCCTCTTGTATTTTATATTCACTTTTCCCCAAAAGCTGCTGCTGGGTAAGATGTTTTGGCTTGGAAAACATCCCGTCCTCATTTCTGCAAGATCATTTATGATCACTTCACATACAGCATTTCCTTAACTTCCGTGGCCGAATAACATGGTAACATTCTTCTGGGGAGTTAGAATGGGATTTTGCATGTTTATCCTTTTTTGTTCCTTGCAAGAAAGGTAGAGATGGTCTTTTATCTCCAAAAGTTAGAACTTGCAGGGATGTGTCATTAAGCGTGCTTGAAAATATATTTTTAGACAAGCAATGCAGGATAAATCCTAGGGCAATGTGACATCATGTTCTTGTCAAGAATTGCTCTTTGTAAACATTCTCTGATAGATCACTCTTCTTAAGAGGCTGAAATGCTCTCAGAGGTGCTGTGTGTGTGAGTGATAAACTAGGTCATGTTACAGTAGTTATTAGCAGTAATGGATCTGGAAAATTTAAACTGGTTCGACTGTATGTGCCTTAGATACTGAAGCATTTGGGGAAGATTTGTCCTTTTCTAATTTTGATCCTCTTGAAGTATTGATTGGTGTTTGTACAAGGGCCAAGAAAGTCTTAATTTCTTGCATGATATGCCTTTCAGCTGTCCTACCAAAATAAACTCCACTCAGGGTATCTTTACAGAAAATGTTTTGTATGCAGTTACTTAGAATTCAGTAAAATTGATCACTGAAGTGTTTATTTTTCCCGTGCGCTCTTAATGAAGGGATTTTTGGGGGCTAACTTCTGTGCTCAGCAGTCCTACTTCGGAAGGTAATGTTTAACAGAATGTTTTATGGCTTACCGCACATAATTATCTCTCTTTGTATTCTTGGGCACAGTTCTTTATTTGATGGTGGAGACTTCCAGGCTGTTCACAAAAAGCACAGAGGAAAGCGATAATGTCAGATAGGTATTCATTGCAGTCTGTGTTCTTACACAGGGAGAAAAACGTTGGTTTTTGGTAAAAGTCTGGAAAATAGGTCACTGTCAATGGGTTGGGGGGCAAACACTGTCCTTTGTTCTTGGTTTACTTGGAGTAAAATACAGCTTATTTGTAGAAACGAATTTCTGTTAAAATATGTTTTGCAATCCACTAATACCGATTTCAAAAACGTACATCCAGTCGACCAGGAAGTGTGACACAGCGAGAAAATACGGCAAGTTTCTACATGGGATTATTTTGTTTTCACTGTTGATAATTTCTTTAAAAAAATTTATATTAGGCACTGAATTGGTGTACACTTTTGAGTTTAGGCTCAGTAAAAACTTACCAGCCGCTCGTAAATGGGATTTTCCCCTGCAGTGTATCTAAAGCCTTCGGATCTTCCATGTCTGTTTTAAAGCTAGAAATTTATGAGTCTTGATTTTCTCTGGGATTCTCCAGGTTTTCAGTATTTCTGAATTATTCGGAACTTAGGCTTTCATCCTCTTGAGGCAGCATGGAAAAAAGTCAGAGTGAAACTGGACTGCTTTTGTGGTTCGTGTAATGAAGCGAGTGATTTGCTCTCTCTTTTTGTAAAATGCCGAGCGGCCCGGGTTGGGGGACATGGTCTCTTAATGGAAACGTTGACTAGATCATTAACTACGCTGGCCGTGCGGGCGGCTCCAGGGCGCTGGATGGACCCCCAGACCCCCGTTCTTTGTGGCCGACCAGGGGCCCCAGGAGGACATTTATCTGCAGAACATTACAGAGCAAGCCCTGGCTCCTGTTAACTTTTCTTTTTTCCCATCTTTCCTTCTCCCCCCCCCCCTTTTTTTTCCAGTTTAGAGAAGTTCACTTTTTTTAGGGACAAATAGATTGATAAAGTCAATTTGTAATACAAGCCTTGGAAATCATAAATGGCCAGCAAGAGTGATGCATTGATTTTGGAGAGCAAAGGAAAAAAAAAAACTAGTAAAAGGGTGCGTCTTTCCTTTTGATCTTAAAACACCCAGCCCCTGCTTGTTTTCACATGGATGCTTCCGGATGAAAGTCTCCATGCCTACTTTGGATTTTTCTGGATCTGTTATTAGTGACTGGGGAAGGAAAATTCCTACATCCTCCCTCATCTATTCTAGGACGTTCCTGAATGTAATCAATAATTAGATGGTGTATTCATCTGCTTTTTTTGTTCCCCCGGAGGGTCAGGTTTGACTTACCAGTCTTTCTATTTCAGTCAGAGGACGTATGGGCAGCTGTGATGCTGATGTTAATTCATATTTTCTTTTGGAAATATGTCGGCAAACGGTCGTTACTGTTCTCTTGTTTCCGCCTTCTCTCTGGAGGTGAAGATGGGTTCTCTCTTTTCCGGGACCAGGACTTTATTTGCGTGTGTGACAGATCGTGGTAAACAACTTCATGAACGGGAGCCTGCTTGCAGAATCACAGCGAGGTCCTCAGGCGTTTCGGCTGTAAATGGAGCCCCGGCCGCAGCCGGGGTCTGAGCTGCTCATCGACCCGGGTCTTGCTGAAAGATCGTGCAGTTTGCATAGTAAAACCTTATTAGGGACAGTTAGTTACATTTGGGGACTACTAATGTGTTGGCTTGATTTTTGGGGGGTTTCTAAAGATATTTAAAGGAAACCTTTGTTTGAGAAGGTGGGATTTTGTCAATGTTGCGTTGATGGTTTTTTCTCCTACTCTGTGTTCTGAACAAAGCCTGTTTGAGACGTACCTTTAAAATGAGTGCTCTTGGCAGCAATCTCTGAGCACATTGTTCTTGGCCGTTTGGAAATAGGGCCTGCCTTGCCTGTGGGCAGTTGTGCGTTCCTTACACCCGGGGATACTGGGTTTGTGTCCTTTTTCCCCTAGTGGGGGAGGTGGGGTGGGGTTTCTTGTGAATGCTGCTGATTCTGGTGGCCTTTTATTCATTTCTTCTTATTAGAGTGGAAATGTAGTTTGCTCATAATGGATTATTGATTGGCCTGAGCGAGGGGGCCTCAAGGCCTTGTCAGCCTGGGTCCTTAACTCCCCAGCAGTGAATGCATCAGTTCATGGAGCAGCTCGGACCCGGGCTGCGGACTATAAGCCGGGAATTGTTAATCTGGGGCAGATTGGTGTGTGCAGAGAGGAACTCCTCATTGTTGTTACGGAATTTCTCCCCATTTGTTCAAAGAATAGGCTTTTTGTCTCAGCCGTAGATAAGCCTGTGCAGGATGTTAATGATGTATTTTGATTCATGGCCCATAATACTACAGTGTAAGGAGTAAAGCCCATTTCATTGTCTGCAGCCGAACAGACGGGCAGTATACTGCGCCGCCCGGCCCGGCCCCCCAGGGCCTGTGTTCCCGGGCATGCCCTGGAGCGCTGGGCAGCACCCACGGCCCGTGGACAGGCCTGCGCAAGTGCCCCGCCGGGCCAGCCACTCTTCTTCTCATTTGGGGACTTGCCTTTTGGAGCCACAAGACTCCCGTAAATACCCACAGCGTGTCTGCAGAGAGCTGTTTTCTTTGTAAGGGCATCCTCCCAGCCTGCCTGACTCTTCAGATTTCACAAATTCTCCCGTTACCAGAGTTGCACACACAGGCTGGGGGAGCCCCCGCTGCTCCCGCCTCCCTCCCGGAAGCCTGGGGCTCCCCCAGAGGGTGGCCAGGGGAGACCGGAGGCGGGGCCCCAGTGCACCCGAGGAGAGCAAACCTACTTCTTAGGAGCGTGATATGGCTAATTAATGAACCAGAACTGAAAAAGAACCCAACTAGAGAGTTCTTTGAAAAACAGGACGAGCTCCGGGTTCTGCTTCCCTAAACTGAAAACTCTCCCTGAGAGCAGGAAACGCCCCGGCCCGCTCTCCTGCAGCCCTCCGGAGCCTCTGATGCCTCCCGCTCTGGTTTGGGTCAGTTTAAAGAAACTTGCAGAGTTGTTTTGTTAGGCAAGTGGCTCAAAATATTAGAGGTTACTTGAAAATTAGCCTCGGGATTCCTTGTGCACGATAAGATGTTGATAGAATTATTTTTGATAGTTTTGGGGAAATCAGTACAAAATCATTCGGCTTCTGCTTTGTGTTGATTTACTTCACAGAGCAGAAAATGGCAAGATTTCCTGTAGGTTCAGAGAGATGCTTACTGTTTAAAAGGCAGGATATTTTACCTTTTCCCCCTGGCAATGCCATAGTTAACTGGTTAGGAGATGGGTGTTTAAAATGTGGGAAAGAAACCTCAACTGCATGACCAGTTTTTTTGCCTTGGGAAGCGGTGGACTGGGGTCACCAGGAGCCCCAGGACGAGCTCGGGCAAGTTCATCTGGCTGGAGAGGCCGCTGCAGGGACTGCAGGAAGGCTGTGACCACGCTTTGGGTGGATTCCTGAGCTTCTCAGCATCAGTGAGCAGTCTCTTAAGTACTGCTTTTCATTTGAACAGTTTATTATTCAGATGATTTTTTTCTTTTTTTTTTTTTTTTTTTGAATTTTTGAATACTAGAATTAACAAAAAGTAATGTTCTCAAACTGCATTCCTTGGAGCCTTCTGAGCTTCCTCCAGGCCTGGCGAGCAGGACTGTGGGGGAGGGGGGAGGGGGAGGAAGAAGGAGAGGGAGGGAGAGGGAGGGGGGAGGGGGAAGGGCCCACCAGAGCCCCTCTTTCAATTGTGTTCCTTCCTGGGGTTGCAAATGGGAGGTATTTTTTTTTTTAAGCTTCTTTTGTGAAAAACTTCCAAAATCCATAAAATTTGGAAGAATAAGAAACACACATACATTCACCATCTAGATTCAGTAATTAACATTAAAAAAGTAATGTTAAGGTGTTTTATTTATATTAATTTATTTTTATTTGCTTCCTTTTGGCTGAATAATATTCCAACGTTCTATTTTTTTTTAATGAGGTGCAATTGGTCCATAACGTTCTGCAAGCATCACGTGTCCAACATTATAACATGACCTCTGTATTCACTACTCTGTGATCGCTGCCAAAAGACTAGTCACCATCTGTCCGCATACAGTGACCCCCATTTCGCTCACCCTCTTCCCCTGGAGCTACCACTGATCTGTATCTATGAGTTTGTTTTAATATTGTTTTCTTTTTTTTCAGATTCCACAGGTGAGTGGAATCGTATGGTATTTGTCTGTCTGACTTACTTCACTTGGCCGATGCCCTCAAGGTCCATCCGTGCTATCGCATAGGCAAGATTCCGTTCCTCTTTAGGGCTGCGTAGTGTTCCGTGTGCATGTGTATATACACCACATCCTCTTTATCTGTTCATCCCTCGGTGGACACTCAGCTTGCTTCCGTATCTTGATCACTGTCAGTAATGCTGCATGAACATGAGGGGTGCAGGTATCTTTTTGAATTAGTGCTTTTGTTTTCTTCAGGTAGACACCCAGAAGTGGAACCAGGTGGGTCATATCGTGGTTCTGCTCTTAGTTTTTCGAGGAATCTCCATACTGTTTTACATTCCCACCAACACTTGTTATTTCTTGTCTTTTTGATAATTGCCATTCTAACTGGTGTGAGGTCATATCTCTGTGGTTTTGATTTATAATTTCCTAATAATTAGTGATGCTGAGCACCTTTTCTGTACCTGTTGACACCTGTGTGTCTTTGGAAAGATGCCTCTTTAGATCCTCTTCTCATTTTTTAGTCAGGTTGTTTGTTTTTTTATTGTTGAGTTATAGGAGCTCTTTATATATTTTGGATATTAACCCCTTATTGGATATAGGATTTGCGAATATCTTCTCTTAGTAGGTTGCCTTTTTGTTTTGATGATGGGTTCCTTCACTGTGCAGAAGCTTCTTTGTTTGAAATAGTCCCATTTGTTTATTTTTGCTTTTGTTTCCCTTGCCTTTGGACTCAGGTTCAAACACACTGCTAAAACCAGTGTCACGGAGCTTTCCACCTATGTGTTCTTCTGGGAGTGTTATGGTTTCAAGTCTGACATTCAAGTTTGTAGTCCATTTTGAGTTAATTTTTGTTTATGTTAAGATAGCGGGCTAGTTGCATTCTCTTGCATGTGGCTGTCCAGTTTTCCCGACATCATTTATTGAAGACACTGCTTTCACCATTGGATGTTCTTGGCTCCTTGCTGTAAATTAATGGTCCGTAAACATGTCAGTTTGTTACTAGGCTCTCAGTTCTTTTCCATTGATCAATGTGTCTGTTTTTATGCCAATAGCATACTGCTTTGATTTACTGTAGCTTTGTAGTATAGTTTGAAATCAAGGAACATGATGCCTCCAGCTTTGTTCTTCCTTCTTAGGATTGCTTTGGCTATGTGGGGTCTTTTGGATGCCATACAGATTTTAGAATTATTTGTTCTATGAAAAATGCCATTGGAATTTTGATAGGGATTGCATTGAATCTGTAGTTGCTTTGGGTAATATGGATGTTTTAGCAATATTAATTCTTGTAATGCATGAGCACAGGATATCTTTTAATTTATTTGTGTCTAAACATTTGTAATTTTCAGTGTACAGGTCTTTCATCTTCTTGGTTAAATTTATTCCTAGGTATTTTATTCTTTTTGATGCAATTGTAAATGGGATTGATTTCTTTTTCTTCTTTCTTTCTTTATTTTTTAAAGATTTTATTTATTTATTTGACAGAGAGAGACAAAGTGAGACAAGGAACACAAGCAGGGGGAGTGGGAGAAGGAGAAGCAGGCTTCCCGCCGAGCAGGGAGCCCGACGGGGGGCTCGATCCCAGGACCCTGGGATCATGACCTGAGCCGAAGGCAGACGCTTAACGACTGAGCCACCCAGGCACCCCTTTTTCTTCTTTTTTTAAAGATTATTTATTAGATAGAGTCCATGTGCATACATGCACAAAGCGGGGAGGGGCAGAGAGAGAGAATCTCAAGCAGACTCCATGCTGAGTTTGGAGCTTGACGTGGGCTTGCTCTCATGACCCATGAGGTCATGACCTGAGCCGAAACCAAGAGTTGGCTGCCCAACCAACTGAGCCACCCAGGCGCCCCTGGGATTGCTTTCCTAATTTATCTTTCTGATAGTTATTAATGTATAGAGATGCCACAGATTTCTGTATATTGATTTTGTATCCTTCAACTCTACTGAAATTGTTTATTCTAATAGTTTTTTGATGAGTGTTTAGAGTTTTCTTTTTTTTTTTTTTTAAAGATTTTATTTATTTATTTGAGAGAGAGAGAGAGAACGAGAGACGAGAGCATGAGAGGGAGGAGGGTCAGAGGGAGAAGCAGACTCCCTGCTGAGCAGGGAGCCCGATGTGGGACTCGATCCCAGGACTCCAGGACCATGACCTGAGCCGAAGGTAGTCGCTTAACCAACTGAGCCACCCAGGCGCCCGAGTGTTTAGAGTTTTCTGTATATAATATCATGTCATCTGCAAATAGTGACCGTTTTATTTCTTCCTTTCTGATTTGGATGACTTCTTTTCCTTTTTCTTGCCTTATTGCTCTAGCTAGGACTTCTAATACTAGGTTGAATAAAGGTGGTGAGAGTGGACATCTTTGTCTTGTTCTTGATCTTAGGAGGAAAGTTCTTAACGTTTCCCTACTGAGTATGATGTTGGTTGTGGGTTTGTCATATATGACCTTTATTACGTTGAAATATGTTCTCTCTATACCTGCTTTGTTGAGTTTTTATTATAAATGGGTATTGAATTTTGTCAGCTTCTCTTTTTGCATCTATTGAGATGATCATGTGATTTTTATCCTTCATTTTGTCAATGTAGTGTATCACACTGACTTACTTGTGGATGTTGAACCATCCTTGCATCCCTGGAATAAATCCCACTTGATCATGGTGTATGAACCTTTTAATGTATTGTTGAATTCAGTTTGCTAATATTTTGATGAACATTTTTGGATCCCTGTTTATCAAGGATACTGGCTTGTAATTTTCTTTTTTTTTGTGGTGTCCTTGTCTGGTTTTGGTATCCGACAAATAAACATACCTGCAGCTGCTATCTAGATCCAGCAGTTGTTAACATTTTTATATATTTGCCTTTCTCTTTTTTGTAAACCACCTCCAAAATATTTCATCAACATTGCTAAAAACTAAGAATGTTCTTCTGTATTACCAACCCAACAAAATAGCAGTTCTCAAATATTATTTAATGTTTAGTCTGTTTCAAAGTTTAGTTTTTATGAAGAGTTTGGGAGCTAGAATATGTTTGAGCATGTTTGCTGTGGATGGTTGTAGCTGGTGGAAGGCATTATAGTTGTATTAAATAACCTTTCGTAGTGGGCCTGTGAGAGCCCACTGAATACATAGGGGTCACTGGTGACTTCTAATTTAGTTTCCTAAGCTTCTATTATTTTGTCCTTTTGAATTTTTTAAACCAAATACTGTCACTCTCAGTGAGTAGGTGTCCTTGGGTCCTGCAGTGACCTTTCATTTACTTATTCAGCAGTTATTAATAATAATATGTAACATGTTAACCATTTACCGTGTGTTAAACATTGTACCTAGAATGCGTTAACTTAAACCTCACAGAATTACTATACTATAGTTCTCATTACTATCATTTACATTTAAAAAGTGAAATGGGGGGCTTCTGGGTGGCTTAGTCATTAGGTCATGATCCCGGGGTCCTGGGATCGAGCCCCGCATCGGGCTCCCTGCTCAGCAGGAAGCCTGCTTCTCCCTCTCCTACTCCCCCTGCTTATGTTCCCTCTCTCACTGTCTCTCTCTGTCAAATAAATAAATAAAATCTTTAAAAAAACCAAAAAATGAAAAGTAAAATTGGCCGGGGAACAGCGAGGTTAAGACGGGTCACACCGCTGATCCAAGTGAGTGGCAGAACTGGGTTTTGATCTCGGGTCGTCTTGACAGCACCACGATGCCCAAAATGTGCTGGGCTCTGTGCTAGTGGGGAGGAGTCTTGTCCTCTAACGCCCAAGTGACCAGAAAAAGAAGCAGTCCAGAGGTGTGCTAGGATAGGGCCAGGGCCATGCAGAGAGCTAGGGGAGGGCCCCAACCGAGTCACAAGGCTGCCAGGGGTCAGGTAAGATATCGGGTGCGTAGGTGGGTTGGGACCTGCATGCGTGAGTCCCGGAGGCAAGAGCGAGCTGTGTCTGCCTGGGCCTGGAGCAGAGCACACAGTCATAGAGGTGGTCCATCCTGGATAGTAGGTGTCCGGGTCTTGCCCCTATGGGAGTCACTGTAGGGCAGGGGACTTGACCCCCCGGTCCTCGGCCTCTCAGGGAGCTGCTGCAGCAGGTCACCAGGGCATGCTTCCAGAAGTGACTTCCCTGCTTTGTATGAGGTCAGAGATGCAGTCCCCAGGATCCTCACTTAGAGAAGTGATTTATGAGTTGGAACATTTACCCACAGAGTAAATTTGCCCCAAATCCAGTGACTGTAAGCGGTCTTGAGAAGGTTGTGCCGTGCAGGTGACAGAGACAGTCTCTGAAAGGTAAGGCAGCAGCCTTGCATCTGTGTATTCAGGCCTCGTGGTTTATTTATTTCTGTGTTCCCACGGTTGCATTTTAAAGTTTAGCTGCATATTTTATTTTCACAGCTTTTACATATTGCCTCTTAAATCCTTCCCCATCTCCGCTATAATGCATTTTTTACATTATGAATATACACTTCTGTTTTCTTAAAAACATTTTATCTTTACCTACTTTTTTATAAACACGATTAAATTACCTTTTACGAAATGCCATCTCTAAAAACGTAGAAGGCATTTTTAAAGAGTAGCTTCAAACTGTTCTCTCTAGAGAAACATGCACACACAGTGAGCGATCCATTGGAAATCTATTTTAAAACCCTAATCAGCAAGCCGTTTTATGCATAAACAATTAAATTACTTGCCAGACAAGTTCCCAGTTGCCGCCGTGGACAAAGTTTGTGATACAGTGACAACAGAACCGGTTCATCATGGACAAACTGTTCAGGTGGGGCCGTGCGTTGTCGTGGGTCGGCTAAAACACATCCGTGTGTCTGCTGTCCCGCCACGTCCCCCCCGCATCCGTGTTCCTGCTGCTGGAACCCCGCGCGCTCTGGGCTGCATGAAGAGCTAACATTATTCACACATTTTATAACACTAGTTATCTTTAGGTTAGCGTGTTATTGTAGGAAAAGTTGGAACAGCAAATCCCATGTGGTGCGTGCTCGTCCGTCTGGGAGAGTAAAAGGCCGCTCAGGACGAGAGCGCATCTGGCCAGAGCAGAGCGGTCTGACGCTTTGTCCCGCGGCGGCGGCGCGTGACCCGCTCCCCACTGGGGACCGAGATGGGTGTGGAGAGACCGGTGAGACCGTCCAGGCTCAGGGGCGCTGGTGGGTGGTGGTTTTGGTCTCGAAGCTAGTGGTGCTGGAGGGCTGCCGGCGGCTCCGCGGGCCTCCTCCCTGGGCCGCCTCTGGTGCGTTTTTAAGGTGAGAGTTCTGATGACAGCATTCCTGTTCTTTTTTGGAAAAGGAGTGATGACCCTGTCTTACATAGCAGTTTTTGCCTGTAGCTAAAAAGAATATCACCAAGATCTGTTGATTGGGCTGCGGACGAAGGAGGGCCAGTGGCTGGGAATCACTTTCCCACTGTGGCTTTAAAGGTTCGCAAGAAACTTCGTTAGGGGACCGTGGGCGTCAGGAAGGGGCCGCTTGGTGGAGCTTTTTCACGTGGAGCCCGTTTTGTTGATGTTGTGATTTCCTTACGATAGTGGTGTTTGGGGCTTAAATAGTTAGTACTGTTAGAGCATTTTGTCCATTTCTACATTGATCTCTTTTCCCCTTGGTAATATCTCTAGGTTCTTGAAAACGGCGCCCCACGCCGCTCTGCCCGGCATTCACAGCGGGGCTTCGTTTTGAAAGATGGGGGTGGGCAGAGAAGAAGTGGAAAACGAGAGAAAGAGGAGCCTGTTTGCGGATGGCGGGGGCGCTCTTAACGGCCTTCCTTGAGAAGCCGCCTGCAAATTGCAGGGCCCCGTTGGCCTTGGGGAAAGCTTTTCAGCTGGTTTTGGAGGAAGCCCGAGGAAGAACACTGTATTCTCTGGCGTTTGGGTTCTTGACGGAAGGTGCCCAGGCCTGGGCTGGGGTCAGGGGCGTGGGGGAGGCGGACACTCGAGTCCAGGCTGTGAGGAGGAACGTGGATTTCTCAGCCAGCCAACATGGCAGCGGCCTGCAGTGTGCAGAGGACTGAGGACCCCCCTGGAAAGAACGAGAAGTGCAGCCGCATCCCCTTGGCCCAGCAGCCTAGCTGCTGGATGCTCTGGTGGCCTGGGACCGCCTGAGCCACTTCCTCCCGTCCCCGCTGTGGTGGCCAAGCTGCGGGCACCCCTGCTCCCCCCCTTTGCAGCTCACCGGAGCCCGTGGGCTGCAGGGCAGGGCGCCGTCTGGTGTTACATGTGGGCCCGGACCGGGCAGGTGTTTACTGTGTACAGACGTGTGCAGGGATCTGGGGGCGCTCCGAGGACAGGCTCTGCAGGGGCTTACCTGACGCTAGGCTCCTGAGAGATGAGGAGAGGAGCCTGGGCTGTGAGGGTCGCCCCCTGAGACCCACCTGGCTGGTTAACGGGGGACCAGGGCTCCTAACGGTGCATCACTCCGTGCTAGCGCTGGGGTGGAGACCCCCGACCTGCCACACCGCATCCTTGGAGCTGCCCCGCAGCTTGGGAAGCATTTGACTTTCACGACCCCTGGGGGTGCTGAACACGCAGTAGCAAAGAAGGAGGGTATAAACCGGCCACAGGGCATGCATTGGTGATGGTTTGAACAAGTCTTCTCACTTGAAAAATCCACTTTTATTTCCAGGTGCATTTGTAAGTTGCCTCTGTGGTCCTGGACTGGTTGAGCACGGGTACTCCGTGAACCTCGTCTTTGTGGCTGTTTGATCCCCTAGAATTGGAGAACTGTCTGACTTTAATACTCTTCGTCGACCAACTGAGAGGTCTGGTGGACTTTGTAAAATTATTTCAGAGCCGCCAATTTCCAGTTTTTTTCTTCATAAAATTATTTCTTTATGATTCTTTAAACTCCTAAGATCTTTATGTCCAGATTAGATCATTGAGCTAAATATGAATAGTATGTTTCATTCATACTTTTGTATAGTATTTCACATTCATCATTTTGAGGGGATGAAATAAATCCTGGGATAGAAGGGGATGCATGCAAATCATTTGCAGTATAACCCATAAGTAATGTACAACATACACAACCATCCAAAACTTGTGCCAAGACCAAAGCGGCCTGAAAAGATGATTTAAATTAGCTTAAATCATCATTAAGAGGTGTTCTTGTTAACCCAATTTGTCCATTTTTATGGGGAGTTTTTATTTATGTACTTTATTGGAGTCCTTGATTTTTGGAGGCTCTCTCTCGGCAGGAGGAACTCTGTGCACCTGTTAGCGTCGAGAGTAAAGATTACCTGTGTGCCCCTCTCCTTTCTGCCTCTTTCCAGACTTGGCTGCTCTCACTGCATTGGTTTCTTTAGGTGCCTGGGAACCCCGCTAGCACGGGGCTTTATCAAAAGATGTTTCAGAATACATAATTTTAAGTAAGATTTCTTCTAACAGTCTGTGGGAGGAGGTGTTTGGAGAAAGCAGGAGGTGTGTTGTCTGTCCAGAGGGCATCTATCACGATGGCTTGTGCACCCCTGCCTCCAAGTGGAGGACAGGCCGTGCCATGCGCCAGAATCCCTCCTGGTGGGCAGGTTCCCCTGCGCTCTTCACTTCCCTGTCCTCTTGTCAGTACTCTTTTCTGTGTCTGCTCTGGTGAAGCCGTGTCGGGCCAGACGACCAGAGCAGACAAGGAGTCGCCGCCCAGGGTCTTTTGGGAGAGAACCTTTCATTTGTGAGCAAAAAGTGTGTATTAGTACATTGGTTCAAAATCAGAAACCTATAGCTTCTTCATGTTTTGTAAATTTTATAATACGGGTTCTTAGTGTGTATGAGGTTGTGAGTTTGTAAAAACATGGCATCCTTTATATATGTCATGGCTATTTTTAAAGAAAATCTGCCCATCTGGGTGCCTCTCGGTGCAAGTCTGGAGCCCCCCTCCCATCTGCGCCCCCGTAGGGAGACCCTCAGAATCCTGTCTCAATTACTTCAGCTTGGAGGTGAGAAGGATAAACAGACCGTGTCCCAGGGGAGTTGTGGGGCCGCCTTGCCTCCCTTTCTAACCCATCAGAATGCTATTCTGAAAGATGCCCTATCTCTCTCCCATTCTTTCTAATTGGCTCACTGTTTTGTTTATTCTACTTATCACAAGTCAGATGGAAATTCCTGTTTTTACTGCAGATAATTGCTTTTTGGTGTGTGCTGTCTTGGGCCCGTTTGGCGGCTTGCAGGCATTCGGGTTGGCTTCCCTGCTGTGTGGCTGGTTGCCCGCATGTGCCAGGCACGGCGCTGGGCACCTCCCTTGTCTGGTTTGTCTTTGCCTGTGCACAGGGTGCCAGAAACAGCCGGACACCTGGAGGAGTGGCTCTGACAGGGCCTGGAAGGTGTGACAGCTGCTGTCACCAGGGAGAGGCATACCCAGCCTCCCTGGAAATGCACCGTGGGGATGAGACCTGTGCAGAAGGGTGGGGGGTGACGCGTGACGCCCGGGGTCCAGAGGGTTTTCTGCACTGGGGCTGGGACTTAGCCCTACAACCGGATCCTAGGGGGCCTTTTGGGGATTGGGGTGGGGTGGTGGTGCGGGAGCGAAAGGACGGGATGGGCCTGGGTTGGGGCTTTTCTAAGAGGCGGTGGTTCCATGGCCCTGTGCACCTCGAGGTGGTGTCAGCTGGGGCCGCCGTGCTGGCCGTCGGTCCCGAGCAGCCGGCTCCAGGCATAGACCTTGCATGAGCTCGGGGTCAGTCGCCTGCGCTCTTCGCTGAAGACTTGTTTCCCTGGCATCTCAACACAGGGCACATTTGTCAACTGCCTTTGCGGCTCACTTGGCCCGGGCACGAGCTGTGCCTCTCTGTCCCTTACCAGCCTCTCCCTGGCCCTTTCTCCTTGTTCCTGATCCCCACCCGCTCTTCTGGTCTGTGGCCTGTATTTTTCACACTCCGCAACTTCACTCACCTCAGACTGTCCTTAAAGATTTGGTATCTTTTTGAGAAAAATTATTCTAGCGTACAATCATGTAAGGTTATTTGTTTTAATGATTGAGCACACAATTATCAATAACTGTTTAAATATTGATCTCTTAGAGGAAAGCAGCTGCTAGTACATCTACTTGAATTTGTGTTGGCGTCTCCTTTGATGTGGACTGGCCTGCTGTTTTTCAGGAGCGTGCCCGTCGCTCCCCGTGGAGGTTGCTGGTTCCCTGCGGATGTGGGAAACCTCGTTCCTAAGATCTCCATGTCTTTTCTGTTTCAGGTGCTCTCTGCCGTCTGCCATGCTTTCCAGGTAGGAGATGCCGGTTGTCCTGGCAGGTGCGTCCGTGCAGCTGGGAAGCAGAAGCCTCTGAAGATGGAGAGATAAGACGTTGTCAGGCAGGCCTGTGCGACAGAAAGCCGTGCCCGCCCCGGCCAGGGAGCCCTGGTCCTGGAGATGGATCGCAACCGAGAGGCCGAGGTGGAGCTGAGAAGGGGCCCGAGCCCCAGCAGGGCAAGCAGGAGCCCCGAGGCGGACGGAGACAAGGCCATGAGCCACAGCTGCTGCATCTGTGGCAAGAGCTTTCCCTTCCAGAGCTCCCTGTCCCAGCACATGCGCAAGCACACGGGGGAGAAGCCCTACAAATGTCCCTACTGCGACCACAGGGCTTCCCAGAAGGGCAACCTGAAGATCCACATTCGCAGCCACCGCACCGGCACTCTGATCCAGGGCCACGAGCCGGAGGCTGGTGAGATGCGCGTGTCCGAGGGCCTGGACGGCTGCACCAGCCCCACCAAGAGCACGTCCGCCTGCAACAGGATCCTCAACGGGGCCACCCAGGTGGACAACAGCAAGATCCTGCTGAGGAGCAGCAAGAAGGAGGCCGAGGGGGCTGCCTGCGCCCCAGAGGAGGGCAAGGCTGCAGCCCAGTGTTCCTTCTGCAAGTGCAAGTTTGAGCGCAAGAAGGACCTGGAGCAGCACGTGCACCAGGCCCACAAGCCGTTCCGCTGTAGGCTGTGCCGCTACGTGACGCTGCGGGAGGAGTCCCTGCTGAGCCACGTCGAGAAGGACCACATCACTGCGCAGGTGCCCGGCGGGGCTGAGGCCTGCGTGGAGAACGGCAAGCCGGAGCTGACCCCCGGGGAGTTTCCCTGCGAGGTCTGCGGCCAGGCCTTCAGCCAGACCTGGTTCCTGAAGGCTCACATGAAGAAGCACAGAGGCTCCTTCGACCACGGCTGCCACATCTGTGGCCGAAGATTCAAAGAGCCGTGGTTCCTCAAAAACCACATGAAGGCGCACGGCCCCAAGACGGGGAGCAAGAACAAGCCCAAGAGTGAGCTGGACCCCATCGCCACCATCAACAACGTGGTGCAGGAGGAGATGATCGTGGCTGGCCTGTCCCTCTACGAAGTCTGCACCAAGTGTGGGAACCTGTTTACAAACCTGGACAGCTTGAACGCGCACAACGCCGTCCACCGCAGGGTGGAAGCCGGCTGGACGCGGGCCCCCGCCGGGGAGGGCGCGGTGCAGGGCAGCCCCCCGGACTCCCAGCAGCTCTTCCTTCAGTGCCTCAACCTGCGGCCCGCGGTGGCCAGTGCGCCCGCCCACGGGCAGGCGGGGCGGCGTGTGGCCGAGCTGGACCCGGTCAACAGCTACCAGGCCTGGCAGCTGGCCACGCGGGGCAAGGTGGCCGAGCCGGCTGAGTACCTCAAGTACGGGGCGTGGGACGAGGCGCTGGCCGGGGACGTGGCCTTCGACAAGGAGCGGCGCGAGTACATCCTGGTGAGCCAGGAGAAGCGCAAGCGCGAGCCGGAGCCCGGCGCTCAGGGGCCCCCGCGCAAGCGGGCGGGCGCGCCCGGGGACCCCGTGCCTGGACCCCTGGACCCCAGGCCGGCCGCACGGCCCAGCCGCCGCGCTGCCGCCCCTGCTGGCCACGGCAAGTCCTCCGAGTGCTTCGAGTGCGGCAAGATCTTCCGCACCTACCACCAGATGGTGCTGCACTCCCGGGTGCACCGCCGTGCGCGCCGAGACCGTGACGGCCCCGGGGATCGGGGGCCCCGTGCGCGCTGTGGCTCGCTCAGCGAGGGCGACTCGGCCTCGCAGCCCAGCAGCCCGGGCTCGGCCTGTGGTGCCGCCGCTGACTCCCCAGGCTCGGGCCTGGCAGACGAGGCTGCGGAGGAGAGCGGAGAGGACAGTGCAGCCGACCCTGCACCAGGTGAGCGTGCGCCTGGGCAGCTGGGCTCAGAGAGTGAGGGCCAGAGGGCTCTGTACCTGGGTGACCCGTGCCCAGGTAGTCCCGGCTCCGTAGCCCTGCACCCAGCTGATCCCCTGTCCGGATATCCCAGAGCCCAGGTATCCAGGTAACGCAAGTCCAGGTAGCTCTGTGCCCGTGAGGCCTTCCCGAAGTATCCCTGAGCCAGGGAGGTCCAGTGCCCAGGTAACACATGCCTAGATAGTCCAGGCTCAGGTGGCCCACTGACCCGGTAGCCCTCAGCCCAGGAGGTCCAGGCCCAGGTAGTCACGGCTCAGCCCTGCGCCCTAGGGGCCTGGTTTGCAGACCCAGGCAGTCCCAGACCCAGGTAGACCCTGCATCCAGGTAACCCTGTGCCTGGATAGCTCTTGCCTGTGTATCACTGGCCCAGGTAGACCCTGCATCCGGGTGACCCTGTGCCTGGATAGCTCTTGCCTGTGCATCCCTGGCCCAGGTAGACCCTGCATCCGGGTGACCCTGTGCCTGGATAGCTCTTGCCTGTGCATCCCTGGCCCAGGTAGACCCTGCATCCGGGTGACCCTGTGCCTGGATAGCTCTTGCCTGTGCATCCCTGGCCCAGGTAGACCCTGCATCCGGGTGACCCTGTGCCTGGATAGCTCTTGCCTGTGCATCCCTGGCCCAGGTAGACCCTGCATCCGGGTGACCCTGTGCCTGGATAGCTCTTGCCTGTGCATCCCTGGCCCAGGTAGACCCTGCATCCGGGTGACCCTGTGCCTGGATAGCTCTTGCCTGTGCATCCCTGGCCCAGGTAGACCCTGCATCCGGGTGACCCTGTGCCTGGATAGCTCTTGCCTGTGCATCCCTGGCCCAGGTAGACCCTGCATCCGGGTGACCCTGTGCCTGGATAGCTCTTGCCTGTGCATCCCTGGCCCAGGTAGACCCTGCATCCGGGTGACCCTGTGCCTGGATAGCTCTTGCCTGTGCATCCCTGGCCCAGGTAGACCCTGCATCCGGGTGACCCTGTGCCTGGATAGCTCTTGCCTGTGCATCCCTGGCCCAGGTAGACCCTGCATCCGGGTGACCCTGTGCCTGGATAGCTCTTGCCTGTGCATCCCTGGCCCAGGTAGACCCTGCATCCGGGTGACCCTGTGCCTGGATAGCTCTTGCCTGTGCATCCCTGGCCCAGGTAGACCCTGCATCCGGGTGACCCTGTGCCTGGATAGCTCTTGCCTGTGCATCCCTGGCCCAGGTAGACCCTGCATCCGGGTGACCCTGTGCCTGGATAGCTCTTGCCTGTGCATCCCTGGCCCAGGTAGACCCTGCATCCGGGTGACCCTGTGCCTGGATAGCTCTTGCCTGTGCATCCCTGGCCCAGGTAGACCCTGCATCCGGGTGACCCTGTGCCTGGATAGCTCTTGCCTGTGCATCCCTGGCCCAGGTAGACCCTGCATCCGGGTGACCCTGTGCCTGGATAGCTCTTGCCTGTGCATCCCTGGCCCAGGTAGACCCTGCATCCGGGTGACCCTGTGCCTGGATAGCTCTTGCCTGTGCATCCCTGGCCCAGGTAGACCCTGCATCCGGGTGACCCTGTGCCTGGATAGCTCTTGCCTGGGTATTCCTGGCCCAGGTAGCCTTGCACCCAGGTGGTCCCACCCCCAGGTATTAGGTAGCCAGTGTATACTTAGAGCTCAGGCTGGTGGGTGCGGACACAGGTGCCTGTCAGCTCTGCTTCAGGCTCCTTTCTTGCTAATTTGCCCGGATGTGTTTGCATTAATTAACACCTTTGGCCTGTTGAATTCACAGTTTCTCTGGGGCATCAGTCATTTCTGAGCAAAGGACAGGTGATGGGACACCTCCGAGGTGTGCCCTTCTCTTTCTCCACAGGCCCAGAGCCTGCTCCGTCCCCAGGCGGCAAACGCATGCACACGCACACTTGCCTCTGCTCACCTCCTTTGCACCAGACAGCTGAGTAGAAGAGTAACTTCCAGTCGGTGTGCGGTTATAATTAATCTCCTCGGATTCAAATACCCTGTGGGTTTAGAGACGGCTCATTGGAACAGATGACTCTCCGAATAGCAGCTATGTAAATATTTAAAGATGCTTGACTAACTTTGTTTTCGTCATTTTCCTACTTTTTAGAAGTCTTAAGCGTTTTGATATTTTATTCATTATTTTTTGTTTTGGGTAATTCTTTTTAGTAGAAGGTGATGTTCCAGTGACGGAACTTGTAACATTCTCCGCATCACCGGGACTGTTTTTCTCTTCTCCCTGGACACTGGTTCGTGGATGTTGCTTTTACCTGAAAGGCCAGGGGTGTAGGGGTGTAGAAACCCAAGAGCTTCAGCAGGGCTATTTATAATCTGTAGTAAGGAAAACGACCGTAGTGCAGTCCTCCAAAACAAAACACAGATCTGTGTCCTTTTTTCTTTATGAGGGGTTTAGCCAATCCTTTGAAACAAATGATATTGAGTCAGTAAAAGTATGGAAGAAAGTTGTTTCTCTAATCCTGTAGAGAAGCCTATGTTGACCCTGCGCATACACTTTGCAAGGGTCCATATAGATAGATGAGCAGTGACACATTATGCACTGACCCTTGTTGTTTCCCATTTCATTTCTTACCCATTAACCTGTGGGAAGGAGCAGGGGAACACGCTACTCTCTGAAAATACACTGCTCCTTCTCTGAGCTCAAGATTCCTGCAACAGTTTATCGTCGTAAAACTTGGCGAACCCAACTGTGACCTTTGGTTGGCATTTTTGAAGATTAATTCTTGGTTTTTCTCTTTAAAAAGTTTTGATAATTACAGATTTTACTGATGATATTCCAATAATACTGTTTTTGGAGCTCATTGGATAAAATGTTAGGTTAGAACTAAATCTTTTTTCTTTTTTTTGAAGATAAATATTTTTAACATTTGGAAAAGCTCTTGAGCCTTTCCCTCATCTATGGTGATGGTGGTCAAATGATAATAATCTAATTCAATGGTACTTTGAAAATGTTGGAAAGAAAAAATGTTTTTCACTATACATTGGAATTTACTTTTTTTCATCTCAAATTCATTAAATTTGAGATTATCATTTACCTCCTAATGAAATTATATGTATTTTCTATATGTGATGTTTTTTTGAGAGACTTAATACATCAGATTTTTCTGTAACAAGTTCATGTATCCTAGTTGAGTTCAACAAGTTGACGGTAGAATTAACAGAATACTGTAGCTCATTGAGAGACCGGAAAAGGAAATTTGTCATGACGGTGGCATAAAGTGTTGAAGAACACTGTGGGTCTGCATGGGTACCTTTTGTGACTCTGTAGGGCAGAATCTTTCCTTCTAAAACTACAGACTTCCCAAGCTCAGCAGGCCTTTAATGGTCTAGGGTGGGCAATAAACCACTGCTTCATAGATATTCTTTAAGGAGTGAGATGTGCATTATATACATGTAATACTCAAAGGCACTCCCATTTGCAGGGTTTGGCTAAGGACTTTGGAAAAGCAAATGAGTATTTTGAATCCTCTGTTTCGATCTGCAGCGTGCCTTTACTATTACTAAAAGATGAATTACGTCTTTATGCATATAGGCAACTTAAAATTCTTACAGAACTCTGATGGGATGGCTGGCTAAAATTGTTAAAGGAAATATGTGGAGATTCAGAACAAAGCACCACAGTAGGCCCCATAAGAATGAATCTGGCTTCTGGTGGAAGCAGGGTTGGCATTAGAATTCTATCTTTGTGACCTTGCTTAGCAAGCCCCCATTGTGCCGTAATTTTACCCCAAGATTTCTTGACGTCTAGGAATGGATTTGAATGCTGCTTTTGGCTCTAGAGAAACTCTGCATTATCAGATTAATTAAAAGAAACTTTTTTTTTCATGAAAAAAAGCTCTGTTACATTTGTTTAGAAAGCTCTGTTTAGAAAGCTCTGTTGCATTCCCTTTATTTCCATGGAAAACTGGGTCTTACCAAAAATGGGAGAAGAGCAACCTTGTGAATAAAAGTCAGTCAAATATAAAATATGTTACTGAGCTAGATTTCAGCCCTCCACCGAGAAGGTGACATAGCCCTGATAGAGAAAATACACTTTTGGAGCTCACGAAGAAATGAAACCTTTTAATTAGGGAAGAGAGGAGCATTGAAAGGGCATGTAATTCAAGTTTACAAAAACGAGCATTTCCAAGCACAAAGCAGAGTCAGGGTGCTTCCAGGTCATCATGAGGACAAGGGAGTGTTATTTCACAATAAGCTGAAGCAGGATTCTGCTCAGAAAGCTTGTAGGCGATTTAGGAATGAGGGACCCCTGGTGAGCATGTCTTGAAGAGGTCGGTTCACAACCCGTGCGATTGTGAGAAGCACCTTTGGGTGGCCTGCCTTTTCTCAGGCCGTGAGAGGTGTGTCCACCTGCCTTCAGGCAAAATGCCAAAGACCCCATTCCCACCATTTATCTGCATATCGTTTCTTTGCAGAAACTTATGTGACTACCTAGGTTTTGACTACTTCTTGTTATTCTCAAGGCTGCTATCACATTAAATCCGTGTTCTATTGAGCCTGCCTCTCAGTACATCTTTGCATATTCAGTGCAACTTAAATGATAGTAAAACCACAAGTTTTAGTTGAAGTCCTGTGAAATTGCAAATATTTGTTTCTGACCCACAAAGATGTTAGACTGCTCTACCGGACAGAGGAACAGGTTCTTAGAACAAGTGGCACAATATTACATGCAGTTTGGAGAATTAAGGAGAGAGTTTCCAGAACTGAACAATATCATTGGAATGGAAAGGCAATTGAAGGAAGAAACGGATTTCCTTCAGAAAGTGTCTGTTTTCCCTGCTTGGCCACAGCCTCGTACATCGTGGCTCATCTTGTTTCCATCCTAGTTGAAGGAAGGTCCCCCATCTCTTCACCAAGAAATGGTAGCTGAGCATGCGCCTTGAGACAGAGCGGCGGTCAGCGGCGGTGCCAGGGTGGGTGAGGAGTGCCCACCGTGGTGGGGCAGCTGGTGCAAAGCTCCAGCAGCCCTTCTGCTTTCTGTTTCTTAGAGCATGGACAGTCATTTGGATGGATCGGGAAGAACATGTCCTCAGACGTCCGCCCACTGTAACAGGATTTCGGGTGAACCTAGCTAACAGAGATCGATGTGGAACATGGGGTGTGCTGGGGAGGGGCATCTGTCCCAGGCTGGGCCTGCTGAGACAGGAGGCTTTTATTATCACTTCTGTTAGAGTTTGCTTCGGTGTGGATCCGAAGGGGTGCACCCAGAGCGCTGTGTCCTCATTGTGCTTCTGGCCAGATGTGCTCGAGATGCTGCAGCCCCCGTGTTTCTGGTGGCCACAACGATGGAGTGGCAGGAGGGCCTGCAGCATTGGCCCCAGCCAGAGGCTAAGCATGAGCCAGCACATCAGGGGGGTGTGGGTAAGGGCAGGGAGAAAGCAGGGGGGGAGACGGGAGCCCCAAGTGCAGATGGGCGGTGACAGGATGTGGTTTGCCCGGGAAGCAGAGCACGCGCATCTGGGGACAGTTCCACCCAAGCACCAAAGCCTTGCTGGGCGGAGCTACAGCAGGTGTCCTGGGGGGGCCGGGGTGGTCGGGCGCCCTCTGTCACAGATGAGCCTGTGGAACTGGTATCAGGAAACCCCAGGACCGGTTTTGAGTCACCGGGCAGTTCGCTCAGGCTTGCTTTGTCCAGTTTCTCTGTCGCTCTGGCAACCTGGAGGTCACTGCCAGCAATATCTAATAAATGTCCACACACAGACTGATGTCCGCTCCGGAGGGGCCCCCGGGGCACGCCCCGACATTGGTGTCAGGTGCCACACACAGACTGATGTCCGCTCCGGAGGGGCCCCAGGGGCACGCCCCGACATTGGTGTCAGGTGCCACACACAGACTGATGTCCGCTCCGGAGGGGCCCCAGGGGCACGCCCCGACATTGGTGTCAGGTGCCACACACAGACTGATGTCCGCTCCGGAGGGGCCCCAGGGGCACGCCCCGACATTGGTGTCAGGTGCCACACACAGACTGATGTCCGCTCCGGAGGGGCCCCCGGGGCACGCCCCGACATTGGTGTCAGGTGCCACACACAGACTGATGTCCGCTCCGGAGGGGCCCCAGGGGCACGCCCCGACATTGGTGTCAGGTGCCAGGCTGTACGCGCAAGATGCTCTCCGCCGTGTGGCCGGTGCCAGGCCCTGTTTCCACCAGTGCCAGATAATGCCCGTCACCTTAGAGCCGGAGATTAGGGAAGAGCAGGTCTTTTCCAGGTTCCGGAAGAGAGCCCTAGAATGCCCAGCAGATCAGCGCCACGCGAGTGGAGGCATTTCTGAATACTGAGGAATCTCAGAGTTGGAAACCCTCCTGTTAACGTCTTACTTAGTATGGAAACGCAGTGAAGGTCTTTAAGAAAGCTGTTCAGATGTACTTGGCAGTCGAAAGCTGGACGCCCTACGGTTTTAGCCTGCGTCTTAGCAACCAGAACCCGCCGTGCGTCTGCGCAGGTAACACATACACCTGTGGGGTGACTCTTCCCGGGGCACCCCGGCACCCCGCTACGCTTTCTGAATTATCGGAGGACAACTGAATTACAACGAGAAGGGCGTCTTTTAAGTATGTTTTCTTGTATTTTGATTCTTCAAACATTGGTATCTCTGCATGGCACGCAGGCTAATGTTTGCTTGAGCGGGATGCCCATTCCCTGACCTCCCAGAATGAATTTATTATCGCACGAAAGGCTCAGACTCTGGAGATTAGACTCTGGGGTTTTCTTCCTTTCACTGAGAGACGCGTACGGGTTATACGCACCCCGACCGCACAACAAACACCGCGCAGACATTTGGGTTTGCTAGCATCATCCACACACTTGATTCGATCTCTCTCTCTCTTACTTTCTGTCACAAGATAGGATCACAGGATTTTAGAGCCGGAAGGGAGCAGGAGGTGTTGTCTGTCCCCATTTTATGCGGGCAGGGACTGGGGTACCAGCAAGTACTCTTAGTTTGCCGGAAGCGGTGTGGTGTGTGAAGTGGGGGGCAGCATGGTTGGCAGATGCCAGGTACCAAGTCACCTTGTGCACTGAGGCGCAGCGTGCTGCCCGCTCTTGATCTCCGCAAGGGTCCAGTCCCCCAGCAGCAGCATGGGGCCGCGATGCCCCCGCTCACGGGCTGTCACTGCTGCACTCCTCTGGTGCCTGGCATGGGGTCGGCATCCTGTGGCCCACATCTCGTGTTGGGCCTAGACTTAGACCCGAGCCGGGGCCTCAGCGTCCAGTTTCCAGCCTAGGAAGGTGTCCCCGTGCTGTTCTGTCACCGAGGCACAGGATGGCCTGGACCCCGTGCGGGGTCTGGATGCCCGGTCTGCACGGAGGCTGGCTCCGAGGGAGGGTGGGTGGAGGCTGCCCAGCCGCATTCTGCGGAGGCCGAGCACCTGTCACACAGGAGCCTGCTCAGGGCGAACACTCGGGGCGTCCTGTACCCGCAAAATCAACCGTGTTCCCGCATCTGATAAACAGTGGACGCGCTGTCCCTGCAGAGTCTCACTTGATGTGTAACCGCTTTTCGACCTTCTCTGCCATCGCTTCACATCCTAAGTTCTATTTCAGTCCTTGCCCTGCTACATGGAGGGTTTCTCGCTCTGCCGGAGGGAGGACGCTGCCCGTGGTTTCTGGCTCCGCCCTGGGGTTTCAGCGTCACCTTTGCCATTTTGTCACGAAGAGAGGCTCTTGGTCTTCTCTAGTTCAGACTTGACCTTGTTCAAAGGGCTCCTTTTTATGGCTTTTATGCGTCGACGGGATAGAAGTCATTTTGGCTTCTTCCGCCCTGGTCTGTGAGTTGTGGAGGTCCACGGGAAGGCGTGGATCGTGCCCCGTCTGGGAGCGTCTGCAGAGCAGGCTGCACTGAATTTGCTTCCGGACAATCAGCGTTGGCTGGTTGCGGTGGGGTAGTTCTGGTCAGCTCTGGAGGAGGGGTTCACCCCGTGGGTGGGGGGCAGCACCTGCTGGTGTGGTGTCGCCCCGAAGATGTCGCCTGTCTCGGGGCCGTCCTGGACACGTGCCGGGCATCCCTGCTCCCCCCTGCATCCCATCCCTGCCGAGTGTATATCCTCTGCAGCCACCAGTCATGTGGCACCTGTCGCCGTGTCCACTTCTTCACACCGTTACCAGGTATTTGTTGGAAGCACAGGTCCCGCCAGGTGGCGAGTGGAAGCGTGCAGCTCCTTAGGCGGGCCTTCCCGGACCACAGTCCCCGGTTGCACCTTCACTGCACCCCCACCCGCCCTCTGTGTGGCCTGAGCGTGCCCTGGATCCTGGAAACCCCTCCCTGCCCCCTGGCCAGTGCCGTCCTCCCTGCTGGGTCGCCCCAGAGCCTCAGCATGTCACTCCTGCTCCGTCCTGGGAACTTCTGCCCCGTTGCTGTCCCGTGCTGCTCGTCTTGTGCCAACGTCGTCCTTACCACCCGCGTCTGTCCCTGTTGTGATCTCATCGAGGGCAGGGTCTCCTTGCCCAGCCCGCCAGCCCCGCGGCATGCACGACTCCAGCCGTGCACGGAGGAGCAGGTGCGCCTCGGTTTGCAGTGAGCCACACTGAGAACTGTCTCCGTGGGGGAGATTTTCCGGAGCGTGTGCGCACCGGCTTCTAGATGCCCGTGACCTGTGGTAGCGGCCCGGACTGACAGTGAAGGCTCGGGTGAGAGCGGATATTCACACAAACCTGTGCCTCGAGGTTTTGAACCGTGTGCACACGGCCCAGCGCTGTGGCCTCTTGGCATGGCAGGAGTTGGCTGCTTCTGCGGCCTTTCCGGCCAGCGTCAGGCTTGGGACCGGGACTTGGGATGTTGCCTTGCTCAGGACTCCGGCCCTCCCGTCCCAGGCTGGTGGCCAGCGTCCTGAGTGTCGCTTCTGTGCAGGGGGAGCAGAAGCGGGCTGGCCTGTCCGGTTCCCAGCACCCAAGGACACGCAGCTCGTGGGCTCCCCCGGACCTGGCACAGCTCCTGGCCCGCGTCTCGGAAAGCAGGGACCGAGGTCACCACGTGGTTCCTGCCTCCCTGCCTCGTGTCCCCAGCACTTACCACTCAGCGCAGGTGGTGGGCACAGCGCCCTCGACCCAGCCCCTCCGGGGCCATCCTGTGCCTGTAGGTGGCGCCTGGGCAAAGCACCGCTCACCCGTGTGGCCCGGGACAGGCATGGCCCTCCTGTTCCCCCACGGTTCCACCACGGAGCCATGGTTGTCAGGAATGCCCGGGAAAAGGATGGCGCGGAGCCCGCGGTGGCCCTCCCTGCGGGGCCTGCGTTCTCCCTCCCCGCGGCCACTGCTCGGTCGGCCTTCTCCTCTGCGGCCTGTGCGTGGTGAGCACACCGAATTACTCAGTGAGTTTAGCCTGTCTTTCTTCAAGCATTTAGTCTTCATTTGTAAGTGTTTTTGTTGTGTGCCCATCTCTGGCACGGATTCGTAATGTTTCACTTATAAGTTTAGTTTTTCTTTTCTTTTGATGTTTCTTAATATCCTGTGTGCTGGACCTAATCTGAGGCCAGTTCTTGGTGAAACCTTTGTAGGCTGCTGATAGGGTCAGGATTTGCATACCCAGTTGGCATAAGCCTTTGCGTGTTCAGACAGATTGCAGTTTTAGGTCTATATTTTACTAGAATTAAGAAGTGAGGCGTGGTCTTCTCCAGATGAAGGTCAGAAGGTCGCGGTTTCCTTCGTGGAGTCTTACCTGACTCCGCGGGAGGCGAGGGCAGTCCTGTCCATCTGCAGGCTGCCTCGCCTCCTGTTTTATTTACCAAGGCAGATGTTGATTTGAGACAAGTATTTTCACAGATTAGTAAGACATTTGGGCTGACTGCAAGCTGCCAAATACGTTCTTGTAAAAGTGTGTCAGATCTGAGTCTTACTCCTATTCTTTCTTCTGATTGCAGAATAATTACTTTCAGCACCGTGATTAACCGGTTCCAAATGTACTGTGATCGTCCTTGTCATTCAGGGACCTCACTGGCTATTGAGATCTCCCATCTAAAATGATCACTGAGTGGTACCCTCTGGGGAGTTGGCCATCTTACAGAGAATCTGGTGTGTGCCCGAATCTAGCTCTGACACCTGCCGAAGGGCGTCAGCTTCCTCCCGGGTCACGGGATCAGGCTGTTCTGCGCATGAGCATCCAGTGATGGATTCCAGGGCACGAGCACCATGGGAATAGTTCGTTAATTGGATTGGACACCTGGAGAATGTTGTTTGTGATATTGAAATGATGATCATTTCCGGTTTTCACTTCTAGTTACCATAGTTCCTTTGATACAAGACCCGTTTATAATGTTGCTGGGTTTTAGAACATTAATGATTGCACAGTTCATGGCATAGGACTTACACAGATGGTTTCGGTATTAGACTAGAAATTGATAGAAGTGGGGTGGATTGAACATTTCCATTTTAAGGAGATATCAGGTACTGTGTTTTCAAAAATGACGAAGTGCGGTAGGAGGGGTCCGAGAGGTGGAAAACAAGGCATAAACCCTTAAAAGCTGTTTTTATCGTAAACCTCCTTTATTGGTGGTGAAGTATCGGTGAAAGCCTCAAGAAGCAGTTCAATGTGTCACCTAAGGATGACTTGCAAAGTTCCTGAATAGGTGCTAAAGGAATTGCAAAGTTCTGACAGGAGATTTTTGGAAACTCTGAACATGAAGATTCTGGACAGGTTGTATGCAGAGTATCTGCAGTTTCCATGGTGATAAGCCTACACACCACTTAGAAACAAATTCTTGATATTGTTTTGAAACCCAGTTACAAAAGGGCATCATGCTTGCAAGTTAGTTATGAATAGGATAAAATTGCTTTTGCAGAACTGCCTTGCGAGCTGGACAGCACTTGGCAGACCACTCACGTCTTCTAAATAGGCCCTGTTCTGAACATTTCTTTTCTATTCTAGGTCAGAATTAATTTTTCTTTTCTCTTCTATCCTCTCCTCTCCTCTCCTTTCCCTTTCTTTCTTCCTTCCTTCCTTTCTTTTTTTCTTTCATTCTTTTTTCTTTCCCTCTCCCTCTCCCCCTCCTCCCCCTCTCCTTCCTTCCTTCCTTCCTTTTCTCTCTTCCTCTCTTTCTCTCCCCTGCCCCCATCTTGAGTGAAAGATCTTTTCCTTTGAATTTTAAGATCCCATGAGGGGGTTGCTGTGGATGTTTGCAGGCGTTTTCAGAGCTATGCCGCAGCTGTGAGGAGCAGAGCACGTCTGGGTGGAGATGAGGCGCTGGTGGTGACTTCCTGTCACGCACTGGTCCACTCCCACCCACCCACCCACACGGCTGGACACTGGTCGTGGTCTCCCCCTTCCCGTTCAGCCCCTCTGCCCCTCCTTCCCTCCTCTTTCAGTCAGAAGGGTGAAGGGCAGTGTGGAGACAGGGCATCATATAACACCGAATACCTAGCCCACAGGTAAGTCATGATGTTGGGGAGCAGTGGACCCTGGGGCTGTAAGTCTGATCTTGGAGGACAGCTGTGCTTGCCTTCTTTTTTCTGTCCCAAGGCCAGAGACAGAATCCCAGATGGTGGCCATTGGCCATAGAAACACCCAAATGGAGCGCCCGGTGAGCTGCCTCCTGGGAAAGCCCACCCCTCTGCCCTGGCTGCAGTGTGGACTTGTCACATCTCCGCTCCTTCTGGTGCCCTTGCGGGGGGAGGAGGGTCTTCTAGGGCAGGGTTAGGGCCCCTGGACCCGGTTTCCTTTCCTTAGCACTGCTCAGCCCACACTCCCCAGGCTCTCCCTTCTCCCGAGGCTGCCTCCCTGGCCCCGCGTCCCTCACGGGCACAGCGGTGGGAGTTGGAGGAGCAAGGACATGGCCTGGGCCAGACCATGCTAGGGCTGTGCTGCTCGTTTTAGAATTCTGTTCCATCTTTTGAAAATCGATGGGTCTCTCATGGACGACACATGCTGATTGCAAATAATCCACCTTGTCTGAAAGTGCATGAATGAGAAACCATCTTGATTGCTCACCCTCACCTGCCAGAGAGACTTTGACTTTGTCCTCTTCGGTCCTTTTAAATGTGTTTACATATGTTAGGATATACGCACACATACGTACATTTTTCTTGTTTGGATACCTAATTAGACTATCCTCTTTGTTCTGTTCTGAAACTTGCTTTTTCCATATAATGTCTTGGAAATCCTTCATGTCGATAAAGGTACCTGCTTCACTCTCGAACCGCCTAAAAGGGGAATATGATCATATTTTATCTGCCTGTTGATGGGCGTTCAAGTTGCTTCTTTACCAAAAATGTTGCAGTAAAGCTGCTGGTAACGTGGATAATTGAGAACGCTAAGGAGTTTTTCAAGGCGGATTTCTTTAAGTGAAATTGCTGGTTTGCAGGGGGGTTTGCACATGTTACATTTCAGTAGATGTTGCCAGGTAGGCTGTAGTAATCCCCTTGTCCACCAGCAGCTCGTGAGCGTAGCCATTGTCCCACACCTTCAATAATGCCAGGGATTATAAATTTTCTACGCACTTGCCTTCCTGAAAGAAGAAAAATGTTATTTATTTTTTTATTGCTTTATTTTCCATCTTTCTGGCTTCTGTGAGAGTGAGCATGTTTTCATGTTTGCTGGTCATTTGCATTTCTTGTGTGATTTACCTGTTCATGTACTTTGTCCATTTTTATAATGTGGCATTTGTTCTTTTTTTTTTTTATTTTTAAGATTTTATTTATTTATTTGAGAGAGAATGAGAGACAGAGAGCATGAGAGGGAGGAGGGTCAGAGGGAGAAGCAGGCTCCCCGCCGAGCAGGGAGCCCGATGCGGGACTCGATCCTGGGACTCCAGGATCATGACCTGAGCCGAAGGCAGTCGCTCAACCAGCTGAGCCACCCAGGCACCCTGTGGCATTTGTTCTTATTAATTAACAAGAACTCGGTACATCGTGGGAATGAATCTTTTGTTGTTCGCTTTATTTTCTTCTCGCTTTCTGTTTGACTGTATGAAGTCTTCTATTATACAAGTTCTAGAATGTCAGAACTGTTCATTTTTTCCTTTATGGTTTTTACACATGACTTAGACATTCCCTGCCCTACTGTTAAAATATTTTCATTGAATAGAGCGAGTTTGCTTTATTCCATGTGCTTATTACTCCACATTGCATGAATCCACATGGACCATTTGGTGGATCCTGTGAGGCGTTTTTAATTTTTTCCCATATTGCTATCCAGTTTTTCCAACATTATTTATCCAGTCATCAGTCTTTTTTCTACTGATCTGAAATAGCAACCTTACCATATATAGACGTTCATGGGTCAGCTTCTTCACCCAAACATTTAAAGGCTTGGTAAACCCAGCAGGTGTAGGTGTTAGTCTTAAAATACAGATAGGGTATCTGAGGTTTAGACTTTCTCAAGATTGTGCTGATAATCGTGTTGAAGCTAACGTGTGAGTCCCGGGTCAGTGCTCATTCCGTTGCAGTGTTCAGGCGGGGAGGGAAGGCAGGGAAGAGGTTTCCAGGAGGGGAGGACGGGGACGTGCCCTGTGCTCCTTGAGGTGTACCTGGTCTCTCTTAGGCTCCTGGGCAGTCCTGACCAGCCTCACCTTCCCCTTTGCAGCCAAGCGCTGCCCCAGAGCCCTCCCAGCCGCAGCAGGGCCTCAAGCAGGGCTCAGGGATGGCTATCTGTGCAGCTTGCCCAAGGAAGATGAAGGGGCATGGCTGGGTCCTGCAGGTGGACCCTTGCTTGCATGCATGGGACCTTGAGAGCCCCAGAGGATCCTGGAGGCCCCATCCCACTGCAGTCATTAACGGCCTCTCCTCCGTTGCCTGTGACTAGAGTCACTCTTGTCAGTGAGTTAATGACACCGCGTATGAATGAAAAATAATTTTTCTCTTTGTACATGATGTTTCCATGAGCATTTACACATTTTGGACCGTGTGTCTCACTCACATTGTGCTTCTTTTGAAGTAATTCATTCAGATAATGTGTTTCAGATAAGAACAAGTCAGAGTTGCCAGATTCAGTAAGTAAAAATAGAGGACACCTGTTAAATTTGGATTTAAGATAAGCCATGAATGGTACTTTTTTAGTCTCTGTGTGTCCCGTGTAGTATTTGAGACATCCTTGTGCTAAAAATTACTTGTCGTGTATCTGAAATTCGGGTTACCTGGATGCCCTGTGTTTCTTCTGGAGAGTGTCTCTGTGATAAATCTCTTTGGGCAGGATGCTATTTTCATGCATGCGGGAGATGTGTAGTCTCGTTTCCCAGCCTACTGGTTGGCTGGTTCAAGCCTGTTTAGCAGCTCTCTGTTTGTTTACTACGAGACAGGGATGCTGGTTTCCTCACACCAGTGAGTGTTCCAGGAATAATTAGCTGAGGAGGAGAAGGAGAGGACCCCGCAGTGGAGTTTGCTGTCTTTCAACAGTTTACACTTCTTGATGATTTAAGCACATGTATTAGGCCTCTTGAGGGTCCGAACAGTGCTTGCAGAAAATGGGATTCAGGAGCAAATAAAAATTAACCTTAGTCTTTCGGCTTGATTAAAAAAATAACAGCAGTTTCTGACAAACACAGTTGTGTCGTTTCTCGAATCAGAATGGTTTGCTGTATTTGAGCATAGCATGTGGTGGGAAGGGGCGCCGGGGGGTGGAGTTTCCTCCCAGGGTCCGATGCCCTGAGGGACAACGCCACAGACCGCCTCTCTGACACAGATGTCCGTCATCGGCCTGGAAAGTTCTGTCCTGTTTGGAATTTTGTAGGTGACGTTTCGGTGCCAGGGCCCCCTGGCATCCCTCGAGTTGGCACTGTTGGTGGGCAATGTCAGGATCCCTGGGGTGGTGTGGGGCCTGCAGGCTCTCCCTGGCTCTGGGGGGCTTGGCGAACCCAGTGAGGGTTACACTGTTCTTAAAAGACCCGAGCCCTAAACACTGAAACTGAGGTCACATGTATGGGCCTCTCGCATTAATTCAAAATAAAAAGAGACACGAGAATCCTTTATTCAGATCGTGCTTGAGACATAGAGGGATGCTTTGTGATCACGGTGGTCCATGATCTCTAGGCTGTGATTTTCTCGAGTAATAGTGAGTGAGTGGTTCAGGGTCGACTCTCTTGCCCCCAGAGTCGTATGAGGAAATCCGTGTGGTGTGGTTCATTTAGTGGACATATTTCCGCTGGTTCTAAATTGATTTTGTCTGTGTATGATCTATCCTTATTTAGGTTTTTTATCCTTATTTAGTTTTGGTTTAAACAAATACTAAGTAAATATGTGTGGAAAAAAAAAAATCCATGGCAAATCACCGTTCCCTTGGGGATTCCTTGTCCCTTGTTGAACTGTGAAGAATGACTGACATCAGCTGTGGATTCCACGGCACAGAGCACAACGTTGCAGAAACTCTGGCCTCCTCCCGTGCCTCCAGCTTCATGGGACACGCAAAGAGATCTTAAGTTTATTTTAAAGAGATGGGTCTGTCATTGACATAGAAGGTTTTGGAACCTGGTGTTCCTTTGAGATAAGGCCTTTGTGAGTCGGAGGCAGGTCCTCACTTCCCCTGAACGCCTTTCGGAGGTGAGCCTTATTGCCTGCCGGCATGCGTCTTCTCCGGTCCTGTTGCTCACAGGGCGTCTGAGCCCAGGTCCTGCCGGTGCGCACCGAGGACGGACTAGCGGGGACGTGTGTGCAGCAAGGGCCTCGTGCTGTCTTTCTGTCCCCGGCGGTTGGTCTGGGCGACTTTCCTCTTTTGAGCTTATTAAAAAGCCTGCAGTTAGTCGTTTTCCTTCTGGGGACTCGTAGGCATCTCCTCCCTTGGAAAGGCCGCAGGGAAATGCTGTCGCGGGGGTCGTGTTGTGATCGATCGCGTCCCGTCGGTGCTGCTTGCCGTCGGGATGGGAGCCTGCCGTCCCGAGTAGTCCCTGGACAGTCTTCCTGTGCTCACGGCGGGCGCAGGCTTTCCGTGCGGGCTCCAGGCAGCCAGATGATGAAATATTTAGAGTTGTAGAAGTCAGTCGGATTTTGGGAGGACATCTTGTCTTTCAGTAGCTAAAACTCCACGAACCAATTACAGAAATGAATTATGTTTGCTTTTTAAAGAAGATCCATGCAGAGGAGAATTGCTATCATTTGTTTTTCTTATCTCTCCCGGTTCGTCACTTGTCCCGTAACACAGGCTGAGATTTCTTTCTCGCCTTTACTGCTGCGCCTGAAACCTTGTGGCTCGTGCCTTCCTTGGCGGAGCTGGGAACATGTCTCCTCTCTGCACCCCTGGAGGTCGTCCCACTCATCCTTCTGGGCCCCTGGCCGTGCCCTCCGCGTATCCGCCTGTCTGCTGGGTGTCCCCGGTCCTGCGCCTCCCGGACGCCTGGAGGCCCATGCTCCTGCAACCTTAGAACGGCCCCCCAGTTTGTTACTTTAGTTCGCGATCGTGCGTGCCTTAACCATTGCAGTGACTGACATGTCTGAATCCTGGGTTTCCAGGAAAAGCGGCTGCCCAGTCTCGTATTCTCAGGTTGGGCCCTGCTTCTGTGTGTTGCCCACACTCTGAGGGGTGGACGGACAGTCCAGGCCCTCGAGCCGAGCCGGGGAGTTGCGGGGACACAGCCCCGCGGGTGGAAGACAGCTCTCGGCGCGGCGGGGACGGAGCTGTCTCCGTCCCTCCGTCCGTCCGTCCCACCAGGGGCAGCACTGCCTGAGCCTCCTTCCGGGCGTCCGCTGCGCATCTCCAGCTGACTCGCTGAGTTAGTCTCACTGAGTTTAAGCAATGCCACCAAAGACTGATTCGGCTTTATTAGCATCGACAGTAACTGGGCTGAATTTTGCTGGGATTTACTTTAAATTGCTCACGTAGTCTTAGCTTTACTTAAAGTGACCCTAATAATCATCGATAGTCTGCTGTATTAATCAATTTTCATGATTAGAAAGGCCTTAAAATGGCCAGAGTTCTATAATTTGATCCGCGCATGACACAGAAAAGCCCCTGGTGACTTGGGTGCCAGACCCTTGTGTAACTAAGATCTGTGGAAATTTCTTCCCTATGGAAAAATCCTTTGTTCTTTTAAAATACATGTTCTGTACTTCTGTGCTTGTTGACGGTGAGTAAAATCAAAGAAATGTGAAGTGTTGCCCAAATATGAACATTACCTCATGCAGCTTCTAGTAGTCCTTTCTGTGCCCGTGAGAAAGTACGTTTGGGAAGTCTCGGCGGGCCCGTGTGAGGATGTGCTCGCCTCTCCGTCCTGCTCCGTCTGGCTGGGGGCTGTGAACACAGCAGCGGCTCAGTGTGGGCCCGGCGTGCCCAGCGCGTCCTTCAGGCCAGCTCTTGAGCCGTCGGGCAGGTTCTTCCCGGGGCAGAGGTTTACCAGTGGCTCAGACGAGCCTGCCAGCCCAGGACAGTGCCCGGGGACACGTGCCCTGCTTTGTACACCCCGAAGCCCTGACCGAGGACCGGCCAGCTTTGTCTCCATCACCCACAGGTGCCCCTGATTTCCTGCTTGGACGGGGGGACGGGCTGTGTGCACGGGGTGGCCAGGAGCCCAGCGGCTGGACCAGAGCTGTCCTGCTGGCATTTTCCTGTGGCCCCTCCTCTGTCTTTCAGGGCTGATGATGACCTGATGTCACCTCCGGCTATGACTGCAGCTCCCTTTCCTGAACTTTTTTTTTCTTTAAAGATTTTATTTATTTTAAAGAGAGAGCACATGTGTGGCCGGGGGAGGAGCCGAGGGGGAGGGAGAGGGAGGAGGGGAGAGAATCTCAAGCAGACTCTTCACCAAGCGCAGAGCCCGATGCTGCCTGACCCTCACCACCCCGAGACCGTGACCGGAGCCCAAACCAAGAGCCGGACGCTCATCCGACTGAGCCGCCCAGGTACCCCTTTCCTGAACTGCTTCCGAATCACCCTCCCTTCTTACACATTTCTGAGTCCGTAGTCGGCCCAGATTGTGGGTGGCGCACGGGAGGAGAGCGGGGCTGATGCGTGTATGTCCGGGAAGGGGACGGGGAGCTGTCAGACGCTGTCCGTGGCCAGCAGCTCTGGTCGGCGATGGAGTGCTCACAGAATCTTGCCTCTTTGTTCTCTTTGGTTTGTCTCCTTTGGGAGCCACCAGCATGCGCAACTTGTGGAGCAAACCTATGTGCTGACCGTTCTCGGTGTTTTCCAAAAGATCGCCGTCTGTGGACACGCAGTGACCCTGTGACGCTCCTGTGGCGCAGGTGCCCGTCTGCGGGCTAGTCTGGGAACCTCACTGCAAGGTATAAAATCTTCCGATTAAGAAAACGCGTTTTTATTTTTGAATAACTAGCTTGTAAATGCTTTTTTAAGGAAAGAACGTAACACATCCAGGAGGTGTAACCACGTGAACGTTCTAAGGTGCGTAAGGCTCGGGAGGCGCAGACTTTCTAGGCTCAGGAACTGACTTTGTGGCCAGTTCTCCGATCATCTGTCAGGTGCAGAACATGGTTGCAGGTATCCAGGGTTCTCCACGATGTGACACGAGCCTTGTGCCCCGCCCCCCACTGAGTCCCCCCAAGAGCGTGTCCTCACTTCAACTGAGAACTGCGCGTGACCCTGACTTGGCGGGTTGCGCTTCCTCCAGTGTCTGGCACTTTCCCGCCGTTCGCAGCTCAGCAGGCCACCTTTCTGGAACTCACGTGTGTGGCTTATGCAGCAGGGGGCGGGCCGAGGCGGGAGGCTCCGGCGGGAGCGCCCTGGCTGCTGTGGGGTGCCGCCGGGAACACGCATCCCCAGCAGGCTCGCTTCAGCTCCAGCCCACCCAGGTGTCAGCAAGTGGGAGCAGGGAGAGTGACCGCTAAGAAGGGGAGGCTGAGGACATGCCGGGTCTGAACAGATCCCGAACGAGACCGTAGCAGCCCCTGGAGCTGTGCCACGTCCCTGGGCCCCTGGCTGGGTTGACCTTCACCAACAGCTCCCTTGTGCCCCGGGCCTTGCACCCAGCAGCGATGCCCTGGCATTCTGGTAAGGAACGGAGGTGAACAGGTCAGCGTTTATGAGATGATTAGTATTTTTATTGTGCATGTTCCCATGGGCATTGTGTATAATTTAATCGTTGTGGAAGATGCAGATAAGGAAGAAGAAAGGGATCCCACTACTCAGAGATGATTGGGCTTGATGTTTTGGTCTAGCTGTTCCTTTCTAGGCACATCCGTAGTCTGTGTTCTTCACGTACATTCAGCCCCTTCGTATCTCGCGTGTCGTGTGTTACACGCACACCTGCAAGTGTCTGGAGAATGGTGGTTTCACAGACCTTTGTAGAACTTCCTGCGTTACGAGCCCCTGTGTACCGCCCAGCGTGCAGCTCTGGACACTGGACTCCCCGGGGTCTCAGAAAGCCGAGACGTCACTGATCGATCTCTGGTGATCAGAGAGCGAGGTTCACGGGGCAGGACGGCTGTGACCTAGTGGCGACTTCTCCCAGAGGATGGGCTTTTTTCGTGAGGCTGTGTGAGATGCACGTCATCAGGAGCTGGGCAAGCGGGGTCCCCCGGGTCCCCACCTCCCTCTGCCGTACTCACGTGCGTACGGCGTGCATCTCTGTGTTTGTCTCCAGGAGGAAGGCATTTCTGTCCTCAGGTGCTGGCAAACTGGGCCTACCATTATTTGTTCGATTTTGGCTTCACAGCTAAATTTTTTATATATTGTCAAGTGATTGTTCATTTTCTTCTTGCTCAGCACTGTGCTATAGGTTTCCAAGGGGAAAGTAGAGATTAATTACATTTCAAATGAAGCTGTTGCTGAAAGATTTTTGTTTCCATCTTGATTTTTTTTTCCATGTGTAGGGTGAATCAGGAAACATCATCTTTTTTCTATTTTTCTTTTCATATCTTAGTTTATTTTAATCCATGATCGGGTGTTACTGTTAGTGAAAGATGTGATGCCCAATGGTGAAATATTGGGGACAACCCTCCCAAAAGCATTGAGAAAATACTGTACTTTACTGAGACATTTATTTTCCCAAGAAACTGTTTATAGTTTGATTTTAAGAATTCACAGTCATATTTGATTGTTAGGCTGATCTACATCTTTTTAAAAAATATTTTATTTATTTATTTGACAGAGAGAGACCCAGCAAGAGAGGGAACACAAGCAGGGGGAGTGGGAGAGGGAGAAGCAGTCTCCCCACGGAGCAGGGAGCCCGATGCGGGGCTCGATCCCAGGACCCTGGGATCACGACCTGAGCCGAAGGCAGACGCTTAAGGACTGAGCCACCCAGGCGCCCCTATGCTGATCTACATCTTGATAACTAGCAGAACTGTAGGATTTCACGTTTAATAGGTGACCACCCTTTGTCTTTTGTATATTTATATATCACTCCTCCTCAGAGGTTGAGCTTTGTAAATTCTGACCAAGGAATTTCTGACACTTCTGCAGAAAATCAGTGATGTCAGTAATCATAAAAGGGACTGTGAATTTTTTTTTAGGAATAATAAAATGTTTAATGCAGTATTCTCTCTAATTGAAGGCTACCAAGTTAATATAATGAATTACATCAAAAAAGGGAGAAAAAATCCTTTCAAGTTTTATTACTTCTTGGCTTGCAAGCAGCAAAGAAATAACAGAGATAAATCTTGAGGTAATAGAATGCAGATTATTTAAGGTGATAGCTGAAGATAATGAAATTGTCATCAGATCATGCTAACTATTTCGACAAAGCACGTCCGGAGAAATTGATGCATTTTGCTCACAGATATGCTTGGGAAAGACAGAAAGTCATGAGTGTTTTCAAATTTTGTGAAGACAGAAGAGTTTTCAGATTTTAAAAGTTTCTTGAGGTTCCTGGAGTCGTCCTTATGGCTCCGGTCTCCACATTTTCACGGGTTAATAAGATGTTGAAAGGGCTGGAAGCGTAGAATAAAAGGTTTCAGGCTAAAATCGTGGCCCTGGATGGGTGCCCTTGGGGGACGAGGGAGAGCCTGATCTTTAGAGTCGGGAACAGGGACCAGACGAACCACACAGTACTTGTACTGGAGCGTGGACGCATTCCGAGTTCAAAGGCGCCTCGCACAGAGCGGTTGCCAAGTTCCATCAAATGGTTGCAAGCTGAGGAGCGTTGTGAAAATCTGTTTATTTCTTTGTATCACAGACCGTCCTGACCCTGTATTCTCCGAGTTATTTATGGAGGCCTTTCGGGCTGTGTTCGCTGAGCATGAGAATGGCTAGAGATTTCCTTTTCTTCTTTGTGTGCTTATTCAGGGCAGCTGTAATTGAGATTAAAGCCCACCCCTCTCCCCCTTTAATCTGGAAGAGGGAGAGTGGAGAAATGAAGTTTGATCTATCTATCTATCTGTATTTGTCTGGAGTCAACCTAGGAGGGAGGCAGTATTTAAGAAAAGGAGGGAAATGGTTTTTTTCCAAGTTTTTTTTTTTTTTTTTTTTTTTTTTGCCAGCAATAAAGTTAAGTTTCATATGAGACTTTAAACCTTTGTCTCAATTTCAGTAGAGGTTCAGGTGTGTGGTTATGACTTATTAAAGACGGCCTTCCATTTACTTTTCAGATGTTCGGATGTTTCAGGTGACCAAGTCTGAATGGTACATTTTGGGAACTCTTGGTTTCGGTTTCTTGAGGTCTACAGAACAATCTAAATTGCAGTGTTCTAATCTGGCATTTGGGCTTGGGTTACGTTTTAGGATTTGAAACAGGATTAAATATTTGACTAAAAACCAGAAATCTGCAAACAGTACGTTTGGATAGCTTACGGATCTTGTCCGTGGTCGTGGAGAGGTAAGTTTATGGCTCCTGACCTAAAGCAAGAGCACCGCTCCACGATGGCCGTGCCCAAGGATGGACGCGTGGAGACATGACCGTGGATCTGGGCAGCTCACCAGCTTTGCCTGAACAGAGGAGTGGCGTGGTTCTTTTCTAACGTGTGATGCACGAGAACACGTTATTCCTGCGGAACTGGCCGCCTCCAGCGCGGCTCAAATGTGGTTTCCAACTGTGACGTTTTTAGTACTTCCATAAAATGTCTTCCTGCAGAGTGCCTTTCACTCCTGAGTTAGCATTTGTCTTTTTCCGTAGTCTTTCCTTCCCTTTCAGTAAGATGTAGCAATTCAGTGTGCACTGCTAGAAGGTGACCTTTTATTCAAAATAATCCCTCATTTAGTGATAGGCTGTAGCGGGGGAAACAGTTTATTCTGTTTGTATAAATCAGTGAATTTAATTTCCAGTTATTGAAGAAGGTTGCTACCAGTATATTATTGACTCATTTGCAAACTGACCTGGTTGGTGGTTGGAACTGAAGCGACTACTTAAAACCATACCTTTTTCGGTTGGATGGATGCTGGCTTTCCTAGAAGTGCTTTTGTTCAAGGCTTCAGGTTTCACTTTGGGCGTGGAAGCCGAGCCAGGAGAGTCTGAGCTGAGTCAGAGACTCTGAAATGAACTTGGTCTTTAGGACAGAGAACGCACGTTCCTGTGGCTCTTTCAGCCAGTTTCTCTGAAATGAGAGAAATACACTTTCCAATAAGCCCACCAAAGCATTCTTTCCTGGGCGTGTGGAGGTCCGTTGGCTCCAAGGGTCCAGCAGAGGCTGTTCCTTTTGTAGCGACTTTTCCCGACCAGCCCCGACTCCTACCAGGAAGCCTTCCTCCGAGTCTGAAACCTCAGGGGCGGCCCCTGCAGGAGTCGCCGCCCGGATCGCATGGGTCTGTGCCGCTGCGGACGCAGGCCCTGCCCCGTCTCCCTGTGACAGCGGCGGATCCCTCTGCGGTCCGTCCACGGCGAACTCTGCCCTTCCTTGCCGCGTACAGTCCTGGTTCCCAAAGCCGCTCTTAGCACTCGGGACGCTGATGTTGAGAGACACTAGCTAGTTTGCTGTCGTCAGGGAGGCGGTGAGCACAGGGCTGACTTGGCCTGCGTCCTTTCGTCTCAGACTCCTGACTTCACGTTTCTTGATCAGTTTTGCTGTGTCAGAGTTCCACTTAGCTAGCTCGAGGTTGTGTGTTCCTAGTCGGTCACAAAGTTGATCCACCTCGGTGAAGCATTTCAGAGCGTGGGTGTGAGCCTGTGTGTGTGTGTGTGTGTGTGTGTGTGTGTGTGGCATGTGAGGATGATCGTGATTATTTGTGTGTGTACATATATGTGTATGTACATGTCATTTCATTTGAAAAATGGATCAAGGGCCAGATTCACTGTGGGTTTAATACGGAATGTTTACTGGGAACATGAAGAGTACATGTGGTTTACAGCATCCTTCTCATGACATGTCGTTGAAAAAAAAATTAACACTGTAATTTAAGAACAAAAGTGGAATTTACTAACTCATTTTACCTTTCACTTAATTATTCTAAGCCAATTTAGCAAGCATTCCTTAAAAGTCCTTAATTCCAGAGTCCTTAAAAAAGCTTCAGTGCTATGAAGTAGGTAGTCTTTTTCGTATGAAACAAATCTGAGAAACCCTAAAAAGAAAGTTCTGATTGATGGGACTCCATCAGTTTGGGCAGTGGGCTGTGACGCAAGCCCTGAGCCCTTCTGAGAGTCGCCACATCACGGAGGCTGATCGCCGCACCCGTGCCGCCGTCTGCCGGTAGAGACGGCGCGAGAGCATTTGTCCTGCCATCAGCCAACTTGTAAAACCTTACTTAAACGTCCCCAAAAATTCCCCAAGTGAGGAAAATCACCACTATTATGCCAATTTCAAATTAGATTATTTTTCAGTGAAATCCCACTTAAGTACATGCTAGTAGGCTTCTCCAGGAAAAAGCACAATGACTTGTTTCAGAATAAATAGGATTTTACACAGCAGAATTGTAAGCCATCAATTAGTAATGCCAGAAGCCAAACAATGAGGAATGATCTAGCTTATTTAATTTAAATATTTAACAATACGTGTGCATATGTACACAGAAGTCTTTAAACCCTGTGAGAAATAATTTTAAAGTGAATTTGTTCAGAGTAAGGGCAAAAGATAATACGGTTTTGATGGCATTGGGAGTTTATCGAATAAACCTTCCTGTTTCAGTGTTTCATTTTTTAGAAGTAAAAGTTAATATGAAATCCTTTAAGTGACTTGGTAGTTCTGTTAACTTAAATATTGTGTCAATTTGAGAAACCACATAATGAAACCTTATAAATAGGCTGATTTTCCTGGTTCCTGGCTGATTCAAAATTGTGTTGGAGCGTTTTTGTTCCTGGAGTTTCATGAAGACTTTGACTTGCTCACTAATATTGTGTGCTTATGTCATTCTTCAAAGGCCCGTTTCAGTTTTAGTTCTATCCAGTCATACTTAACTCATGCCGGAAGTGAGTTAGATTAGGGAAACATTTTCTGTCTTAGCATAAAATCAGTTTCTGGGGGCGCCAGGGTGGGGACGTGGGTGGGTGGAGTACTTGAGAGCATAAAATCAAACCTGAGTCACATGAAAGGATAAATAACTCGGGAATGCCTCAAAAATTGTTAGGAAATAATAGGATAAAAAGGATAAAAAATCGAGGCAGTTAGAAATCCCAGTCATCCTGCAGTTTATTTTTTTAGAAACTTGCCCTCTATCCTGTCCACACAATCCTGAGTTTAGCTCACTGGTACGCATGTGATTGTATAGAAAACATGGGTTTTTTTCTTACTCTGGTCTTAGGATCTGCCTATTGATCGATCGATCGGTCAATCAGTTGATCCAGTGACCCCTCATTGGCCTTGGCACTGCAGAGAATCAAAGGCGAATGAGGTCCAGTGCATACTGTTAAGGAGCTCTTGACCAGAAGTGAGGAGTGTGCCTGTATTTATCCACAGAGTGTCCACCTCACACTCACACAAACACACACACACACAGATGTAAATGCACGATTATGTTTTACGTACCTTATGTTCTATGTGCACATACGTATATGGAATTTTGAAGTCACGTAATAGCAAGATTTAGTTACTAAATTCTATTTAAAGGACTTGAGAAACAACTTTTTGATTTGAGGTGATGGGAGAGGGCAGAAGGGAGCCCTCCACAGGAGGAAATCTCGTGCATCTGAATCTTTGGCCCTATTCTATAGCATGGCAGTTCCTCAGTCCTTCTCGGAGGACCTGGGTTTGGACGCGCTTGGCTTCCCAGATGCGGTCAGAGGAGGGAGCAGTCCTCCCTGGGCCCCTGCAGAGCGGGGCATGTTGGGGCCGCGGGCATGCCTGACCCCCGCTTGACCACTGTGTCGCTGGCAGGAGCCCAGAGACGGGGCTGCGTGCAGATAAGGGAGACGTTGGACTCAGCTGGGGCTTTTCACCACGACGCAGAAGACTGGGAAAGAGGCCCAGAGTTCTTAGGAACACCCGTGAACCGAATGCAGCCCAGGCCTTTGTGGTCATCCCGAATTGCATGAAGGTGTTGAGACAGAAGGATGCCCTTGTCCCTGTGTCACTGCACCTGCCCCCAGGAGTGGGCCCACTCGGGGATCAGTCATTGGAGTTGCTTCTTCCAAGGATAATTACTTGGTGACATCTGGCTGCTTCCGTGCCCCTGTTTACCGCTCTGTTTGGTGGCCTTCCGGCTGCTGGCGCATTCTGTCCTCTCAGAAACTCTTGGGTTTGATGCCCTCAGGTTCAGACGTTTTCATTTCAAGGTTATTTTGAGGCTAAGCTGGTCTATGTGCTTTGCCAGTTTCCTTATCTCAGTGTCTGATAATCGAAAGTGATAGCTAAGATATTTTCTTAAGCGTTTTATGCAGGAAGGATGGGGCAGGCGCTGTTCTGCACTTTGCCCGAGGGCAGGGACACCCGGATATTGCAGGAGGTACACAGCGGCGCCCCTCGTGCACCTGACAGATGGCCTAGAGCTCAGAGCAGACTCCTCATTCGACGGATGAAAAATGAAGTGCAGGACTGGGTTTTTGGGCTCCTGAGACCAGAGTAAGGAACGGTCTGAGAACTTGTATTTGGTGCTTCTGGTTTTTCCATTTTGTAGGTTGATTAGAGTTACCAACACCTTGCTTCTCCTATTCTGTCCTTTCTGTGGATCAACAGCCTGTGATAATGGTTCTGTGATTTGCTTCATCTCCTTCCTCTTCCTGCTGTTTTGCACTGTCCTGGAACATGGTCTTGTACGTCAACTCTGATATCCGTGATCCCAGTGAAGAGCTCGAGCTTAGAATTACTCTTTGGTTAACATGTACTTAATTAAAGCAAGGCCCTGCCTCCTGCATTGTTTGGAAGTGTTCTTGTGTGAAATCTGGGGTGCTGGGGGAGGTCTGTTAATACTTGTATTTTGGACGATACTCCTCTAGAATCAGGAGGAAGGGCAGTGCCGTCCGTAGTTGGCACGCTGGTGGATGTTTATCTCGGGGGCATTAGGAGGGTGGCCGAGCATGTGTGTTTACCCAGGATGACACGTGTCACATCCAAGGCCGCTCTGTCCCCCGTGCGGGTGCTTAGCCCCTGGAGGCTGCAGTGCAGACCGGCAAGATGACGGCGTTTCCACCCCGGGAGAAAGTTTACTGGATGGTGCTGACCCACGGGATTCAGCGTGCTTCTCGGCTGTCTCAAGAACACAGCGCGTCACAGAGGCGAGCCTGTTACAGGATTCTAGCTGCTCTTCTTTGGTCTCGACGCCTGACAGCGTGTGTTCCTAGCCGCGCACGCTCCTCTGGCTGATGTGCCCAGAGGGCCAGGAGCGCGCCTGGGCAGGTGGGTGGGGGTTGGCGCGGGGCTTGGCGCGGGGCAGGAGCCAGTGGGCCGGCCCTGCAACCCCTGGGCGATGTCTTGCCGCGTGGGTGTGAGTCGTGCGGGGTCGCTGCCCGATGAACGTTGGCAGATGCGCGGGCCTGCCCAGGAGCCCCGAGTGGAGAATCCCTCCTCCCTCCCCGTCCTGACTCACACAGCACCCAGCACCCATTTCACTGATTCCAGTGGTGAAATGCAGAAGAGTTTCTGTTCTCTCAGAACAAGCTGAAGTTTTCAGAGGCATCGGGCTTTTCCTCTCTTGCAAAGCAAGGCATTTTACCTGTCGGGGTTCAGGCAACGGGAATTGCTGTCCGTATCTTAGGCAGGAGCATACATCGTGCAGGGCTTTACAGAATCCTTGGGTGGACTGAGAGGGCCTGGCACGAGCTGGGCCTTCTGGGGTGGCCCCCGGAACGTTCCAGAATTGTCTCCCTGCAGAAAGCAAGAAGCCACTGTTCCCAGTCCTAAAACTGCTCTTGAAACCCTGGACGCAGGAGAATGGATGCCTGGATCTGAGACCCGAGAGCGGGAGGCTCTGTCCAGTTACCGCTGTGGCCCTTCTGGGACAGGCAGGGGGCCGGCTCCGGGGACCCACGCGCCCCGCCGGCCTGTCCACAGTGCCAGCCACATGCCGCCCCTGCAGACCCGGGCGGGGCCTCTGACCAGAGGACGCGGGGCTCACACCAGACCCGCCGTGGGTCCGCTGCGGGGGAAGGGTCTCCTGCCCAGCTCCCCGGAGCAGCGGGAGGCCGGCCCCTGCACCCTGCACAGACACCAGCAGGTGTCTCGGGCCCGCGGGGAGCAGAGTTCCGTCGTCCTACCCCTGTAATTAATTCTGGTGTGTGCATGGCGGTGTTTCTACCAGCACAGTAATCTTTCCTGAGGTGAAATTCAAGTGCCTGCTTTTTGGTTTTTGGTTTTCAAAATCAATTTTTACTGTTTACTTCAAAATCTTCATTTTTTTTCTTTAAAATTTCATTTGGCAGAAGTGTCATGTGGGTGGTAGGCTTTCCTGCAATCTTTTGGGCACAAGTTGAAGACCTTAGGGTTTTATTAATTTTGATAATGAAATTTTTGTCATTAATTAAATTTCACAGTGGAACGTTGGTCATCCAAGAGTTCTTCTTTGGGATCCCTGATCTTACAAAAATAGGGTTTTTGTGAATTTACAGTAGATACTCCTGCAGGGAGCGAACACGGTAAGGACGGTGTTAATTCTCCCGGAGCCTTTCCTCTTGGCTCCCGTCTTCTGGCTCCGTGTCTGTGTTTGCTTGTGTTGGGAGTGTGTATGTGCACGTTATTTCCGGTCACTGGCTGGATATGTGTCTGAAATGGTAACTTCTGTCAGCTTCTTATCATACAGCTCTCCTTCGTGTTCTGATGCACCAGGATCAGGATGTGTTGGACTCTCTGTGGGTTTGGCTTCGGCTGGTGAATGGGAGGTGAGGCCTCTGTTTAGCCGAGCTCTGTTCAGGGTCTTCGGGCCCAGAGTTTTGTAGATTTCTGTAAGTAGGCTCCAGGCCCGATGTGGGGCTTGAACTCACGACCCCAAGTTTGAGAGTCGCACGCTCACTGACTGAGCCAGCCGGGCGCCCCTTGAGGCCCGGAGTTTAGGTTGACTTTGCTTCAAAGTGTTAAGGAGATAAACATCTAAGTGTTGGCCCTAAACTTGTACAGGAACGTTTCTGCACGGAGGCGGTTCCTCACTGGGAAGGCAGGGACGGCTTTGTGGAGGTTGTTTTCTGTGAATGAGAGAGAACAGAAAATACTCACCATGCACACATGTGCACTTACCAGTTTTGCAAGGCGCCCCTTCCATTTCCCGTGTGCCCCCCACCCCGCCGTCTTGTTCCCCTGGTTTATGGGGGTCACATTGGGCACATCCTTGAGAGCAGCGTGCCTCCCCTTTCCTACTTGTGGTCATGAACGCGTACGCTTCCCGCCGTGGGACTTTGAGCGTGTCAGCTCTTGGAAGCCGCCGTTTCTGTCTCGCCGCGTACCGAGTCAGAGTTCTTGGTTGTCCCTGGCGGCTGGTGGACGCGTCCCAGGAGGGGCGTTGGTGTGGGACCAGAGGGAGGCTGCTCGCGCAGCCCGACCTGAGTGTGCTTACAAGCGTGTTCCCCTTAGAGTAATTGGTCCAACTGTGCCTTGGTTTTATTTTCTGAATCTGTGTTTTGTTTTACTGTAAAAAGGCCATGGGAATGCAGGGGAGCTGTAGCACTCTCTGGGATGGCATTTCCTGCTCGCGGGGGGCCAGCGTTCACAGGGCCGCTCTGTGCGGGCGTGGTGGTCTTGCGCTCGGTTGCGATTTATTCTCAACTTCACAGCACAGGCTGTTCGATAGAGGGGTTAACTCAGAGTTTACTAACCCGTCCTCCTCGCTTGTAAATGAGAGCACCAGGGTTCCGACAGGTGGGTCTGGTGAAGCCAGGAGAGCCCCCCTCCGGCTTACACACCTGAGCCCGCACCAGGCAGGTGTGAGGTCGGACCGGGAGGAGGTGCTGTGTGCTGTCTGCGCTCACAGGTGTGCTCTGTGTCTGTGTGCCCAAGGAAGGGAAGACCCCGTTTATTCCTGGGTTTCTCTGTGTCTGTGTGCCCAAGAAAGGGAAGACCCCGTTTATTCCTGGGTTTCTCTGTGTCTGTGTGCCCAAGAAAGGGAAGACCCCGTTTATTCCTGGGTTTCTCTGTCTGTGTGCCCAAGAAAGGGAAGACCCCGTTTATTCCTGGGTTTCTCTGTCTGTGTGCCCAAGAAAGGGAAGACCCCGTTTATTCCTGGGTCTCTCTGTCTGTGTGCCCAAGGAAGGGAAGACCCCGTTTATTCCTGGGTCTCTCTGTCTGTGTGCCCAAGGAAGGGAAGACCCCGTTTATTCCTGGGTCCCTCTGTCTGTGTGCCCAAGAAAGGGAAGACCCCGTTTATTCCTGGGTCTCTCTGTCTGTGTGCCCAAGAAAGGGAAGACCCCCTTTATTCCTGGGTTTCTCTGTCTGTGTGCCCAAGGAAGGGAAGACCCCGTTTATTCCTGGGTCTCTCTGTCTGTGTGCCCAAGGAAGGGAAGACCCCGTTTATTCCTGGGTCCCTCTGTCTGTGTGCCCAAGAAAGGGAAGACCCCGTTTATTCCTGGGTTTCTCTGTCTGTGTGCCCAAGAAAGGGAAGACCCCGTTTATTCCTGGGTTTCTCTGTCTGTGTGCCCAAGAAAGGGAAGACCCCGTTTATTCCTGGGTCTCTCTGTCTGTGTGCCCAAGGAAGGGAAGACCCCGTTTATTCCTGGGTCTCTCTGTCTGTGTGCCCAAGGAAGGGAAGACCCCGTTTATTCCTGGGTCCCTCTGTCTGTGTGCCCAAGAAAGGGAAGACCCCGTTTATTCCTGGGTTTCTCTGTCTGTGTGCCCAAGAAAGGGAAGACCCCCTTTATTCCTGGGTTTCTCTGTCTGTGTGCCCAAGAAAGGGAAGACCCCCTTTATTCCTGGGTTTCTCTGTCTGTGTGCCCAAGGAAGGGAAGACCCCGTTTATTCCTGGGTCCCTCTGTCTGTGTGCCCAAGGAAGGGAAGACCCCGTTTATTCCTGGGTCCCTCTGTCTGTGTGCCCAAGGAAGGGAAGACCCCGTTTATTCCTGGGTCCCTCTGTCTGTGTGCCCACGGAAGGGAAGACCCCGTTTATTCCTGGGTCCCTCTGTCTGTGTGCCCAAGGAAGGGAAGACCCCGTTTATTCCTGGGTCTCTCTGTCTGTGTGCCCAAGGAAGGGAAGACCCCCTTTATTCCTGGGTCCCTCTGTCTGTGTGCCCAAGGAAGGGAAGACCCCGTTTATTCCTGGGTCTCCGTGGAGTTGTTGGGACTTGCCGCGAAGAAGAAAGTTATCGTCCCCTGGGAATTTGTGCGTCTCGTGGGTGTACAGAAAGGTTCTGCCCGAAGCCTAGAAACCCTGCGTGATGCACACAGGCTGGCAAAGCCGAGAAGGGTCACGTCGGAAGGGGAAGGGCTCGTCAAGACAGGAAAGCTGTGTTCACAGGCTTCCTGGTGTGCGTTGGAGGCTTCCTAGGGCGCAACAGCTTGGAGTTAGGTGGTGGCGAGGTCAGTGTCAGCGTTCATGGACGTTTGTCACAATTCCTGCGTGTGTGTGGATGACGCCCGCCCTGATGGAGAGGCCAGCACAGAAGGGACAGAGTGTCCTGCATCACGTAGGTTCAACTAGACTTCGCAGGTTCTTCTCCCAGGAATGGCCTGCTGGCAGATTTCAGTGCGCCTCGTGTCCATATTTCATGGGGGCAGAAGGGACAATGGCCTTACTTACTGGGCCAGAGCGTGGTGCTGTCCAGTTGGAGTGGACGCCACTCATGCCGATGCATCCCCAGCCTGTCGGACGGGACACGGCCCGCCACGTGCCCGTCACCGGATGGGATTGCAGGTGGGCATCCAAACCATGGCGTTGTCTTTTGACCCCAGCTGAGTGGGGAAGGGGCTGGCCGCCATTGTGTGATGTGGCACTGAAGCAAGACCTGCGTGCGTCACGCGCTTTCTAATTACGTCACACACTAACGTGGGATGTTTTGTAAAAATATGAAAGGATTTATGACTGTGGTTGTCTGTGTAACTGATGAATCCTTCATCGTGGTTTTTAAATTAAGACCTGCTGTTGGATCATCACAACATACTTGAGTGTCTGGAAACTAAAAGGGGACTGGGAGCCTGGGGGCTTCAGGCTATCCTGGCCTCCTCTGCGGACCCCTCCCCTCTCGTCTGGACGCCTCCATGGATGGCCTCTCAGTCCGGGTGCCTACCTCCTCGGTCTGCGTGCCTCCGTGGACCATCACCTCCTGGTCTGCCGTTGGCTCACCCTCCTGGCTGCTCTGTGTGCATCTCATCACTCTGGGAGGCCTCGGTGACCCCCTGCGCCCCGTCAGCAGGCCAGGCTGCCTGGCACTGGTTGAACCTTTGCCGGGGTGCCAGTCCTGCAGAGAGCTCTGGGTCACCCCACCTGCAGTCGGGGCAACCCGGGCCCTAGCCCAGGGCTTCTCAGCCTCGTGCTGCTGATTTCCGAGCTGGTGGCTTCGTGGTGGGGCTGCCCTGGGCTCTGAGGGGTGTTTTGCAGTGTCTGTGGTCTCTGCCCCTAGATGACAGCAGCCCCCAACCCAGAGACAACGCAGACTGTCTCCAGACGTTGCCAGACGGCCCCTGGGGGCTGGATCGCCATCAAGACCCAGTGGTAAAGTGTGTGTGTATATAATAGCTCAGGATGGACAGAGTAAGTGGGGTGTGGCGGAGGGTCGGGGCGAGTGGGGGTGCGGCGAGGGTCGGGGCGAGCGGGGTGCCCCGGAGGGACAGAGTAAGGGGACGCTATGCTATGCTCTTTGTTCACTTGGAAGGTATTTCATTTACCATTTTGTAGATTTCTTGAGCACATTTTAGTTTCTACCCAAATCCTGAAGTTTTCGCATAGATGAGGTGACATGCATACCCACATACTCCTTGAATGATAAAGTGAGTCTTCTGGTCCCTGCTCTTCACATTTAAACAGTGCTGAGACCCTGTTGGAACGTGTTGACGGTGTGTCTGGCAAGGGGTGGTCGGGCGTTGAGGTGTCTTCTGACCTATGGTGGCTCCGCAGACCCTGTTCCCTGGGACCTGTGTCCCTGTGAGCTGGTGGGTTGTCTCGTTGCCGTGGCTCAGGGAAGCCACTTCGCCAGGCACTTTCAAGGAAAGTTAGCATCCGTGCATCCTGCTTCCCGCCCTGCAGGCCTGAGCCATGGGTTTGGAATCTATGCAAGAAGCAGGGCCAGGTGTGTCCACTTGTCCCACAGAGACACAGCATTTGCTGCCAGGGGACCATGAGGGTGGACGCAGTGTCTCCCATGGCCTGTCAGACTATGCTCTCCTGGACGCCACCATGCACGTGCATGTACCCCCCCATGCACGTGCACACACATGCACACTCACACTGCAGTGATCAAAGACATGGGCTTGTTGGGGGTTGGAGGGAGGTTAGTAGGGACAGTGGACCCGGGGTCCCCCGTAAACTGTCCTCATCGGCCTCCTAGCTTTGCGGTGATCGAGGAGGGGCGGCATGCCTCAGGGGGTCCTTACCTCACTCCCTGCATTTGCTTAGCTGCTTTTCAGTAACCTACCTTCATTACCAAAAATTGGTACCCGCCCACTGGGTGCTTTGTAGAAGCCCCTAGGGAGGAGTGGAAAGCCCAGGTCCTTGTTCTTGTGACCTGATGGCCAGCAGAGAAGAAATAGCGTGATTTCTGTCCCAGGGCTGGTGAGCTCCTGCGTGGGAACGGGCAAGCCGATGGCGAGTCAGCACTGTGGAGTGGAAGCCGTCCAGGGAGGGCGCAGAGGGCCGCTCGTGACCCATCTGGATGCTGGGCGTTTGAGCTGTGGTTTTGAAGACATCAGGATGATTGCATGTGACTAATGGGAGTTTTTAGCCAGATTCTAAACATAATCAGCATTTCATTTGTTGCAGTTGCATGTTTCAGTTTTGGTGTGGGTGTGTTCTGTAAGTCATGAAGTGGACAGAAGTCTGTGAATGGGGGCAGGAAGATGGGACCTTGTATTTCTGCCCCTCGGCTCCTGGTGGCGCTGGAGATTGGTCTCTTGACATTCTTAAGGGTATGGATTGATGCTCTCAGTTCTTTAAAAATAGCCTCAACACACATTTTCTCCTTTTAAAGAATGGTGTGTTCGTGGTGTTTTCAGTTCTGGACTTTGTAATTGTCTGGCTGTGGGAAAATGAGTGCGTTCTCAGGACTTAGGGTCATGGGTGTAATTATTGTGTTGGACAGCCGCTGACCCCTGCGGTCCTCCTGACCCGGGCACACTGTGGTTCTCTTGTGGGAAGTTGTGTGTGTGTGCGTGTGCGTGTGCGTGCACGCGAACGCCTGGTCGTGTGTGTGCGTGGTCGTGTGTGGTGGGTGTGCGGTGTGTGAGTGGTCGTGTGACCGTGTGTGCAACGGGGTGAGGCCAGACAGGCAGACCCAGATGCGGTGGTGAGGGAATGCCCCTGGTCGGGCCACACGGAGCCCGGTGATCTCCAGGGCAGCGAGGGGATGGCTCAGCAGCGCAGCAGATAATTAACGTCCGTGAACACAGTCTATTTTTAGATGTGGTTTACGGCTCTCGATGCTATGGCTTCAACTCTGCCACCACAACCAGTGGATCTTTCTCGGTCCTGCATGAAACTGTGAGTTGCCAGCATTTTGAGAGCACAGGAGGTTATAAACGAAGGGGAACGTAGTAGCCAGAGAGGACCTTTTTAGGTCAGGAAGACGCGGTGTCCGACGTGGAGCTGGTGGGCACTTGCTGTTCTCCGGTGACTCCAGGTAACGGGATTTGGACGCTCACACGAGTTTCCATTTTGCAGGTCGCAGCCTTGCTCTCTGCCTGAGCGCAGCTCACCGTGCCCTTGGGAGGGTCTGGTTCTGCTGCGTTTGCAGCCCCTGTGGGGGCTTCGCGGGTCACAGGGACCCCGAGCACAGGTCATAGACTCTGTAGAACAGGTCAAGTGCAGGGAGCTGGCAGAACCTTCCGGGCTCTGGAGCGCTGCTCAGGGAGGTCCCGGGCCGACTCAGGGCTGTGTCCACGCCGCTGGCTCCCGTTTGTTCCGATCGCTCTGATTAGCTCCCGTCACCTGTGTCGGGGACAGCCGTGTGCGCCTGGCTCAACTCTGAATCAGCCGGGGGACCTCTGGCCACCCCTGAGCTGCTTATTCAAAGAGCAAATACATCAGTTAGTGTTGACTTCGATGACGTCTCTAGCAAATAGGCGGCATGAGGCTGAGGCGTGACTCGTGCACACAACGGATGTCCTCGGAAGAGCCGCCCACAGCTTGTCCGCTCCCACGCGTGTGCACAGACATGCATGTGCACACACACACGTGCCATCGTCGTGGCTGGAAATTGCCCACATAGGGTCAGTGCTCCAAAATACAGCTTTTCTGGGCCACTGTGCAGAGCCAGCCGTGTTCCTGAATGTGGGAGAAACGTGGTGGAGGTGTGTTGCCAGCCGGATGAAAAGCCGGAGCCGGTTCTGCTTCTTGGCCCACTTGCCCTGCCCCTTGGCCCCAGATCGCTGGCGTCCGCGGTGGGCCGAGGTCCGGGCTGGCCCCCGTGTGACCCTGCAGGGCCTTCTCCGCACAGGGGACACCGGGCGGGGTGGGGGACAAGCAGAGCCACAGGGCCCATCCTTTGGTGTTCAGCTAACAGAATTTGATGGAAACGCTTTCCTTAGCTTTAAGAAAGTTTTAATTCATAGATTGGGGCCTCTGACTTAGTCACCCAGCTCCTAGTAAACAACCTCAGAAATCCTATTTTGCACCTCTTTCTCAGAATAGCAATATGACTGAAATGGCTGAGAAAATACATGGAGTAATCGGGGCTTTTCCAAGATCCTCTGAGCGGCATTGTTCCATCAGGCTTGTGACTCTCTCTGTCTTGACTTTCTAAAAACTGGGGAGGTTGACGTGAGCCGTCATTTAGGAGCAAAACTGAAGATCCACGGGAAGGGGGGCGTAGTTACTGCCTATTTATCAAAACAGGAGAAAAAATGAAAAGTAAGGGATAGAGAAGTTCATGAAGGAGGAATGTCCGTGAGCTCTTTTTTTCCTTTTGCATTTTAACGAAGAACATTCTAATTACAACCCCATGGTCACAACTCATAATGTGGTTTAGGCAGCCTGCCTGAGATTCCAGAAGAAGTTTAGTGATGTGATTTGGGAAGAGCTGCTTAAATTATTAAGTGAAACATAAAACAGTTCTTTCCACTAAGTATCTTGGTGGAGTGGAACTGTTGAGATTTAATATTTATATAATGGTTGGAACTCTTCGCATGAGATAGGAAGTCTGTATGTGTTTCATACTCATTTATGCATTTGTAACCGTAAAAGGCTGTAAGATCACCGACTCAGCGTCCTGGTGTGGACAAGACCTCCGGCCACACAGGCTCTGGCCGGCTTAGTTAACTTTCTCAGCGGCTGCCTCTCCGCTCATGGCTTTGTGGTTCACGCTTCATCCTAGACCAGGACCATCTGTGTCAGGAATCAACTAGAGCCACAAGAGAAGGAATGCTTGATATTTATTTTATATATTTAGCTTCATGAAATAGTAATGTTTTAACTTTGTGGGCATTTAGATGGTGAATCCTGGCAAGTGCTCAGAAAAAGCCACCCCCAGAGCTAATCGATGCATCTCATCAGAAGATACGTAGGACATTACTCAAAGAATGGAAGTGATTTTAATTTTGACATATACAATATTCTGTTTGTGGAAGGACGTAGGAAATCCTGCCACACCATGCATACAGTGGACCATGCTCCCCTTTGACGTGTGCCCATCTTTCCAGATGCCTGTGGCAGGTGCCCCCCAGCCCCCCAGAGCCAGTCCCCCGAACCCGGCCTTGCATGTGGTTGCCCCATACGGCCCCGGTTGGGTCCTCCTGCTCTTCTAAAGTGAGGGTGGGTCTGGAAAGTCTAGAAGCGTGGCGGCTTTGCGCCAGTCCCACACGGCATGGGGTGCAGTCATGATTCTCCTGAGGTGCTACGTGGTCGGTCACCTGGGCAAGTGCAGGATGGCCCCATCTGGGGACCCAACTAAGGGAAGGACCAACTGTGGAAATGCTTTCAGTTTATCACCTACTTCCTACACACAGTCTTAAATGCCTATTCCTGGTTTTCTAACTCAAAGCCCTGAGGCTGGTAACTTGTATCCTGCTCAGAGCAGAATGTGGGACACATAGAGATGTGCAGGCCTTACTTGTTGGATGAGGGGCTGTTGCCCGAGCTGGGGTGCACTGGAGGACGGAGTTTCCCCAGTAGATACGGCGGCCTTGCGACTAGAACTCGGCCTTCAGACCTGAGTCTAGAGGGACAAGGATCCAGGCCCACCTTCTTAGACTGGATATGGCGCTCACACCCCTAGAAACTGCCTCTGTTTTAACTTTGAAAGGAACTGCTTTGAAGTGAAGGTGAAAATACCTGCTGATGAAAATTTTCAAGTCATTTACTGAAGTACCGAAGTAGTTTAAATCAATTGCTAGATCATTAACTTTCAGCAAGTTGGACATTTGAAGGTGCAGTCCCCCAAAGTCTAATGCATAGAGAGATGTTACTTCTTCTGACTTCATGTTTGCCAAATAATTCAAATGCATCATTAAAGACCTCTGCATTTTAACCTTCTGAAAGTATTGATGAACAAACACAAACAATGTTAAGATGCTTAAAGACCTATTGATGAACTACTTTCAAATGCTGATTTAGCCCTTTCAGGAGAAATGGGCACGGTTGTGTTGACCAGAGTTTAAAGCACGTTCCTGGTGTGCATCTTTTGCTAATAAATTGTGTTGTTTAAAAGTCGATACCTCTTCAGTCCCATTTCTGAAGTCCAGGGACCACACAGGTAGCTGGGCAGGAGCGTAGGGGTTATAGATTGTGAGCAGGTGCCATCTAGCGGCGGATGGCCCGCACAGCGCCTGGCGGCCTGAAGCAGCTGCTCGAGGGAAAGCCGTCTTCCCCAAGGCTGGGAGCACGGACCCTGTTCTGCAAGTCGGACACGTACCTGGTTGTGGCTCTGAAGACTATACCGATAGATAATCCGATTTTTTAAAAAAAAATCATTATAATTTATTTGTAAATACACAGAATTTGGGTTTTATGCTCCTTCTCAAATCTTACTCGTTCCTGATGTCCTGAAACACTTCTTGCGAAAGAGAAAGCAGGTGGTTGAAGTTAGGTGCCTTCTTGGTTCTAGACTCCGTCCCATGAGCAAGGAGGACCGCCGGGGGTGATGGGGAAGAGGCGCCCGGTGCCGAGCTGTCCTGCCCCTTTCCTTCCTCTCTTCTCCCATGGTGACGTCCTGAAATCCAAAAGTGGTGGAAGGACCTTCTTTCCAGCATTTATTTGACCGTTCTTGGAAGATTTGATTTACTTTCCTTCTAGTTGTGTCAAATGCAAATGTTTGTTGCCGTGCAGAGCATGGTTTGTAAACTTTTGTTTCATGATTTCTTTTTGCATTTGTGTGCGTTTTTTCAAATGGATGAGTTGTAGTTTGCGGTTAGATTTTGGAGGTCAAGGAGGGCGTGTAAAATGGATAGCGGCTATGAAAGTAGACTTGGATTCTGTTCGCTTCAGCAAGGATGGGATTTTTATTTATTTATTTTATTTTTATTTTTTTAAAGATTTTATTTATTTATCTGACAGAGAGAGAGCACAAGTAGACAGAGCGGCAGGCAGAGGGAGAGAGAAGCAGGCTCCCCGCCGAGCAGGGAGCCCGACACTGGGCTCAATCCCAGGACCCTGGGACCTCGACCCGAGCTGAAGGCAGACGCTTAACCGACTGAGCCACCCAGGCGCCCCTGGGATTTTTTTTTTTAAACACAGCAGCCCCTGGGGTGATGTGTTTTCATGGTTGAGTCAGGAAGCAGTTAGTGAGTTCTAGATTTCAAGAATGTGATTGAGCTTATGGCGGGACAGACTGCTGGTTAGGAGCTGAAGCTCTGTGGAGACTTAAGATGTCTGATTAACCTTTAAAACCTGGTTTTGGGAAAATTCTTGAAAAAGTTCTTTCCCAGATTTTAAGCTTTAGGTTTTCTTGTATAAGCTGGTTAATTTGTTCAGTCAGAAATCCAATATTTAACTTGTAACCCCTTTTCTTCAGAAATCAAAATATGGCTTCCAAAGTGTGAAGATTCTTACCTATTTTTCTATTAATGCAAATAAGTTCGTTTTACAAGTTGTTTATGTTAATAGATCAATTATTTAAAATGAAAACTTGAGGGGACTTGGGTGACTCAGTTGGTTAAGCGTCTGCCTTCGGCTCAGGTCATGATCTCAGGGGATCGAGCCCCGCATCGGGCTCCCTGCTCGGCGGGAAGCCTGCTTCTCCCTCTCCCACTCCCCTTGCTTGTGTTCCCTCTCGCGCTGTCTCTCTCAAATACATAAAATCTTTAAAAAAATAAAATGAAAACTCATATACTGTACTCAGTCACAGAGAGAAAGTAGCAGGAGCAACTTGGGGAATAAAATACACATTCATTTATAAAAATTTGAAAATATTATTTAGCTGTCACCCATTATTTTAGTTCCTGGCACTTTCCTTATCATTTAGGCTTTCTTCTTTTTGTAGTTCACATTGCGTGTGTAATGACGTACATGAGAGAGCTTTAGAACACCTAAGAGAAGTTTTCCTGGCCACAGGACTAAACTTGCTAGATAGCGGACCGTTGGAAGCGGTTTGCATTATTGTTCGTGGACACCAGAGGCTGTGGTCTCAGGACGCGTGGAGGGAACCACGCTGGTGCTCTGTGTTCAGTGCTGGGGTCCAGGTCCCGGACGGGCTCCCAGTCTCCGTGTTTGGTCACATGGCCTCGGCCCCGCTGTTCCCCACTGTTCCCCTGCCCTCCTGCGTCCCTCTGCGGACGGCACATTCCAGCTGTGTCTTTGGCTCTTGGTTATTTTCCCTTCGTTTTCGGGAAGAAGAGCTTCCAGGTTAAACCAGCCCGTGACAGTGTTTTCCTGTGATTCCTTAGCTTCACTTGCACCGAACTCCTGAGTTGTGTGTCTTAATTGAAAAGCCCCGTGGTTAATACGGCCAAAAGTTCTCTTGAGCATTTTCTATGTCCTATCCAAAACCTCTTACAGCAATAATGCTTCTGCATCTCCTCTCCAGCCAAGTGCTACATCTTCATCACTTTTCTTTGAGAATCAGTGTTCCTGTTTCTGAGCTTTTTCTCATTGAAACATCTTTCCAGGGGCTCTTTTTTTTTTTTTTAAAGATTTTATTTATTTATTTGAGAGAGAGAGAATGAGAGAGAGCAAGCACATGAGAGTGGGGAGGGTCAGAGGGAGAAGCAGACTCCCTGCTGAGCAGGGAGCCCGATGCGGGACTCGATCCAGGAACTCCAGGATCATGACCTGAGCCGAAGGCAGTCGCTTAACCAACTGAGCCACCCAGGTGCCCCAACCATATTTTGATTTCTGAAGAAAAGGGGTTACAAGCTAAATATTGGATTTCTGACTGAACAAATTAACCAGCTTATACAAGAAAACCTAAAGCTTAAAATCTGGGACATGTGTGCTGTTTTCTCTTTGTTAATGTCTTGCATGTCAGTTGTCTGAGGAACTCCCAGGCTTCGGCTAAACTTCGATGCCTGGTGGCTCCCATCTTACCTTTACTCTGGCCTGTTTTTGGTTACCAGTTGACCTGTTAAGACAGGTAAAAAGATGGTAAGAGAAGAATCTGCTGAGAAATATTATTTAAACACTGTAATGTTCTTGCTATCACATCAAGGTTTTTGTAACTGGTGATATTTATTATAAAAGTTACTGGAAATTCACAAATACTGAAATTAACTGCTGAAATGTTAGAGTTATTTTTTTCCTTTTTTTAAAAAAGATTTTTTTAATTTGAGACACACATGCATATGCACGAGAGCACACACGTACACGAGTGGAGGGGGAGGGACAGAGGGAGAAGCAGACTCCCCAGCGAGCAGGGAGCCCGATGGGGGACGGGATCCCCTGAGATCATGACCTGAGCTGAAGGCAGACGCTTAACCCACTGAGCCACCCAGGCGCCCCTAGACTTATTTTTCATACAGTAGTTCTCAGTTAATAGACTTCTTCAGGCTTGTAGTAGTTGGGATATTTTATCTTTGTAGGAGGGTTACTGTATGTGCCATATAAAGCTCAGATCACTAGTATGGTTTAGGATAGAAGCTGTTTTCTGTCTCGATTACCCACACTTCCCCCATACACTTCTGTGGAATTGTTTGTAGATTTTTTCTTTTCAGTAAAGAGGCGCAAGTAGGAAGAGGTGTGAGGACTCTCCGAAGTCACAGCTGCTGGGATGGGCCAGCCAATTACCTGAATGTGCAGTTTGCCATCAGCCCGGGCGCAGCCGCCGTTTGGGGTCATCACTGAAATACTACGTCTGGATTTTAATTAAGAGCATGGGGCTGCTGATCGAATCCCATACTTGGGTTGCACAGGGCTCCCCGCGGGTGGGAGGAGGGCCCCGGAGATGATGCCTCTCCCTGCGCCCCGGGACGCGCTGGGGAGGAGCCGGCTGCCGTGGGGCTGTGGCAGGAGGACGCATGGACTGCGCGGCCACAGCACGCGGACCTGGGGGGTGCGCTGGGCTGTCCTCGTCATCCGCCGCAGCTGGCCAGGGTAGATCCGTCACTGGTGACGGCGTTACCGTGCGGTCATTTTTAATTTTTCTTTATCAGCGTGTGCTCGTGCTTCCTATCTTGGAGAGAAAGATCCTCTTCTAGAATTGCATGACTTGAGAGCATTTGGGTTCAGTATGAACAGTTCTGGAAATTTGCCACTCATGTGAGGCCCCATGCTTTACCCCGAGCGCACCCAACCTAAATAGAGTTCTGTCCTAGGAGAGGCCACGCCGAGCTTCCCCCGCGTGGTATCTGCTTCTCCTCCGGCAGATGCTCAGGACACAGCCAGGAGGCGGCCCGCCGACCCCCTCCTGAGGTAGAGCCTCTCACACCCCTTTCCTCTGAGTGCATTTCCATCCTGCACTTCACTCTGCGGGCTGTGTGTCTGCACGGTGCCCCGGTCTTAACCGGAAAATAGAAAAATAATTTTTTTTCCATATTCAGCTCACATTCATTACAGAAATCTTGTTTATTTTTCAAAAGAGGCAGTCTTTGGGAATAGTGGAGGTGGAGTAATTGGTGGGTTCAGTAGTTTGCCCTCACAGCTCGAGTACGGATGGGTCGGCGTTACCTGGCCCGATGGAGGACACTGGCAGAGTTCATGGTAGAACACAGCCTGACTTAGGTCTCGGCCCGTGTTAAAAATCAAAGTTCGGTTCTCAGGGCTGTGGGAACTTGGCAGTGGGAAGACGGCCTTAATAATAGGAAGTCCTTATGTTTTAGCGAGACAAAGGATATTGCCCCAGCCGGACCTTTCCTCGTAACGTCCGAGCAGGTGTCTGATTTTGTTCATGGACTGAGGAATTCCAGAGGGTGGGTCCCCTTAGAACTCTCCAGGTCTGAGCAGCGTGGGGTCCTGTCGTCTTACACCGGGAAAGCCGCCGTGCCTGCCCCCGCTCCCGTAACTGCGCCTTCACTACACTGGCCGTATTTCCAGGACCCGTGCTTGGTAACTAGGTTGGTAACTAGGTCGGTAACTAGGTCGGTAACTAGGTTGGCAGTTTTGCTGCTCGTTGCTAGGACCGCGAGGCCTCGCGACTGCCCACACGACACAGGGTTTACTTTTCATCTCTACAAGCCCGTGAGAAGTATTTGCTGAATTGACTAATTCATATTCCACTTCGTACTTCTTGGGGTGCTTTCCTGTGCTCAGTCTCCATACATATGACTCGACGTTAGATGACTTGTTTTATTCATTCGTTACTTCAGTGTGCGTTCATGGAACGTCTACCTCGTGCCACATGCGCTAGATGCTGGTGATAACAGTACTTGCATAAAACCTGGTTTGTGTTTTTGGAGCTCAGATCCTTTTGGGGAGAGGCAGAGAGGACACATACCCGCACCCGGCAGGGAGGAAGACAGATGCCAGGGAAACAGAGCATGTGGCGGGAAAGGGTGTGCGAGGGGGCTGTTATTTTATGGAGGGAGGTCTGGGAGGTGCTCCTTGGGGACGGAGCAGAGCCTGGTGAATTCCTGGGGCCTGTGGGGGGGCGGGGGCTGTCGGCGTGTGGGAAGCCCACCCCGCTGGTCAGTGGATGTGCTGGATGAGGTGAACTCCGTTCTCATGGTCAAGCGTTTGTTCCATTACGGCCCAAGGAGGTGTTCTGCAGACCATTTCAGTGACTTTGTTACGTACATTGTAAAATATTCCTGCCGCACCTTAGGTGACCAGGTGCTCATTCACATGTTTTTTTAGGGCAGAAGAGTGTAAAAGAAAGGGAGGAAAGCTTGAGACACACAAACCTGGAATAGAGTCTCAGTGCCCCCACATGGCCCGTAGCTCCGTTAGGGGGAAAGTGTGGTGGTTGGACGGTGGCCAGGTGTGGATCAGCACTCCCTCCGGGCACCACTGCGCCTCTGCTCAGGCCTGCAGGGTCTCCCCATGCTCCATGGCCCCCCAGGGGAGCTTTCTTATCTTGCTTTCCCTGGAGCCTACTTTTAACCTGTTGAATGCCGGGTTCTGGCTGAAGAGCCGCGTGACCCCCAGAGCCTTGTTGACCAAGAGATTCAAAACCTGTTCCCCGCGGTCTTGCAGTTTTGTCTCCTCTCGATGCTGGAGCTCCTTACCCTCTGCTTTTCTGTCCAGCTCCTCATTTTCATGTGGACACAGTGCAAAGGATCACACACGGTCTGCCGTGACCCGGGAGTGTTCCTGGCGTGTGCCTGGCGCCGCCCGCTCCCCGCACCCACGGTCCCTGGCTGGCGGGCAGTGAGGACCCGGCCTGGCCGCCAGCGGGCCCCGGACACGAGCGACTTGGCTCTGTGGGAAGGCTGCTGAGGTGGGGCAGTGACGCAGAGCCAGTGGACAGACCAGCCGTACTCCCACCGTCTCCTGGGCTTCCGTGACAGACGGTGGTCGCTGATAACGTCCCGTAAGATCCGCCGATGCTGGAATCCGAATCAGTCCTCTGTGTTCACAGCCTAGCTCACCGGGGTGAGACACGGGGAAGACCGGCCACACGTCCGCGGATAATGGGGGCAAGTCAGTCTGCGGGAGATCTGCTGATGCCTCTCAGCACACAGCTGCTGGCAGGGACCATAGCTTCCCTGTGAAGGGTCCACTGCGGTGTTTTGGACAGAGGGAGGCCCACCGTACGGAAGGGTATTCCTGGTTTTGTGCTTAGCGAGGAGTTTGTTTTGTGTTTTGTTTGGACCAGAAGAGTGGGAAGGTAAGAAATTATAAGAACCCTGGAAAGAGAGGCAAACAGCCGGAGTCCTCTAGCAGACAGAGGAGCCTACAGGGGCCCATGCTCACGAGTGAGCGACTGTAGGAGACCTGGGGCTAGAAATAGGCCCCATTATAGCGACCCCCCCCCCCAGACGCCACGTCCCCGGGGCACTCCCCCGTTACTGAGTGCGCGCTGCATAGCTGCTCCTGGGAGAAATCCTCAGTGCTAGTGTTCAAGTTATAAATCACACAGCGACAAAGCGTTTTTTACAAGGTGATGCTCTCCCCTTAACCTCCCATGTACCTGTGCAGAAAAGGGGCTCGCACGGAGAAATGAGGGTACCGGAGACGCACATGACACCAGCGGCTCGAGGTCCCTTAGAGCCTTGGGGCCGGGGGCAGGTGGCCTTGTGCAGTCACTCGGTTCCTGGGAGCTGACTTAGGCTTCTGCATGCCTGTCCCCGAGAGGAGCGGCGGCACGTCCACCTTGGCCTCCCCTGCGGCCAGGTCCTCTGTGACTCACAGGTGTTCGTCCTGTGTTGACCCCACTGCTCTTCAGTCTTGGCCACAGTTTGAATCACCCTGAGGTTTTTGTAGAAAAGGCTCCTCCCCTGAAAGGCTGGCTCTTGGTCTGGGCTTGGGAATTTCTTGCCAGTGATGGTCTGTGTTATTACGGGTGATTCTAGTGTGCAGACACAATGCTGCCCTTGAATAAATCTTTCCTTCGTTCATCCTATACTGAGCGAATGTCAAGGTTCGGGGCAGTGTAGCCACCAGCCCACTTTTCTAGGTAGAAGAGTCCAAGATGCTGCAAGCCTTGTTCATATTGCTCAGTTTCCAGAAACCTCCCCCCAGTAGGCCTGTTCTGGACATGCTCCCATTCATCTTCTTTCTTCTTGGTGTGTGGCTCAGAGCCGGGGTTGGGCTCTTCCAGCTAGATGTCTGCCTGAGGATGCTTTCTTGATCTAACACACTGGGCTTGTGGTCCCCTAGGACCCTGGAGTCTTTCCCAGCATAGCTCTTAAGCCAGACCTTTCACTTCCTGTGCTTTCTGTTTTTCCTCCTGGGATTTCTTGTTATTTTTCAGCCTTTGTTCCATCTTGTTGAAAACCTCTGAGTCTTTGTTCTGTTGCTGAAGGTTTTGGCTGAGTGTCAGTCTCGGATCTGATAAACTGGTCTAGTCCCATTTCTTCATCGAGGCCCCTGGTAGAAATGATGGTGGGAGCACGGACACTGTAGCATCCTTCATCCCTGTCGGTCCTGAGCAGGGGCATTGTTTCAGCTCACAGTGCAGCTCAGAGCCCTCGACGCAGCCTCGCATCGTCTGGTCCCCGGACTGTCAGCTGAGGCCAGGCCCATGCGCCGAGTGGCCAGTGTCGTAAGCCTCGCCACAGAGGGAATCGTGCCGGACAATCCATGGGCTGTTATGGTGCTGGGTGGCTTTTTTTTGCCAAACCTGAGATAAAATATTTTGAAACACATCCTGTTTTATAAACAAAAACGCCAAGGCATCCAGAATTTCCCTAATCTTAGCAGGTCAGTTGCAAAATACGTTTTGATGGTGTTAAGGTTTGCACAAAGCACCTCCGCGGCTGAGGAGCGCAGTGAGGTCCCGCGGATGTGCGGTGGTGAAGGGTGAGGGTGTTTAAGCATCGCCGTGCAGGGTGGTGCGCTGCGGCCTCCGTCTTCTGTCACGGGGGTGGAGGGCATGGAGGAGGACACGTTCTCGACAGGTGTGGCCGAGCTGAGCGCGCTGCAGGCAGACGGAGGTCCTGCTGAGCCTCTTCTGGCTCCGTAGGCACCCCGCCCCCCCGCCCAGGAGCGGAGCCCCACCACAGGCGCCGTCCGTTCCCGGGAGCCGGGCTGCGCGGGCGGCGGGCTCTGTTCTCATAGAAGGCAGGGCCCCCAGCAGACAGCCTGGGCCGGGAGCCCGGTGAGACTCCGCGGCACAGCCGCCGCCCGGCCTTGGTGCTCTGTCCTCCGTCCGGGGAAAGAAGGGCCGATGCCCGAGCAGCGTTGCCGCTGAGCTCCAGCCGCTGGAAGGACGGGAGAGGTAGTAAAGGTGTTTGTCACATGTGGGCGACGGTCACAGTGGAAAATATGAAGAAGTGAAACTTTGAATTTTTCTGTTAAAAAGGAAATTATAGTGCTAATGAGTTGGAAGAAATTAGATAAAGTCTTTGCAAGAAACTATAGTACAGTTGTTGAAGGGCCTTGTGGTGGTGGTTCCGGTAAAGTCATTTTGGGTTTGGGCGGAGGAAGGTTCTGTTTCCAAGACTCCTTAGAATTAGGGCTGCGTCGCCAACTTTTTTTTTTTTACTAAAGAATCTCAGTGATGGATCTTAGACTTTCTTCCTTGTGAAATTTTAATAGCTTGGAAGTTTGACCCTTTCTTAACCTTTAAGACAGCCCCCCTCATTTTTCCCGTCAGCCCGAAGTATGAGGAGGCTGGCACTGAATGCAGTGTTTGCGGTTGCCCGTGTCGTGCACTTGCTGTCGGGGAGCCCAGCGTGGGACGTGCTGGACTTGGCTGCACCTGGGTCCACAGCTCCGGCGCGCGCGGGGCTCTGGGTCCCCTGGCAGCCCTGCCCTGGGTCCCCAGAGCCTGCAGGGTCCGAGCACCGGGCAGGACCTGCAGGCGCTCCCTGGGACCTGGAGAGGCAGGGCGGCAAGAGAACCCTTGGCCATGTGTGGGACTACACACGTTATAGTCGTTATTCACAGGGATCGGTAACGGCCGTGATGCAGCAAGTACGGGGTGGGGGGAGAGTGGAACGCATCCTTCCCTGACGCACCTGGGCCCAGCAGCAGCTCAACCAAGCACCTGGCGTAGAGAACGTGAGGAACAGCGCGTGAGAGCGTGAGTTGGAGAGCCCGAGTGCAGGAGTGGGAATGCACCGCGGCCCGCGGCCCTGTCGAGCATCCCCTGCACCGGGGCCAGGACGGAACCCGGGTCCTCGGATCCACAGGGCCGTGTCCAGGGCCTGCTTGTCTCCGCGGGGTAACAACACAGAGGTCTGCCTTTCAGTTGTGGGTTCTTAATTGACAGAGGAAAAGAAAAGAGGCGGTAATAGGTACTAGTGAATGGTTTCACATACATGCACACGTGTTCACATGCTTGCATCAGTGTGTACACACGTGGGCATGTTTTCACATGCACACATACATGAGTTCGCATGTGCGTGCCCCTGTGCATGTTTCCATGTGCATGCATGTGTTCACATGTGCGCCCCCGCGTGCACACGTGTGTGTGTGTGTGGCCGCGATTACCCTGTCGTAGGGTACTCGAGGTACAGGTGTCAGGTGGTGACCGAGGCAGGCCTCCCGGGGCCGCACGGATCCAGCTGCTCTGCACAAGGCACGTGCTTCACGAAGGTCAGGACGCTGTGGCTGGGTGTCCTGGCCACGGCGCCTCTCGGAGCCTGTCCTCTGCAGACACTCCGCTTAGCCTCGTGGTCAGGGTTACACGCAGCTGTCTACGGGAAATACATCAGGCCCCACACTCAGAGCACACAGCCCTTTGGTGGAGCCTCATAAAGTGCTTGGTTCAGGCTGCCCCCGAGGGCGTGGCTCACGGAGCAGGTGGCTGGGGAAGTGTGGGTGCCCCTCGAGCCCGGTGGGTGTGGCCCGTGGGAAGCCCACCATGTAGGTGACTTGCCCTTGTCAACAAAGTCGGGGATGGTACTCTGGAAGCCGGGAGCATGGGGCCCCAGGGTGGCCCCTCTGCACCTGCTTTGGCCTGGATGCCCTGAAGCTTGGCAGCCTTGAGTGACCCCGCTGGCTTCGTGGGGTGGGCTGGAGGTGCCAGGGCCGCGGGCTGGCTCGGTGCTTCTCTGTGGTGACCTGCGGTTCATCAGACCCGTAGTGGGGACCCTCACGAAGGAAAGGGGCGCCTGGGGCTGAGAGCTGTGGGCTCCTGGTCTGAAGAAGCGCCTGGTTCCTCAGCTGCTCCCCTGTCCCCTCCTTCAGCGTCAGATTGTCCGTGTCCCTCGTTCCGAACTGTCCTCCGGGAGTCCGACGGCCATTGTCCGTGTCCCTCGTTCCGAACGGTCCTCCGGGAGTCCGACGGCCATTGTCCGTGTCCCTCGTTCCGAACGGTCCTCCGGGAGTCCGACGGCCATTGTCCGTGTCCCTCGTTCCGAACGGTCCTCCGGGAGTCCGACGGCCATTGTCCGTGTCCCTCGTTCCGAACGGTCCTCCGGGAGTCCGACGGCCATTGTCCGTGTCCCTCGTTCCGAACGGTCCTCCGGGAGTCCGACGGCCATTGTCCGTGTCCCTCGTTCCGAACGGTCCTCCGGGAGTCCGACGGCCATTGTCCGTGTCCCTCGTTCCGAACGGTCCTCCGGGAGTCAGACGGCCATTGTCCGTGTCCCTCGTTCCGAACGGTCCTCCGGGAGTCCGACGGCCATTGTCCGTGTCCCTCGTTCCGAACGGTCCTCCGGGAGTCCGACGGCCATTGTCCGTGTCCCTCGTTCCGAACGGTCCTCCGGGAGTCAGACGGCCATTGTCCGTGTCCCTCGTTCCGAACTGTCCTCCGGGAGTCAGACGGCCATTGTCCGTGTCCCTCGTTCCTAACTGTCCTCTGGGAGTTAGACGGCCATTGGGAAGGAGGGCTTCGTTTTTCTCATGACAGGTTTCCTGTGACACCAGCTTTGCCCCCACCCCCATCGATGGCTTCAGTGACCGAGTGCAGGTCGCAGGCATCTCATGATTTAGTGTCTTGGTCAGAGGTATTGGAAGTTCTGCTATGATGTTTTATAATCCTTTCTGGGAGCATAAAATGTGGGGACTTGGACAGATGTGCTTTGAAACCCCCACAGATGTACCGTGTCAGGTTACACTGTCCTCTCTTTCAACTTTGGGATTCGACTCATAGTCTCTGGCATGTGTTTTCGTAAGTCCATATTCCTTTAATACAGGAAAAACTAGGGCCCCCAACCCCTGGAGTTTCTCTCTTTGAACATTTGAAAGTGACTTTGACATTCTGAGCATCAGTGGGAATTGAACAAAGGCCACGAGTTTTCTGCACGTTTAGTCCCAGGTTAAGTGCCCTTTAATCAGCAGAGATTCCCGGGGCTGCTCAGTGTGCCTTCCGGGGAACAGGACATGATATTCAGGACAGGCAGACATCCCCAAAGTGGATCACGTGTTAGCATTTTGGTGCCGACAGGAATCTGAACATTTATCCCTCCTGTGTCGTCTTATCTCCTCACCCATCCTGCTCATCACTACGTACTGGTCACCTGTTTTATGTGGGACATAACCCTTTAAAATTGCATAGGAGTGGCTCATTAACTACCTACTAATTGAAACAGCACATTGGTTACTCTGCTCCTTCTGATCTCTGTCAAAACGCATTCTCTGAAGGATGCCTTCCTGCTGCCATGAATATCCCTTTGGAATACATTTAAAAAAAATACCAATTTGATGGGATTCCTGAGCCTTAACTCCAGAAAATATACTTAGAAAATTTTTAAAGAACATTTTTTTTGTAAATAGATACCTACATTCCACTGCAAATGTTTAAGTCTGTAAATATTCTTAAATGAAGACCAGCGATATTGGGCCTTGCCATAAGTGGGCACCTGACATTTTAACCCATTGCATCGGTGACAGGTGGCATTCACTGTCGTGTCCACGATGTGAACTTGTGTTCTGTAGTTTGGAAAGTTTTGAGATATCCAGAAACATTTGTACACCTTCCAGATGTTGAGCTCACTAACCCAAAGTCATCAGTGCAAATAAATGTAAAATGGAGTTTCTCTCAAGTTGTGTTGAATCCCCTTGGGGTGTAGTCTGGTCTCGCTCGCAGAGGCTTTAGCATGTCGGTCTGAAGGGCACGGAGCCCCGCTCCCACCTGCCACTGATGCCCTCCATGCAGCCTGGTTTGGGAAGAGGCGGGCCTCCCTGTGCCAGGGCATCTGGGCACACCCAGGCTGCCTCTCTTGCGGGAGCACTGCAGGCGGGAACTCCAGGGGCAGAGAGTTCAGGGTCCCCGTCCCGGGCATCCCTCCGGGGAAAGGTGGGGATGAGTGGCCTCACTTACCCTTCCTTCTCATGCCTCTGAAGGGAAACTTCAGTTGTCAAGCCTTTTGGACTGTAACAGTGGACCTTAAGAGAGAGAGTCATTAGGGACCGTTCTGGATCCGTCTGAAGTCGACCTATAGCCCAGACATTTCTGGGGCAGCCACAGGATCCCCCGGGCAAAGTAAGCCATTTTCAGGCCCAGCCTCGTGTGACCACGGGCTGCCTCTCAGCGTCTCTGGTTCTCCTTGCCTTACGTCCCCGGGACCCCTAACTGTGACTGCATTTAAAGAGTTCCCTGAGAGTCGTGGGAAGCCTTGTGCTAGTACAGAGCAGGTATTTCTTGGTGTTTGGTATAACTACTTACCCTCTGTTAACGAGTAACTGCGTAGTTACAGGCAATTAGATTTTATTTCTCCTGACGATCTACTGAGTTAATCAACTGAAGAAACCAACCCCACCCCAGATACCGTCCTTTTGCCCTTAAACCTGGCCCGCTGTTGAGCGCGTTGTGGGGAGCAGCCCGTGGTGTCCCGAGGACCCGTGCTCCCTGCGCGGGGCCACAGGGCCTTGGGTGTGCTACTCTGTCTTGTTCTGTCCTGATGAGAAATGGTAACGTCACGTTTTACATTCTGATCCTCCAGGGGGAAAGCCACTCCGCTTCTGCTTTTCTGAAGAGGTGGCATCGACAGTGCTCTCCAATGGAGAACAGAGTCACGCGCCTGGGAGTAACGTGCCAGCCACAGGCCCCGGGGAGCCCAGAGCGGGGAGCGCAGCTTCCGTGTCCGTGCTCGAAAACAGGAGCCGAGATGCTTCCAAGAGATCAGAGCCGCCCAGGTTTTCCGTGGACATCAAGATGCCTGCATTTCACCCGAAGCAGGAGGTCTCCATCTCCAGGGACACCGCAGACTTCCCTTCACATTCGGTTCAGACTTTTCCGGAAGGAGCAGACCTGCAGCTCTTGTCCGCGAGCCCGGCTCACCCCCTGAAGGAGAAGCTGTCTGATTTGCACACGAGGGAGCACGCTGCGGGGGGACGGAAGGTGCCGGCCCCGGACCTGGTGCCGCTAGACCTCAGCGAGCGGTCGAGCCGGGACGACCCCAGCCACAAGGAACTGGCCTCGTCCGTGCAGGCTGCGCTGGCCGTTCACCCGTGTCCTTACTGCAGCCACAAGACGTACTACCCCGAGGTCCTGTGGATGCACAAGCGCATCTGGCACAGGGTCAGCTGCAACTCCATGGCCCCCCAGTGGATTCAGCCCAACGGTTACAAAAGCATCAGAAACAACTTGGTTTTCCTGGCCCGGAGCGGACGCACGGGCCCCCCGCCTGCCCTCGGGGGCAAAGAGTGCCAACCTCTGCCCATCGCTCGGTTCACGCGCACTCAGGTGCCGGGAGGGGCGCCGGGGCCCAAAGGCAGCCCCTCGCCCCTGGGCGTGACCCCGAAAGCCGCTAGCGTGCCGAAGAGCAAGGAGAGCCATTCCGGGGGCCCCTGTGCGCTTTGGGTGGCCGGCCCCGACGGGCCCCGGCAGACCAAACCTGGCCATGGCCCTGAGCCACACGGCGGCCCCACGCAGCTGCCCCTGCCGAAGCCCAGGCAGGAGGCCAGCCCCAGACCGGGGCCCGCGGCGGGCGGCGGTGGCTTCAGCCGAAGTGCCACCCCCACGTCCTCCGTCATTGCCCGGGCAGGCACCCAGCCCCCGACCAGTAGCAGGCCAGGGGACAAGTACGTCACCCCTCCGGCGGGGGCCAGCCTCGGCCCCCCAAATAAGCACAGTGCCCCGGACCCCCTAAAAGCCAAATTCAGCCCCCAGCCTCAGGGTCAGCCACAGGTGAAAGGCGACGGGGGCCCCCCTCTACCTCCCCGCGAGCCCCCCTCCAAGGCCGGCCCCGAGCTGCGGCCGCTGGCTAGCTGTGGAGCGGGCCCCAGGGGGCACGCAGCCCTGCAGGCCCAGCCCGCCCTGCACGCCAGCAAGCCCGCGTCTGACGGCCACGAGAAGCGCCTGGACATCCTCAATATCTTCAAGACGTACATTCCAAAGGACTTTGCTTCTCTCTACCAGAGCTGGGGTGCCAACGGTCCTGCGCTAGAGCACAGAGGTAAGACGAGCGGGCCCCTCCCTGCCCGCCCACGTGAGCGCGGGAGTGATCGTCCTTGGCGGGCCGCACGGAGGAGCCTCTCCTCCGGGGGTCGGGCAGCTGCCTGCCCCATGGCTGTGCGTCCGAACGCAGAACAGAGAGGGTGGGCCAGATGCACCCCTGTCCGGCCCCCACGGCTCTGCCTTCTAGGGCGCAGGTGCCTGGTGCCGGGGGCATGAAGCTGCCGGCCCCGCGGGGCTCCCTCCTGGTGATGTTAATTCAGACATTGCTGAAATTTGACAGGGGCAGGCAGCCTTGATGCCTCTCACGTCCTTTGTCTTTTTGTTTTTATTTTTTAAGTAAGCTCTTTGCCCAGCATGGGACTCGAACTCGTGACCCCGTATCAGGCTCTACTGACTGAGCCAGCCGGGTGCCTTTTCCTTTGTCATTTTAAACATAGAATCAGTAGACGTTCATTGTCCCTTTTCTCTCAAAAGGCAGGAGTGGTTATTTGAAGCAACTATGTTATTTTTGTACATATGTAATTTAAAAATACATAGTTCACTGGCATTAGTAAGCAAACCGTGCGGAGTATGAATGTACCGTACAAAGTTTGGGGGACTGGCTTGTGCCAAATTGCAGAAAAGATAGCCTTTAGTGGCCATTTTCCTTTCCTGCCAGTGTCTGGGTACTGACGCCTCGTCGTAAGCATGATGAGGAACCGCCAGGGACGGCACATGCCGGGTAGGATGCCCTCGTCCTTGAGCGTGAATTGTGGGTAGCTCTCCCTTAAGAGAACATTAGGAGATCTAAGGATTTGCTATTAACCAAAACCAGGCATATGAAAACCCCGATGGAGCTGTGTCTCTCTGTTCATTACCGTTCTTTGAACTGAATTGTTCATCATGCCCCTGTCATTAAAGTAGGTTACCATCAAAAATGACCTTTGAGATCCGGCCCCTCAAATTCCAGCAAGTTGGAAGCGCTTTGGGGAACGTAGTTCAAGGTTTGGTGGAAGTGGTGAACAGTGTGTGAGATGTGCAGTGGCCGTGGGTGCCTAGCGAGAAGGCGGGTCTCTCCCTCGGTTCCCCGGTGCCTCCGGGGACTTGGGCACCTGCCCGGATCCACGGGCACGCTGGGGCCGTCCTGGCACGGTGAGCGGCGCCTTTGGCTCATGAGGAAACACTAAGGTGTTTTTCGACTAGGAAAACACTCGGGGGTGCCACGGTCTTGGAGATTTTGCCAGTGGGGTCCTTATTCAAGGTTGGCATCTTTTTCTCCTCGCTCAGAGCCAGGGCTTCTTGTGAACTTTCTAGAAGGAAGCAAAGGTGCAGATGCCCGGAGGTCGTTGAGACACACCGTATGCCGAGGTGCTTGCACGGCACAGCGAGCACCCTTGTGGCTACGACTCTCGTCCCTTCGGGCACAGGTGCTCCATGCCGGGGTGGAGCTGGGCACGCGCCCCTCGCAGGTGGCAGAACCCAGCTGGTGCGTGGCTTCGCGTTTTTGCATTTTCAGATTTCAGTTACATTAAGTGAGCTTTGCACGGTCTCAGGGACGTTCTCCAATCACGGAGATTATTTGCTGTGAAACGGAAAAACGATCTATCGGCTGACCTTTAGACCTGATGGCAGATCCATCTCTTTAGGTTTGGGTTGTCTTGGCTGCGAAAGCCGAGACGTTGTAGGCGCCCGGTGGGTGAGTTTCAGTGGGTGCCCGTGTTCCCGGCCGCCGTGACCCTCTCTGTCTGCTCCTTCCGGTGACCGTGGCCTCAGGCGCCCTGACCTAGGGGCTCGCCTCGCTGTGTTAGTGGCTTCTGCCCAGCGCCCAGACCTGGGGCGCGTCACGCAGAGCGCCCCGGCCGGTTCCCACCTGTGAGCGGCTTTCCCTTTGTGCTGCCGTGGGTTGCTGCTGTCTTTGCTTTTCCCCCCAAAAAAGGAGAAGTGAGTCTCAAGGTAAGGTTTTGAGAATTTCAGATGACAGATGAGAAGTACACAGTAGCCTGAAATGTTCTCCTTTTCCTTAAAAATTTTAAATGGTCTCAGGGTTTTGTGTGTGTATTTTTAAGAGAGGTTACATATTTTTCTTTTAAATGTGAGAAATGCTAAATTGTCCGTAACGCATGTGTCCTCCTCTTGGGTTATTGGCTCTGCCCGTGTATACACTGAAATACAGCTAGGTGTATTTAAGGGTGTTTAGGCTGTTTAAGTTCGCGCATACTTGGGTTTCTTAAGGGGAGTGTTCTAAACTTTTCAGCTGTGATATACTATTAAGTGCATTTCTAGAAACCATGGTTTCCCAGGTTTAGGGAAGAAGGGATCAGTTTGTCTAGGTCCCTTGGCTGGTGTCCGTGTGGTGGCCGCATGGTTGGACGGGATGCTCCCTTGCATGGCCCTTCCCTTGCGGCTCCCCTTGGGCTCTGATCTTGACTTTGGGGCCAGGCCTGGGCTCTCTCGCAGGAAGGTCTGTTGACTCTCCGAATGCCTTGGCTGGTCTGCGCCCTGCTCACGTCTCCCGTCTGTAGCCACCAGGCCCTTGCTGGTTCCTTTCTCCTTCTTGGAATGTTTACTTACGGCTCTCCAAGTGTTGTAGTGGAAGGACATCCAGCAGGTTTGGGGCCTGAGTGTCTGAGAGGTGAGTGGAGTATTAATGTTTCCTGTTGTAGAGGCTCTGCTTCCACTTTTGCAGCCTGGGAAGTATGAGCAGCTCCCCAAATCGTTGCCACTGACGCATTTCTGAATGTGCCGGTGACTCAGATTCCTAAGGTTTTTGTCTTCCACTGGCTGCCGTGCGTCCACAGCCTTTGTGTGCTCCACAGTTGATGTTTGCGTCACGAATCTAGAAAGTTAAGTTCATCTCTAGTCCGGGTCATGTTTTTGGCCTGTCTTACTCTACGAGTCTGTCCGTGCTGTTCGGCTCTCGTTCTGTGGTCTGATGCATTGGCTGTGGGCCTCCTCTCTGGGGGTGTCCCCTGCGGAGTAAAGGTCTCCACTCCTCCACACAGGCCTCGGGGGAACGTGCCGCCCAGCATCAGCTTGCAGTGGGGGAGGCAGAAGTCTGCACAAGAGAATCTTCCAAGAAGAGTAGCCATCTGTTTACATGTGGAACATTTGCGGGGGGCATGTGACTCAGATCTCAGGGCCTGTGATTGTTCACACAGAAGCCCTGGTTTCTGGAGGTGCCTCTGAGGCATCGGTCTTTCCCGACGTGAGGGCGGAGAATTCTCAGAGGTCTTTTCCCCACGTGTGTTTTGATGGATTGATGTTGGTGTGGAAGCCTGCCAAGAGAGAAAGGATGTTCTGGGGCGTGACCACCGTCTCTTGCTGGAGGGACTCAGACTACAGCCCTTAAAGCCCTGGGGTTTCTCTGCGTGGCTGGCGAGTCTGGAAACTTCTATCCGTAGAGTAGGACTGTTCTGTTGATGGAATAGTAATAAAATAACACATTACCTATATTTTCAGACTTCGTGCTCAGCCTATGTTAGGTGAGAATATGGATTTTAGAATAAAAACTTGAAGATGATAGGAGGAGATTATTCTAGATAGAGTAAGACATAAGGTCTCTGTTGTTGGGACTTGACAAAGTCACTTCTACCAAGGACACATTGATTGTGATGATGATGAGGGGTGCGTGCTTCCTTTGCTTGGTTCTGCGTGGAGTCCCGCAGAAGGTGTCCAGGCTCCTTTCCCCCTTGCAGATGGCATGGATGTTGCAGCATGATCGGGTTAAATTATCGTCGCAGGGCTCAGGAGCAGAGTCTGCGTCTGCCTCTGGAAGGCTCTCCCCTGCCTTTCACTCGGCCTCCTTTCCCACACAACTCTAGTTTCTAGGTCAGAGTGTTAGAGCTCTTTGCTCACCAGGCAGTCTTCAATTCAAATGAAGTTTATAACCTTTTTGATTAGCTCAGAATTTTGGAGGAGCTTGGGCACAATATTATTGACCATGAAGGGCAAGGATCTTTTCTTAAAAAGTGAAGAGAAAATGATATGGCAAAACACACGGGAGACAGTGTGTGTGTGTGTGTGTGTCCGTGTGCGCACATGCTGAGGCATCCTTAATTCAAGGAAATATAGTCGGCTGAGCAGAAGTGCTGGGTTTTTCTGCTGCCACTTGGATGGGAGATGGGCAGCTGATAGAGTTCCTTACAAAAAAGTCCTGAAACGATGTAGTGTGGGAGGACGCAAACACCATGCTGCTTCTCATGATCCTTAGCAGGTATCTGGTGTAGGCATCGTTAGAATCCACATGGGTGAGCCGTCCCCTTACACCCAGGGGAATCCGCGCGACCAAAGTGATCGCCAGGGAAGGTTCTCGTAGGATGAGACTGGGTTGTTTCTCTAAGACCCATGTTCAAGGCTTGCCCCGTGAGAAATGGGACAAGGTCTGCCTTAACAGCGCACACATGTTTTTGAGGATTATGTCCATAACGTTGTCTGCAGTGCAGAAGCGATTCTGTGTTCTTTTGATCTGTGGATGCACTCTGAATTCAGACAAGAATTTGGTTTCAGCTGATCTGATGGAGACCATTTGTCATCCTTTCCATTTGCCTTTTACATTCAAATATCAGATGTTAGGGGCAGACACACTCAGCTCCATGAGCATCATTTAAAAACATGTGTTACTCCGGGCAGAACTTTTTCTGGTTGGTTTTTTTGTGTTGTGTTTCCGTCGAGTTACCGTTGAGCCCAGCAGCGAGAATGGGGCTCAGGGGGAGGCCCTCTGGAGCCGCTCCCCTGACGTGAGCATTGGCCTTTCTTCAGAGGGACGCAGGTGAGGGCCGTCTGCACCCCCGTTCTCACAGAAGGGAACATGGGGCCAGGGCCTATGCCCAGCCCGATTCCCAGGTGTCCCGTCTGTGCCCCGGAGGGCATGCGGGCACACAGGTAAGGGGCCAGGCGGGCGCTGTCAGTGGCGTGGTGGGGACAGGTGGCCAGACCGCAGCGCCCCCGTCCCTGCCCCGGCCGTCTCCACGGCACCACCCGATCTCCAGGCAGTGGATGGCGGGAGGGCGTCCAGTTGCCCTGAGGCCCCGCACCCCCCTGGGGCCGCAGTATGGGTTTCAGGTCCCGTGGTTTACGTCCCCTCGCCGTCCTGCGTGTACCCGCTGTCGGCAGGGCCTGGGGGACGGCTGCTGGTCGTGCCCCATCACCCCGTTAGACAGACTAATGATGTTTTCCTCTCGCCCCCACCCCTGCCGCCGCCCCACCTACACACCACCCACGGCCACCGCCGCCCAGGGACGCTCCGGACGCAGGCCCGCCAAGGAGACTTCGTCTGCGTGGAGTGCGGGAAGCGTTTCCACCAGTCCAGCCGCCTCAGGGCCCACACGCGGGCCCACACAGGTACCCCGCCCGCCACTGGGCCTGGGCCCGCCGCGGACCCCGGGGGGGCACCTGGGAGCCCAGCCGCCTCGGCCCTGGCTGCATCCCCGGCCGCTGGCACGCGAGCCCCGGCCCGGGGGGCCTCACGCCCCAGCCTCTCCCGCCCGGGCCCCGGCACGGGCTTTCCTCCACATCCGAGCACCGTGCGGTTTAAGTTGAGATAAGCCTGTTTGCAGATGTCCCGTTAAGAGAGTCGAGGCCTCAGCAATGACTGTGTTCATGCGTCCCGCTGCCCCCAGCACCACCTACGTCACCGAGCCCCCGTCAGCGTGACACGCGGCGCGGGGTCTCTCCTCCCGGCGCGGTGTACCCTGTACTGTGCCCCTGCGCTGGTCAGTGCCGTGGCAGGAGCCCCGGGCCTGTGTGTGCCGAGCTTGCCCGCGACTGGGGGGGCCGAGAGCCGTGCGTGGGGACCCCGCGGCCCGCGGGAGGAGGGGCCGGAGGGCTCCGTGCGGGAGTGTGGAGGATGCGGGCAGCAAGCCCGTGTGATGCAGACGACAGGGGCCGAATGGTAAGTAAGGCAGGAGGAGGCCCCCCTCCACGGACACTGAGGATTAGCGCTGTCGGTGACGGCTTTCTCCAGCAGCGAGGGCTGCGTTAGAGAGCCGAGGCCCAGGCAGCTCCGGCCCCGTCTCTGACGGCGAGTGTTGAAGCAAATTGGTCTTTCCCGGCCCCGGGCGAGGGCAAGTGCTTTATCTGTAAGGGCCTCGCTTCGTGCGCGAGACGAAGCTGGTGCGCTCCCGTTCCCACCGTGGCGTTGGAGTCTAATGACCCCCGGGGTGCGGAAGCCCACGTCACCTCCGCAGATGCCCCCAAACAAGTAGGTCCTCCGGTTAACTGGATGCCGGGTTTTAATGTGGTCGCTGGGAAGAGGCGTGCCCTGATGCTCAGCACAAAAGCACCCAGTGGTTTTTCTTTTTGCCAGAAGTGTCAGTAACTGCGTTGCTTTGATGTAGACCCAGCCCTTCAGGACAGTCTGGGGGCAATCGGCAAACCCCAACGGCCGTCGCGGCCCTGAGTTACGAGGACGCGGCAGGTGCACGCAGCTGCTGTTGGTCCTGCTGGGGGCGAGGCGACTGGTGAGACCCGAGGTGCCTCGCCACACTAGAGAGTCCTGCTTTTCTACCCAAGGTGTCATTGCACAAGCTTGCTCGAGAACCAGTTTCGCCAGCTTCTTCCGTAGCATGGCGTGTTGGTATTCCTCCGTGAGAAGCGCCGGGCTGTGTGTGGCGCTCCACGGCTGTGTCTGCTCCTCGATCTGGTTCCCTGCCTGACACACTCGGCCGGCACAGTCACTGTGCACGGGTACCCGTGTGCATGCCTGCCTCACGCGTGTGGCCCGGCACGTGTGGCCTTCGCATGTTCACTGCTGTGTCCACACGACGTGGCCGCGCTCTTGCACACGCTGATGGGGGGATTCGGTGTGAGCTCCTCAGTCGCGAGGCACACGCCGTCCTCAGTGGCCTTGCAAGTTGTCCTGGGCTAAGAGCTCTCCCCCCTTCTGTCCCCTCACAGATTGGCACTCCGCCTCTCCTCCCACGGGCATTTTCCGTTGACATTCTGGCTTTCTGATGGGATTCCATAGCTGCACACTGTCCCCTTTATGAAGGAAGAGGCATCTCTTTGCCTCCAGAGCAAGCATCCAGGCCCCGCGACCGGGTCAGCACAAGCTCGTGGGTCCTGTCCCGATCAACGTAACCATCCGCGGGACTCTGGGCTGTTGAGGGTGGTGAGGGTGATGGAGGCTCCACGGGAAGTGCAAGAGCCCTCCTGGTCTGTTTCTCTAGAAGAGAAGGTTCACGGTGAAGCCACCAGTGAAACGGCCACTGCCACGCAAGGGTGGAACTTAGCACGGACGTGGCCTCCTCAGCACTTTGTGCTTGTGTTTTATTGCAATTTTAGAATTCCTTTTTGTTGCTAAAAAGGCTTTTCTTCATATGTCATGGACCAAATGCCTTGTCGTGTGTTACAGTTTTTCAGTAAGTGATTTGTCTCTCTCAATAAAACCGATAGTTTTAGAATAGAAAGAAGTTACTTCACAATGCCGTGACGGTTTCTGAAATAAGTAACATCTCTCCGAATGTGGAATTAAAAGATCTCCAAACACATGTGACCTCAGCTTGAATTAGGTAGCCCTCTCCTTTTTCACAGAAATAAACCCCCTTGCAAAAAGAGCCCCCACGATGTGTTTGCGGGACGTGGTAACAACAAGGTCGCGCCCTGATCGGAGAACACACGTTGAGATTACAACTGGAGTCAGTGCAAAGTGTTTGTGGTGCATAGGCGACCCGTTAAATCTGCCTAAGACATGGCTTTTTGACGAGAGTGTTTGGTGAGGTGGGAAACGCCAGGCAGATCCACAAAGAGCTCCACGAGATTCTTCAGGAACACACGTCGGGTCTGTTTCCTATGCTATGCATTCATTCTACTCAGTCTCTTTAAAATGTTCCTGTCACAGGGAGAAGTAGGTCAACAAGGCACATCACTAAGACTGCATTTTAAGTTATTTCTGTGTCACTTGTAGGTATGCTGGGAATTCATAAGACTTGATGCTCATCCTTGATTATGATCAAGAAAAGATGTATTTATATTTTTGTCTTTGTCTCCGTGAACTCAAGTTCTGCAGTTCTATACTTATTACCAACTGACCCGTTGACTTCACGTTTACAGGGATGCATGTTACGTGCTCTAAGTGGTTGTTCCCTCTCGGTGCAGGGCCCGCAGTGGGTCAGCTGTCTTTCTGTCCGGCCTTGGGACAGCGCTCGCCCAGGCCTGTGACCCTGATGTTGCACTGGATTGATCTGCCCCTCCCACTGTGGCCACTAGTTTGCTTAATTCCACATTTGAGATCGTGGCCCCTGGTAGTACTTTCTGTCCTTTGTTACATTTAAAATAGCTTTTTTTTTTTTTTAAGATTTTATTTATTAGAGAGAGAGTGAGAGCGAGCAGACCACACAAGCAGGGCAGGAGGGGCAGAGGGAGAGGGAGAAGCAGACCCCCCACTGAGCAGGGAGCCCGATGCGGGACTCGATCCTAGGACCCTGGGATCGTGACCTGAGCCGAAGGCACGCTTCACTGACTGAGCCACCCAGGCGCCACTAAAGTAGCTTTTGTTGATGAATCAGTGAATGTTCTGGTTCTCTAAGAAGATCCCATTTCTTTAGCATACTCTGGAATTTAAGAATTCCCAAGGAGGTATGTCTGCCAAGATAATTGAAAGCCAGTCACAGGTACAGGCTTAAATCTTGGCATTTTTCTTATCTTGTAGTTCTCAATGTTGCTGTGTTAGCTTTAGGGTATGACACATATCCATGGAACAATTCTGTGGTTATTTATCTGGAGTGGGAGTCATGCTGCTCACCAGCATGTTCTTCCTCATGTTTTGGTGTGCTTTACTAACGTTAAATAATTAATATTTAAGTCAGATCCTTTTCTTGGGAACTTTAGAAGCTGCAGATCATGGGCTTTTTTTTTTTTTTTTTAAATCATATAACATCTTATATTCATGCAGAAATTATTTGATGTGATACTTAAAGTTAATGGACTTTTACAGATACTCATAATGGAAATTCAGTTTTAAAATAAACATTGATTCAGTCATTAACAGTATTTGTTGAGCACCTACCATGTGCCAGGCTCTGTAATTCTAGGGAGACAAGCAGAGTACTGGGTATTTATTTTTCCCGCTCTGCTGTTTCTTTAGGTCCAGGGGCGGTTCAGACAAGGAAACAGAGCAGAACAGCACAGCGGTGATGGTCCAGGTGGCCATATGGTGAGGGTCCTGGGACCTGGACGTGGGCATTTAGGAGACCAGGGGGCCGTTGTGGGGGCCGGCATGGTGCTCCCTGCAGGAGCCCACCCAGGGGTGGAAGTGCATGTTCCCGTGGAGGAGGAGCGGAGCAGAGTTCGGCGGCGCTGGGGGATGGAGAGCCTCCTGAGGGCGGCGGAGAGCCCTGAGCCGGGGAGGGCGTCATCGGTGTCCTGTCTTTAGAAGGAGTGTTGGGCTTGATGATGTAAAGATGGGTTAGGGCGGGTCCAGACAGGTGGCTGAGCACCGCTTTGGCAGTGCTTGGGGTAATCTGCGAGAGACGTGGGGGCCCAGGTTAGGGTGGGGCTGGCGGAGAGCAGGTGTTTGGGCACAGGAGGTGGGGTGTGAGGGAGGGGAAGAGATTGAGTTGACCCCGGTTTTGGCTGCAAGCACCAGCTCTCAGGAGGAGGCCTGCCCTGAGCCCGGAACTTGGTAGGACGAGCAGGGCAAACACGGGTTCCTGGTCCCATCTGAGCTGCGTTTGGGGGTGCCTCCTGGGGATCCAACTAGGAGTGTCCCAACGGGAAAGTGAATATGTGGGTTTGAAGTGGAGAAGAACAGGAGGTGACGTGTGTTTAATAGCTTCCAACGTGGAAATCCAGTCGCACTGAGCGAATTCTACTTTGGGAGAACTAAGTGATATAAACTGTTGAGATCTTGGGGTCCTGAGTAGAGGCTCTGATCTGACTGTCCCCCTCCCCCTGGGCGTGTGGCTTCGCGCAGGTTCCCAGGTCTGTGGACCCCGCGCACGACCGCTGTCCGTCGTGACCGCAGGGGACTCGGGCGCGCACACACGTGGACGCCGCTGCCCGCAGGCTGGGTGCGGGACCTGCCCTAACGCCGTTCTCTTTCCCCGGCCTCTCCGGCTTGGTCAGAGCCCGCAGCGTGCTCGCACAGGCTCTCGTTTTACGGACGAGTCGTTCCTTAGAGGGAGGATGTGTCGTTTGAGAAAAGTATTGTCGCCCAGACGCCGGGCCCCGGGCCGCAGCTCTGGGCGCGGAGGCCTCAAGCTGCCAGGCAGGCGCCGTGCCCCCCCTGCAGCCACATTGCGGCCGCCCTGACTTTGCCGGAGTCGTACCCGGATTTTCTGTGTTAGCTGAGTCGGACAGGTCACGATGTCCTGGCTCTCGGAGTGAAACAGGCCATCAGGCACGGCGTCCGGGTCCACGAGACAGAATGGGTCTGATTCCGTTGGGTCAGAATGAACAGAAACTTTGAGGAGAAGTGAAATGATTCTCTTTTGATGTGTTTTTTGGCAGCGCTCTCTTTCCCGTGCGTACGCTGGTCAACGGGCCTTCCTCCCACAGGTGGAGTGGGCAGGATCGCTGGACCCTTGCAAGTTATGGATGTGGATTCAGTAGTAGAGTTTCTAGAAGGAGGCTCGTGGCCACCGTGTCTGTTCGGCAGGCGTTTACTCTCGCAGGGCTTGGGTGCTGGAGGGGAGGGTCCGTCCTCACGAGTGAGGCATGACCACGCTGTGGGCGCATCGTCCCCACCCTCAGGAATAAAGGCCCCGCTGTTTGTGCTTCTTGTAATATGCATTGAATTCCAATCATGAGGGTAGCTAATATTTGAAGCAAAATTCTAAATGAGAGGAGGGCTTCATGCATATTGTCGTTTCAAGATGCTTTGTCATAGATTTAGCATGACTGAGTAAATGTTTAATTTCTAGTAATCACCAGTATTCATCATTAGAAAGAATATTTTTTAAAAATAATAGGCTGAGGTATGGGTATCATTGTCCTATGGATGTTAGGGGGGAAGAACTAGGAGGTTTTTTTTGTGTGTGTTGTGAAGAAATTGTTTTTTTCTGTTATGTGGTTAAACATTAGAAATTAAAATAATATTTAGAACCAAGAAAAATGAACCCTCTTTCCCTGCAACCCCCTGGTTTTTGGATTTAAAAGACCAGACTGACTTTTGCTGAAATAGGAAATCTGGTGTTTCCAGTGTGTTTAGACTCCTTGCCAAAATTTAAAGACTATGATTAATAGTTTATTTCTTATTATTCTAAATGTTATTTTAAAATAGTTAAGCCAGAGAAATAATTCCATTAATCAAAATAAGGGGAAATGAGAAAATAAATGGGACCCTAATCTATCTCCTGTTTAGCTGTGGATATTATAATGCAGATGATGGAGAAATCACATAGCGGGCGTACTTGAATACATGTACAGTCAGATTTCAGATCATGGTTAGATTCTTAGCATCACAGATCAGATTTCAAAATCCAGCTCGGTGTCTAAACAGCTTTCATATTCATAAAACCAAACATCTTAAAACACATTATCCATTTTTCTCTTAAGTCAAACGTACTGTGAAAACTTGTGAACAGGTTGAGTGATTCGTGTAAAGTGACACGCGGTCACGTGAGCCGCCACTCACCCGCGGCTCAGCGAGGAGAGGTCGTGGTCAGGAAGGTGCTGCGTGCGATATCGTTAGGCAGTGAGTGCCACACACGTGTGCCAGATGCTAGTCGTGTGCCCCTCCGTCTGAAGGCTGAGAGGTCCGTGTGTGTCCTGGGAGGGGTTTATGTCATCGGCCCCCCAACACGTGAGTACATATACATCCCCTTACCTTATAAAGACAAAAGGGAAAAAAGTAGACCTCACAAAGTTCCAGAAGTCCATATCCATCTCTAGAACATTGAAATGCATTAAGGAAGATAATTATTTCTTTCAGCATTACTGAAAAGCCCACAATTCACACAGCAGCAAAAAAAAAAAAAAAAAAAGCCAAATTTTCCAGAAACGTATTTCTCTGAGTACTCTGTCTTGTAGGGGGGAGAAAGCAACCTGCGTGTGCTCAAAATACTGTGTGCACTTAAGTATTTCTGTAACTCCTTTCTTCCGTGACTACATTTCCCCTTTGCCTGATTTCTCAGATGAATTTCTTTCATTTCCTAAAAAGCCTGTAGGACAGCTGTATTGAGTAATAAAATGTGGTCCCAATGAATCAGTAAGTCAGAATGACTTCCTTAGAGAACGAGATGCTATTTGAACATATCCCTTCAATTTTAAAGCATATTTTTGCATCTCTGTGTCTAGATTTATGGACTAAATTTAACAACCTGGTTATTAGGGTTCCCATATTTTGCAGTCCTTCTGAAACATTTTTAAAACTTTCTGAGCTTTGCAATTTAAAACTTCTGTCCTTTATGGACGAGGCCTGTCCTCCTGTTACCTCTCTATTGGTGTTTTTTTTATCTGCCCCGTGCAAGTTTGTGTATCCTGGTCCCAAGGAAGAGAGGTCCAGGTGACTGTTGGGGGTGCATCTGAGTTGTGTGTACAGCATCCACACTGTTTAGAATCGCCTGCAAGTTTGTTTGCTACGTACAGTTACTTTGTAGAGACTTCCAAGGCCATTCATGTAACAACTAACAATAACTCTCATTTTTCTCTTGGCAAGCACAAAGGCCATTTTCCTTCCTCGAATGTATCTAGAAGCAGTTCTGAAAGCACCCTGTTGATGAATCTCTCCGTGGTGTGATGTCGCGGTGCAAAAGATGTAAAACCTCGCTCTCAGCTTCCTGCAGGAAATTCACCATCTACTTGATGTCAGATAAACTTCTGCTTGTACCACTGTGCCCGCCCTCAACCCCCCCTCCCCCAGAATTTTTGTCGAGTATCTTACTGGACCTCCTTCAGTGTTGATTACAGGATGTCATGAATGTAGGGCTAGTTTTAAATAGGAGCTTTCTGAAACTATTAACTAAAAAGAAGCACTTAATTCATGATGTCAACCAGACCCCCCCACCCCTGATTTCTAGGGTTCCTAGAGGCATAGCTGGAAACCAGTTAGAATTGTACGAGTGCTGTGGTTTGTGTATGCATGTTAATTTCAAGCGATCGGTCTCACTTCATCAAGACTTTAGCTGAAGGTTAATGCAGTTTAGTAAGATTAATCTTGCCCTGTTGTTTTTGTCCTCAGATCGTGAACTCCATTGTTCAAATAGTGATGCTTCAAATGTCATTTGAGAGCCTTCTCTAAAAGCTACAGCTCACATTTATTCCCATTTTTATCTTGCAGTGCACTTGACTTTAGAATACCCCTTCTGTTTTTTGAACATGGTAATTATTTATGGAAATTGGTAAAAGCACTCTGGATTCTGACAGACCTATGTGAGAGCTGTCCTTTTCTTACTGTGTTTGTATGACCCCCAAATTCAGCCTTGTTTTGAAACTATCATTCACCTGTAAATCTGCTTTGTACTACAAAAGTCTGCTTTTTTGGGAATCCTCCCCCAATTCCATCTTGCCACCCTTTGACCTTCAGAGATCGTTCAGACACTATTATTTGCCATTCTTGTATGTGAAACAGAGAAGTCTAAGGATCCTCTCTGAATCTCTGGAAATGATTGTCTAAAGCTGCCTCGTAAGGCAGGAAGGCCCATTTAAAATCTCTCCTGCTCGAGCACAGTGACCACTGAAGTCAGGGGTCTTCACCGGCCTGATGGGGTTGCTGCCTGAAGGTCATTGTTTGTGTTCTTGGGTGTTGATAAGGAAATTAATAGGAAAAATGCACTTAGGCTCCAAAAGGCAGAAATGAGTTTTTCTGTTGTCTGCTTTCTCTCACCCAGGGGAGAGACCATTCTAACCAGACACCGTCCGGACAGTGCCTCTCGGAAAGGGAACCTAGAGACTCCCTTCCAGCGTACCCCGTGCCCCGCGACAGCCGTGCACAGCCCCCTCGTGGACATCCCAGCAGTGCCCCCAGCCACCCCGTGGAAGAGCAGCTGCAGGACTCCCGCCCGGACACCTCCGATCCTGGAGCCCTGTGCTGGAGTGGAGACGGAAGGGAGATGCTTCTCCTCCTTGTGAAACGTTTCAGAATAAATGAAGATGGTCTACTCTAGAATCCCATGTAGATATTCTCTATGCATCTGTGTGCTCATCCACCACAGTCCCCTATTTTCTTACAATGAACAGTGGTGTTGGCAGGCACGAGAGCACAGGCATGTGTGGTGTTCCAGACACGTTTGAGACACTGGAGAGAGATTCTTGTGCGTGTCCGAGAGCCTGAAGAGCCGAGCGCCGTGCGGGAGCCGCCGACGCTCAGGAGGACTGGCGGGTAATGTCAGGACACGCGGTGGTGGAGCTGAGGTTGGCAGAGTATTAATACCACAGCCTCTCTGTGTCGTAGGGGGTCTTTAAGGTAGTCCGTACGAGAGCCGAAGGAGGTAGCGTCGGGCACTGTGGGAAGCGGGCTCGCTGGCGCGGGGCCGCGGCCACGTCCTAACTTCTGGGGTGGCCTTCGGGGGCCGTGGGCATTTCCCGTTTGCTCTTTCCGTCCTTCCCATCGTCTGTGCTCAGCGAGCCCACAGAGGAAACACGTCTATGGGAGTGCTTATATTCTGTTTCGGAAAAGAGCTAGTTGAACACTAAGACAAGCAGGCTTCTTTGTTTATTCTCAGGACCTTTTTGTAACAGGGCTACATTCTGCAAACTGCTCACCAAGGAAGACTGCCCGTAAATTCTCTAGCCACCGAACCCTCCTGGTCTAGACCCATTTTAGTGATGGCGGGAGAATCCCTGAGCAGGTTTGGGGGCCCTGGTGCTCTGGAACCCTCTGCTCCCCCTCTCCCCCACTTCCATCTGTCCCTCCACCAGCCCAGCAAGTAGATAGATGTCTTTTCTTCTGGGGCCTGGGGACCTCCGCAGGATGAGTACCTTCATTCCCAGAGCGTGGAGGTCCCCAGGCCCCTGGGTGGCGGCGGCTTTATATACCTCTTCCTCAGTCCCGTAAATGCAAGTTTTTGTGGTGGGGGTTAAGGCCCATAACAAAGGATCTTAAACCGTGCAGTGTACGCAGTTAAAATTGTATTCCACAGATATAAATATTTTCTTTTCCTATTACCGTGACACTATGTGTGATGGTAATATTTCTGAGAGTTTCAGATTTTTGCACATATGATTTTATGCATTATCAAAAGTTACTGCTGCCTTGAATGAAAATGTTCTGTGAAATTTTTTGCAAAAGCTTTACTAGGTTTTTTTTAATTGTGAAATTTTGTAAAGGCAGGAAATGGATTAAAACGAGCATGCTAAATATATTTTTCAAAAAAGCAATAATTTTACATGTACAGAAATTATCCTAACCTTTAATACTGGTGAGAGCGACAGTTTACTTAATACAGTAATGGATTAGTGCAGTTTTTTGTAGAAAATGGGCTTCTGATACAAAGATTTGTTTAAACACGTGCGCACGCACACACACACAAACCCTAAAGTGTGGTTTTCCTGTTCTAATGATTTGTTGAATTATTATTATATTATTATTATTGTTGTTAATGTTGTTATTAGTTAATGTTTGGTTCTGGATTCTACTTGTTACTGAATTTAAATTACTTGAGGTTCCGGTTACGTGGCAACACTTGCAAACAATGCGATGTAACTGACCAGCTTCTCCATACATATGGATGTGCACACACGTATGTATACGTATGTGTGTGTATGTGACGTCTTTACTTATTTTTTCCTGATACTCTTACACCAGATATGTACCAGAATGATCTGTTGTGTCGGTGTAATTAGGAATGTCACGGAGATTCTATCGAGCAGCTGTAATTGACTGTTCTGTATTTTGAGCAAAGTTGCAGAGACACATTCCTCTGTTCACCTTAGAAATCAGAATGCCTTTCTGTTGACTTACGTTTGATCATTTTGATAGTTTCCCCAAAGTAATAACTTCCGCATTTCATTTTCTGGGCTGAAAGTGAATAGTGACAGTTCAGGAATGCACAGGGGCTACTGATCCGGTCCTGTCTTTCTCTGTGTTCTAGCGATTAAAAGCAGTTCTGTACCCAAAGTGACACGGAGGTGTCGTGTCCATTCTTCCTGTTTCGGAAGCGGCACCCGGGAGCCCCGCCGGCAGTCGGAGCTGCCTGGTGGCAAGAGGGGGGCGCGCCGGGGGTCCCATGGGCCGAGCGCGCAGCCCGAGTCCGCTTACGGAAGCGTGTGCCGTGCAGAGCGCAGAAGTAGGTTTGCACGTAACTGAGCAGATGGAGGAGGACCCTCCGAGGACGCCACCCTCCAAGACATGCCGTTCTCGGGCCTGACTGTGGTTTCTTTCTCCCACTGGCCATCAGTATTGTTGGGTTTGTTAATGCGTTGATGTCCGTTTGACCATTGTATTTAATATGATTTGTGTTTTCTTATTTATTTAGCCAATATGTTTTGATTCGCTTTTTTTCGAATGATAATTCCCGCACGATCTCTCCTGTGAGTCCTCTTCTGACTGTTACAGACTCTTCCTGCTACCTCTACCGACCTGCTGTTTCCTCGTTTCTTAACAGGATTTTTACAGTGTTGGCGTCTAATGTAACTTAGACAATAAAGGGTTTGGTTGTCTACACTGCAGCTTCTCCGGGTATCTCCCCGCCCCGCCTGCGCTCCTGGCGCGGCTTCGTTGGTCTGGCTCTCCTCCTCACCCTCTCCTCCTCCCGGCTCACGTCTCTTCCTCGTTGTCCAAGTCAAATAACGCAGAAATAATAGCTTATAGGAATCTTTCAGGTTATTCACTCATATTCCTTAATTTGAAGAATGAACATTTAAATTCTCTGAAAAATCAGCTGGTAAGCCTCTTCCCTGGGACACACTCAGCCCTTCTGCCACTTTCCTGCCTGCTTTGGGAGGGTCTCTTGGCGTCTCAGATGGATACATTTCACGTTGGTCAAAACACAGTCCAGATCTTCAAGGCACGTGGATTTTGCCTTTCCAGTTTTGAAAAGTATTAAATGCTTTGAGAGGTCCCTCCGATACGTACTTATTTTTGAAACCAAGAAAGACACTGGTTTCCTGAAATGCACGTGCCCCAGGAAATTGCTCTGGTTAATAATTACGCGTGGCCGCAGGGTCAGGTGAAGATGTGGAGTTTGCCCAGTGTGTCAAAAGCCATCTTCAGACTTGGCCACCCTGTCACGGGTTATGTAACGTTATAAAAACATCTAGATAAGGGCACACGCACACATAGATTGAGTAATTGAGCACTGCTTTAGGATGGATGTAGTGTTGAGTGCAGCAAGTAAGAGGTGCCGTCTCTCTCGGTGCCTCCCAGGGAGCTGCTCGTTCTTCCCCCTGAGAGAGCGAGAGCGAGTGAGAGCGCTCATAACCCATGGGATGAGTGTCCCCTGTGCCCCTGGATCACCAAGGGACTACACGTGTCAGTCTGTGTCCAAAAGACACTGCACCTCCTGGATTCTCGTGGCCAGAGTCCCTTTACCAACACTCCTGCTTTAAAGCAAAATACGATCACCCCCCAAACCCCGAGAGGTTTCAATGATGTACAAACAAGAGGGACTGTATTTGTCTAACTTTTCCTTCCCACTTTCTAGACGAAGTAGCATATGCTGTTTTACTGCTTTTAACTTTGGTGAGTTCTAAGTGCAGAGCATTTTGTTCACTGAGAAAAAGAAAAATCACCGGCCAGCACTCCCAGCGGTGGTGTAAGTGCACTCCCGGGCCCCCGCACGCCCGTGTCATGGGACCGAGGGAAGATGTTCATTCTTCACCAACTTTGCTAATTATTCTTTGAGGCAGTAAAATGCAAAAGACCATAGAATTTGTATTTCTTTTTTTTTTTTAAATACAATTTATAACATTATATTTTGTACTCTTTATATTAGAATTTGTAACTAGATTGATGTATTTAACTCTATTTCTGAAAAAATAATTCAATGTTTCAGTTATGTGATAAAAATATTTAGATAAAACATATTCATTCTATTGGAATTTGAAATCAATAAAAAGATCTTGGAGTTCTTGAGATTTGTTAAGATCTTTTTCCCTGGTTTCAGGAGGTGGCCTAAATCCTTTGTCTTGATCTGTGGTTTTCTATATTTGTTGGCAGAACACAAAGCCAAGTGTTGGCACTCTTTCTATAAGCAGAAGAGTTTTAAGCATGATTCACAAGATAATTCATCTAAGACTATGTCAAAATGGCCAGAGTGTTTTTTTTTTTTAAATCTTTTGTAGACTCCAGGGCATACACACTGTTTGTTTGTTTTGGAAGGTGATGCTATAGTTCTCGTTTTCTCCTGAAGCTCATCTCTCCATTCCCGCACCAGACGCACACACCATTCTCGCTCTCGCCGTGTAAGCCACGCGGCGTGTACAGGATGGACTCAGAACGAACCCCCAGTCAGATGAAATGATGGCATCAGGAACTTGGGGGTTCCGAGGCACTCACGGAACTTGAATTTAAAAAGATGTAAAGTGTTTTCAAGTTAGAAGGTATGACTATGTCTCCACTGGCAGAAAAGAGAGGAGGTGTGGGTGGGCCCTTGCACATGGCCTTAGGGTTGTGCCATGGAGGAAAGGAGAGGGCCGCACGGCGTGCAGCGCCCCAGGCCTGCGCTGGCGTCTGTCTGGTGGGGAGACAGCACGCCGAGTTCATGCCCCTCTGCTCGACGATGGGAGCACCATCTGAGGGGTTCCCCGAAAGGCCGTTAGGTTTCATAGTGTGCAGAAGCAGACCTCATCGCAGGTGGGGTTTATGGCTCACACTGCTGACAACCTCTCATCCTGGTGGGTGGCTGGTTCTAGGACAGGGTCTTGATTTTAAATGAGGACCTGGCAACACCAAAGTCTGGAGAAGGCAGCTGACATTAACTGAAGAATGAGAGCCTGTGCTAGGACCAAGCGGAAATCCCCGGCCCGAGTCTCCTGGTACCCTCTGATGCAGGGAACTCTTTCCAGAGGACACGGGCGTGGGAGCTCAGGTTCAAACCCAGAGAGACACCTTCCCCAGGCCCGGGCTTTCTACAGGTAGCCATGCTCCTTCCTCCAGGAAGGCACTTTCATTCCGTCTACCTGCTGTCACCGAAGAGCACAGTGAGCCACGGGAGTTGGGCGGAAGGTGGCCAGTGAACATTGCTGTGCTGTAATCTGCCACGGAGCTCCGTGGATGCAGGGACTGGGCGTGGCCACGCTGCACGCAGATGCGCGCACACACCACAAGCACACACCACACACACTTGAAAAACAAATCCCGCCGCTTACGACAGCACCTTCTTCCCCTGCTGTCTTGCTGTTTGAAAACAACGGTGTGCATTTCTCATCTGGGCTGTTCATGTTCTCAATCTTACCTTTTAAAAGGTGAGTTCTCATTCAAGAGGTTAGCAGAATGATTGAAGGAAAATGGGAAAGCTCTGGTCTCGGCCCGTGTGACGAGTTCCTGGACAGTCTCTGCCCGTGGACACACAAGGCCGTGCAGGGCTTCGAGGCCGGGGAAGGGCCATGGGGACCTGGCAGCAGTGATGTCAGGTGACATACCCCTCCAGGTTCCTCTGTGGGAAGAGGAAAGAGTGAAATGAAGATTTCAACGAGAACACTCTTTTTTCTTTTTTCCGGCTGAAGAAGCTAGTACAGGGAGTCTCTTCCCACGCCCTCTCCTGATGGGACACCGGGTCTCTACAGGGGGCCTCAGACTAAGCCCCGAGCGCATGGCCACCATCCCAAGTTTCAGAGGCCAAGAGGAATCTCGCCTTTTTCTGGAGCCAGGTTTGTCAGTGGAAGAGCTGTGTTCAGGGCGGGAGAAACGTCATCCGCACTTGACCTGGGGCTTCACTGTGTGTCCTGATGTCATGCTCACTCCAGTTCGGGGAATTACTGTTAAAGAGTGCTGAACTAGAACGTGTCCAGGACGGGGGATCAGGAATCGAAAGGGGTTGTCTTTTAAAGAAGAAAACCTTCACACAACACGGGTGAGTGGTTGTGAGGTCTTGGAGGGTCACCAAGAGGAAGAGCAAGTGAAGACTCAGGAGTTCACACCGTAGAGCTGCCCCTAGTCAGTGGAAGGCACGGACTGTGGCTCAACATGGAGAATGACCTGAGGGTCAGGCCGTTGAACCGTAAGGCCATCTGCCCTTTAAACGGACAAGCTCCCTGACCCCGCAGAGGTCAAACAGAAGCTTGATGTTCTTTTTTGAGGCAATAAATATCAGGGTTCTTGAGCAGAGAGGCAAATTGGAACCAGATGAACGTGCAAGTCTCATCAAAAGATTTCAGACTTCTTGAAAATTGTAGAAATTGTACAAGACATTTTTGACATTATAAATCCATCCAACAAATCCTGGGCACCTGCCACGGCGAAGCGAAGCCCCAGGTGCCAGGTGGGAACGCTGCGCGAAACGGAAGGTGCTCTGGCACTCTCCCACCGGGGGAAGGAGGCGGCATCTGGGGATTTCCATGTTGGGTGGATCCGGGCTATAGGGCGCAGGTGGAGGAGGCATGACCCAACTTGGGGAGAGAGGACAAGGATCTCCTAACCTAACCAAATGCTTATGTGTCACTGCGACCCAGTGGCACCGGCCTGAAACTTTAGAAACAATTTTATAAAATCATTGGGGTGATGACTTGGAATTAAAATTTGCATCTGATCTCAAGCCTTAGTGGGCTTGGGTAATCTGCAAGAAGATTTCGGTGCAGGAGAAAAGAGTGACATGGGAATTTCAGTGAGGAAAAGCCACAGAGAAGTATTTGGGGAAATACCCCACCGTACCTTTAGAACATATTTTGAATTGTCAAATTTGATAGAAGAAAGGGACTGACGTCATTGTCAATGATTCCTTGAGGATATTAACTCCAAGTGAGGCGTCAGGCAGAGAGATTGGCAGTGGGCCTCCTTGGGCACGATACCGCGACCAAACCCAGCACCGGCTGGACGGCCCGCGCTCCTCAGAGGTAATGTGCGTCTGTGCCGAGTCACAGATCTGCTGTCTTGCAGGTTCGGAGAACCGGAGAAGCCAGAGGTCGACAATCCAGTGGTTGATGGAGGGGAAGCTCAAACATGAGGACAGGGTTGAGAAAGACCTGGGTCAAACAGTTTTGCACAGTGATTCGTCTCCGTGGAGATCTGGTTCATCCCGGAGAGGTAAATTCAGAACCAAGTAACAGGGCGCTGATGTTTGAAAGGACAGCCTCTGTGCTGGGAACGTCAAGTCTCACAGCACTCTTCAAAGTCGGCATTATTAACTCCAGTTTACAGGTGAAAACACAGAAGGTCCCGGGAGGGCACCTTCCTCAAAGGGACACTACCAGTAACTTGTCGACACATGACTGGGGTCCAGGCCTGTTGGGCATGCACACCTTCTACTCTTGTTTGCCTCGTGCTGTGCATGCAGGTGAGTAATGATGAGGATCTCTATGTGACCTGTTAACCGCTTTCCAAAGCACCAAGACATCCTTACCCCATGGACCACGTGGCAATCCCGAAAGGTAAGGGGTATAGACAATATCCCCCATGTTCAACAGGTGGGCAGACAACCATCAGAGGATCAGAACCAGATGTTTCAGATTTCTGAGCTCTTGTTTCAGGGTCAAAGAGTCTCTTGGTTGACTTTGTGTAAGTTAAGAACTAACACATAGGGATGAAAACACGGATTGGGATTTCTGAGAACCTGGGTGTGAGTCCCAGGTATGTCCTAGACGGAACACGGCATCCATTTTCCAATTTCTCCCAGATTTGGTCTTTCCTTCCCTGTTGGGTCTTTCCTTCATGCTCAAGACATCCTGTTCCCACCAAAAAATCACCACCTTGGTCCCTTGGTCCTCTCTTCCCTCTCCATCCTGTGTGTCCTGCCCTGCCTTTTAAGGCCAGTCTTCCAAAAAAAGTGGTTCATGGTCACTTTACTGTTCCGCATTCTAGCTTTGAAGACCATCACCCACTTTATTGAATTGTCTCCCATTAAGGTTATGAAGGACGTTTTGGTTGAGTATCGTGATTTTTTTCCCTTTTATTCTACGTGTTATTCAAATCTCCTTTGGAAAACACACACATACATTCTTCATAAAACATTTACAACATTTTTGTTTTGTTGCTACCTTTCACTTTGTTGTTATGGTTGTTTTCTCTTGGAATATTTTAAGGAATTCCCAGACATCATGACACTTCAACGGTAAATACTTCATCTCTGAGTGATGTGTTTTCAAAAATCATAAAATAACAGGAACGTTGCATTCCTTGTATTCCATGACGCTTCCATGGGATTTCTTCTCCAGCCCCACCCCCCACTTGGTTTCCCGCACCAGCAACCCTGGTCTTCCTGGCCAGTGTCCTGCCCCTCTGTGCGTCTTTCACCCTGGCCCCCCCGAGGGTCGGGACACGGGTCACCTGCCTCTGCAGTGAAGGCGAGTGCCATGCCCTGGGAGCCTTAGCCACCCTGGACTCAGCCGGAAATTGGGTACGGGGACTTCACATGCTCCCTCTCTCCTCTCAGGCCTTCCTCCTGCAGATCCATCTCAGTAAATGGCATAGCCACCTGCTGGCTGGTCACCCGTGCTAAAAATAAGTGCATTGTCTTGACTTTTCTCTCTCTCTGTCACACACCTGCCCATTCTGCAGACCAGAATCTGGCCTCTCCCCTGCACTCACTGCCCCAGCCCCAGTCTCTCTCTTCTCTGAGCCCTAGGGATGACCTTGGTCAATTCACTCTTCCTCTGTGGCCACCACAGGAATCTTCTGGAATGCATGTTGGATCTTTCTACTCTCCTGATTGAATTCACCATTAATTTTCTGTATCCTTTAAAAAAATGCTGAATTCATTTGTGTGCCATCGTGCAAAGTATCCTACAATACCAAGTGACTTGCGTTTCTCAAAGGTGCCCGGCTCTTGCATACATTCTTTGCCTTCTTTCCTCCAAGACTCAGGTCAAGGAGACCCCCTCCCACCCCCAAGGAAGCCTCTGCTGGGCCCACCCTCTTTTCCTGTACCCCCCATCCCACCCCCAGGTGGGCACCTGCTTCTCCTCTGGGTCCCCTGTAGCATACTGGGATCCCTTCACTGTTCTTATCATAACATTTGAAAGTAGGTAGACCCCCTCCGCTTCTCCTACTGAGCCCTGAGTTGTTGGAAGGCAGAGAGGTTGGGCTGCTTTAAAGCCAAGTCCCTAGTAGAGCCCCCGTGTTTGGTTCTTCAATCAGGATCCAACAGTTAGTGTGTGCCTCAGTTTCCACAGCCATACAGGGATGACCCATCTCAATCCGTCTCCCTCCCACTCCTACTGTGCCAAGTGGCATTATGGGCTGCATTCTGTAACCTTTAATGTGATACATAAATGCAAGTTGGAATTACTTTCCAGAAATTTACATAACAATGATTTTTCCAGTTCCGTAAAATCGTCATTAAATAACATGGTCTCTCTGCACCAGCTTTTTAAAAAGTCGGTATTGCATTTATGAATCGGGAAATTTCCATTACTTACTTGACACACTTAAACATGGGTCGTTTTCCCTTGCTCACAAAGTTTTCTGACCAGCCAAACATAGTTGTATGCCTTGTATCCACAAAGGTTAAGACTAAAAAAAGCAAGCTGATCACACTCTTAATGAAATATAATGTGTTTTATGTGTAGTAGTATTTAACGATAATTAAGGAAGAGCTGACTACTCTCTGTAGACAGAAATCACTTTGCGAACACCAAGTGAGCAGTCCCAGAGGCTTAGATCTGCATTTAGGTCCACCGCTTGCCTTTAGATTTGTCTGCTGGGATGCATTCCGTCATCAGGCTCTTACTAGGGCTGTTCAAGAGAGAAGGTTAACTAATTTCTACACATTTCATATAGGAAGTGAGCTAGCTCTTGCTAGGGCTTGTAAATTAACCAAGCCCCTTCAGGTATGTCCTGGTCATTCAGCAACGGTGGCAGACTCTGAAAAAAGGGTTTTTTGTTCATTATCCTGGGCAAGAAAGGTTGGGCCTTCCCAGGGGAGACTGGGCGCAGCTCCTGGGACCTCTCTGCGCGTCACTGGGGAGCGTCAGGGGCGGCTCTTTTCTGGATGTGCTTCTGTTCGGTGGCGGGCAGTGGAGAGAGCAGTGGCTTTGGGGCCAGAGGGCCAGTACGAGCTGGCTCAGGCTGTCAGGGGGCGAGGGGCGAGGGGGCGAGGCTGCCCAAGCGACCTCCAGGGGTTCGTTCATGCCCTCCGAGGGTTTCAGTGCCAGCCTGGGATGGGCTCTCCAAGGATCCTGTAGGAGATGGCCCTGTTCTGTGGTTCTAGCACCAGGACATGTGTGAGCAATCACCCAGCTTGTAGAGCGTGGGCGTGCGGGAGGGAAGGGCGGGCAGCTCAGAAACCCCACTGCTTCCTGCTAATTTCCCGAAGAAGAAAACTGGCTCCTGTCCTTCGGTTATCTTCGTAGCCTGAAGTCAAGTAGATGCCTGGGATTTATTAACACACAGGCTGGTAGATCATCATGGAAAGCACTTCTCCATGCCTCTGGGATGCGCGGTTGGCCTTGTAACGTGGCGGCCACCTACGTGGGCTCGCCGCCCATCGCGCCCCAGCTCTACTCTCAAACATCCGCCCCGGATCCCCGTGTGTTTTCAGCTTTGCCGAAGCTCTGTTAGGTCTCCCCGGAAGCTTGGTGCAGGCTAGCATGGTCATGAATCGTGTAACGCTTCATCCCCATCACCACCCTTCGGTTTGGGATGATCCGCTATAGAAAGAAAGCCAACAGTTATTCAAGGACATAGTGAAAAACCGTGTCCCTGTTACGAAGATACATTAAGGTTTGGGTTAGGGAGTTGCCTTAAGTTAATTTAAAATCAGACCGTCAAAGAACTTGAAGGTTGAAAGACCTCTTAGAGACTGTGTTGTCCAAAATTCTTGTTTATCCGGCTGGGGACCGGTCTGGAGGGGTTATGGACGGCCAGCCGTGGCGGTCTGCCGTTTTATTGTGTTTTGTGGTCTTAGGCAATAAGTGTTGTCTTGGTCCTTCTGGCTTCATGCTTTGGGGGTCTTTGTCATTTCTACTGCATTTTATCCTCTCCTTTCCCCTCAGGTTTGCACTCCTCACTCTTCTTGGTTTAACTTCCCCCGAGTGATCTCGAGGTGTCCTGAGGCCGTTGGGAACACAGTGTTCCTATGTTCTTCAGTTAAAGCTTCTGTACGGATCTGGTCTCTGACAACGTCAGAAGCCAAGTACAAGCCCTAGACTGACTCTGAAGTAGGAACACACGACCTCCCCATGGACCCCCTGGAAGCTCACATCCGCATCGCACGCGGGTGTTTCTCATCCTTCTCAGCTGTCCTTTGCTGCCCGCTGGTAACGTGCAGGATGTGGCTCCGGGGCCGAATTCCCGGAATCTGCATAGATGCGGCCACAGAGCCAAGTGCGGGAAGCCGGCCACCCCGCAGCCGTGGCCCTGCTTCTGTTCTCCTCCCTGGTGCTTCTCCAGAAGCAAGTCGCCCTGAAGTTGCCCTCTCCCACCACTAGATGGTGGATGGTGGTCAGACATGAATGTAAAGTAACCCCGTTTCAGAGTCATCCCTTCTTCATTGTTGTGTACCGCGACCGAGTACTGAGCACCTGCCACGTGCGGGAGTGCGGGCTCGCTGCCGGCCGAGGCGGCCCCAAGGTGAAGGCAGATGAAGGGGCTCAGGCTGCACCGTCCTTGGCCGGGGAGCAGGGATGGCATTCCTCCCTCCCATCCTCTGACACGAGCACCTGCTGTGTGTCTCGCTTGGGTCCCGGCACCTGGGATGCCGGGGCACATTGGAGGCTGAGCTCCCATCTCTCGAGGGCTTTTACATTCTTCTGGGGGATACATGGTGGCCGAAGACACGCACAAACCCCAGAATGCGAGAAGTGCAAGGAGCAGAGAAAGGCCAGGAGTCAGGAAGAAGAGAAGACAGGAGGGCTGTCAGGGCCTCTGTTTCTCCCAGACTGGGAGGATGACGTCCATGAAAGACATCAGAGAGCCCCGAGAAGAGGGTCCAGACCGAGGGAGAGAAGAACCAAGGGCTGGAGGGGAAGCCATTTGGGGCAACAGCCCAGGAGGCCAGAGAGGCTCAGCACAGCTGGGAGGGGTGCGGGGTCCGAGAGGGCACAGGCAGGGGAAGGCCCCAAGAACAGTCACAGGTGGGGTGAGGCCTTCCACCTGTGGGTTTTGGGGACACAGTCTGTCTCCCCACGAAAAGCCTGGGGAAGGAGAGAGAGGGCAGACTTTGCTGTGGGGGGTGCTGGTCCTGCAGAGACATGACCCAGGGACAGTGCATGGGAACGGAGGGAGGCAGAAACAGCTGCTTCCATTTTGCCTGGTGTCGGCCTTCCGAGGACCGGCTCTGCCAGACGCTGAACCTTTCAGGTGCCGCCATGAGCTGCACCCTCAGCGCCTTACGATCCGGGGATGTAAGGACCTGCGGGGGCTGGGCAAGGGCATCCTCGGCTGAGCGCAGAGTTGACATGGGTGACAGGGGTCAGGCCGCTGATTTGCTTGTCACAGGCTCTGCGGCTGTTTACTCCCAAATGTTTCATGACGAATGTGCGAGTTAATGAGTTGTGTTAAGGTGAAAGGTGAGAATTGACCATTGAGAACAAGTGATGGCAGAGAAGAGCAGGCACCAGGCTGGGGTCTCAGGGTCCTACGTCGTCTGCTGTTCCCGCCACGCAGGTGTGGTGATGCTCACCCTGCCCGCTGTGTCCACTTGGCTTGGCCAGCACCCAGGATCCTGGCCAGGGGAGTCTGGGGACTGAGGCAGAGGCCCCTTTGGATCCCACTAAGGCGAGGCAGGAGGGACGGCCGGTGTTCCGGGGACACGTGGTTGGAGGCCCAGGGGCAGGACACAGCCCCCTCCACAGCAGACAATTTGTCTGTGATGAGTGACTCCAGACAACTGTGGGTTTTCCTCACTTTTTTAATGGTAAAATCACTGGAAGATTCTGGAAAACAGCTCTTTTTTTTTTTAATTTTTTTATTGTTATGTTAATCCCCATACATTACATCATTAGTTTTAGATATAGTGTTCCATGATTCATTGTTTGTGCATAACACCCAGTGCTCCATGCAGAACGTGCCCTCCTCAATACCCATCACCAGGCTAACCCATCCTCCCACCCCCCTCCCCTCTAGAACCCTCAGTTTGTTTTTCAGAGTCCATCGTCTCTCATGGTTCTTCTCCCCCTCCGATTTCCCCCCCTTCATTCTTCCCCTCCTGCTACATTCTTCTTCTTCTTTTTTTCTTTCTTAACATATATTGCATTGTTTGTTTCAGAGGTACAGATCTGAGATTCAACAGTCTTGCACAATTCACAGCACTTACCAGAACACATACCCTCCCCAGTGTCCATCACCCAGTCACCCCATCCCTCCCACCCCACCCCCCCACTCCAGCAACCCTCAGTTTGTTTCCTGAGATTAAGAATTCCTCATATCAGTGAGGTCATATGATACATGTCTTTCTCTGTTTGACTTATTTCGCTCAGCATAATACCCTCCAGTTCCATCCACGTCGTTGCAAATGGCAAGATCTTATTCCTTTTGATGGCTGCATAATATTCCATTGTATATATATACCACATCTTCTTTATCCATTCATCTGTTGATGGACATCTTGGCTCTTTCCACAGTTTGGCTATTGTGGACATTGCTGCTATAAACATCGGGGTGCACGTAGCCTTTCGGGTCCCTACTTTTTCATCTTTGGGGTAAATACCCAGTAGTGCAATTGCTGGATCATATGGTAGCTCTATTTTCAACTTTTTTTTTTTTTTTTTTTTTTAAGATTTTATTTATTTGCGAGAGAGAGAATGAGAGACAGAGAGCATGAGAGGGAGGAGGGTCAGAGGGAGAAGCAGACTCCCTGCTGAGCAGGGAGCCCAATGTGGGACTCGATCCCGGGACTCCAGGATCATGTCCTGAGCCGAAGGCAGTCGCTTAACCAACTGAGCCACCCAGGCGCCCCTATTTTCAACTTTTTGAGGAACCTCCATACTGTTCTGGAAAACAGCTCTTAATGAATGAGTCAAATGTAAGTGATTAAACTTATAAGATCTTTCTAGATTTTCAAACTTAAGTATGTTTCTAGATAAAAGCTTGGCAGTGAGTCTACCCAGAAGCATAATTAATTCCACTAACGCTAGAAATATTTCTGAGTTGGGGAAGACTCATATCTAATATTTTTGGTCATCATTTTACAATAATGCTGAAGCCCAACCTAAATCCTGTATTTTTCCATGTATTAATCAGTAAACATGCAACATCATCTACATCCCGGGAAGTATGCTACCTGTATGTGGTGGATAAAACATTATCCTTGATGAAACATTTGTGCTTCTGGAAACTTCTTTCCTTAGATCTTTCTCAGCATGTGTCCTCACTTCAGTCAACTCCTGGCTTGATGCCCCTTTCAGAGGTGCCCCCACAAGAGACAGATCCTGATGCTATCACCATCATCACCACCATCACCATCACCATCACCACTATCACCACCACCATCACCATCACGATCCTCATCATCTCCATCCTCATCATTATCATCACCACCATCCTCATCACCATCCTTATCACCACCATCACCATCATCACCATCATCACCATCACTATCACCATCACACCATCATCACCACCATCACCACCATCTTCCTTCTCATCACCATCATCATCACTACTACCGTCACCATCACCATCACCACCACCACCATCACCCATCATCACCATCCTCATCATCTCCATCCTCATCATCACAATCACCACCATCCTCATCATCATCACCATCACCACCATCTTCCTTCTCATCACCATCACCATCACCATCACCATCACCACCATCAACACCAGCACCATCAGCCTCCTCACCATCATCACCATCACTGCCATCATCACCATTATCATCACCACCATCACCACTAACCCTACCATCACCACCATCATCACCATCACTATCTCACCACTATTATCATCATCACAATTATCACCACCACTATCACCATCATCACTGCCATCACCACCATCACCATATCACCATCACCATCATCATCACCAACACTGCCATCACCACCACCACCACCACCATCACCATCACACCATCACCATCATCATCACCATCATCAGCATTATAACCATCATCACCGTCACCACCATCATTCTCATCATTGCCATCATCCTCATATGTAAGTGAGCGTCCTAGATGAAAATAAAATAGCTGGAAAATTAGAACGCAGATTTAGGGAGGAGGTAAGATGGAAAATGAAGATTTGTGTGTGACTAATTACTCATGGCTAAAGCCAGGAAAATGTGTGAGCTCCCTAAGGAAAAAACAAAAAGAAAAAAGAGGTCAAAGTGCCAATAGGTGATGATGCTCCTATAGGAGTGAAGGAACGTAGCCAGTCTCAGGTTTAGACAGAGCTGCCAGGGAGGGGAGCATTACATGCCGAAGTGAGGTCCAGGCAAACATGAACTCCGATGAGGCCCTTGTGATTTGAAGAGACCCATCCTTGTTGGTGTGAGGGTGGGGTTTCTGTGGGGCAGTGGGGTGGGTTCCCCAGGTGGAGCACACCCCATACAGCACCAGATGGGATAGAACGTCCAGCACCCAACTGCCTGTGCAGCTCCGTGCAGCGCGTGGACGTCAGGCCCTTTGCTGGACATCTGCGGGCTTGTAATGAACCAAAGTAAGGAGCCCCTTCTGAAATGTTTGCTTGGAGACATAGAATGTAAACCTGCACTGTTAAAGGGAAGCATTTAGAAGCCCCTTAAATCAGTTCTGTAATTTGGAAATGGTCTCTTGGCAGAGGGTTGTCACCGGGGATTTCCAGCTTCTTTTCTCAGAGTGCTACTTTAGGAAATGACACAGAAGTGTCCATTACAGTGTAACACCGCAGGGGGGAATAGTGACCTCGCTGCAGGGATGATAGGGATAGGTGTACCTTGGAGAGACTGCTGCAATAAGCTGCATATTGCCATAAAGTGAGTCAAATGAACTTTTTGGTTTCCCAATGCATATAAAAGTTATGTTTACACTATACTAGTCTATAAAGTGTAAGATAGCATTATGTCTAAAAAATAATGTGTATACGTTAATTAAAATACTTTATCACTAAAAAATGCTAACCATCATCATCGCTTTCAGTGGTTCACAATCATTGATCACAGATCACCATAACACCTATAATAGTAATGAAAACTATGAAAATAGTTTGAAATACTGCAAGAATTACCAAACTGTGACACAGAGACACAAAGTGAGCAAACGCTGTTGGAAGAAATGGAGCTGATAGACTTGCTCAACACATGGTTGCCACAAACCTTTAATTTGTAAAAAAATGCACTATCTGTCAAGTGTAATAAAGCAAAGAACAATGTATCCTGATGTATTGCAATGAGTTTATATTGTCACTGAAATATTTTATTAAAATAATTGCAAGGCAAATAGGTAAAGTGATTGTAATATAAAATGGCTGGCATTGATAAGCTTGTTTATTATTTTTGTTATATAACCATGAGCTGGTATGTTGGGAAAAGCTTCTGGAGGGCAGGGCCATGGGTCGGTGTCTGATACCTCACAGCAGATGGGCTCTCTGGTGAAGGATGGGCGGAGCAGGGAGGGGTGGGAGGGAAGGAGAGGAAGGAGGGAAAATGAAATTGTAGTGTCTCTAAAATATTTGAAATGTGCTTACATGTCCTACGCTGGATCGATTCCATCTGGAGATTTGGAAACACATTGCAGATGAGAAGCACTGTCGGTGACCTTAGTGGGGTTGGGAAAATTGAGGAAGTACCAGGAAATAGATGAATGTCACTCTAGTTCTCAAAAATAGTAAGGTAGGAGATCCGCACAGTGCATACCCGTTTGCTTGAGGAGACTTCTGGAAGACATAATTAAAGAGATGGTCTGTGAGCACCTGGCACAGAAAACAGTTCACGAGGAACAATGTCACGGCCCCTCTGGATCTTCACCTATCTGTCCCGAGCTGCGGTATAATGGCATTCTGAGAATGTCTGATGAATAAATAATAATTGTTGAAACAAGCATTGTGAGTCTAACTGCATTTCCCCCTTTGAAAACTTAAAAAAAATTAGTCAATGAAAAAATTGAGAGGAATTATATATCTGGACTGCAGCAAGGTAGTCTTGTAGCCAGCTAGTCTTGTAGAAAAATAAAAAATGTGAGCTGGGCTTTAGTACGGATGAGACCTCTTCATGAGTTATATATTTGTTCATACAGAATATATTTTTGTTTGTTTTTTTTTTTTTTTAAAGATTTTATTTATTTATTTGAGAGAGAGAGCACATGAGAGGGGGGAGGGTCAGAGGGAGAAGCAGACTCCCTGCCGAGCAGGGAGCCCGATGCGGGACTCGATCCCGGGACTCCAGGATCATGACCTGAGCCGAAGGCAGTCGCTTAACCAACTGAGCCACCCAGGCGCCCCATATTTTTGTTTGTTTTTAAAGATTTTATTTTTTGGGGGGCGCCTGGGTGGCTCAGTCGTTAAGCGTCTGCCTTCGGCTCAGGTCATGATCCCAGGGTCCTGGGATCGAGCCCCGCATCGGGCTCCCTGCTCAGCGGGAAGCCTGCTTCTCCCTCTCCGATTCCCCTTGCTTGTGTTCCCTCTCTCGCTATGTCTCTCTCTGTCAAATAAATAAATAAAATCTTTAAAAAAAAAAAAAAAAAAGATTTTATTTTTTTTTAAGCAATCTCTATACCCAGGATGGGGCTTGAACCTATCATCCCAAGATCAAGAATCGCATGCTCTATCGACTGAGCCAGCCAGGCGCCCCAAAAAGATATTTAATGGATACCTATGGAAATACATTTTTAAGATGGGCATCCTGATTTAGCTCTGGAGGAACTCTTACCTGAAGTAATGTTGAAGCTGAGCCCAGAAGGATAACTAGTAATTTGCAGGGGGGAGGGTCAAGGAAGAGCATTCCAGAGGGAAGGGAAATGAAAGGTTGTGTGTGCAGGGGGAGAATGGGGAGGTAGAGTCAGAAATGGAGCATCCAGAAATGAAGGACATATGGGTGATGGTAGGGGCAGGACTTCTGGTCTTCATGCTAAGTGAAAACATGAGACACTGACTTTTTTTAAAGCAGATTATGACATGAATTATATTTTTTAAAAGCTCAGCATGCTGCTGGGTGAAGAGGGGATTGGAAGGAGCAGACCCCTAAAGTACGGGGCAGAGGGAATGACAGCTTGGCTTAAGGAGAGACAGGGAAGAAGCAAGAATTGGCCAATATTGCCATGCGCTGGGAGGCAAATGTGGCAAGATTTTGTAATGGATGGGACGAGATGGGGACCCGGCTGAGGGAAGTGCGAGGCTGACTGCCCAAAGGGCCACTTTCTGAGTAGGGAGTCCCCGAAGTAGGAAGCTGAAGGGTGGGCTGTTGCTGGAGTGCGGGGGTGGGGTGGATGGCGACACTGTGGGTGGCACTCTGATGGGCTCTGTGTTCTTCGTGTTCATCTGATGACTCAGATGAAGATGTAAAGACATGGAAGTCAGATTTTTAGGTGACAGATGCTAAGAGAGATGAAAAGGATCCCAGTGGCAAACAACTCGAGGACAAGCACCTTGCTCCTGGGCCTTGAATGGCTCATCCCCACCTGCAGGCTCCAGCCCATGAACGTCACCGCACTGCTCTGAAGTGGAGAAGGAAAGAAAGACAGTATGTGAAGGAAAAGGCCCTGATCCCTTGTAATCCTCACCCCAAAAGTCCCACCCTCGATAGGGAGGACCCATTGCATTGGCTTAACAGCCCAGGTGTCTGTCAACGCCCCCTCCTAAAGTGGGCTGGGGGTGGGGCTCCCAGAGGAGGCGAATTAACTAAAGCATGCTGTTTCCATGATTCAGGTGTCTGGAACTTTCCAGCCCCTGTCATGGCACACGCATGTTAATGGGGACATACTGAAACAAGCAAGCGACATCGGGCGCTTGATTGCACTCCACACTCTTCACCGTGCTCTCACCCTGCTCTCTGCAAGGCTCTGGGCGGCACGGCAGGGGAATATGTTTACCTCCGCTTTACAGTTTGGAAAACTGGAGGCATGGAAAGGGTGTGCTTCGCTGGCAGCCCCTTGCGATGAGCGGGAGCTGGGGCTGGCAAGTGCCCAGGTTCTCTCTCTCTAGGCTCCTGCTCTTTCTTCTTGACCACACTCATCTGCTTTGGTTGTTCGCCAATATGCCGTTTTCCCTGGGGTTCTAGGATGGGCTGGGAGGCTCCACCCGTGTCTGGGGACTTACGGATGCTGGGCCAGTGAGACTGAGTGAGGAGGGAGGGGTGCCTCGTTGTCTGCACGCCCCCCCGGGACACGGACGCGTGTGCACCTGCGGTTGAGCGTGCAGGTCCACCTCTGGCCGCAGACATGCTCCCCCTGTGCCTCCGTAGACAAGGAGATGGCACGCCACATAAAGCGATGTTGTCCAGAAGCCACTGGATGATGTCTGTGATTCTTCTGAGATAGTGTGTCCTTCCTTGCGAGGCATTCACCTACACACACTCTAGACAAGAAGGAAGTCAAAGGTAAAGCAATTTAAGTGAAGCAATTGTTACAGCCCTCTGTTCTTTGTGTTAGATACATGCCCGTTACGTATTGTCATAAGTTGCTTGGTGTTTGTTTTCCCACATGAAAGTGATTTCGTGTCACGTTTGTAGCAGGACAGCTGTCTGGTGTTAGGGTCGGGGGGAAGCCAGGCTAGTTCTTCCAGGGACGTTGGGGTGTTATAGCCAACACGTGTGGGAGCACAGGCAGGTTACAGAGTGACACAGGGACAGGAATCGTTCCCACGACCTGAGGATAGGGCAAGGCTGACATCTGGAGCCTCTGTTAGAGATGCTGCCCGCTCCCGGGGACTTTCCCGGGGAAGCACACCCGAGTCCCTGTTACATCCATTCAAGTCCTTTCTCTTTTGACAAATGATCCTTTTATAGGTTTGTCTTGGCAGCAACACCCAAACCATGCAAGTGATTTGGAAAAAAAAAAAAAAAAAAGTGGACGTTTCCAGTAATCCGGCATGGAGAAAGCACGGTTACACCAGCCTGCTTTCGGTGCACTTGATTTCACCGTAGAAATGAGGTTAATGAAAGAAATACTTTTCACAGGGGGAAATGTCATGGAAGTGGCCTTAATATCGATGAGGATAAAAGTGATGAGAGGAAGCTCAGCCGGCGGGCGAGGTGTCCCTGGCGGGGCCATTGTCACGGGCTGGCGTGCTCTGAGCCTCTGCTTCTCCTCACGAGATGCCACCAGGTTCCCTGGGAGGCGGGCATCCTGCGTCTTCGGAGAGGCCACCATCTGCGAGTGCCTCCCCGTCACCCTGTGCCGCGGAGGTGGCTCGGTGTCCCTCAGAGACTAAGATGTCTGGCCTCCGCTACCCAAACATCCCCGTGGTCCCCCAGCAGCCGTCTTGTTGTAGATGGCGCGTGGCCGCCTTCACAGCAGCCCCCCGGTTATTTCGGGACGTGTCACCGTGGCGAGTGCCCGCCGGGCTAGTGAGTAACCACCGTCCAGGCGGTGTCGCGTCCCGCTGTAGACTGAGTAACAGTGTTCTCTTAAATGAGTTGGTAGAAAAGCCCATCAGTGGGTGGGGTATTATGTGTGCCCTCTCTCCAGCTAACGATGAACTGTTAAACCCTTGAACGTGCCCCTCAAAGTCAAGCACGTTCTCCCATCTCCCGGTGGCTGGTAGACAGCATTTTTTTTCTGTTAGGTTCAGGAACGGAGCTCGGTGTCAGGCTTCGGAAACAAATGGACGGGGCCGATCACAGGCTGATGGAGGAAAACCCGCTCTCATGACCACAGCTGTATGTCTCCATCTGCCTTCCTCCGCTGTGGGCTTGTAGGTTTGTTTTGTTTTTTTTTCTTCTGCTGCTTCTTCTTTTTTCAGCTTTCACTACTAGCAACCATTTTTCCTTTTCAGTTTATTTTTTATTCCAAATGGCTTCCCTTTAATATCGGGCTAAACATGTTACTTTTTAAAAAAATGAGAAAAGACAGGTAAGCCAGAGAAAAGGTAACAGCCTGAAATCCTATAATGAAGAGACGACTGCTGTTAGCATTTGGTAAATATGACTCCAAGTGGTGTTTATATATGATATGGTAACATATAATAGGATACAATGTACTATATTCTCCAAATGAGATATTTTACATACTGGTTTATAACCTGTTTATTTCATCTGTTATGTGAGCATCTTCCATGCTTATAGATTTTTATCGACAATATCATTTTTAGTGGTGGCAAAGCGGTTTGTATTGTGGATATATTATCCACGTACCCACTTCTGTTTTGACGGGCCTATAGATTATTTCCTACTTAAAGTAATTAATATCAACAAAGCTCTGAGGAGCACCTTTGCTCCCCCATCTCTGTGCAACACTCCATTCTTTCTCTGGTAGGTTCCCTGGATACAAAACTGCTACCCTTTTGTTAAAATGCTGCCGATACGTCGTGTCAAGCGGCCCTTCAGCAAGGGCTTTCTCTGCTCTGCTTGGGTATGGAGGGCCCGTCCTCACAGCTGTGCCAACTGTCTCCCCAAACACCGTCATTCATGTCCTTCCTTTTGCATTGGGTTTTTACTGACCATGTCAGTTACTGTCTAATTGCTACCCTGGTTTGGGGCCAATTCTCTCATCTCTGGTTAAAACGTAGAAGGCACCAATTCGAATGGTACAGCCATGTCTGCATTCTAGTGACCAGGAGTGAATCCTGCCCGAGAATCTGAAAATTACCTCCCTTCCATTCTCTTTGCCTTGACATTTGTTCTGAGCCTCTGCACAGAACCACTTGCCATCTGCGTTGTCAGCAGCGTGGAGATGGTCTGCGCCACCCCAGATACCCGCGTTGTATAGGAGCGTGTTGTGTCGGCCGCATTCTTGCAAAACCTTGCCTCCCTGATTGAGCCTTTCATTTGTGTTCAATTCATTTTTCAATCAAATTCCTGAAAGTTTCCACTGTTTTTCTCCAGGTATTAAATGCTGATGGTGTGGTAGACATTCGCCTCTACCCCATAATTTGTTTAGCGCTTTGTGCAATAGATTTCATTAAAAAAAAAAAAAAAAGGTTTATTTGTTTTGACAGGTCCATGTGCCACCATCGTGTTGTGGCATGAACATGTCATAATATAAAATAGTCCCTGCAATTAGCTCGGTGGTACAATGACGTAGAAACGGCTGCCTTATAATTTCTGAGAATTCGAAACTCAACCCCAGTGCTCCCTATAAACACCCTCATTTATGAGATGGATGTTTTCTCGGGTTTCAGTAGGGACAGGAGCCAAGATGAACTGCTGGCCTCTTTCACCAGCAGGCTGTAGAGGTGGCCGCCTCGCAGAAGGGACAGCGGGTCCAGCAGGACAGCGCCCGCGGTCAGTGAGCGCCCACGGGGTCGCCTGGCCACGGCGGGTCGGGGGAGGCGTCCTCCCGCCGGCTGCAGCAGGGAAGAAAGGCTTTGAGAGTCTGCATCCTCCATATCTTGGCCACGGTTTGGGTTTATATCCACACTATATACTTACTTGTATTTCTACTAATTTCTTCCAGAATAGTAATTCTTTCTCCTATTTCGTGACATTTCGGGTTCCATTCTAGCTTTCGTTGGAATATTGTTTTTAAAGTTATGGGATAAAGATTCAGCCAACGACAAGTCTCCTTATCCTCTTCGTCCCCCACGCACCCCGGGTTCTCTGGAGGAGGTGCGGTAGCTCACTGACTTTGCGGACATAAATCACGTGCCACGTGAACAGCAGAAACAGGGTTCTTCACTTGCTTTAAAGCACCATCGAAACATCTGACTGTTTCAGACCATTGGGAGGCTTGTTTTATGTCTTTGCAATTGTTAAGTAAAAGTAGAGACCATATTATTGTCTGTGTTTGGTAAAATGTCTTACTCACTTAACATGCTTTATAAATAATAACATTAATAATAGTGCAGTTGGATCACTAAATGTCTTCTGATTTTTTTTTTTTTTTTTCCCTCACCAAGTTCAGGGCTGGCTTTTCATTCTGTCCTCTTCCCACTCACCCGTGCTTTTTGTGGCATTTTAATGAGTTATTTTAGTCTTAAACATATTGTTGTGCTCTTCATATACCCATCTTGTTTTTACCTACCTCTTAAGGATGATTTTATTATTTACACTTTGGAGATTCAGAGATACTAGTATCACCACTCTGAGGTTCAGAGAGGTTAGCAAACTTGCCAAACTTCACCCGATTAACAGGTGGCAGAAACAGGATTTGAACTTGGGTCTGTCTGATCATCTTCGTGGAAGCGCTTTGCGGCTGTGACGCCCCAGGGGACCAGGCTGGACAGCTTAGAGCTGCCGGGCTTGCCAGTGTTATGGGGCACTTGGCTGCTCACAGGGAACCATCTCGAACAATATGAATATCACTTTTTTTGGAAATCAAAGGCATTGTTAGTCAATGCAACCGCCATAATCCTTGTCACTTTACTATTCGTTTTACTGGTGGGTTCTGTGAGCCCACCACCTGCCACGTGCTCAGTGTCATGTGGGCTCAGGGCGTCAGACACGTGTAGGTGGCCTCATCCATCCATTAAGACAACTGGCACAGAGAGAAGACAGCTGTGGTTTCTGACTCAGGGAGCCCAGAGTCCAGAGAAGCGGGGACAGGTAGGCCTGTCCTTCGTCCATGTTGTGATCCTGGAATGGACGGGAAGGTGGAAGGTGTCATAACAGCCCAGGGGGCTTCCCGAGGAGCACTCCCCGAAGGCTGGTGCGAGGCGGCCATGGTGAAGTGGGGCAGAGCAGTAAGAGAGGAAGAGCACTGTATGGGGCATTCCAGCTCTTTCCAATGAGTTCTGTGGCTTAAGAAAACCAGAAAAAGAAAAAGGAAAGAAAAGAAAACCAGGCCCACCTTGTAAAACCTACCCCTCTCGAAAGGTAGATCTGAGCATCTGATGGGGCATTTTCTGAAAATCATAAGCCAGTGCACAAATGTAAAATCGTTTACTCTTATCATTACTGACGTAGCCATTTGAAAACTTTAAAACATTCACCTTTGAGTAGACCTGTATAACTAAGAAGTCTAACAGTTTGAGTCTTTAGAAAATATCAATGAAAGTAGTTGAACAAAGTTTTTTTTTTTTTTTTGTACCAGTTGAGACCTGATTTGTGGCCCAGTATGTGATCTATTCTGGAGAATGTTCCATGTGCGCTCGAGAAGAATGTGTATTCTGTTGCTTTGGGATGGGATGCTCTGAATATATCTGTGAAGTCCATCTGGTCTGGTGTGTCATTCAAAGCCCTTGTTTCCTTATTGATCTTCTGCTTAGTTGATCTGTCTATTGCAGTGAGTGGGTTGTTCAAGTCCCCCACTATTATTGTATTGTTGACGATGTGTTTCTTTAATTTTGTTATTAATTGGTTTATATATTTGGCTGCTCCCAAGTTAAGGGGATAAATATGCAACGTTCTGACTCCTAATGTCTCTTTGTCTTTGTTTGGTAGATTGATTGCTTTTCTTCAACAAGGGAGAACTGTGAATAAACTCTTCCTCAAGGCCAAGTATTTCTTGATGCTTTGGTCAAAACTCCGGTGTTAATATAGGGATCCTTGAGCTGCTTCCATGTTGGTTACCCTTTTCCATATAAGTAAGAGCAGAGTTCTGTACTAGCAAAACTTTAGAATGTAAAACACAGACATACAGCCTCTCAAATAATTTCCAAATAAAGCCACTGTGCAAATGTCTTGCTGCCCTGGGTCAGTCTCGATCCCCGCTGGTTGCCCTTTGTTCCTGATTGTGAGGTTGTGGAAAATGCCTACCTTTGAGCTCATACTTCCTATCATCAACCCAACAGGAGAAAGATGCCTGTCTTGAAGGGTTATGTGAACCGCACTGACTGACGTTGTACCTCATAAAGACAAAATATGACAGCACGAAAGGCGAGGTGGTCACATTACTATCTTTTGATTTCAGTGTTGTATTTTCAAGAGGCCCTGGGAGTGAGTCCTGTGAGGCTGCCTGGATTTCTTTTAAGTTCTGGTCAGGTGAATGAGAGAACTTGAATTATTGAAGTAATAAATCATACTCAAAATCTATCACTTGGACCTGAAATGAGGGTCAACATGTCCAGCTGCTGAGGTGAATTTTCTCACGTGGACTTGACTGTGGATGCATCTCTGTGTTGTGTGTTACAGGGTGGACAATATGATAGGCCGTTACTGGGCCGTTACTGGGCCATCACTGGGCCTGCTTTCCTTCTCAAATGGTCCCAGAAAATGTAAGGGTGACCCGAGAGGACCCAGGGTGGATGTTCTTAGTATTGAACACATTTCTGTTGGATCATTTCTTTACTAGCCTTGCCACTATGGCCACAGAGATTTAAATTTTGAAGCAAACAGAAACATAACCACCCAACTCCATATAATCTGCATCTGTCTGTATCTATAAAGGGACGTGTAATGGTGTCTATAACTAAGTCTGTATCCATATTGTATTATGTGTGTATGAATGTGACATAGATACGGAATATGTATGTTTGACAATAGAAGAAAGCAAGGAGGAGAAAAGTAACAAGAAGGTTAGGATGCTGTTGTGTTTTAAGCATTTGAAAGTGAAGGTAAATTTTTGCATTTCCCTTTTACTGGATTCAGAATTGATGAATGTGAATTCTGGGCGTGATGGAAGCTTCTGTGCAAAGAGTGGATTTGTGGAGAGTCACTAACAAGTGAGCTGGTTTGGAAAACCTTTGCGATTCTCTGTCTTCACTTGACACAGCCCTGCTCCTTCCTGAGGGGATGGTGAGCAGGACTTCTCAGTGCCTTTATCCAAGTAAACCAAAGGCCCTCACCCTGTGATAATACAGCTTGGTTTACTTCTTGCAGCCTGTTCCTGTCAAACCCCCAAGTTTGTGCCAAATCCTAAGCTCATGTGAGGCTAGGGGTAGCAGGACCCTGTTTATTTTCTGTTTTTATTCCCGCATCGTCACCGTCTTAATTTTCTCATGCTCTCTGTAAGTAACTTCTTGCTCAAAAAGTAGAAGCAAAGAAAAAGGACCGAGTGCCTCTTGTCTCGTCCAGGCTCATCAAGCAGAATACAGCCTTTCAGGTGGTGATGCTCCCGACCCACAGAAGCAGTGAGTCAGAGGCCTGTGTGCCAAGGAAGGAAGGGGAGCGAACAAGAGAGTTTCATTAAGCTACAAAGGAATAATGACAGTGCCTCCTTTAAAAATACCATGAGATGAGGCGGCACGTACTCGAAATGCTTATCTCCACACCTAGCGGATCAAGAGGACGAGCTGCAGCCACACCGGCTGTCAGGAACAGTCTGAGCCTTGCACTTGACCTCATGCTCACGCCCGCACCCTCCCTGCGACTTCCCTGTTTGGTCTTAAGTGCTGGAGTTTCCCCAAATCTGATCTCTCCGCCTTCCTTACTTCTGACTTCCGCCATCACCTCAGAGGTTCAGGCAACGTCGCGGGGATGGACATGGCAGTGCTTGGTCCTGTGGCCGCCAGCCCAGCCTGAGCCTGCCTTGGAGGGACTGTTCCAAGACTCTGAATCCAGGTTGCCTTGAAAACACGTTCCCAGCTGGGAATGAGGGTCTGGAGGGGGGTTGGGGGGGGGCGCTGCTGGAGAATGAAGCAGACAGGGCCATGGCAGCCCGCAACAAATGGCTTTACATTATTTACGGGGATAAAATACAATTCTTGGCTTTTATCCGATGCCACGGAAAGGACATGATGCAGACCCTGAGATGGGCTGGACAGCGCTGAGCCCAGCTCAGGGTGGAGCGTCTTCTCTCCTGCGCGGAAGGCAGAATCTCCTCTTATGTTTATTGTAGTTTTTTTGGTACGTAATATACAAGAATTTGGCAAAGCAGTACAGTATAATCATCTAATAATATCCATTTTACCCCATAAAATTATTATATCCAGTCTTAAAATGTTAAATATGTCAGTATTAGAAGAGAGTAACATAAAACTCAGTTTATAATATTAAAACTTATAACGTGACACAATGTTATCAATCACATTCCCTGTAATATTAAACTTTCCTCATTTTTCTTTAATTCTGCATTTTTAGTGTAACAAATGGGGATTAAAGCAGCAGCTTTTGTTCATAATCTCTTGGCAGCGAGTGGTAGAGGAGTTACAAGCTGAGCGAGGACAGCAGAGACACATGGTCCCGACACCTAGGACTGTTTCAGGTGGGTGACCGAGCTTCGTGGCGGCCGGGGTGGGCGGCAGGTGCTCCCAGAGCGCGTGCACGGGGCCGCCCGCGAGTGGTGGCTTGATTGGGGGTGCTGTACTATTTGGCCTGATTTGCTCACTTGGCAAAATGAATGTGCGCTTTCTATGCAGAAGAACTCCATGCAAACCGTCATTTTTACACCGAGTGCTCTGTGCGCACATCCTGAATGTATCCGTGCCACCCGAATGGCACGTTCTGAAGTGTGTCTTTAAAATTTTAATTACAAGTTTGCAGTTCTCCGAGAACTGTGTTGACCGAGGAGTAGAGAAGCGGACTGCAGTGGTGTGGACAGGCCTGCTGGTTCCTCCTCGTTGTGTACTGAGGGCCATCTTCCTGTCGGTGCCCAAGAAAAGCCTCACTCGGTCCATAGAAGGGTTAGTATTGGTTGCATATAGCTACATAGTGACCAAAAAGCTTGTGGCAACTACTAATCCGAATGACCCAGGGCCAAGACAAATTCTTTCATCGCCTTTCCAGAGAAGGTGACACTCTGGTTACCTGCCGTAAACCCCAAAGGACGGGAGGATTCTCCACAAGTGTTTACCGAACACCTTGTAGGTACGAGCCACACCATTGGAAATGCAGAAATGGGGATGAAAAAGAAGTTACCACCATCATATAATATACGTGTCATATAATTCTGTGTCCATGAGGGAAATGCTGAAGAAGGGGTTGATTTTGCCTTTGGGGATGGGAGAAGCAAGGAAGGCTTTACGGAGGTGATGCAGGACTTTGCAAAACGGTCACAGAGGGGGCATAGCTGGGCGTGGGAAGACTGACCTTGGCAAGGTGTTAGGCAGCCAGGCGGAGCAGGTGCCTGTAAGTTCACCCGTCACTTCCCTACTGCGTTGGTAATGTTCCATGAGAAGCACTCACAACTTCATGACGTTGGGACTGGGATCCCCATTGTTTGGAAGAAACCATGGCTTACTGCCTGAGTTATGAGTATGGGTGTCACTGGGACTCCATCCCGGGTCAGCTTGACCCCAAAGAGAAACCTAGAATGGGATCTAATTAACTGAGATAATATGTAAAGCACAATTTTAAAATATAATATTCAGGCCTCTTCTATGTGGTATTAGTACAATGGTTTAGACAACTGAAGATTTAGTTGGGTGAAGGATTAGTTAAATTAGATTTACCTCATATAAAGGAGGAAAATGTACGGGAGGAAACAGTGCTGATAAGCAACAGGAACTACCTATATATCATATTTTTTACATACAAATTCTCGTACATATACCCTAGTTTTGTATCGTTGCTGTAACAGAGGACCACACACTTGGTGGCTAAAGCAACACAAATTTATTCTGTAGTTCCGGAGGTCCGAAGTCTGAAATGGATCTCACAGGCTGAGCTGCAGGTGCGGGCAGGGCTCTCCTCTTTCCAACGGCTCTAGGAAGGAGCCTGTTTCCCTGCCTGCCCAGCTCCAAGGCCACCTGCAATCCTTGGCAAGTGGCCCTCGGTGGGTCATCTCATCTGGCTGCATAATATCTTCCAGCCTCTGACTTCTGCTCCTGTCCTCACCTCTCTGCCCACCCCCTGCTGCCTTTTCATCCTTATCAGGCCCTTGTGATGATGTTGGCCCCACTGGGACAATCCAGGATCATCTTCCCATCTTAAGGTCTTTGATGTCATCACATCTACAGAGTCTGTTTTGCCATGTAAGGTGACATATTCAAAGGTTCTGGGAATCTTTGGGGGGGGTGCACTGTTCCGTCTATCACAATATATACAAATATATAGGTAAATACAGTATATGTAAATATAATTAATGCACATCATAAATGTATATTAATGTATTTCTTATACACACACACTGACACCTGTTGATTACCTATTATTTTTTTGTCCTTAAAATTTTTTGACTTAAAACACTTTTTTGTAGAATGTTGTAAAAGTTTTTGTTAGGACACAGCTTAGGCACAATGTGGGGAGAGAAATAAAGGGCTGGGAAGCCTGCTGTCCATCATCTTGGACAAATTACAGCTCTTTAGGTTTTGCTTTTTTGGATGGTAGAATGAGGGCATTGGGTTTAGATCAGCTCACGGGTTTCTTGTAAGTCTGATTTTCTAGATCTGTGCTGCATTTCTGTTCACGATCTAATCACAAACCACCCAAACTTCAGTGAAGGGTTTGCAATTATGACCCTGGTTCAGAGTGTTGGTATAATAATTATTGTCCAGTTCTGTTCTTGTCAGTCTCAGATTTGGTCTCTCATTGCAACTTATAATTGTGCACACCTCACTCCTCTCAAAGCTTATGCATTTGCGTATCCATGAACCCCTTCACCTCCCCGTCCACTGTGCACACAAACGATGCGACCGAGCAGTCCTCAGAGGCTGACCTCCTGGGCCTCTGATGGTGGGGTTCCTCCCCATTTTCTTGCCCAAATGCTCTGTGACTGAGACCACCCATTGATAAGAAGGCTGCCTGGTATTAGGTGAGCTGTTTGTGGCCACAAAAGAATTCAAAGTTCATTGGTCAGCATGGCAGTCTCCAACAACCCCCTGGTGGTCTGCTCAGGAGAACTAGTCCAGTTCACTAGGCAAAGGCACGGCCCGTCTGGGCTAGAAATTCACTTCGGTATAAAAAGTTATATTCATGCCTCTCATTGTGCATTTTGTGGGCTATGGGAGCATAAAGTAGAGTTATTTCGTGGACCTCTCAAAGGTCTATTTTATATCTTCTATGCACAAAAAGCCAATGAGAGAGGGACAAAAAGTATTCAGAGAACAGACAGTATTTAGATAATAGTTTTGAACTTTAGCGCCATGGTGACTTTCTTTCTGGGTATGTGCGTTTTTAGAGGTGGGGGAAGAAGACACATGTTCAGGGAAAAGGGTGCATTTGGGTACAATAATGTAATCGTTAGCACTGCGGTACATTTGCTCAGCAGACAGCCGAGGGCGTGTGGAGCGGGAAGGAGGCTGCCCCTCCACCGGCTTGTTTAGCTCACAGCCACCACATACATAAAATAATGTTTATTTGCACTTAATTTTTTAAAATCAGCAAAGCACATGTCTCCATGGCAGGGTAATTCCTGCGTAGGCATTCTTTTTCCATGGGACTTGGGGTCTGGTCTTTGATGGGAAATATTTTGAATGGGAGACGAAGTATTGGTATAAAATCTAAGTCTGCGTACACAAGATTTCTTCCAGCGCCTCAGCCAAAAGCAACACGGAGCCCCTGCTAAATCATCTTAATGAGTTAAGTGTTGTGTGTGGTTTTGTTTTCTTAAGCGGATGCATTTGTATCTGTTTCTGAGACTGTTCAGAGATCAGTCAAGCAAATATTCCCGTGGAAGAGAAAAATACACATGCATCAAACTCCACTGGACCTATTTCTGTATGTGGCGGGAAGCGCTTCTTCCAGACAAGGCTGTGCCGCAGGATTGAATGTGTTTTGAGCGCTGTTCGGACCTGGAGCCCTAACTGATGTGTGAAATCAGTAAATCCCCTTTTCTCCATCAGCTCACAGGCACCTTTATCGAATCCAGATGCCGCCCTGAAGGAGCCCGTTTTCCTCCGACAGCGAGAGAATTCAACCCGCCTGCTGAGGGACAGGCTGGAAGGCGCCCCAGCTCTCCCCTTCCTCTCTGCTGTTCCAAGGAGGGAGCCGGCCATGCGGAGCCGAGGAGGCTGTAGGGTGCCCGAGCCCTGGCAGGCCGAGAGAGCAAGCCGGCCCCGAGTCCAGCTCCGAGCTTCGCCGCAGTGGGGGCCACACGGCCACCAGGCGGCCACCAGGCGGCCACCATCCCTCCGGGCGCTCCTCCCCCGCGGCCCCGCCACCTGTGCACCTGCGTCTCCCTTCCTCTCTGCAGCCTCTGCATTCAGACCCACGTCACTGCCCAAGATAGAGATAAACTCCTACAGAAGTGGTAACGAACGGACGCCCCTTTTCTTTTCAACTTAATGTTAGAATTTCACTTTTATGAATGAAGAAACAAAATAACGCAACTGTTTCCGTGTGTGCAGTCAGCAGGTTGCTGGGACTTGCAGTCAACATTCAAAGCCTGGTCCGTGCCTCCCGAAGTCATGCTTAGACCCTTAAGAGAGCGGGCGGCTCCTCTTGGACCCAAGTTCACTGGTCTAGCCTATTCTAATGCACTCGTGCTACGTAGGATCCGTGCGCTACTGCACATGCTCCTTTCCTTCCAGACAACTTGCTCACAGCCTGTTTATTCTTCTGGGGGCTTGAGTTGTTCCGGAAAGGTTTACAGAGTGCTCAGCTGCCGCGCACGTGTGTCGTGAGCTCGACGGGGTGGCCGCAGCAATGTCTAGTTTGCGGGATCTTGGTTTACTCATTTGGTCACATATTTATTGTTTTTCTCTGCATGGAAATTTTTGACTTTGGCAGATGCTGTGACTCCCCACAGTAATAAAAACGTGCCCTGGGAGAGATAATCCCAAATGGTGGATAATCCTCTAGCCAGTCCATCTGCTTTGGGAATGGGGGTTTGTACCTGCATTTTCATGAAGAGCACCAAACTCCTAACAAAGCTGGGTATGGCTGGTCTGTTTCTGAAGGTACTGTGAATAGAGCTTTTCCATTTTATTTTCTCATCCAGACACGATTTATCGCCGTCTTCACGCCTGGGGCAGCATTAGACTCTTTCGGTTCAGATCTTTCTCAGAACAAGTGGTCCACCGTGAAGCCATCGCCTCCTTGCCCTGTCCATCATAGCTGAGCGCAGTCATGACAACAGATGGAGAGAGAGGGAGAACACGTCTTGAATAAGCTCATGGTCTAGAGCTTGAGGTCAAACTCATGTTCGAATCCCTTTCTTGCCACCACCAACCTACCCGTGATTTTACACAAGTTAATTTCTCTCTCTGAAGCTTGGGTCCTCAGTTGAGAACAAAATCCCAGCCCCAGGGAGGTAATGGGAGTGAATATTAGTAATATGGTGCCCATACCTTGAGCAGCCCCAATACTGACATCTCGTAAGTAATGGCTTACAGATGACAGCTGCTAGCATGACTTTGCAAACCCTGCAGACCAGCTTCCTGACTGCAACAAAAATGCATCGCAGAAGTTGGAAGAAAATGTCTGAATGCGTCTCATTCCAATGTGAAGATTCGTTTCCAAGGAAATTTGTATTATTTCAACCATAGTTGTTTCTCTAACCAAGCTAAAAATTAGCATATTAGCATATTTCCTAGATGCTAGGGTGCATGGGCTACTTTTTAAAATATTCTTTTAACTAATAAAATGCAGAGATGACATGCTTTCTCTTTCAATGGGTTGAAGTATAATATTGTTATTCGCTGTCACAGGTGTTCTGAAAATGTAGATATACTAGATACCTATAATTTTTACAAGGCTTTGGGTGGATCATCAGTCAGAAAGATGGAATGAATTTTTGAGAAAAGAGAAGAACAGGGTTGGAAATGGGGTGTAAGAAGGAGCATCAGGTGAAAGGCTGGAGGCAGGTGTGGGTATGACTCAGGAGGGTGAGAGAAATCCCAAGAGGCGTGTCAGTGCGCCTGCATTTTGAAACGGGTGTGAATCGGGTCGTGTGTCGTAAATGTCCACAGGTCACACCCGCTTTTGGTCTCCAGCCTCCTTCCTGCTTCTTAGCGCTGTGCGCCCATGAGCCTGTCCTTTTACACTCGGGTCAGGTCATGGCAGGCAGTCTAAAACCCTAGAAGTTAAAAGTACAGCTCTTTCTTCATCGAGCACCAACTTATTTTAAATGATGCTCAAAGTTTCAGAGGGGAATTAGGATAAGTGAGAGAAAATGTTTCTGAAATTTGAAGTCACACTAGGTGTGCGCACATGCAACTTCCTGGGGGGGGAATCCATTTTTGGAAGAAAGTAGCAATAACATGTCTGTCTTTTCAAAACCACAGTGCAGCTCTGAGTATCAGATTAAGGGGAGATTTATAAACTCTGTTTCTGAAAAAGTATAGTATATTCTTCGCTCTCCTGGGTAGAGGAATGCCAGTAAGAAAGTAGAAGTCTGGTTCTCGATGGATCTCTGCCATAGCTCTGGACATCTTTTCTAGGTTAAATTTTATTTTTAAGAAATCACTCTGCAGAGTAACACTGAGTCTGTAGATCTTTGGGGGCCACTATTTTAATATTGGAGTATGGCAGTCTTGAACAAATCTCCCCATTGGCCAAAGCAACAAGCCAGATGAAGGCTGGATGCAGCCAGCTCAGCCAGTGGAACAATGGAATTTGGCAAATTAAAAAAAAAAAAAAAAAGAAGGGATATATTGATCAGACAAAGGGAGCAGGAGGTGCTCCCTTTTTATGGGAGATCACAGAGTCATGATTGGTGATCTCTTTCTATAAGGTGATGATGCAGTAATTCAATGATGTTCTTAAAACTTCCAGTAAATTTCCACCATTTCAAATCCTATGGAGGCCATTAAATCAAGGCTGATTTGTACATGAATATTTCTCTTTTACAGAAACATATAAATGGGATCAGATGGTCAAGGTAGTTCGGGTAAGTGGCAACTATTAATTTTATTGAAAAGACCTCCTTCGATTGATGTTCTTGGCTTGAAAGGCTAGCCCCTCTCTAAAGGGTTAACTGGTGTCCCATTAATGGAAACACTATCAGGAGACAAAGTAATAGAGTTTAATGCACCCTGCTTTGAATTCAGAGTTCATGCATAGTCTAGACTAAAGGCCAAACAAATTTACAGCACTTCATGCATTTCTATGGAGGAACATTTTTCCTGAAGGATATGTAAATATTGCACTAATCAGAGGTTCTGGAATTCCAAATGCCATAAAAGGTTATGACCTGAAGCCCTGTTAATATATGAGTGAGGGCGTAGACTGAATCCTTTTGAATGACAGCTAACATGGGGTGTTTTGCATGAAAAATAACCTATAATAAATGACCTCTGCTTTTTTCTCTTCAAATCCGTGACAGTAATGAACGGGAAGGGGGAGTCTCCTACACATCCAGCGTTATTTACACCTAAACAGATGAAAGTCTTGCCTTAGTGTTGGCTTCCATTCAGGAAGATGGAGGAGTAGAGGATTTATTACAGAGAACCATCTTTTCTTTTTCATGTTTGGGCTTCCCAACGGGCTCCAAGTAAAAGAGAGAGACATACAAACACGTGCAAAGTTGTTAAAAGGAGTGTTTCATTTCCTAAAGAATCCATTCCGTTAGAGGGTGTGTATGGAATCTCCTGGAATGCTGATAAAACCCTTCTCGCTCAGAGAGCCTGTGACCTTTAGCCTGTCAGATCTGTGTCTCTCGCAGGGGATGGGGATGTTTTAGCAGCTCAGAATCCCTGCCAAGAGGTTGTATTTTCTTTGGGGCTGCTTTCGCATGCACAGAAAGTTCTGTGATTTTCCCAGATTCCAGCTGGACCAAAAAAGCAACATATCGCCTTAAATATTGGAGATCTCCCCCCTCTGTCTCCTCTAGTGTGAGAGCGTCTTTCCATATCATGTTCTTCAAAGCCGGAATCCCAGCTTGGGTTAGGAAAGGGTCTATCCTATTTGCCTTTTGTTGCTCAAAACCTCTGACCAGGGCTTTGTTCGGTCTTGCTGGATTTAAGGCAGTGACCCTGCTGTATGGTTATGCTCCGGCTGAGGTTTCCGAGGAAATACCTCTCGGTGTTGGGCCCAGTGTTTCTTTACAAAATTAAATCAGACTCCTCCCAGTTATATCCCTTTGAATTTTATTTCACGATTTCTCTCCAGATCTAGTGTGTGTCCTAGTTCAGTGTTTTCGGACGTGTGCCTGGCTCCGCATTTCCATCTTCCCTCACAAGCGCTTCCCTTGGCTGCCGAGCATCTGTGACGGTCCCCAGCTCTGCCCTTTCTCATGCGGGGCTTGATCTGCACGCTTTTCTCCTGCACCTGGTGTGTTGGCTTTGAGCTGCCCTTGAACTTGTTACAATGTTACCACTGCAAATAGAAAAACATGGTGTAGGGCTTTCCTTGCTGGAAACCTCCCCTCCAGGCACAGGATCTGTGGATCTATTTGAAGGAGACTGTCAGAGTTCGCAGTGACGGGGCACTGTGGGCTTGGGTGGTGGCTGGAGGCCTTTGGATTTGGATTTCAACCAGGGCCGAAGATCTGGAGGAGGGGCAGGAAGGGCTGGAGGACAGTGGGGAGAAGCTCCCCTGGGTCGCACCTCTGGGGGTGGGGCACTTGCCTCCGCAGAGTCCTTTCCTGGGCTAGAGCCTGTCAGCACGGTTCAGGCCATCCGTTCCCTGCCCCGCATGGGTGACCTGATCGCCCCTGCCTGTGACCACCTAGAACCACCTCATTACCAGAGAGATTTTCCCTACCGCCCGCCTACTACAGGGTAAGGTCCCACTCTCATAACGCAAAACGGCGTTGACTCCTCCTGCTGGCTGTCCCAGACGGAGCTCCCTCTGCCCTGCGCAGTGAAATCTGGGGTCCGGCTGTGTCTGAGTTGGGGCCATGCCCCCGGATGTCATCTTTGGCCTGCAGGGTCTGTTGTTCCATCAACAGGAAGCTCTTGCTCACCTTCAGTAGCTGAGACAAATGCCACCATCTCAGCAGGAATATGCCGGCACTGTGACCTGACCCCTCTCCAGATCCCTAACCCTGCTCCAATGCCTACCCCAAGGCGTGGCCCTGACGACCCAAGCACTGGGTTTTTCCACATCTCTTTGCAAGTTATCAATCTGGGGGATCAGGCATTCTGTTTTATTCATATTTATACTTTTTTTTTTTAAAGATTTAATTTATTTATTTGACAGAGAGAGAGAGAGAGGGAGCACAAGTAGGCAGAGTGGCAGGCAGATGGAGAGGGAGAAACAGGCTCTCTGCTGAGCAGGGAGCCGGATGTGGGACTCAATCCCAAGACCCCAGGATCATGACCTGAGCTGAGGGCAGCCGCTTAACGGACTGAGCCACCCAGGCGCCCCCATATTTATACCTTTGATGACTGGCACAGGCTGGGACCCCATCTGTGTCCATCGGAGGAAGGAAGAAAAGTCTGCCTCATGGGACAAAGGGCTGCCAAGGGTTCTCAATGTCACCCCTTCCATGGAGGCTTGGGAGGGGTCAGGAATATGCTCTTTCAAGTCTTGAGATCACTTCACACCCAGCCTCAAGGACTGTGGACTGCCCAGTCTTGCCAATAGTTTTCCATAGTTTCCAGAAATACACCTGTTCCTGGACAATCTGCAGGCCCATTCTAGGTGAGCACAGGTGGTCCTGAAGCAGAGGTAGACCTCTATAATCCCCCCATCTCCAGTGTTGGTCAGTTTCATGTCCAGCCCCAAGAGCCAGCCCCAAGAGCACGTCACTTGCAATCGTGTCGGATACCAAGGCCATCTTGGGAGGCTCAGCGGACAGGACTAAGAGTGCTCCGGACCCCCGCAGCAGGCGCTCCACACAGGGCCGCAGACACCTGCTGGATCGCTGGGAGGCTGGAGAAGCAGTCGAGGCTGCCCCCCAGGGCCGTCTCGGGAACGGTGGCACCAAGCTGCTCAACGAGGGAACCTTTGCTCCAGTCAGGAAGCTGCTGCCCTGCCTCCGTCTCCAGCACTGCACCTGCTTCACCACAGTCTGCAGCCCGGAAAGTCGGCACCACGACTCTTGTCTCCAGGCCACAGGGTCCTGTCCCCAAACACTGGAGAACCACCCTCGGAGCTGTTGGTCGTGGAGCCAGGTGGACCTGCCGAGGCTGCTGCGTGAAAGAGCAGCTTACCTGCCCGTGCCGAATACTGGGGGGGGGGGGGTGCTGGCATAGAGGCAGTGCTGGACGTCCTGCAGGATCGTCATGACGTACGGCGTCCCCCCCCCCCCCCCCCCCCCCCGCTCTGGATACCGACCCCTTCCTGGGAGCTGCGTCCTGCTCTCGAACAGTGTGCCCTGCAGATCCAAGCCCGGACGCCAGGAGCCTGGGCCATGTGAGTGTGGGTAAGGCGTGGAGCTGGGGCACATCTTTCCAGAGGACTAGAAGATTAGACTTGAGGCAGCATCTTGGAAGGAACTGGAACTCAGTCCCACCTTGATCTTTAGTTTGAATAGACCCCAGCTAGAGGGGGATGCAGCTTTGTAGCATTGGCCTGGGGGAGTCTCAGGCGGACAGTGGGGGGCAGGTCTTGAAGAAGTTCTCGCCAGGGAGGGCAGCTGCAGGACTTTAAGTGAGCATCTGTGGCTTTGGGCATGGAGAGGGGAAAGCCATGTACGCCACGGGACTGGACATGCCGTGTTGCTAAGAATCACTTGCTCTCACGGGGTTGTTTGTTATCCTGCGGCCTTCCTTCCTGGGGAGATGCCTCTTGTTCGGTGGGAGACTGGGATGACGTTTGTCTTAACCCTGCCCTTTGGCTGTTTCCTCAACTGACAGCCCATTCCAGGAGGCGTGCCTTACTCCAGAACCCGTCGCTTCCATTTGTCTATGACCCGAACTGGGTCATCCAACCGTGTCCTGAAATAAGATACTCAAAGTCACAAGTTTTTGGAGCAACACAGATCACCCTGAAAATAAGACAAATGTGAGACAACTGTAAGATGGAGGGCACGATTCATTTCCTCGGGACTGACCACCTGGTTTTATTGCTCTTTAGCCTTCTTTTTCCTTCAGCTTATCCCACTTCCTTTGTGCCTCGGGCATTAGGTTATATTTTCGTGGCTGACCAAAGGTTGGTGACACTCCCACCTCTCAAAGCAAATCTCGGTGGGTTTTCTTTCTGCCCATTTTTCTCAGCAAGCAGATCCGAAAAAATGTAAACAAAAAATAAACCATTCCCCGCTTCCATTTATTTGAATTTTAGTTTTTGACTCTGAGAACTCAGAAAAATTTCCCAGCACAAACTGGTCGAGTGGGAAAGAAAGTAAATATCAAAACAAACACAAAGATCACAGGCTCTGTTATCTCGGTTTGCACAGAGCAAGATATTGCTGCTTAAATATTTAACTAAACTTTGCTCCTCTTAAAGCCAGAAGCCAAAATCTTATTTTTCCCTTTTTTGAACCAATTGCTTTAAGCATAGGTAAGGAAGGAGAGGGAAGACATTTCTTTTGGTCGTATTGGCAGCAAGTAACAGGTATTTTACATTGTCGCTTCAATATGCCACCGACGAGACTTCTCTGCTAGACATCTGCATGAAAATTTAATGGCCATGTTGGCTTCAGTCATTCACAACCCATGTCCTCGGGGAGAAGCGAACATCTTGACTCCCGTGCAAGTTCCATGCTTCCTGTCTGGAACTGTGTTTAGATTCAGGGAGTGTTTATAGAGTGACTTGGGCCTGGCTGGCACCAGACCAGGCATTTTGCAGTGGGTGAGGAATGAACTTCTTGTTCCTGTGAAGCCAGATCACCGATTCTTGAGACCTTAGGTGGAGAAAAATGGTCATCATCAAACTTCTGCTAAGAAAATGTTTACATCCTGGTTTACCCTCAGTCTTTCAGAATGATTTTTTATTTTATTTGTTTTATTTTTAAACTTACTTGAATTCATTGGTAGAACATGATGATATGTAACGTTCCAAACTTACATATTTGGAACTGTTAAAAATTTCAACTTGAGACTCTGTTTTGAGAAGGTAAGTAACAATCAAATTCTATGTCTGCGCATGGATAATTTTTCTGTGGGCTCTACACAGTACAGTCTTTATCCCAGCCTGAACTCTTATCATCTGGCATGCTTTGTTCTGGAATAATGCAAGCCAACTTTACCATTAGCTTGAATAAAGCTTCATTTTGATGGTAAATCTGCTACAAAATCAGTATAATACAATCTCAGGACAAATAATTTGGGATTATGCACATAGATCTTTTTAACTGTTTGAAGAATCCATGAACCGATCAAATATATTGGCTTGGTAAATTCTTTCTGCATAAGAAATTTAGAATATTCTGTCCAAATAATCCATTTATTCTCCAGTGCTCATATTTGTTCTATTATGTTTCCTGGTCCTCCTTAATTCAAACATTCATATAGTTTATTTTCTTATAGCTAAACAAGTAATGGGAGACAATAGATGTTTCAGATTTGTATTTTCCCTTCAGCCCTCTTCCCCTATAATCATATCTACTTATGTTGTGATGCTGGGAGTCCTCAGTTCTATGAACAAAATGCTAAATGGTCAATTGGAAAGAAACTTTATCTTGGTTATTGAGGTTTGCTAAAGTTATCCTCCAGAACCAGAAGCAAATTATAATTTTATTCAGAGATGCAAAATGTCCTCCCTACACACCTCTAGTTGAATTTGGATTTTGGTGACAGAATAACTTCTGATTGAGAACCACTGTCTTAGATCAAGGGAAAAGACATGTCTGACATGACATGTCCCAGGTGGGCAAATCTTTTTAGCTGGGACACCAGCATAAAGAAGACAGTTGAGCAGAGATCAGTAGAACTGCCGTAGGACCACAGTGACACATAACACAAACAAAAAATAAACCATTGTTGTTGTAAGCCACCAAGATCTTTGGGGTTGTTTGTTATGAAGAATAACCTGCAAGAGCTGACTGATGCAAGTAGTCAGCACAGGCCCGAGGGACATGTTCTTTCCATGAGTCAGAGGACAGTGTCTCTATAGAATTAAGTGGTTTGAATGGAGGGGGCAAGGGGCAGGACTTCTGGAATGCCAGAGTGAGGAACTCCTTAAATTTGTGGTGGGCATGACAATGGCTCCCCAAAGATGTTTGTGTCCCAATCCCTGGAATCTGTGAATATGTCACCTTACCGGGTGAAATGATGAAAGGAACTTTGCAGGTGTATTTAAGTCAAGGATCTTGAGGTGAGGAGATAATCCTGCTTCTCTGCATGGGTCCAGTGTAATCACAGGGGTTCTTTAAATGTGGGAGAGGGAGACAAGAGAAACAGAGTTAGAGATGGCATACGGTATGACCACGGAAGCAGAGGTCAGAGAGATGTGATTGCTGTCTGTGACGATGGAAGGCGCCACCAGCCAAGGAGTATGGGTAACTTCTAGAAGCCAGAAAAGGCAAAAGAACGGATTCTCCCCTAGAGCCTCCAGAATAAATGCAGCCCTGCTAATATCTTGATTTTAGCCCTATAAGACTCATTTCAGACCTTTGGTTTCCAGAACTAAGATAATATATGTGCATGGTTTTAAGCCACCACATTTGTGGTAAGTTGTTATAGCAGCAATGGGAAAGTAATATACCAGCCCTCTATAAAAGTAAGAAAAAATATAGGCAAAATTCTTAAGATCAACTTTTCTAGAACTCCAGAAATTAACCAAAAGCTTCCAACAATCTAAGAAGCATTTATTAAAGAAAAGCTACTGAGAATCCCAATGGTGAGGTTTGTGGTGTTTTAACATGGTTGACTCTCAGAAGCCTCCTAAGCTCTGTAGTAGCCTTGAACACCAGTAGCCTTGCAACCATGACTGCTGTGGAAACCAACAGCCTTGAAGCTACCAAATGAGGACAAATGCATTTGGAGTTCAAAAAGCTCCCTCCCCAGAGTATTGTCACCACCTGACCAGGTCCCTGGAAGAGCTGCATTAATGGTCTTCATTGGACTTGACTCAGAGTTCACTCTGCTAGAAAATCTCTGCCCCCAGGACATTTGTTGAAAACAATCAGCTGTAACTGTTTAATGACATAGTTGCCTAAGACTGTGATATCATTTGGTGCAAACAAGAACTTGACCAAAAATCTGAAAGGAAGATCTGGAGAATGAAATGTCCATAGAAGGCTTTGAAAAGCTCTTCTTTATTCTTGGTAAGCTGCAGGTGAGACCACAAGCATGTACAGGCTGTATTCACAGCCAGGAAAGACCTGAGGAGGACCCCATCTTTCACCTCTGAATGACCTAGAGTCCATAGGGAAGTAGGAAGCGAAGGCTAATGCAGGCTCATCTGCACCCTAAGTATTGAAGTTATGCCCCAACATAACACAGAGCTCTTTGTCAAAAGGCAAGAGACTTACTGGATTAAGGCATTTAAAGAAATCTCACCAATCATTAGCTGACTACTAAGCTAACCAAGTAGAGACGTCATTGGTCACTTACTACAAAGAATACAGATTTTAAAGAATTAATCCATCCTGATGAACCATGCAGGGGCAGTTGAAAGTACGTGTAGATTATAGTTGTGTGGGTAATAGTGTTATCTAATTGTCCAGTAAATTACTATGAGAGTAGTATCAAAATCCCCAACTCTGATTGTATAGGTGTCTATATCTCCCTTTAGTTCTGCCAGTTTTTGCTTTAGGTATTTTGAATCTCTTTTATTAAGTACATGCATGTTTAGGGTTGTGTTGTCTTCCTGATAAATCAACTCCTTTATCATAATGAAATATTTCCCTCTTTATCTCTGATAATAGTTGTTGTTTCAAAGTCTATTTTTCTGATATTAATATAGCCAGTGAAGCTTATTTTGGTAAATACATATAATATGTATTCCATTTTTACTTTCAACTTTCTATCTTTATGTTTTATATATATTTTTATATTACAGATATCTTGGTAGCCAGCTCATAGCACCTTTAATAACATTCTGCTTAGCATTAATATTGTCTTATTTTATGTAATAGATAAGTTTACAACAGTATAGTTCTCTTCCCCTCATCCTTTGTGCTATTGTTGTTATATGTATTACAATACACATGTCTACAATATTTGCTATAATATTTGCTTTAAACAGTCATATGTCTTAGGGGCGCCTGGGTGGCTCAGTTGGTTAAGCATCTGTCTTCCACTCAGGTCACGATCCCCGGATCCTGGGATCAAGTCCTGCATTGGACTCCCTGCTCAGTGGGGAGCCTGCTTCTCCCTCTCCCTCTGCCACTCCCCTGCTTGTTCTCTCTCTCTCTCTGTCAAATAAATAAAATCTTTTTAAAAAAACAGTCATATGTCTTAAATGAATTTAGAAAAAAATTATTATTTTTAATAGTAACCCTTATAATTACCATTTCTAGTGCTCTTCTTTCTTTGTTATAGATCCATCTAGTGTTATTTATCTTAAGCCTAAAAAAATTAGGATTTCTTGTTATGCAAGTATACGGACAAAGAAATAAATGCTTTTAAGTTCATTTTTGAAGAATATTTTTGCTTGATAAAGAATTCTCAATTCATAGTTTCCCCCCCCAACACTTTAATCATGTTCTGTTGCCTCTGGCCTCCACTGTTTCTGATGAGAAAGTAAATGTCACTTATATTGTTGTTTTCTCATATGTAACATGTCATTTTTCTCCAGCTACTTTCAAGATTTTCTTTTTCTTTTGTATTTTACTCCTAGGAGTTCACTTAAAGTCTTGAATCTTTAGGTTGATATTCTTCACTACATTGGGAAAATTTCACCCATTATTTCTTAATTTTTTTTTCCCTTTTCCCATCTGGGACTCCAATTATATGTATGTTAGACTTCATAATCTCAGGTTTTTGACTCATATGACTCCTTCCTCCCTCCCTCCCTCCCTCTCTTTCTTTTTCTTTCTTTCTTTCTTTCTTTCTTTCTTTCTTTCTTTCTTTCTTTCTTTCTTTCTTTCTTTCTTTCTTTCTTCTTTCTTTCTTTCTTCTTTCTTTCTTTCTCTCTTCTTTCTTTCTTTCTTCTTTCTTCTTTCTTTCTTCTTTCTTTCGTCCTCTATGTTATTCAGATTGTGTTGTTTTATCAATCCATTTTCAGTTTTTGAAACTGTCTTCTGCTTTTTAAACATATTTAATACAATTTTTATTTCAGTTAGTGTAACTTTCAGTTCGGTAATTTCCATTTGATTGTTTAATAGTTTCCCTTTCTCTGCTATGTTTCCCCATTTTTTTTCATTCATTATGAAGATATTTTCCTTCAAGAGTTTGAACATATTTGTATTTGATTTGAAATTATCTCCTGTGAATTTCCACATCAATGATCATCTTGGAGTTGGCTTCTATTGACTGTTTTTTCTCTTGACATTGGCCATATTTTTATTTTTATTTATTTTTTATGCTTGTCTACTAGATTTTGATTGTGTACTGAGAGTGTGGATATTACACTGCAGAGACTCTGTATTTCATATATTCCTTTGAAAGTATTCCGGCAGTCAACTAACCTGACGAGACTCAAATTCTAAACCCTGCCTTCTCTGTGGTGGGTATCAGCCAAAGTTTCCCCCCTCTAGCTTGTTTTCCATTGATTCTCCTGCAGTTTCCCTTTGCATCTGTAAATCAGGAATCAGCTCAGGATTTGAGCAGACTTCATATTTGGATTTTGAGTTCTCCATCTGCACATCCTCCTTTCTGTGTTTTCTCCCTTCACTTTCTAGCAATCTGGCCACCCCAAATTTTGTACTCTGACTTCTCATGCCAGAATGCTTGGCTTTCTGTTTGAGTCTCAGCTGCCTCATTTCACTTAGTTGGGTGTGTGCTCTCAACAACAAGTCCCATAATCAACATATCATTCTATGTAGTTTCTCTCCTTTGAGGGCCAACTCTCACCTAGTTTATGCATTTTTTGATCATTCTCTAATTGGTTAACTTTTATATTTTTTTCTGACTAGACATTTCTTATATGTAGGAGGCTCATCTAATATAAGCTATTCTCTCATTACCAGAGTAGAATTTATTATCTTAATTTGTTTTTCATTTTCCTTATTATTAGTAATAGTGAGCACATTTTCCTGAATTTTGTGCCATTTGAACTCTTTTATAAGCTTATTTATATCCATTACCTTTTTGCTTGGCTTTTTCTCATAGATTTGAAAGAGCTCCTTGTATTTTATGAATATTGATTTTTTTGGTCTGTTTTAACTATTATAAATATTTTTTTCACTTTATTTTTACTTATAATGTTGTTCTTTATTAAAATTATAGAAATGGAGAACATCTTTTAATCTTTTCCTTCATAACTTCTGGTTAATGTTTGGTTAATGAAAATATCTCCAGCTGGGATTATAAAAATATCATCATATTTCACATTAATATAAGAAAGCCATCCTGAATTTACTGTGGGAAGTGAGATTGAGTCATAACTTAATTTTTTCTCACAAAGATAGACAGTTGTTCTAGTGAGTTTGTTGAATAATTAATCTTTCCCTACTGATTTTGAACATTTATTATATATTTCGTTACTTCAGAGGAAGCTTCTATTTCTCCTATTGTCAGTTCTTTCCACAACATATTTTTCAATTACTGTGCTATGTTATGTTTTTATTATTTGCTGAGGTAAGTTGTCTCTTACTGGTCACTTTAAATTCAATAGTTGTCTTGTGCAGCTAACCAGATTTAATTAAATTATCTTGGGATATCAGTTGGGATTTTTATGGGATTCATTAATTTATTTTAGGAAAGATAACATATTTAAACATTGAGTCATCTCATCAAAAATGATTTTCCATTTATTTATATTTTCTTTTATGCCTGTCAGTAAAGTTTATACTTTCTTTAATGTTGGTATTTGTTGGTATTGCTCATTTCCTGTTACTACCATTCCTGGGAGTTTGTAGTTTCTTTTACATTAAGACATTAATCTTCTTCCTTTGGAGTGCCTGGGGGGCTCAGTTGGCTAAGGGTCTGACTCTTGATTTGGGCTCAGGTCATGATCTCAGAGTTGTGAGATGGAGGCCTGTATCAGGTTGGGTGTGGCGCTTACTTAAGATTCTCTCTCCCTCTCTCTGCCCCTTCCCCTCAAAAAAAGTCAATCTTCTTCATTTTATTTACATTTTTGTTTTTATTTTGCTAGTATATATATTTTAACTTTTGTATTATCACGTAAAAGGATGAAATCAATGACAATTTTGATTTATCATTTGGATTTACTAGGAAGGCAACTATGAGTTTATCTTTCTTTCTCCATCTCTCTCTCTTTTTCTATTTCACTACATGGACTGAAAAGCAACATTGAATAATGGTAGCAATGGTATCTGTCTTGTTCTGATTTTAATGTACACTGGTGTGTGGGGGGTTAAATAGAACTTTCACTTTTTTACTCTATATACTTATACATTGTCATATACGGAGTTAAAATTTCTGGGGATGGTGCCCAGGAAATGCATTTTTCAGGAGCACCTTTAAGTGATTCTAATATACAGCCAGTTTGGGAATCAAAACAAAGAGATGTAAAATTAAAATTAAAAGCTGCTTAGTTCCAGGCTCCTTGGATTTCTGTTCTTGAGCAAACATTCACTTTGAGCAATTATAGAAAATAAGAGAAACACACATACCACAGACACACACACATTTTTTAAGGAAAGGTTTAGGTAACTAAGTGGAAGGAGATATCTCATTAGAAATAATGTTAAACATTTCAGATTCATATACAGTAATCCACACTATTATCAATGTGTGGTCCTCCCTGGGGCATAGCTGATTGGGGAGTTCCCCTGTCAATCAAAGCGCTGCTTATATCCATGATTAGGCAAAGAAAGGGTTACCAGTTGTGACCTGGTGCTCAACCTCAGTTTCTCTGTAAAATGGGATCAAAACTGACTAATTTGTAAGATTATTGAGAATTAATGATGGAAGTAACTGTAGAATAAGAATGTAAAAGACTTTGGGAATGATGTTTTTTGCTCTGTATAAACACTAGGAAGTGAATTAACTTTCCTTCTGTATCTTGACCCCAAATAGCACAGATGTTTTTCTGTAAATAACCTCTCACAGGTGCAATTATTTACATATCTCTTTCTGCTATTTGAAGGCTGTGTACAAAAACAGTTATTTGTAGAAAAAGGAAATGTACCCTTCATTAATACAGCACTGATTTCCTGAAGTTCTTTTCTCAGAGTTAAGAAAATAGTTTTCATTCTACCTACTTCAAAGGATCATGGGCTATTGGTATGAAAGTTCTTTATGAATGACAACTGGGTAAATAGTTTTGAGAATAACCTGAGGTAACCTCTTTGGTTTGTGAACTGGCTGGAATAGTTGTGAAGTTTTCCTATAATAATAAAAGATCTTGAGAAATGGAACAAATAAACAAATGAATAAACACTATTAGTAAAAAAAAGGAGACACAGGAAAACAATTGTGGAAATATCGAGTGTTATTAAGATTGGGAACGTGCTACCAAGGGAAATTATAGAACACTCGTCTCCAAGGATCCTTTGAAAATACAATAACTCCCCATATATCTAAGATAGATTGGTCTAGTTGTAGTGTAGTCCTATTTGGAAACAGGGATAGGAGGCACAGAATACATAGTCTGACCAATTCTGCGAGCATTCGGCCCATTCCAGTCAATGTGGCTTTGTGCTAACAGCCCCCAGAGAACCAGAACCTCTGCAGGTAAATGCTGAGTGCCAAGTCAGCCATGCTCAGCCGCCTGCAGCCGCTTCATCTCCTCTGCCCCCCTTTTGATCCTCTGGTTGTCATCCTTGGGAGAAACCCCAAGATCTGTGCTAACATTTGCTTTTGATAATACGCCCAACAAGCCTTTAGACTCCTTCCAATGATCCTCAGACTTGGGGGAGGGCATGGAAGGTGGCACATAGGCCAATTATTGCACAAAAGCAGCGAGTTTGGTATGGAAACTGTGTCTCCCACTTTATACCAGCCTGGGAGTAAAACCAATCATGGGCACAGCGGCAAACAATGGTGCTCTGTGCTTGCCTACGCCTGAAACTCCTATGCTTCTGGAAGGTCCCGGTAGTTGGTGGGGTGGATGGGGCAGGCTGGCCTCTGCCTGAGGTCTCCAGTCCTTGCCATGCAGTAGCTCTGCTCCCTCCTCTACCCTCTGGGCCCCGATCTGATTTCTTTCTCAGACTGCCATTGCTTGGTGCTGAATGTCATGATGCGCACGGCTCAACCTTGCCTGGCAGAGAGGGGACTGAGGTGCAGCCCAAGTGAAAGAGGACTCTATAAGAAATACAAGAAATGAGCCTGCTGTCTCATCTGGTTCACTTTGACTTCCTCCCATTCTTTATGTGCTGTGGTGTCTCTGGGTTTTTTGGACTTGAAGCTTTATTTTCCTTACCACTGGGTATCAAGTTGTAGTGAGCAAAGTGACAAGGCAAATCTGTGGGACATTCATTTTCTTTCAAAAACCTGTCAATTGACAGAAATCATATAAACATCACAATAAAGTCACCATATCCAACAGAGAGAGAGAGAGGAGAGGCAGTTTTAGTCTTTGAAGGGACATCTTATATTAGGGTGATATCCCTGTCCTGCCTTTTTCTGCCTGTTTGACTTGGAGCCAGGTCTGACCTCACACACACAAGGTTTGACCTTCCTTAGGTATATTTCAGACTTGAACATAGGGGAGCATAGAGGAGAATTTTCTTCCTCTGAGCACGTCCTCATCCAGCGCTGTCTTTTTAAATAGAGGTCAACATCATATAACATAATAAAATTAACTACTTTATTTTTTTTTAAAGATTTTATTTATTTATTTTGACAGAGAGACAGAGAGAGAGGGAACACAAGCAGGGGGAGTGGGAAAGGGAGAAGCAGGTTTCCCGCTGAGCGGAGAACCCGATGCGGGGCTCGATCCCAGGACCCTGGGATCATGACCTGAGCCGAAGGCAGACACTTAACGACTGAGCTACTCAGGTGCCCCTGTGACAGTTTTTTGATGTGTCATTTAACCTTGGCCAAGTGAGGACACATGGGAGGCACCAGCCGCCATTTTGTAGCACACACGCACCTCGCCCACGTAGACGGTGGGGCACTAGGGTAGGTCGCTGTGAGGGATTTAGCAGATGCAATTGGGGTCCCTCGTCAGTTAATTTTAAGTAAAGGAAATTATCCCGGTGGGCTTGGCTGAACCAGTACCAGTGGAAGTCATGTAAAAGAAGGCTCAGGCATTCCTTGAGCCAGACTCCAAAAAGCAGCTTTGTTTATACCTCCAATTCCTTTGTTGGATTATCCCTTCCTGACTGCCTGCACTATAGATTTTGTACCTGTTTGTCCAGCTCCACGAATCATATAAGGCGATTCTTGTCATAAATTTCTCACAGGTATCTATCATCTATCTCTCTATCTATCTATCTCTCTATCTATCTATCTATCTATCTATCTATCTATCTATCTATCACCATCTATCTATATCTACCTACCTACCAATCTCTCTAGCAGTCAATCTATCTTTATCTATCATCTATCTATCAGTCTATCAATCATCTATCTATCATCTCTCTACCTCTCTATCTACCGTCTACTATCTATCTATCTATCTATCTATCATCCATCTTATCATCTCTCTCCCTCGCTATCTACCATCTACCATCTATCTATCTATCTATATCTATCTATCTATCTATCTTCTATCTACCATCTACTATCTATCTATCTATCTATCATCCATCTTATCATCTCTCTCCCTCGCTATCTACCATCTACCATCTATCTATCTATCTATCTATCTATATCTATCTATCTATCTATCTTCTATCTACCATCTACTATCTATCTATCTATCTATCTATCTATCTATCTATCATCTATTTATCTATCCTTTTTACTGGTTCTGTTTTTCTGTGTGAACCCTGACCGAGACTGCACAACAACTCAGACCCTTCCTTAAAGCTTGGCTACGTCTCTTTCCACAGGACCAGGCAGGTGATGTAAATGGGTGAATGCTTCAGTTGGCAACTGAAGGAAATGTTGGTAACAACCCTGGACAAATGTAGGTCTTACCAACGGAGCTTATGGTTTAGAAAAAAATATGGGAGCACACTTACAGATAATTTTTTAATGTTGACAACTAATTGGGGCTCTTTAAAAACAGTAGACTTCTATGTCTAGGTAAACCTACTCTTCTTTGTTGAATACAACTAAAAACATTACATGGAAAGCACACAAGAAGACAACAAAAGGTAGACGGAGGCAGCAGACTGGCTCGGGACTGTGGACCCATGGAAGGACACGGTGGTGCATTCTCTGGTTTTCCTTTTGCCTCAAGTACCTCGGACTTGGAGGTGAAGAAGCTTGTGACCTGGAACTGCCATGTAGCAGACAAAATCTCGGCCCCAAGAGAAGTTCTGTCCCTGGCCAAAGGGGCGGGAAAGAGGCAGCTAGGTAAGACAGACAATTTTAGGCAATAATTGTTGGTCTCCAGCCAAACACCACAGCAAACTGTGTTGCCCACCACTTTACCTCTACCAGGAGAGGCCTAGCGGGGAGTCTAGATGTCTGCGTTGGCAAGGCTGTAAGGAAGGCCTCCCACACCTTGCCGAGCAGGGTGACATGTCAGTGGAGACCATTTGAGAGCCTGGACTTCCAGCTCCACCGTGGCCTGATTTGTGTCCCCCAAATTCATATGTTGGAAAATTTTAAGGGCCTTTAAGGAGATGATTAAGATTAAACAAGTCATAGGATGGAGTCCTGATCTGATAGGATTGGTGGCCCTACAAGAAGAGGAAAACGGACACATCTCTCCCCTGCAAGTACGTGCACCAAGGAAAGGCCACGTGGGGACAGAGCGAGAAGCCACCATCTACAACACCAGGAGAGAATTCTCACTGGATAATTACCCTGCTGGCCTGTGATCTTGGACTTTTGGTCTTCAGAACCATGAGAAAAATCATGTCTAGTGTTTAAGCCACACAGAGTGTGATACCTTGGTATGGCAGCCTGAGCCAAGACAACCCCTGTCATGTAAGAGGTGGCGACAAGGTCCCCCAACAATCTCCGCTGGTTTGATGGCAGAGCTGTCCAGTGGGAAGACAAGACATTCATCACTGCCCAGTAGTAACAGGGCCACCCCCTCCCACGGTGTCAGCTGAGGCCATGTAGGAAGCAGTCACCATGCAATGCAGCTCCTCCCTGCCAGGAAGGTATGGGTCCAGGGGCCCCAGAACTACCCCCCACCCACCCAGCAGTAAAGAGAGCCCACCCTTGGGTGACCATGGAGTGCAGTTGAGGGACCTGCACTGCTGCCCCCTTCTGGTAGTGATGAGGTGGTGGGGCAAGGTCAAAGGAAACCCGCTAAAACCCAAGATTTAGATAAGATCCTGACCCTTCTAACGTGTTACCCAAAATGTCCAGGCTTCGGTTGAAAATCATTTGTCACACCAAGAATCAGGGAGGTGGGTGAGGGGAAGGGATAATTGGGTAATGGGCATTAAGGAGGGCACTTGATGTAATGAGCACTGGGTGTTATATGCAAATGATGAATCATTAAATTCTACCCGTAAAACTAATAATACAATATATGTTAACTAAATTGAATTTAAATAAAGAATAAAACGAAAAGAATCAGGGAGATCTCAAATGGAATGAAAAGGGCCGGTCCATAGATGCCAACACCAAATGACAGATGTTAGAATTACCTAAAATGATTTTAAAGAAGCCTCCACAAAATTGTCAATAAGCTATTATGAACACACTTGAAACAAAGGAAAAAATAGGAAGTGTAAGAAAAAAAAAATAGAGCATCTCAGCCAAGAAATAGAAAGTCTTAGCAAAATAGTAGAAGATATGAAGGAGCAGATGGAAGTTTTCAGACGAAGAAGACCATCAGCGAAATAAACAACTCGATGGATGGGCGTTAACAGGGTGAAGGGAAGGAGGAGGGATCTGTAAGCTGGATATAAACTCAACAGTAAGGAAACAGACAATCGAACTAGAAAACGTGCAAAAGTCAGATAGTTCACCCAAGAGGACATACAGATGGCAGAAAAATGCCTGAAAAGATGTTTAGCATCATGGGCCATTAGGGAAGTACAAGTTCAAACCACAATGAAATATTCACATTCATCATAATGATCAAAATAAAAAAATAATGTCAACATCAAATTCTGGTGAAGATGTGAAGAAACTGGGTCTTCCATACATTGACGATTGGAATGTAAAATGGTGCAGACACTCTGGAAATGAATTTGGCAGTTTCTTAAAAAACTGACGTACACTTGCCCTACAATCCAAAAATCATACTTCTCACATTTACCTCAGAGAACTGAAACTGATTTTCACATGAACACTGTACACGGATGTTCAAAGTAGCTTTATTCATAGAAATCCCAAACCGGGGACATCCCAGATGTCCATCAATGGGTGGGTGGTTAAACAAGCTGTGGTCCATCCACCCAAGGAACACGCTTCTGCAATGAAATGGACTTTTGTGATCCAACAACCTGGATGAATGTCCAGAGAATTCTGTTGAGTCAAAAAAGCCAATCCCAAAAGTTGCGTAGTGTTCGCTTTCATTTACATTACATTATTGATATGATAAAACTATATAAATGCAGAAGAGATTGGCAGGTATGGGGAAATGGAGCTGGAAGGATGTGGGACTGGCTGTACCAACGTGGGCGGGGTGGACACGTTTTATGTTTGACTGAATCATGGTCACTCTCCTGCTTGGGCTATTGCACTATCGTTTTATGAGACGTTACCATTGGGGAAACAGCATAAATGGTACACGGGATCTCCATTATTTCTTACAATTGCATGCAAATCTACGATTACCTCAAAATAAGAAGTTTAATTAAAAAAATTAAAAACAACAAGATATTGCTATTTAAATTTGCAAGATTTGTCGTAGGAGGTCTGAAGCCCCTTCTCCTAACACACAGAGCTTCCAACACAGGGACAGTAGTCTCTGTGCACAGGAGTCCTTAGGCTACCTGGGGATAGTCCTTTCTTGTTGCTGATGGACATCTCGAAAGCCCACCATGACTGCAGGTCCTCAGATGAACATTCATCGTCAGTAGGAAATGGAAGACAATGGCTGTGAAGAGACATCTGTTTCTCTAAACTGTCAAATCCATTCATGGAATTCTTTTTCCTTCACAAAACCAAATTTGGCCCTTGCCGTAGAAGCACCAGGTAGGGATGCAGAGCCATCACGGGGAGATTCTAAAACGCATCTGGTCACCCCAGGTTCACCTCCACGTGGCCATGTATGAAAGGCAGCAGGGGAAATTCTAAGCTGTCTTGACAGATGGACCCCGTGTCATCAACACATCCACACAACAAAGTGTGTGAGCAGGGAGACTGAGCTCTTCCAGGGCTCCGGTATGATTGTTTCACAAGATCAAGAAACTTTCAGAGACTTTTGCTCAGTTACTGTTCCAATGAGCTAATTATAACATATCAAGTCACTTGGCAATATCTTCATGACTTATAGACTCAGCGTGATTTAGCTGTTGACAGTTTTGGAAATACAGATTAACCATAAATCATATCTCAGCTTTTAAAGACAATATGTTTCTCACATTATGGAACTTTATATATTTGTTTATGCCCACTGATCATCTATTTACTTATTCCACAAACATTTATTAGACACTGAAAACACGCTCTTCTGACCCAAGACCTTATATTTACGCATCTACACTTTTATGTAATACTTGAACTTTTGGGAAATAGTCATCCCAACATATTGAAACAAGTAAAAAAAGGAAAGTACGTCTTGAAAACATGTCCTTTATCTTCTGTTTATGCTTTCAAGATATTTGGCACTAAGAGAAATGGTCTGTAGGTTCTGCGTGAGGGCCCTTTATAGGATAAAGGAAAAATTTCCTAAAGTCAGAGCTGTGCTCCCTGCACGGAGGAATGAGATATTTTTGCCTTTTTGTCTCAATGACTTCCCTATGGTGATTCCATATTTGCTGTGCCTATAGTTTCATTTTCAAATAAGTTATCCTGTACATGGCGGATCTCAGAAAAGTCTTGTTTTCCTGGTTATTTTCATTGCTTTTATCATTGCCTTTCTATGGATGTTGGATTGGTTAAATTGTCCTCAAATTTAGCTTAGACTGAGATGTTCATGCTGAAAACGATATTCACTGAGTAAGTAATGCTTACTATGAACTGTTTCGTTGGTGATTATATCCTTTCTTTTTTATGTAAAAGTTTATATTCTGTGTAATAATTTTCTTATTTTCAGATTTTAATGTTTAATTAATTTAATCCACTATCCAGAAATTTTCATCTGCAAATTTTGCTCCTTCTTGGACCAAACTTACTGGAGTTGAAGTGCCATTTTCCCTCCCCTCCCACAGAACTCATCATGTCGAGAGATGCTAACAAGACATGACGGAAGAAGGGTGCACAGGTGTATTATGCGGGCTCAGATTGGCAACTTTCTGATACACACAGCACAGGCGCGCACACTCGTGCACACACATACACAGAGAGCCAGGCCTGATCAAAGACTTCCATTTGGTTGAACTTGGCAATGATTTTGAAATGTTGACAACTGTCAAATTAAGATCACCCAAGCCATTTCACAGGCTCAAATTTGGATGCAGGTCTCAGAACAGAAGGAGATAGCTACTGGCGACTGCCCAAGTGGCTTCACCATCTATCATTCCGTGAGCTGTGCTTTATGAAACGAAGCAACAGAGAGATGGGGGAGGTCAGCATCCAACTTAGAAATCATTTCTTTCCACATTTGCCTTGATTTACAGGAACAAAATACATGAATCCTTTATTGAAATGTGCAAATAAGGAGCTTGGTTGTGTTTGTGTAATGTTTCCTTTTCATTTCTCCCCTGGCTTCTTGCATACACCCTGGGAGAAGCATCCGTGTCTTCCAGTGAGGTGGGGGCTGGGGGATGGGGCAGGGTGGGGCGTGTTCATTCCTCAAATCTCGGAAGTGCCGTGTGCTCTGTATCTGGTCATGGTGATGTGTTCTGTTGCTGTGCTCCATGCTGATGCTGCCTTTGCTGCCAGTCCTGGTTAAAATGTCCGTGTTTTTACTGCCTTCCCTTTATAGGAGCAATGACTGCATTGCCTCCATGTAGGTCAGTATTTTGGCGCCCAGGACAGCATGCTGCATAGAGTAGGGGCTTCTTCCTAAGGGGCACAGTGCATCGAGAAGAGAGCATGGTGCATGAGGATGAAGTATCTTTTTTTCTTGAGTTACTGTATTTATTGGAATGGATAGCAGAACAGAGACATTTAAATTATTTCACTGAAAACTTTTTCTTTGTAATGTTTGGATAGTAATCTATCGGCACATGACTCAGCTAACATTTGAATGGAATCCTGAATGGGTTCAGAAAGGTGAATATTCTGACTGCTTGTGGGAGGGGTACGCCTCTGTCCAGTGGTCCCTGGTTTCCAAGTTCAACGCCTGGGAAGCTCTCTGACCACAGAGTGGGTGCGAGTGAGGGTGCTGCCCACCAGCAAGAGCCACGGCAAAGCACTCCGCGAAGCCCTCTCAGCCGACGGGTAGTTCCAGGGTAGTAGTAAATTTATGTCCAGGGAGGAGAAGAAGTGAAACCACCAACTAACTTCAGGGTCTGTTGTAAATGTACAGAGCAACTAAGGTCAAAGCTAAAAGCCAGTCTGGGGGCGCCTGGGTGGCTCAGTCGTTAAGCGTCTGCCTTCAGCTCAGGTCATGGTCCCAGGGTCCTGGGATCCAGCCCCGCATTGGGCTCCCTGCTCTGCGGGAAGCCTGCTTCTCCCTCTCCCACTCCCCCTGCTTGTGTTCCTGTTCTCGCTATCTCTTTCCCTGTCAAATAAATAAAAAAAAAAAATAAAAAATCTTAAAAAAAAAAGCCAGTCTGATAACACTGAGAGCGAACATGGTGCTGCCAACCTCTCTCCGAGCTCCGGAACAGAAAGGGTTGCAACCCCATTTGGGGCTGTTTGGGGTCAAGACCATGGGCTAGTGGGCCGTGGGCCAGAATGTGTGGGTAGATCACCAACACATTTAATATTTTTGTAACTTCTTTTGTGGATGTGGATTAGAGTTGATTTGGGTAGTGTGACAGTAAAATGGCCCCATAATGGGCTAGAAGCAGACCCTTCAATTAAACACCCAATTTTTGTTGCCTGTAGGACGCCAAATCACAACTGTGAGAACACTGAATGGCTATTTTAGGGTGACTCTGGCACACACATCTTGCCCGGTGTAACACACGGGGGAATACGGCAGGCCTTCAACGCATAATAGACTTCGGTATTGTGCGAGTCTCAGATTCTAGGGCATTAATTGAATGTTTTTTAGTGAGAAAGTCTCTGCCTTTTTGTTTCTGTCTTTTGAAACTTGAATAGGAAAGAGAATTAGTTCCCTTGAGGCACCAGCTATCAAATTTTCTTTGATCCTCCCTTTGGGAGCTGGCATCTTCAGCCAGTCACGAAGGTACCAGTGTAGAAGAAAGGCTCAATCTGACCCACCCCCGCCATGCCTTTCTCCAGGCCATCAGCAGAAGGACAGGGTGTCAGACATACCCAGAAGCCCGTGTTGATGGCTGCGCAGTCTGTGTCCCGCATCACATCAGCAGGTGTGACCCCACCCCCTGCATTGTGCAGTGCGCAAACTGAACCACCATACGAGGGACCCAAGGTCGGATGGACTCCTCCTCTAGGAGCTCTGGATTTTCTTCTCTTGAGAAGCACCAGCATGTGCTTTTCTCATCCAGAGTCTCTTCTACTGCCAAATAGTGAGGACAGGATTGACTTATGTTGTTGAGAGAGAGAATTTGAGTTTATGGAAGCGGTGCTAGAACCAGCAAGAAGGGAGGGGCGGTCTACTAGTTCTTAATGTATCACTAACTGCATAATTTTAGAGAAAAACATTTTATTTTTCAATTTACTCTACAGAAAAAAATGAGTATGGCAATATCTCCATATCCTACCTTGAAAGATTGTCCTGAAAGGAGATTATGCAATAGTTAGGAAAATGCCTGGAATGGTCAAATTGGTGCAGTCAAGATGATGTGCTATAATAATTATCTTTGCAAATAATGAGCACCAACGCAATATGTTTCATAGATTAGATTTAAAAGATAGTATGTACTCAAAGTAAAACAAATTCATTTGTATTCAGCATCTTGGTGGGCTCTAAACATGAAATGTGGTTTCTTTAAAAGAAATACATTATACCATTTGCTTTGATTAAATAATGTTACATTTTTCTGAGAGCCAATGACTCAAAAAGTACCCAAACCCAGAACTTGCTGCTTAAAAGTCATCTCTTAATTCATTTGAATCAAATATAGGTGCTGGGAGGAAGCACGGGGGAAACATTGGTGTCCTTCATATCTTAACATCCCACTGTCCCTGTGTCACTCGGCTTGGGAAGCACCGAGTCCATGTCCCTCTGAGGACACCCCTTCTAAACGGTCCTGCTGCTCTTTCCTGGAACGTTCTCATTGAGGGCCTTAGAGTTCACAGGTATTGACTTCAGTGACAATAAAAAAAGAATCTCTTTGTATGAATTTAACAAAGAGTACCACCAATCATTCCCCAGTTCCAGCGCTTTGGGTGGGAAAGAAGCGGGCAGATCTGGGAACGGAAAGGCTCATCAACAGGAAGGAGAGAAGCTTCCAGCAGGTGCATGAGTGGGTCCTGGCAGTGGCTATCCACGCCCAGGTGTCTCTTTGCGGATGTCTGAGTAATGAGTGGGATGACGACGGCGCTTGATGCCCCCGGATAGTTTGCGTCATCAGGGCGAAGGTGTGAGGAGCGCTGTCGCGGGCTGCAACCACAAGATGTCACTAGCACTGCTCCGTGTCCCCAGGTATCCGGAGCAGCCTGCTCACAGGAGTCGCCGGGTTGCCTTCAATTGTTTATACACTGTTCTACGGCATCTTTATTGAAGGTGACGACACAGACTGCCGAGGGGTTCCTTTCCTTGTCTACATTCATGCAAATCACAGTGTCATTTAGGAATTCCTTGATGCCCTGGAAACGCAGACGGGCAAGCAAAGATGAGCAGTGTGAACGGGAATTAGCCAACATGACTCACACCAAGATGGAGCAAAGGCACGTGTGTGTGTAGGCTGTTGGTCACAGAGTGAGTCTTGACATCTTACAGCATGTTTTCGTTGATAAGACCTCTGCCAGTTTGCCCTCCCTCGTGGGTTTCCAGTGTTACGGGTGATTAAGCGGTTAGAGTGTTTGCCGGGGCTGAGCGTTCTGCCCCATCAGAGGGTCACAGATTCGGTGTCATTATGATGCAGGTGTACTAACTCTGCACTAAAACAAAACAAAACTCCCCCGCGAGGCTTCGGAGTGCGGACAGGCCCTTTCCTCCGCTTGGGATGCTGGTACCATTTGTGCTTCCCACCTCGTCGAGATGCTCTCCTGCCGGATGTTCTGGCTCCAGAAACAGCAGACATTTTTCTTTATCTCGCACGAGAAGAGCCATGGTTCAAGCCCCGTTTTCCCGGGAAGTGCGGAGGAACAATTCTGCGCTGTCACAGCTGCGCCGGTCATGAGGGATTTGCGTGGAAGGCTCGTGCTCCAGGCCCGAGCTGGCCGCCCGCCTCTCGGCGCTGCAGGATGGAAGCGCTGGGGCCGAGGATATGTCTGCTCCTCATGCCCCTCTCTCCGCCATAAATCACACTCCCCTGCGGCGGCAGGTCTTCTTTCACACTTACAACCAACCCATACTTTCAAGCCCGTCTCTTACACGGATCACCTTGACAGAAGAGATAAACTTTTGAAAAAAATGGCTACACACTTATCTGTATGTCTCTTCAGGAAAGGGGGTGTAGGGCCTTACGTATTTATATGGCAGGTGGGCAAGACCTCAGATACAGTGTCGGGGCACAGAATAATGTCCTTCCAAATGGGGAGTGGACTGGCGAGGCGTGGGCAAGGGTGCTATATAAAATATTGTATGTTGAAGACGTTAAATTGCAAAAAGTTATATATTTTGAGGGTTCAATCTAGAGCAGTGTATTCTTTTTTTTTTAAAGTAGGTTCCATGCCCAGTGTGGAGCCCAACACGGGGCTTGAACTCACGACCCTGAGAGCAAGACCTGAGCTGAGATCAAGAGTCGGACGCTTAGAGGACTGAGCCACCCAGGTGCCCCTAAGTGGTGTGTTCTTATTAAAATTTATCATGGGGGGGGGTATAAGGTAAATTTTTGTGTAGTGTGTGTTTTCTGAAGATTTTAATGCACCTTGAAGTGATAATTGTTCAGTGGGACCTAAAGCTCCTACATCAACAGTTATGAGTGATTCTGCCCTAAGTAGAAATTGATTGGGATTCATTTCACATGGAAGTTATACAGTGTTAAAAAAAACCCTAATAGATATTTTTAGGTCTAATGTACATGTACTTTGATGGAGGAACTGTCACCTGGTGACTATGAAGTAGGAGTAGAATAAAAAACGGAATATATAATAGTGCACGGGGCTTCGCTTCGGCATCCTCGGGGCTTGGCTGTCAGCTGTGCTGTTAACACCTGTCGGGGGCACCCTGGGCTCGGACCACGCCTCCTTCGTCTTCTCGACAGGACCGCCATCGTCCCGGTGACCACCGCTGGCTCATGCCGTAGTTCACCGCTTCACAGGGCGAGACCATGCCCTGGGGGCCTCGAAGCCGTCCCCAGAGTACCTAAAGTACAAGCGGAGCGTGCCAGGAGAGTGCTTTGCTTTGTAATGCTGCCCCTTCTCCAGGCTGCCCTCTTCCCAAGGCTAGCGGGCTAGCGTGGGTAAGGAATTCCGCTTCTCACACCGGACTGGGATGTCAGGATCACCTGGCTTGTGTAAACAGTGATTTCCCCGCAAGCTGGACCACAGCCCTCTGCTCACACAGCCTTGTACGGCATGACCCCAAGCGCCTTTTTCATACCCGTTTCCCATGAGTCCTTGCTGTTGGTTGAATTGTGCCCCCAGAGAGATTTGTTGAAGCCCCGACTCCCAGTATCCATGAACGTGTCCTTGTTAGGAAAGAGGGTCTTTGCAAATGTCATTGAGTTAAGATGACATAATTGACATACAACATTCCGTTAGTGTCACCTGCACAATGTAATGATTTGGTAGATATATGTGTGCGTGTATATATATATACAGTGAAACAATTTGTTAATTGTACAATTAAATACCTCAGTTATACATCAGTTAAAAAAGTAAAATATGGGGCACCTGGGTGGCTGTCATTAGCATCTGCCTTCGGCTCAGGTCATGATCCCAGGATCCTGGGATCGAGGCCCACATAGGGCTCCCTGCTCCGCGGGAAGCCTGCTTCTCCCTCTCCCACTCCCCCTGCTTGTGTTCCCTCTCTTGCTGTGTCTCTCTCTGTCAAATAAACAAAATCTTTAAAAAAAAAAAAAGTAAAATACAAGTCAAAAAGTCATGAATATATTATATCCCTTAATTATTATAGATCTTATTTATTTATTTATTTACTTATTGACTTATTTATTGTTAGAGATACAGTGCATGAACATGTGAGCGCGAGCAGGGGAGGGGCAGAGGGAGAGGGAGAAAGAGAATCTCAAGCAGACTCCCTGCTGAGCTCGGAGCTCAACCAGGAGCTGGATTTCAGGACCCTGAGATCATGACCTGAGCTGAAACCAAGAGTCCGAAGCTTAACCGGCTGAGCCATCCTGGTGCCCTTAGATCTCCTTTGATTAAAAAAAAAAAAAAAAAAGTGGAGATGAGGTCATACTTGAGTAGGGTGGGTTGTAATCCGGGGACTGGTGTCCTTAGAAGAGGGGAGTGTAGACAGACGCCCAGGGGACCATGTGAAGACAGAGGCAGAGATTGGAGCGGTGCAGCCACTGGGCAAGGAGCTCTGAGGACTCCTCTGGGGACTTCCAGAAACCATCGGATGCTGGTGAGGAATGCAAGGCAGGGACCCCCCCGGGCCTTAGGAGGGAGCATGGCCTCAGCGGTGTGAGAGTGAGCATCTGCTGTGCCCGCCGCTGGTTAGTGCCGTGCGCCCCAGCACCTTTAGCGAAGGGGTAGGCTACACTGCGGAGCTGCGTGCTCTTATCAAACCCACGTCTGTCCTGCCCAGGCTTCCCAGGCCTCCCACCCGGCGCCCTCTCCTCTCCTCTCTCTGCACACCCCCACTCCTCCTGTAGAAATCCCACCCCACTTTCGCGTTCCACCCAAACCAGCTTCGCTGTGCAGCCTCTTCTGATCTTAGATACGGCTGACGAATGCCTCTTCTCTGAATACTTGAAGGACACTGAACTTTTCTGATAGCATTTGTATCTGTATTTTCTTTCTTTCTTTATCTTTTCTCTACTAGATTTAAAACTCTTTTAGGGCAGAGTATGTAAATTTTCCATTTTTGATATTCCCTAAAGCCTACAACTTAGCTTGCATGCAGGAAGCCATCAAAATATTATTAAATCAAAAAATAAATGGTTTAATTCTAGATCGACAGGCTATTTGGAAATTGCCAATTCCAAAGGTTCTTCCAATATTCATCGAGCATCTGTCTAGTTCCGGGCTCCCTTGGCTCGCACTGGGCAGCATTAGGAAGAGACCATCGGCATAGTGCTGGCATAGGGCAGATGCGGAATTTGCTGAATGTAGGAATGTATTGATGCTGATGTGACTATCATTCCCACCCTCAAGGAGTTTATAGTCTAGTAGGGAATGAGTAACCAGATATTTTAGTCGCCTGTGGAGCATACGGCGGTAACCGCGTGCACAGAGTCTCGATGGCGCAGAGCCAGGCACCCGGCTTGTCGCCGTGGAACATCCGAAGACTCCCAGAGGTGCTGAGTCTGGAGCTGAGACCCAAGAGACTTGGCCCAGGAAGGAATGAGGAGGCATCGGGGGCATGGAAGGAAGGGAAAGCGCTCTGGACACAAGCTTGGGCACTTTCCTGTGTGTCTTCTACCCTAAAACAACATTTTTCTGTTCTTGTATATTTATTGGAGTCGACTGACGTTGGACATGGGTGAGTTGTTGGAGATGAGACATCATCAGCAGTACTGAGGGCAGACGACAAACTTTGATCATTCTGCTAAATACTCACACATATAACATGTAGGTACCGTTCATGGGACATGGTAAGAAATGATTTCAAAATCATATTCTTGTTGACTGCTGCGTAAAATCTACACGGATTATTCTTCAGGCCAAAAGTATGAATCTGAGTGACCTCTCCTGGCCATGAGCAAAATAATCGTGATCATGAGGATAATGGTGATAGTGATAATGATACTTCTAGCCAGGAGCATTTGAAAAGCATTTAAATGTGCCAGGCAGTGTTTTAAGCGCTTTACATAAATTATACCCCTTAATTCACACACAGTTTTAGGTAGGTAGTATTTTAATTTTAGCTTAATTTGATTTTATTCCAATTTAATTAATCTGAATTAATTAAATAAATTAAGCTTTAATTTAATTTTATTTATATTAAAAAATTAAATTTTAACATTTTACTTTAATTCCCATGCAGCTTCTGATAGGCAGTTTTCATGCCCCCATTTCATAGATGAGGAATCTGGGGGCAACTGCACCTTGTCCAAGGTCACACAGCTGTGATTTCCTGCTCCCTAGCCTAGGGATGAGGCTCAGGTGTCCTCCAGGGTCATGGCAGCTTCAGGACAGAAGGAAGAGCCCATCTGGGGGCCGATAACCCTGCTTTTGAATTCTGGCTCATGTGTGGTTGTGCGGTTTTGGGCGATTTGCTATAATTTCAGCTTCTGTAAGAGGAGGACAGCGTGGGCACCTCTCAAGCAGGTGGGAAAGGGGAAGAGGAGAACACCTATTAGTGGCCTGTGGGGGACACTGCTGAGCAGGTGCCCGGACCACGTGGTTCACAAGTAACCGCGCAGAACCTTACATCGTGTGAGCTCGTGCTCAAGCCTAGTTTGAAATCCTCTGTAAGAGAATGTAGAGTCTGCATGCAGAAGGCAAATTCTAGTCCTTGGCTCACTGTAGCCGGGCCACCTCAGGCAATTTAGCTCCCTTGCGTAGCAGGTTCCCAGAGCACTACACGCTGGGTTGTATGGAATAGCCCAGGTGAGTGGGGGAGCCCGACTCTCAGCAGAACTCAAAAGGACTCTAACTAAATAGCGACTGTTTGTTGCTTTATGTTTACAAGACACCTTTCCGTAACATCCCTTTGGGGTAAGCAAGGAAGATGATCCAATTCCTGTTGTAGCTGATAACCGAAGTTGTCACCAAATCCCCTCTAACCTGTAGGCGTGTCTACCCTTGAACTGTGCCGAGTGGTTTTCCGAATTTATTTCTTCGGTGGGCCCCTAATTTTCATTGCATTATTTCTTCCACTAATGGTTCATGATGGTTTTGTGGTCTTTCTCTTTAGAATGTTCTTTTGCTTTGTTTTATGGACAGTGATATGCCCCCTATTTCTATGTGGTTAACCCACTTTGACCTCTAATAGGTCCTTACACTTTTCAATTACGACCCAGAACTCACACTGAACTTTGATCTTGCCCAGTGTGCTGGGCTTTCCCAGGGAGAGTGGAGGTGTCAGGAGACATTTGGATGCTCAGTGAAGTAGGTTGATGGGAAGACATTTCACAATGGAGATGGGAAGACATTTCACAATTTTCGCAAAGATCAAAATCGAGCATGTATTCCAAGGCAGCAGAATCAGCAACATTTGAAGAACTTAGATCCAAGTGAATTCTGGATCCTCCAAAGACCACTCATGGAAATGAGGGCCTTGCATTGTTTGAGGAAGAAGAACTTAGATTGGGGGGGGGTTGTGACGTTCTCTGCGTCTATGACACTGACTGAACCCGCCACAGACCCTTCCCATGAATTCCGACTCTCTAGCTCCTGAATGCTCTTCCTTGGACCCTTCCACCGTGAAGGCCCATAGTACAAAGTAGAATTCCCTTTCTAGGTACAGTTTTGTTGGTCCCTTTAGAATAGAAGTGATTGGGGAAATCCTAATAATACGGGTGTGTTTTCTTCCTCTCCCTGCTGGCCTGTCCTCTTTTTGTGCCTGTTCCGTGAGGCCTGGATGAAGTACACAGCTCCCCGGGGTCTCAGGACAGGATGGGTCCCGTGCAACCCCCTGGCTGGCGGGGGAGGGCTGGAGCGCGGCGTGGCTCTGGTCCTTGCGTTCCCGCACCCGGTGCCCGGTGCCCCGAGGCTCAAATGCACCCACTCGCCCGCGGAGTGGGCTGGCTGCGGGCCCCGCCTTCCTGTGTCCCGCACGCCGCAGGCCTGGGCGGTGGGGCTGCCAACCAGTGGCCCAGCGCCTGCCCATTCCAAGGGATTTCACAGGATTGTTGCTCTAAATGCAACCAGGAGGAAGTGCAAGCAGCTTTTTTCTTGGAAAACTCCCTTCCTCCCCTCCGCCCCCACCATCCAGCTATCACCCGTTCAGTCTCCCTAATGGAGCTTCGGAGAGAGATCAAAGTCTCCCAGATAAGTGTTCTTCTACACAATGTTCCTGACACTCCATTTTGTAAACAGATTTTTTTATTTTTCTGGTTAAAGGACGTATAAACATGCCGAGTGAGATGGATGGACTGCCACTTCGCTCTTTCGTTTTCTCCTCTCTGACTCAGGAAGTGTGCAGCCCGGCCAACGCCAGCGCCTCCGGCCGCCCAGCCCCGCAGGCCCCTGCGGGACAGGCGACACACCCTCAGAACTGTCAGGAAGGAGCCAGAGGACGCCACCCCAGAGGGCCACCTCCTTTGGCGGCGGAAGGCAGTCTTGCTTTCTTCCTCCGCAGGTGATTTTTGTAAGGCGAGGACTGCATGAGGCCCTTCTGCCCGGTGTCCCTCCTGGTGGGACCGGGAACACCGTCCCCGGTCGCTGGGCTCTGTCCGCAAAGGAAAACACGCAACAAACAAAAGCTCAGAACAACACGGACTGAAGCCGTGGCTGGCTTTTCTTACAGTTTCTCCAGAAACACGGGCTAATCAGCTGCACAGATATAAAACAAAGCCCACTGTTTAACACCTCCAGGATGGATCTTTCAGATCTCTCCCCCTTTCCCCACTAATTGCAAGCAGATTTCGATTACTGCTGGTAACCCAGGATTTTCCCCGCTGGGCATCTGGGGCGGCGGAGCTCCTGCACGGGGGCCTCCCCACAAGCTTCGCGAGCTGCCTACGCCGCCACCCGGGGGCATGTTTTCAGGAGGTTTTCTTCCTTTTCTTTATTTTAAAATCTGTAAAATAGCAGGCAGCTTCCTAGGGCTAGGGTGAAAGGGCCGTGTGGGGTGCAGGGGGCCTCAGGCGTGGACGCCGCTTCCCACCTCTGTTGCAGTTGGGCCTCATTTGGAGCAGGTGTGGTCATGGTGTGATGGGAAGGGTTTCTGGAAGGTGACTGGCTTCCTGGTCTCCAGGACCCCTGCAGAGCCTCGTTTGTCCTGGTCTTTGCCCGAAGACTGGCGGTCTTGTGTACTTTCCTCTCTCAGTCCTGGGCCGGGCCATTTGCTCCCTAGAAGTGAAGACTTGGGGGAGCTCCCCGTGGAGAAAGAAGTGGAGATGGGAGCCTACAGAACCCCAATTGAAGGGGCCCCGCTCACGCCATGTCCTCCAGGACGCCCTGCGCCCCTTCTCTGCCCTGAGGGTTGTGAGTCTCTGCCATCAGAAGCTGCCGAGACAGGATGCAGCCCCTGGCAGAAACGGATGGGGATGGAGGTCTCTCGGTCCCTTTGCCTTCACACCACCAGGATATTTCTGGGTTTTCTCGAGTCTCCTTCACCCCATCCTGACGGCATAGAAAGAGATGCTTTCAGTGGGGCGCTCGCGTCTTCTAGAGTTTGCTTACTGGCAAGAAGCCCTGACGTATCAGTGTGGTCTGCGTGCCTTTTTGAGGTGCTAAGTCCCATGCCATGTGAATCCCCAAATTCCTAAGTGAGACACACCCCCGTGCCTCATTTTTATGGATGTCCTTTGGCCCAGCCTTTGCACTTGGGAGCAGAAGACCAGCTGCCTGCCAGCACTCAGATTTTCAAATGCTTCAAAGTTGTTACTGCTTCCACTCAATCTGGGCACTTGATTTGTGCAAGATCTGATCCATTCACTTTTGCATCGAAGGCCTGGTTCTGCTATTTTGCATGAAAATTTTTCATTAAAAAAAAAAATCCAAAGAGCAAAGTTGCTGACTGAGCAAAGGACTGATCGGCCTCTCAGCGCTGGGACTCCCTGCAGACCAGCTCGCGGTCCTAAGAAAAATGAGTCGATGGTCTCAGCTCAGTCCCTAATGAACAGTAGTAGATCACATCACAAAAACCGGACACGCATAATTTGGCACCATTGACAGCCGCCTCCCCACCGAAGCTTGGCGCTTTCATGTCTGAACTAATGTGAATCTTGGAAGTATCTTTGACCTTACCGCGTGAGGAGGGAGCCGGCGGAGGAGGGGAAAGACACTGGGGCCCGTGGGGATGGGGCTCCCACCCTGGGAAGGACGGGCACTCCGCCACCAGCACCCCAAAGGGAGCGCCGCCGGCGGGGTCCCCTCCCTGCGGACCTGGCCACTGGGACAGACGATCATAAATCAGGGCCATCCTGATGAAATCAGGCGTGGATGGCGAGTAAGTTCATTGTAGCAGTGATACACTCATTTTTGCAATGTCTTTCAAACACCAGTTGTGATGGGAAACAGCTGTTAGATCCAGGGGAAAAAAAATAAAAGGAAGGGAAGAAAAGAGGAGAGCTTCGAATTCAAAATCATAATAATGTCTGTCTTCTCCATCCTCCTCCACAAAGGCCCGGAGCCGCTCCCATTCTCCCGGAGACAATCGCGCGCCGCAGGGGTCCGCGGGATGAGCGCACTATTGCACGGAAAGTTCATCTGCTGAGGGAGAAGACGCTCCAGGAGAAGAAAGGACCCCTTCTCTTAATGTGGGGGAAATGGCATGTTTAAAATAGGTTAGAGATTCAGGTTAAAAGCAGGAGAAGTCACACAGAATCGGGGCCGAGACGTTGTAAATGGTGCCGTTTGACTGCTGGCTCCATGCAGCCGAGAGCGAGAGCGAGGAGCAGGGCTTGTTCGGGATCTTCCTTGGAGGAAGCGATAAAGTGGATAATTAGAGTGTTTTGAACGTTTGTAAAACCGTGGCGGAATCATTGGAATTTGCCCCCATGTCTGGTCTGGCCGACTTGTGTCCTGGCCAGGGAGCCGGTGGGTCTGCCCGCCCGCGGCACAGCCCCCTTTCCTCCCACTGCCTGTCCTTGTCCCCATCTTGCTCAGAATCTGGCCCTGTTGTGAGTGCCTCCTGCAAGGACAGAGCTCAGAGCCAGCCAGAGAATTCTCCCTCTCCCGCCGTTTCCGGGGCTCGGGCTTGTTCTCCAGAAATGCTTATGTACAACATCTTGCGAGACATTTTTTCAATTTATAACGCCTGTGTCATTACATGATGGGTCGTAAATGATGTGGCCCATCCTGGACACAGAAGGCCACCTGCCAGCATGTGCCTGCGTATGGGCAACTTCCCCGAGGCCCCCTCCGTGGAGCTCTGCAGCTCCGGGTCCTTGAAAACCCCATCGGCCTCAGCATGGCTGGGGACCCTTTGTCCCCCATGGGCCAAGTTGTTGTAAGAGTTCTCCTTGCCCCCTTTTTCATTCTGGCAGGCCAATAAATGAATTTAAAATATGGATCCCTGCGACTTGAGCCTTTACTTTTTGGATCTAACACAACCAACACCAGAGTGTTAAAGATACACAGGCGAGTAGAGGCCACAGATCAGCTCCCTGGTGGCTCCCTGTTTGTGAGCACTGAGATTCCTGTCCCGCTCCCACTTGCCAACTAAGGAACCGGCCCTTGGAGACCCCCCGCCCCCCACCGTTGCTGTGCTGTCTGGGGGTCAGGGTTCACAGAACACTTCTAGAATTTTCTGGATTTGAGCTGCGGCAGGTGTGGGGTGGTGTGCGGGAGTGCATTCTCCCACCTTGTTGCGACGCCTGGCTGGCTCTGTCTCTGTCCCTCCCCTTGCTCCAACCAGCCCTTACAAAATGCCCAGAATTCCGGACACTGGGCTGGTGTTCTCTCTTTCTGACCAGGGATGCACCTGATGGCGCCCCAGTGGAGCAGACGCTTTCTGGAGGGGCTCCCTGGTCAGGCCGGACAGCGGGCTGTCCTGGCGACCTGTTTGCTGGGTGGGCTTCTTCCCAAACAGCCGCGACACAGGCTAAAGACGGAAGGCACTTGTTTTTGCTTTTGTTTCTTTAGAACTTTCCCTGCTCTCCACAAAGACCAACCCCCAGCAGGCCTGGCAGCCTTTAATAAATAGACTAATAGATGTGAATACGAGAGAAAAATCAAGATTCTTTCTTCTAAGATCTAAGACTAAGATCTCGCTTTTTTAAACAGGCGCCCTAGCCCTCTGCAGCTACCGTTCACAAAGCACCTTGTAACACACGCCAGGAGCGCCTGCCCCGAGGAGAAGGTGGTGCTGGTCTTCGCTTGCGGGCGGCCGGCGGGGTGCGGGGCTCAGGGATGCCCTGCCCGCCCCGCTGGGTCTGGCCTTGCCCTGCCGGGTTGGCGGTAACCACACTGTGTGCACCTGCTCGCACGGGCCACGTAGCGCAGCAGGCACCACGCCTTTCTTCGAGAGAGAACTGCCTGAAACGCTTCTGCATCTCTCCTGCAGAGAAGAGGGGCTGCCCCAAACACATTTCTCCCTTCAAGTTTCAGTTTCTCTGGCTCTCAAATTAGCACTTTGGGCCTGAAATACGATGACTGATAAAATTGGGAAAAATAGTGGGATCCAGCCAGAATTGATGGAAAGGATGCAGCCGCTCTGACCCCTGCAAGCAGGGCCCGCGCCTGACGTCAAAGCTGACGGTGTGTTTGGGATGGATGCCTTCACAGTCGGAAATAGGGGTGAGCCCCGCAGTACCCCCAGAAGACAGTCTGCTGAGCGGCACCAAGCAGGAACCTTTTATTATATGCACCATGGCCCCTGTAATTAGTACAGTGTTAGAAACACGATTTATCGATGGTGCAGACACACTGGTCACGCTGAGGGTGGGTACGTGCTGCGGAGGGCACCTGGGGACAGGGTCACCTTCCGATGCGGATTATGTGCAACTGCCTGCGGGATCTCCCGCATTTCTTCTGGGTCTGTGACTCTTTTATTCTGCTGTCGGAGAAAGAACCCGCGTCATCCCTTTGCCAAACACTCAGACACTTGTTGGTGACAGAGACTGCCAGTTTCCTTACGTGCGGGCTAGACCAGAATTCAAAAAAAAAAAACAGGGAAGGAAGGGGATCTTAAAAAATATTAATTCTCCTGGAGTTCCTTCAAATAATGAAGTTCCAGTTTCCACCCTCTTCTTTCGAAGGGAAAGAGCAGTGGAATTTTGTGTTCTGTTGGTGACTAGATGAGTCAGTGTTTACCCTCCTGACCGGGAAACACTGGCCCAGCGTTGTGCAGGTGAGTGCGCGTTTACACGGGCCCCGGGTGCCCAGGTGCAACCGCACCGAGGATCTGAGCTGCGGCCCCTTCTCGACCTCATCCCGCTCGGCCAGCCGGGCTTTCTCAACCAGGGGGTATTTGCACTTTCAGGGCAGAGTGTCTACCCAGGGATTCCTTTGGCAGGACGCAGGGTCATCAGCACGTGAGGTCGCCACACTTGCGGCGGGGATGTGTGTGTGTGCAAATATTTTTTTAAACAGGCAGCAACTCGGCATGCTCTACCGAGAAAACAGCCCTGTTAGCAAGCACTGTGCTTGCAAATACAACTTCCTATTCAAATCCGGGCAAGAGGCAAAAGGATCATGAGGCAAAATGAGCCGTGTGTGTGTGTGTGTGTGTGTGCGTGTGTGTCCTGAATAAATGAATCAGAGATGCAGCAGGGCTGGCTGTCCTCTGTCCCGGGTCTCTGGATCGTTTCCGAGGGTTAATGCAGCAGAGGAGGAGGCCAGGGAGGGTTCCCAGCTGATCGGCTTCAGCTGGTCCCTGCCAGGCAGCTGCCGAGTATTAACCCCCTCCTGCCCAAGCTGCAAGCTGGGGACAGGCCCCGGTGGGCACCAGCAAGGGCTGGGATTCCCTCCCGAGATGCACAGTCCTAGACATTCAGCTCTGTGGTGGCCGCCAACTTGAATCAATGCTTCAGTGACATGGCTATCTCCTCCCGGTAGCTGCCGGAGACCTCAGGGTACAAAGCCCGCTCGTTGGGACGAGTTCAGATGGATTCTCCCCGGAGGAAGGCAGATGACCTGTTGAGATTCGTCATGCCAGAGCTCTGTGAAGGCTTTCCTCGTGCTTTATTCCACAGCATTGGGAAGCTGTGCTTTGCTCCTTCCTCTTATGCACGGATGGGATGCAGTGCACCGGTTAGCAGATATTTGCAACATGAAAATAAATGGAATTTTCCCCAGAGAATCACACTGGAGATTCCTTAGGAATTTGCAGTTCTTACCTCTCTATCCATTTATCTGACTTGACGTAAACTAAAAAGCCAACTCCTTGAGCTTGCTTTTGCTGTGTCCCCCACTTGGCACATTACCCGTGAACGTCAAGATCTTAAGCTATCAATTACCACAATTATAGAGCAAACTAACACACTATAAAAGGTATGTATTTACTATTTCTTAGGGCAGAGAATAAAGTTTTATAGCACCAATTTCACTCTTCCTATCCTTGTTGTTTTCTATAACTTGAAAGAATACTGGCCCCTCAAACAGATCTGTTGTGCTGACTCTACGTCTTGAAACGATCATTCCATAAGCATTTTCTCCTGAGCTTCGAAAATGTTCCAAACATTTGCTCCAAGCCAGAAAGTAAGGACATATACCGAATGACACCAAGCCTCCATCTCCTGCGGGTAGTATCCGCCTGTACGTTTGTTCATAGCATGATTTCTGGAATAGATCCTGTGTCTGCTGATTGGAAATCCATGCTGATTTGCATAGTTTCGGCGTATCAGGAAGCCGAGTAGTAACACACAGCTTCACCATCACCCCAAACATGCTGGTCTTTGTGCGCGTGTGAAGATGGCCTAACTCAGCCCCCTCGCCGGCCCCGGAGAGCCCTGGAAACCCTAACTCTACAGCTTGCAGCTTCCAAGTATCTCATTTTATTTTTATCAAATGTGCAGATAACTAAGAGGTTTTTCTGGCAAAATATTCCAGTGGCCATTTAAAAAAAAAAAAAAAAATGTGAGAAGAGGACAGGAAGGTGGAGAAATGCAAAATAAGCATGTAGGCAGTTAAATAAAGATCTCATTTGGATTCCCAAAAGCCCAAACTAGAGAAATCTCGCCGCGTCTTTGCCAGCCTCCCGGAAGCTGGTGAATTCACGCGGTCTTTGAGATGTCTTTTCATGCATGGAAAGATTTTCTTCACATTTTTTTTTTTTTTGAATTTTTAAATCAAGTGACCACTCACTTATCCACATTTCAAATTTCCAACCTCTTTGCAAATACAAGGAAATGGAATTCTGAAGATGGAGGAAGAACCTAGAGTAGAAATGTCAAGTTTCACACTGTGGCTTATTGGGCAAGGAGCAAGCATCGTTTGACTACGGCTTCAGGTTCTGAGGCACTTTGAGCCCCTGCGTTTGGTATACCCACATGGCAGCTAGACTGACAAGCCGGGCCCTGACAGCGCCAACGGGTCAATAAAACACACGCCATGAAGGATTTACGCAACAGACAGTAATGGCTTCTTTGGAACTGTTATGGTCTATTGGGTCAATAATAATCCACTTTTTAAAGAGCACCAAAATATGAATTTACACAGCTGGCTGTAATGACTCCTGATCTATCAGGTAAATTATACGAATTCTTAGAATTTATATACGTGCCATCGCGCAGGGACGCCTGTCCCAATGTACCATTGTGTAAGACGGGCATGCTGTGTAGACCAATATGCAGATTCTTTTCCGATCGCTGATAAAAATGATGTACTGCCGTTCGGGAAATGGAAATATTCGTTAACATTCAGAAGTTTAATGCCACGATTTATATTTCACCTTTAATTGACTCTATTTTGGTAAATATTCTGTATTACTTGCATCAACATAAACCCTGTTTTCCCTAAAATGAAGTTATTTTCAATCCAAACTATATTTAAAATATCCTGGTTGCACAAGTTCGTGGTAGGTTGACACATAATATTTGATTTACACATGATGTTTATCAGTAAACATCTATTCTACATATTTACAGTTTCTGTTCTCCTCGGTGATCTGAAAATAGACCTCCCCGAGAGCAGACCTCAGCTGCGCGTAACAAAGATACCCAAATCTTTCCAGCAGGTGGAGTCATACTGCAAGAAGCTCTAAAAGAAACAACCCAAAAATATTTTTTCCCCCCCAGCAAGCACTGACATTTAGGGGAAAACAAAATATCTACAAAAGAGAGAAATTAAATGATCCTGTTTCCAACAGGAATGCTGGTGTGACATAGTTTTACCTAATAAAGAATCCAGAGCAAAGATATTTCAGAGCCCCTCCTTGCTATAAACATTCTTCTCTCTTGGCTTTCTTTCTGTTACGGTTGGAAATTTTTCCAGAAGAAAAGCCTAGTGAATTATTTAATAAACAAAATCCTTTAAGACAACCACGTTCAAAGATTTCTTCTCAAATTTCCTCCAAATAAGTGCAGCAGTTAAGTGTGCCACGGGAAGCCAGCGCACACACGTAGGTGACGGTGAGTGCCCGTGCGCGTGTGCACGCATTCTGGTGCACACACACGAGTTCACGATGGGAAACTCTAGGCCTGCTCGTACCTTGTTTCATCCACTGCAAGTGTGGATATTCTACTCTTTTGGCTAAAACAGTGATCTCTCTCATTCTTTTGTGTTGGTGTGCGTGTTCCTGTCTGTGCATGAAAACAGCAAAAAAGAATTTAAAGCATGGACTAACTAGAAATCCTCCACCTGAAAATTGGGCTTTTCTTTGAGGGTTATAGGCAGATTTCTTTAAAAGACCACTTAACATGTGTCATCCATCAGGGACAAATGACACGGCCCGAGAATGTATGTGCACATATTAGAATGGTCTACCTGGAAGGATGGGGATGTTTCTGGGTCCGTAGTACGAGGACACAATACGGCAGTTGTAGGTCTCACCTTACTTAGCACGGAGCCGAGGGCAAGCACCAAGAGTAGAAATGCCCCGGTCCCCACCCCGACTCTTCCCAGTGTCTGCCTCCTGTGAGCATCTCCCATCTGCAGTATTGACTGTCTTATCAGGAAGCAGGTACCTCTATCAGCTTATCTTGAATTGTCGTCCAACAGAAGATTAAAAGCTGCCTGCCTCCTTCTTGTGATTTTCGGTGTTCATGTCACAAAGTTTTCAATCAAATTTCAGCAGTGTGCATTTAGCTTACAGAACCCCGAGCACTTATCTTCCCAAAGCAGGGGATTTAGACCATGTTTACCTAGCACAGTTTCAAGATATCTCCCTGCAGACTTGTCCACATTTAGGGTGTCAGATGGTTCCCAATTCTGGCGCGTGCTCTGTCTCTCTCTCATCTCCATACATCTAAGCTCTTGGCTGAACAATGACCAGTAAAAAACACAAATGATGGACGAGTGCCAATTTTCCGAGGAGTGATTCCAGTGCAGCGACCCTGTGTTGTTAGTTTTCAAGATGAAAGAACCATAACTATGGACAGCATTGTTCTAAATGGCTCTCTCATTAACAGTCTTCAGGAGGCCCCGATCTCCAGGGCTTTCAGCTTATGCACCAGCCAGAACAGAAGGGGGATGTCAGCTGCACACTTCTGGCCGCACCGTCAGATGCCTGGGAGGACGCTGTGGTCTGGGGGGGATCCTGAGACATGAACGTTGTCTCCATTTATGAGGAATTGGGCACAAACAAGTCGATACCAAACCAATATTTATCTGCCATTGAGCCTCGTTGACGCTTTGGTTTCCCCATACATGAACTGAGATGTTGGCTAAACAGCAGCCCGAGCGAAGGACACGAGCCTTCTCCCCGTGTCCAGAGGAAGGCCCGGTGGGACCTGGGAGCCACACTTCCTGCTCTGCACGGGCTCGGGCCCGCTGATGAAGACCATCCACAATCATCCCACCCCTATTGATTTTTTTCGTTCAATATCGACGAACGAAACCTGTACAGTGGGGACAGGGGTGGGTTTGCATGTGGCTGGGGGCGTGTGCCGAAGAACCCAGATTCCTGAAAGAGACACTCTGTTCAAGAGAACCCTGGGAACGTGCGCCCTGGATGCTACTTTCCAGCTTCTGACTTTGTGCCGCTCCGCATGTGTGATTCTCATTCAGTGTCTTATAGACGTGAGCAGAGGAACTCACGCTGCTGAAAAGCCAAACGTCATCCCCCGCCAACCCCCTGGAACTTCAGAAACCTGAATTATTGCTCAGACACGTGACGGTGGAACCCTGAGTCCAGGCGGAAGGCCTGCCGCCATTGCTCTGTCGGTGACTTGGAAATTGGGCTACAGTTTTCCCGGTTACCTGCGGCCTGTCATTAGTCTGCTGTTGTGCTCTCCCCTTGGAAACTGGCTCCATTCTCTCTCGGGCGCTGAGGCTAGGGCCATGCCAAGGCGCTCACGGCTCACTCCAAGCACGTGGGTTACAAGTTGGAGACAAGGGTGGACCTTTTACTCTCTAGTTGGGTTCCTTCTGGCAAAACCAGCAAAAGGGGATACACTGGACAAGAGACTTCGCTGATGATGGGGCCATCGCTGCAGGATCGTTAGGCTTTGTTGGGTGCACATTCGCCCATTTTTCCTTCTGCGGCGTCAGAACCTAGTTAGTACGGGTAGAGCCTGAGATTGGGAGAGTCCCATCCATGCCTGGGCCTTGGGTGCCCTGGGCCAGAACTAGGATTTTTGTTGACAACGTGATACCCAATGTCCCCAGGGCAAGCGTGACATCCGCTAAAGATCAACCTTCTCGCTGTGGGTCCATGAAAATGCAGGCTTTGCAAAAGGTTTCTAGGTGCTTTCTGAAACCCCAAATCCTTGCTTATACAAATGATCTCACTGGGATTCGGTTGCCTGACCCATGAGACTCAGTGACCGGAACACTTTGTTTTTAATATCCACCGCCCACAAAAACCTAGCATTTAAAGAAAAAAAAAATCATTGATCTTCAGTCCCTTGCTGTTTATGGCAAACTTTGGGAAGGCTGAACCATATACAGTCACCACAAAAACATCATTAATTCCTCAAGTTTACACCATTAAAATTACTAGAGGTGTGAGGAGTTAACAGCTCGGTAGAACAAATAGACTGGTATGGGGTTACACGCAAAGTGACGGAAAATTCCCCATGCGCCTTCTCCTGTGAGTGTTAATGCCTTAAACTCCAGGAAGCACCACTCATGGAGCCAGGGGGAGAAACTGATCTTTGAAGAATGGATTCACCTCTCACTTCCGGGTTCTATGCAGAATTTTCTCGTGTCTAAGATGCAGATGCTCCCCTATGAACTTGTTTTCAAGAGGTAAGTATCTTAATACAGTCTCTAAATTGCATAAAAGGGATCCTATTACGAGGAACAGGGTGGTGGTAAATGGCAGGTCTGTGCATCACATTGCATCTCTAAACTAGATGCAAAAATCAATATTTGTTGAATTGATTTGAATATGTATTGATTTAATAATTTTTCTACGTGCATGGTATATAACTAGGGAGATCTTTTGCAAGGGGGCGTGGGTAATATTTTGTTTTAGAAGGCTGCTATAAAATTTGTTCACTTAATAAGCTTTCATGTGCTAATAACTGGAGATTTGAAAATTATAACATACCATCCCTGGCCGGTAGGATTGTACAGACCCGATTTTGGGAGTGGAGAGGATGAGAAATTGGCATGAACACAGGAATGAGTTAATTGAATTAAGTGTCATAGTTTAATGTGTTTGGTGAAAATGGATGCATAAAAAAGTTAATAATTATTAGTTTTATCTGGAAGAGCTAATAGAACAAACAGCACTTGGCTAACGTCTCGTGGGATGAGTCGAAGTATTGGCGGGGGATGAGGAGAAAGTGGAAATTAGGCGTTTTAGACAGAAGAGCACTTGTTTCAAATTTGTTAAATGTACATTTTTGCACTGGCAAACCGAAGAACTATGTCATTTTACACTGATGAGAACAATTTTGTTATGTTTGCTCTACATTTTTCTCTATCAGCAAACCAGAGAGGTTTCCTGGCCAACACACACAGAGCACCACAGTCTGAGACTTGACTTAAAAGCCTTCCCACCCCGCCCTAGCGCACAGGAACAGTATCTGACATGGGGCTCTCTGGTGCGGGCCCTGCTAAGCATTCGACTCACTGCCTGTAGTCCGCACACTGATGGTGTAGGTTAGCTATTTCTTGGACCAAAAAATAAAGCAAAGCCTCAAGGATCTAGAGATTCATTTTAGCCACAATCACAAACAGTAACATGCAAAGTCACTAAGAACTGTGTTCTCTACACTCTGCTTTATGATATGACAGTTTAGAGGTAAAAATCTTGAAGTTTTATCCCCTTCTCCCCATTAATTAGATTGGCCTTAAAGACCACATGCAATGTCCCTGAGCATTAGTTTTCTGCCTGTAAATTTAAGCCTTAAATAATAAACTGATCATACTGGCGTTTTTTGTGCCGTACGTGGTAGGACGTATGTGAAAGCTTTCAAAATCAAAGAATATTATCATTAACATCATCACATCAATAATGATCACTATTATTTGAGATTTCGGGAATGTCAATCCAGAAGTATCTCTTATTTAAACATGCCAAAACATGGGAGACTTCCTCTTCTATCAAAGTCCTAGATTGGGTTGACTTTATAAAAGTTATCCATTTACCCAAGTATGAATGTAGCTATGCCTTTAGACATTGTAAATAGAGAGACTGTAAAACCAAATATGCATATTTTAGACTTTTAAATTTGCAGGGTGTTAGTTTTCGAATTTATCTCTCCAAAGCGGCATATGGGGATGAGATATTTAGATATGAAAAATAACCAGCAGTCTTTAGAATGTTTGGTGTAACAACGCTAATTCCCTACTCAGTTGATCGGGATGCAATGATTTCATGAAAATGTCAGAGCAGGTGTATGGAAAAGACATTATGGTGTCAAAATGAGATGAAACAATATTAATTTGTCTGCGGAAAGTCCGTGCCTCTGCCAAGACGAAACCAAACCCGGTATTCAGCCATGTTGAATCTTGGCACTCCAGTGCCCAGAGACCTTGAGTGGAAGGCCCCAGCACGCTGGGCGATGTGACAACCCACAGGGAACAAGATTTATCTCCCTCTTCCTGCCTTGGGGCTGAACATAAAGAAGGCGACGCTGTTGGAGGAATTAGAGTATTGTAGGAAGGAGTCCCGCCCTCCAGCCGTCCCTAACGCACAGCATAACACGCAAGCACAAGGAATACCCAAGCCGGGGAGAGAGAGGTGGGAGGAGGAGGGAAATCCCTTTCTAGCAGCCAATATGGATTAGGGTTTAAGAGTTGGAGGTCCCACCTCTTGGTAAATTGGTGTGTTTTTCTGGTGTGAAATGTTATTGAGTGTTAAAATGTGTTCAAAACCTCAGTGACATCTGGGGGTCTGAGCTGCAGAACAAAGGTGAGCATTAATTCCAGTTTGGATGTTAATTTGGCTTCCATAAAGCATTCCAGTAAAACTAACATTTGAACAGGACCCAGAATTCAAGAAGCAGCCAAGGATAGGAAAGGAAAATAATAATAATAAGTGCTTTGAAATCTAGAGCGGTTTGTTTAAAAAAAAAAAAAAATGGCCCTCTTTCCCCCTACCCTTAGATTTTTCGCAGCCCTGTTCCCACGTCATCATTTAATATGGCTTGTCTGGAGTTGACCAACACTCTTAAAGAATGTCAGGTCCTCACTTTCCATTCAAGAAATAAGGCCCTCCCAGGACCTTCTAAACATTTCTGTTTTCCATCGAATGAGAATTACCATCTGCTGTAATGGAACAAGGGCCTGGCTGGTTTAGGAGACCTTGGTTGATGGGCTGGCTTTGACAGAGGCTGATGTGAGAAGTCCTTTCTCGGGACCTTGGCTTGTCATCTGTAGATTTGGGGCAGACTGGGTGTTGGTGTAGACGACCCCTGAGGATGTCTCCTATGATGCTCCTCAGTTTTACAGGACTTTTCCAAGGCTGGGCATCCATTGGTGACATGTGAGTGGATGGATGTGTAATTAGTGAATTTGTGATAAGCAACACGGCCGGATTATTCATGCCAAAAAAAAAAAAAGAGAGAGAGAGAGAGAGAGAGACATTATTCCTGAAAAAAAAAAGAAGGTGTTTGTTTGTGGAGTTTGTCCCCAGTTGTCAGGCCGTGTGCCAAATGTGCTCTCAGGGCTGGGCTTCTGTTTTGGGAGAGGTAGTTACTAAGTGGACTCCCAGACTGCCTGTTTTCATTCACCTTTGGAGGGGCTGCTGGGTCCCCTGCATGCGAGACCATGACATTAATCTCTCCATCCAGCACGGTGGGTATCTAATTTCCCTATTTACCTGTAGCGTGTTTTCTGGGGGGAGAGATTTCTCCTCCATGTTTTGAGACGTATATATTCTGGCACCTTACTACATCTCATCTTCTTCCTCCAGTCTGAGTTTTAAATGTGCTCCCAGGAGACTTAGATCCAACGGGTTTCCTTCTTATGGTATCATTCTCCTTTCCTCTGCAGGTGGAGAGAGTTGATGTGGTGGAGAAATGCCTTTCAATATTTTTAAGTGCAATATTAACTCACGTCGGATATAACAAGTAACAGTGCAGTGAAATGAAGTCAGGAACAGCAAAGCCATTAAGAAAATGTGCCATTAGGGAGAGGCCGCGTGTTTCCTATGGAAGAGATTCACCAGGTACACACCGCACACATTCAAGGAAATGATTAAAATGGTTATAGCCCTTCTAATTTTGTTCCTTTTAAGAAGTGGAGACTTTTGGAGCCAGAAACATTTTCTTAATTCACTTTATTGGTAATGAGATCTAGTTTTTTTTCATTTTGGTGTGATGGAATCTCAATTCATATGTACATATGTAATACATGGACATAAGTCTAATCTATACAAAGGGAAAACCTTCTGAGGGAGCCATCGGCCTGATAGAATGTTGGTTCTGTTTTATTCATTCTTTTTTGGGGGGGATGTATGAAATCTCAAGCTTTAGGTTTTATTCAAACCTGAAGAGCACATATCAAATATTTCTTTGTTTCTTTTTATGCTATCCTAGGACAGGGTGCTTTATCCCTTTTTCCTGAAATTCAACATAAATAGAAATCGTCAGTCTAAGATTGACAGGTTACATAAACCACGAAGTGCTCGCCTTGTGGATCATCTACGATGGAGGCAATGTCCCAACGGCAGGAAAACTTGCTAAACTGCAATGAGAGATACAGTCCTTTGGAGGATGTGGGTAGGATGTGAAAGGCATCTGGTGTTTGCTGATGAAGGACACCCTCTACCAGCAGACTCCGCCCCTCCTGCGGGAGTGCTCTGTGGTCCCAGGCACAGGGGTCTGGACGCTGGTCTACAGGCAGAGATGATCCTCACACATCCCTGGGACTGGACGTGGGGTTTCCTCCGGGCTTTATGACCATGCTGTCAGGTGGGCTGACGACCTACAGAACGGGTCATTGTGAGAATCTCCTTTGCTCGACAAAGACACAGGAATAAGAGATTAAGGGACTTGCTTGGCCACCGAGGCAGGCTGTGTGCTGGACCTTTACTTAGAGTCTGCAGTGCGTGTGTTGGAGGCCACCACCGTGTGGGCTTCCGGCATGAACACCTGTCCCCCAGCATCCTCTCCTGGTCAGAGCCCTGAGCACCTGTACTGCTGGATAGCGTTTCTTAGAAGTCATTTCCCTTTCTCATTACAAAGCGGACAGATACCAATAAAAATACCAACTACAATCTGCAGAAAATACTTGCAACATATCTGACAGTCAAAGGGTTAATTTCTTAATATATACAAATGCTTCAACATATCAAGAGAAAAATGGTCGGTCCATGAGAAAAAAAAATGGTGATCCATAAATGTCTGAAAAGATGATCAAGCTCATTATAACAAAAAAAATGCAAATAAAAAGTGATACTTTATTTTCATTCACTTATTTATTCTACAACAACTTTATACCTTGCCCTGTGCTAGTTGTCAGGCACATGAATATTAATAAGACAGACACTAATTTGCTGGCGCAAAGCTGAGATTCTAGAGCACCCCTGTCCAGATCATAGGAGCCAGTAGCCAGAGGTGGCTATTTAAATTTAAATTTAAATAACATAAATTAAATAAAGTGAACATTCAGTTCCTCAGTGGCACTAGCCACTCTTAAAAAGCTCAATGGCCACATGGGGCTGTGGGCGCCATGTTGGAGGGCACCGTTCTAGAACGTGTCATGGTCAGCGCTGCTCCAGACACAGAGAGACGTAGGTAAGCAGCAAAGCAATGTACATAACCTCCCGGTAGAATCAGGTCCAGGTCAGAAACTGACAGGAGGCAGGGGCAGAACGTATCAAGGGAGCCCTCCTTGCCTAGCGCAGGCGAGGACACGGTGTTTGAGCTGACCCTGGAAAGAAGAGAAGGAGCTAGCCATGTGGAGATGGGGAGTTCCAGGAGAAGTTCCAGAAGTTCCTGCATGGACAGGCTTGGGCGCCTTGTTTAAGGACTTTGGGACTTGCCTGCTTCAGAGTGCTATTTACATTCTTGGAAACTGATGCAATGGCAGGCTGCAGGGAGCAGCGTGCCGAGGAAGGAGGAGCCAGGACTCAGCCCCTAGGAACCTCAGGGGTTCACATCTGATTCAGGTAACAGGAGTGAGCAGAGCACAGAGGTGCAGAGAGGCGGGGGCAGGAGAGCCAGGAAAAAGCAGTGGGGTGTGGCCGAAGCCAAAGACGAGACTCTGTCAAGAAGGACAAAGATATTTTTCAAATACCCTAATGTCAAAAATTTTTAAAGTTTGATAAAAACCAGTGTTGGCTAGACTCTTATGAAATGGGTCTCATACCACTGTTAGGCAAAGTTATGATGCTCATTTATTCATTGTAGCATTGTTTATAATAGTAAAATGCAACAAAGAAAAATTCTACAGGAAGCTGAAGCAGCTCTGACCCCCATGGGGAAGAGACTGGAGAAGTAAGATCTGACCCCCCCACAATTAGATAAGATGAAGCCTTGACAGAAAAGCCTGAGGGGATTAAAAGGAAAAGTCTTTGAGAAAGATCGGTATGAAAAAACAGCAAGGTGTAAACGATACGCATAGTACGCTCTCATTTGTATTAGCAAGTGTGTATTTCACGTGCATAAATTTTTCTGGGAGAAAGTGGAAGAGCCTGTTTACCATGCTGATGCCTTGGAGTGGGTCTGCGGAGAGACAGGGTGGAAAAGGACATTTTCATTTTATACCTTTACATCCTATTTAATAATGACAGGTGCATGGGAATTTGCAAAGATGGGGCAGAGAGGCCCACGAACCCTTCACCCAGGTTCCCCCAGCGGTTACCTCGGGTATAACTGAAGCACAAAATCAAAATTATCAAGTGGACACTGGTAGAATGTGTGCGTGGTTTTATGCCATTTGTCACGAGCATAAATTCATGCAACCATCACTCCAACCAACAAAAGGACTATTGTCTCCGCAAAGACAGTCCTCATGTTTCCTCTTTCTCATGGCCTCTGTCCTCCTGCCGTCACCATCCCTGAGCCCGGGTAAGCGCTTATCTCTTTTGTGTCTGTATAATTTTGTCATTTTGGGAATGTTACAAATGTGACCTTTGGAAATCGGTTTTTGTTCACTCAGCATAATGCCCTTGAGAGCCAGCAAGGTTGTTGCCTGCGTCCACGGTCTGTCCCTGGTTATTGCTGAGTCGGCGGCCATGGTATTTGGCTATGACAGTTTGTTCACCTACTGAGACATTCACCTACTGAGATGTTCTGCTTGCTTCCAGTTCCTGGTTAGTGCCAGTAAACCTGCTATCACCAATTGCGTGCAGGTTTTGTGTGGGTACAAGTTTTCATTTCTCTGGGATAAGTGCCCAGGAGTGCAATGGACTATAGGTACGTATATGCATAGCTTTTTAAGAAACTGCCAAACCATTCTGCAGAGTAACGGCACCATTTTTCATTCCCCCCAATGTACGAGAGGTCCAGTTTCTCCCCATCCTCCCCAGCATTCAGTGTTGTCACTAATTTTCATGACAGTAATATCTCATTATGGTCTGGGTTTGCACTTTTTATTGGTTATTGATGTGGGACATCTTTTCATGTGCTGATTGCCATCTGTATGTCCTATTTGGGGTCATGCCTTTTACGGTCTTCTGCTTATTTTCTATTTGAATTTTTTTCTAGTGTTTTTTAATAATTCTAGCTATGTGTCCCTTCTCAGATATATGGTCCACAAGTATTTTCTCCCAGTCTGGAGCTTGTCTTTTCTTCCTTTTAACGGGGTTGTTTGCAGAGAAAGGTTTTTAATTTTGATCAAGTCCAACTCAGAAAATTTTCTTTTAAGGTGAGGGTATCATGTCTAAGAACTTGTTGTGAAACCCTAAATACTGAAGATTTTGTCCTGGTTTCTTCCAAAAGTTTTACAGCTTCACATTTACATGTCCTTTTAAAAAAGATTATTTGTTTATTTGAGAGAGAGAGAGAGAGAGAGAGAGAGAGAGCAAGAGCTGAGGGGAGGGGCAGAGGGAGAGAGAGAGGGAGAAGCAGACTCTTTGCTGAGCAGGGAGTCCAACACAAGGCTAGATCCCAGGACCTGGAGATCATGACCTGAGCCTACAGCCGATGCTTAACTGACTGAACCATCCAGGAGTCCCTCCCTTTACATTTCAATCAATTATTTATTTGAATGAATTTTTGTTTAAGAAGTGAAGTTTGGGTTGAATTGCTTTTTCCTTTTTTGCCTGTGGATATCAAATTGCACCTTTTGCTGTAAAGACTATTCCTCCACTAAATTGTTCTTGCACCTTTGTTAAAAATGAGTTTGCATACTTGTGATGGGTAATTCTGGGTTCTCTATTCTGTTTTATTGATCTATGTGTCTGTCCCTCTACCAATACCACCCAGTCTTGATTACTGTAGTTAGATAGTAGGTCTTGATATCATGTAGTATGATTTATCCTACTTTATTTTTCACAATTGCTTTAGCTATTCTGTGGCCTTTAGACTTTTCATCTAAAGTGCTGGGTGTTATATGCAACTGATAAATTATTGAACACTACACCTGAAACCAATGACGTACTATATGTTGGCTCATTGAATTTAAATAAAAAAATTTAAAAAAAGAAAAAATAAATAAAAAATAAAGTTTAGAATAATCTTTAAATATTTGCAAAAATTCTTGCTAGGATTTTGATAGAAATGGCATTAAATGTGTATATCAATGAGGGGAGAACTGATATCTTTACTGCTGAATCTTCCAGTCCATGAATATGGTATGTCTCTCTTTTATTTAGATGTTATTTGAATTCTTACATCACTGTTTCCTAGCTTTCAGTATAAAAGTTCTGCGCGTGTTACATCTAAATATTTCTTGAAAGACTATAAATGTGATTTCACTTTTAATTTGCTTCTCCTTGCTGATTGGTACTACATAGAAATATAGTTGATTTTTGTATGCTGCTCTCCTATTTTGAGAACTTGCTGAACTTATTTGTTGGTTTCAGCAGTTCTTTTTGTAAATTCCAGGAGATTTCTACATAGAAAATCTGCAAATAGGGATAGTGTTATTACTTATTTTCCAGTCGGCATTCCTGTTATTATTTTTTTCTTGCCTTACTGTGCAGCTAGAACTTACATACTCTGTTGAACAGCGATGGTATGAGCAGATATCCTTGCCCTGTTTCCAATCTTATGTGGGAAAGCATTCAGAAGCATCTCACCCTTAAGTATGAGGTTAACTGTAGGGTTTTTTTTAGATTTTTTTTATTAAGTTGAGCAAGTTCTCCCCCTTTATTTCTGGTTTTATGAGAGTTTTATCATGAATAGATGTTTAATTTTGTCAATGTCTTTCCTGCATTAATTCATGTGGCCATATGATTTTTCTCCTGGAGTCTGTTAATATCGTGGGTTATATTGGTTGATTTTCAAGTATTGAACCTATCTCACATCCCTGAAATAAACTTCACTTGCTCATCATAGATAGATAGGTACATATATATGAATTATAATAGTAAAACATAACAATAAATAATAAAATGCTGAGTTCCATTTGCTAATATTTTGTTAAAAATGTTTATGTCTATATTCATGAGGGATCAGTGTGTAATTGTTTTTTCATATCGTCTTTGTTTGATTTTGTTATCAAGGCAATACTGACATCATAAAATGAATTGGGAGGTATTCCTCTTCTTCTATGTTCTGTAAGAAATTGTGTGGTATTGGTTTTAATTTTCCTTTAAATGTTTGGCAGACTTTGCTAGTGAAATTATCTGGGCCTGAAGGTATCTTTTCCAAGAGTTTTCAATAAGAAACTCAACTCCTTTATAGTTATTGGGCTGCTCAAATAATCTATTTCATATTGGATGAGCTGTGTTTGTACTTTTTGAAGAACTGGTCATTTCATCTGAGTTGTCAAGTTTATGTTGTAAGTTGTGCATGGTAATTCCCTTATTCTTTTGGTGTCTGCAGGGTCTGTAATGATATCCTCCATTCCATTCCTAATGTTAGTGATTTAATATAAGGAATTTCTTCTTTTTCAATCTCACTAGAAGTTTGTCATTTTTCTTGATCTTTTCAAGAACTACCTCATTGTTTTATTGTTTTTCTATTTTTAATCTTACTGATTTCTGTCCTTGTCTTTATTGTTTCCTTCCTTCTGCTTGATTTAGGTTATTTTGCTCTTTGATTTTATAGTTTCTTGACATAAGCATTTAGATTATGGATTTGATAATTTTCTTCTTTTTTAAGAAAAATTTATTTTATTATGTTATGTTAATCACCATACAATGCATCATTAGTTTTTGATGTGGTGATCCACGATTCATTGTTTTCATGTAACACCCAGTGCTCCATGCAGTATGCGTCCTCCTTAATACCCATCACCGGGCTAACCCATTCCCCACCTCACTCCCCTCTAAAACCTTCAGTTTGTTTCTCAGAGTCCATAGTCTCTCATGGTTCATCTCTCCCTCCGATTTCCCCCCCTTCATTTTTACCTTCCTTCTTCTAATGTCCTCCATGCTATTCCTTATGTTCCACAAATAAGTGAAACTGTATGATAATTGACTTTCTCTGCTTGACTTATTTGATTTAGCATAATCTCATAGATTGATAGAATGTATGTTGATGTAAATGTTGGGTATTCATCCTTTCTGATGGCTGAGTAATATTCCATTGTATATATGGACCACATCTTTATCCATTCATCTGTTGAAGGGCATCTCGGCTCTTTCCACAGTTTGGCTATTGCGGACATTGCTGCTATGAACATTGGGGTGTATATGGCCCTTCTTTTCACTACATCTGTGTCTTTGGGGTAAATACCAAGTAGTGCAATTGCTGGGTCATAGGGTAGCCCTATATTTAATTTTTTGAGGCACCTCCACACTGTTTTCCAAACTGGCTGTACCAATTTGCATTCCCACCAACCATAAGATACCTCAGAATAAACCTAACCAAAGAGGTAAAGGATCTATACTCTAGGAACTACAGAACACTCATGAAAGAAATTGAAGAAGACACAAAAAGATGGAGAAACATTCCATGTTCATGGGTTGGAAGAATAAACATTGTTAATTTTCTTCTTTTTTAAGGTAAGCATTTAGTGCTATGCATTTTTCTTACTGCATTGCTTTAGCTACATCTCACCAATTTTTATATATTTCTATTATCATTCATTCAATATATTTTTAAAAATTTCCTTGAGGCTTGTTCTTTGACACAGATTATTTAGAAGTTTTGATTAGTTTCCAAATGTTCTGGGTCTTTTTGTTCTTGCAGTCACTTTACCAGCTTGAGTGAAGTGTAGACACTATTTCACTTTATGTCCTCTGTTGTCCCTGATTTAGACTATAACTGTCTTAAATATTTCCTCTACATACACTGAGAACCACATTATACAATGCTATTATTTTTGTTTCAACAGTCACATATAATTTAAGTCAAGAGGAGAAGGAGAGTCTATTGTATTTATCCATATTTTTGCACCTTTAATTGTTTTTCTTACTTCCTAATGTTCCAGGATCCATCTTTTAGTATTTTATTTCTGAGAGCTCCTTCAGCCATTTTTTTTTTTTTTTTTTTGGTAGGTTTGTTGGCAACAAATTCTCGTAGTGTTTCTTCATCTTGGAATACTTGGTTTCTCCTTTATTCCCAGCTATAGAATCACAGGTTGACAGTTCTGTTCTTTCAGAGTGTGAAAAATGGGGTAGCAATTCCTTCTGGCCTCCTGAGTTTCTTACCATAAATCTGCTAGCATTCTAATTGTTTTTCTCCTTTAGGTAAGACGTCATTTCACTCTTTGCTGCTTCAAGGTTTTTTTTTTTTAAATTAGTTTTCAGAATTTGACTATGATGCATCTTGTCATGGATTTCTTCAAGGTTATCTGGTTTGGGGTTTTCTCTGCTTCTTGAATATGAATGTAGATTTATGCCTTTTTCCAAATATGGGACATTTTCAGTCATTAGTCTTTGAATACTTTAAAAATCCTACCTTCTTCTCTCGTTCCAAGACTCTGACATCATGCTTATTAGGTATTTTGTCACAGTCAACAGGCCCTGGGTACTGTTACTGACTTTTTTTTTTCTTTTTAAATCTGCATTCTCTGTTTTCACACTGGATAATTTCTATTGTCCTGTCTTCAAGTTCATGGATTCTTTCCTCCTTTTCCATTCTCCTACTGAGCCTAGCCATTCGTTTTTTTTATTTCAGTTGCTATTGTTTTTTAGTTTTAAAATTTTTATTTGGTTCTTTTTTTATATGTTCCATTGCTTTGTTGAAACTTTCTATTCTTTTAATCTTTCTCATGCATGTTTGTAATTTCTCACTGAAGTATTGTTATGATGATTGCTTTCAAATCCTTGCCAGATAATTCTAACCTCTCTATCATCTCAATGTAGGTGTCTATTATTGTATTTTCTCATTGAAATGGAGATTTTCCTGATTCTTCCTATGATGAATGATTATTGATGAAAACCTGGGCATTTTTTGTATTATGTCATGAGTCTTGGATCATATTTACCTCTTCTGTTTAGCAGGCCTTGTCTGACACTGCTCTGTTAGGGAGAGGAAGGGTAGGAATGAAAGTCCATGCTCCTCACTTGACCTCTGTTGACATGGGAAGATGGGGAGGTAAAGCCCCTTGTCACTGATGAATGGTGTGTGTGGGGGGAGGAGGGGGAGCCTGGACTTCCCGCTCAGACCTTGCTAATGCCACCTGGCTTGGAGGGGTTCCTCCCATGGGGGCCACTGACACCATGGTGGGTGACCTTGTACTTCCTGTTCACTCCTGGTACCACCCTGATGGGGATGGGGAAGGTTGCTTATTACCCTGGGGTAGGCTGGAAGTCTAGGCTCCCCAAATGGCCTTCTTTGATGACACTGCATAGGGCGGTTGAGATGCCTTGTTATAGCTCAGTGATGATGGAGATCTAAATTCTCCATTGACTGGCAGGGATGAGGTGGGTCACAGTTTTTTCTGTAGTGTTTGGCTGGAGTAGAACGAGTTTTGTCAAAACTTTTCACTCTTACTAAACTTTGTTTAGTGCGAACAGGCTTTTTCTGTCACTATATTTTTTTGTCTGTGCCAACTGGTATTGCTGGGTTTCTGGCTTCTCTAGTCTAGTACCCAGTCTAGTAGATATGAGATGAAAGATGATGGTGATGTTGATGATGATGATACCACCTGTGTTTCCTTGGGTCCCAAGGTCCTGCTGGTCTGCTTGCTCCTCTCTAGCCTTTAGTCTCCTTGTGTTTGTTGTATGGTAATGTGCAGTTTGTTTTATAGGTGATTAGCTGTCCTTAGTGAGAGGAACAAGGAAAAGCATGTCTACTACATCTTTCTGGAAGTGTAAGTCTCTAGACTAATGTTTAAAGAGTGATATATGGCATCATATTATCTGTGGGACTTGTCAGTGCTTCTAGATCAACTCAATGCTGTCCTTGCAGCTCTAGAAGGAAACCCCCTCCCTCCCTTCTGTCCTCCTCTTCATTACTTCTTCCTCACTGTCCCTCAATTTCCTTTGAGTTTTTTCTTCAAAAAGGATTTAAAATAGGCAATGACAAAAGACACTAATACAACTGTTAAAACATTTTTTTGGAAGTTAAAAATGTTTGCATTTTTCTAAATCTTGTGAAAGTTCTCATCCCAGGTACTTCCCACGTTTTGGAAGAAATCCGGATGTACAATATACTTTCTTGATGTGAGGTGGAGAGCTTTAAATAAAAGGAGAGAGAAAAGGTGTGACAAAATGATCACCTTCTAACTCAGGGAGACTTTCATTGCCTTTTTTGATGATGGTTTATGGCCTATGACTATTTTTGTGTTCACAGTCCTGGCAGCTTTCCTGCTCAGCATTTTCTCAATCATCTCCTCATTCATGTGGCCCTTGGTAAAGGATAGAGCCCCCCTCTGTGTCATTTCCTTCCTATGAGGAAATGAGCTGCTTTTAGATACAGAATTCATACTTGTTTCATCCTTGGGATAAGATCAGCTGAGTGCAAAAAGAACTTACGTTGGTACTGGGTTTATCCCTGGTCATAAGGAAGGCTAGACAGGGAGGATTTTGAGAGGTGGGCTCTGCTTTTCCTTCTCCATTCCACAGATTTTCATTCCTTCAATTGCCTGGTCACTTTATCATTGTTTCTTGTGTTTTTGTTCAAGCTTATGTCAGTGTATCCTCTCTGCCTAAAGTGTGTACACCTTGCAAGGTGTTTTAGCAAGCAGGTGGGGAGATGCCCATGTTCTTTTTGAACATATATCTCTTTCTCCCTCTGGTCGTGCCATGTCACAGCCATGACCTGGAGACAGCTTGTCCTCTGCCTGTGTGTGCGACCTGTTCTGCATACACAGTGAAGGCCACGTATTTAGGGACTATCGTATATCATGAACTAACCCATACTCTGAATGGAGTGCTTTGTCACCTGCATCCCAATTTAAGGGATAGTGCTACAATAATGCCGTGACCAAGGGTAAAGAGCTTCATGCAAGTGCTTGTCCTCAGAAAAACTGCCCTTGAATTCAAACCAAACAGAAGCACACATGTGGGATCGGTCTGTTTTAGAACAAAGTGTTCTCTTTCAGGCAACCATTCATGGATTCATCATCTATCCTGTTCACATCCTCAAGCCACATGGAAGTGAGAAGACCAAGAGAGTCCCCATTGCAGAAACGTTTGTCCACACAAGGAAAACAACACTTTTCCAGGTTGCTTTCATATTAAGTCAGGAGATGCATGATTTTTCATACATCACAAAGGGGACAAAATGTAGACCTCGTCTTCTGTCAGGCAGAACGTGATTCTTACTGATGGACCTTCGGGTGTTTATGGAGAATGAAGTGCATGTTCTGGGTCTTAGGCAGCCCCATGCTGGGAAGAGACTCTTCTGAAGAGGAAGGGGGACATCATGGAGATGGGACACTGGCCACCTGCGTGAGGCGAGCCTGGCGCACAAAGCCGGCTTGGGGAGAACGCATCGTCCATGAAAGGAGCCAGCCATCGAGCGGAGAAAGCCGTGAGCAAAGGCAGATGCAACCCATCTCCTGTAAATAGCAAGGCCTCAGAAAAATAGTCAATGAGCCTGGTCCCTTTTTGTTTGGCTTTGCTGCCATTGACTGGTTGTCTCAAAGCACCCGATTGTGTGGAGCGAGCGGTGGGAAGCAGGCCAACGCCCCGAGCCAAGAGCTCCAGGCAACTTATCAAGAAAAGCTTTTCTTTTCTTCTCTGCCCTCCCCCTTTGCTTCTTTTTCTTCTTTTTTAAATTCAAGAACATTTTATTTAAAACGAAATTCCCTGTTAAGTTGTACATTGTCTTTTATTTAAAGATGTAGTGTCTCTGAGAATAAAGGAAGGAAGAGAGGAAATTAAAAACGCAATGAGAGAAGACGTCTGGCGGCTTGGCCTCTCACCAAGTGACCCTTTGATAGACCACATGGGACTCAGAACTGGATGAGCTGACCAGGGAAGTGAGCGATTTATGGGTCTTGTTTGGGCATTTGATAAGTATCTCTGTAAAGTGATGCAAGGAAAAGCAACCCTCGGCCCACTATCATCACAGGATTCCTGTAAATTATTTTAAGATGAGAGAAGCCATCAAGATTAGAGAGAAATAACCCTCGGGCTCAGGATATTTATGTGTGTTTCATTTTAAAAATCGGTGCCGCAATGTCCCAATGATCATTAAGCAACCTGTCTGGGTGTCCTTCAAAAGCCGGAGGATTTGTTCCCTAGGAAGGATGAAACAGTTCGTAATAAGGTGGGAGGTGAGCACCATTGGGCCACATCCCATGCATGAAACATGAGAAACCCTGGGACCATTGGAATCACCTGGTTCATCCGGAAGTTCTCCTATTAGAAAATCTCTTAGAAGAGCATAAGGGATTATCCTTCCCATCCCCAAATCTGAAGTGTAATAGTGGGGAATGTGCTGGTTCATTTAGTCAGCGGAAAGGCATAGACTGGACTCTGACGTCACAAATGAAGGAGACCTTCTTGTTAAATTAGGGCAGGGGTTCCCAACAGAAGGCACAGTTCCCGCCCCCCCCCGCCCCCACCCCAAGGACGTTCTGCAATCATGATGGACATTTTTGATCGTCACAACTAGGGGGTGCTAGGTGCATCTAGTGGGTAGAAGACTGGGATGCTGATAAGCCTCTTACCACACACAGGACAGCCACCACAACCAGGAATTATCCTCCTCAAAATGTCAATAGTGTCAAGGTTGAGAAATCCTGATTTAGGGGCTCCTTTGCAGGTCATTGATCTTACTGTCAAGGACTTAATCTTCCAGGACCACTGAGAACATTCTGTCTTCAGAATATCTATGTTGGCTCTTTCAAAAGGTCCTGGTTAGCTCTGGTGGTTAAGGAGAACTCCCATGAGTTGTTTTAGCATAAAGTTACTTTTGCTCCATGGCCAAAGACTTCTCCCCCAGAAAGCTACATCACAAGCTGATACTGTTTTCCCTGACAGGGCTTCAGAAAATCCATCACCACATAAAAAGCATCTTTTTAATCCCAAGTACAATGGGATATTACTACAATTGACCACCTATTGTGATGCTGTATCATAGCTGGGATAAAAATTTCTTCCTATTTTAAAATGTTAATGCTTCCAACTTCTGGAGATCATTATAAAATAACAATGTCATGATCTGGGAAGATCTGCCAAAAATCCTACCAAAATCATATCATGCATAAAGCAGCCCTTCTCCTGCCCTAACCCTGGAGCTCACCTGTGTGCCCCCCGCCCTCACTGTCTTAACGGTGTCGCTCCGTGGACAGCCCAGGAAACCGATGGCTCCTTGCATTTTGTGCTGCAGCTTGACAAACGATTTCAGGCTGCTTCTGGAAAATATCAGTGCCAGGTGTTTTTCCGCTAAAGCAGAACTGAGGTCGAGGAGCTGCCTGTTCTTGTTCAACTTTTATTGATGAAGAACTTTGGGCTGTGTCTTGTCAGTCTCCGCACAAGGCTCGGCTCATTAGAAGCACTCTGTGGCTGATTCCAGTGTTCCTGTGTGTTTGATCTTCTGAGCTGAGTAGAAGCAGCCTTGCTGACTGGCTCTGTGGTGTGGTGCTCTTCCTGGCAACAGTGTTTTCTAAGACTGATGTAATTCTTTCAAGATTGATGTTTCCATTATGACACGGGAGCGCAGCCTGTTAGAGGTGCGCTGAACTCCAAACCTTGCTCTCTGGTCTCTCTCCCTCCTTTTGACTTTCAGGCATGTTGTATGTTGAGATGGGTCATTACTGGCAAAAAATGCAGTGTTCACTGTTTAGAGAGAGTAACCATGAGTATCCTGCATAATTTAAACTGTAAGTTTCCCTAACTTTCTTAGCATTGTAAGGGGATCAAGCAGCCAAGGGGATCCCCTTACTCAGATCTACTCCACCACGAGCAGTCCCTGGGAAGTAGATGTGTCAAGGCCTATTGGACCTTTTCTGAAGGGAATTTCTTGGTCCCCAGAGCTGGCTGACTCACAGCTTACTTGATAGGCCCTCTTCTGGGCACACTGGGATGCTCGGCCTCCCCCCTGGGAGTTTCCAGTGTTTGTAACTCCAGCTGCTCAGCAGTAGACAAAGCGTCGTGGAAGGTACCATGGTGCTTACAAAGACATGCATCCTGGGCTGCCCCAGGCATCCGGTTAGGGCAATGGCATTACACGTTAGGCGACATAAGAATGCCGCAAATGGCATTTGAACAACATATATGTTTGTGTCTCAAGCGAGAGGAACATACAATTGATGCTACGAGTTCCTAAGAGAGGGAGATTACCATGGATGACATTTGTCATGGAAGGCTTCCTGGAGGTGGTGCATGTGGGCTGGTGTTTGAAGGAAGTAAAAATGAGATAATAATACTAATAGTAAAGCTATCATTTGTTGAGATCTTACTATGATCCAGGCACTGTTTTAAATGCTCAATATGAATAGTTTTATTCGAGCTTTGTCATTTTTGAAGGTGGGTGCCATGATGATACCCATTTCCTAGGTGAGAAAGCTGAGGCAGAGCACCTGGCAGAGAAACACTCAGGTGGGGACTATGCAGAGGCATGGGGATGGTGGCAGGACCCACAGCTTTGGAAAGGAAAGAGGTCCTAGAGAACATCTGGTCTTGATGGTACTGAAGCCTGTCGGGGATATTCACTTGCCTCAAGCCACGAGGCATTCCAAGAGAGCCACAGGGCAAGCGTTTGTCAGCTCCTGGCCTTCTCTGTGTGCGAGAGGAGAGCGTGTTGACTGGTCAGGTTGGAGCAGAGAGCTGATGAAGGAACAGAAGGGGTCTATGCATAGACAACTTGACCTACCTGTGGCGGGCAATCATTAGAGACAGGACACAAGCAGTGACTCAAGAAGAGGGACCTGGTGGTTGGCCAAAGAGCATGCGGAACTGAGGTGGGGCTGAAGCACAGGCCTGAGACCGTGCCCACCTCGCTTCCTCAGACAACCCTGGGCATGAGGGTTGTATGCAGCTGCAGGAAGACCACTCACCGGTCCCTGATGGGCCAATCAGAAGGAAATGAGTCTTCACTTCTGATCAATTCAATGCAGACAATATCACTGCAAGAGGAAATGAACAGGAAGTGAACCTGAAGGATAGCAGTGAACATGAAAACAAAAATACAGCAACAACCAAATCAATCCAAGTGCTCTGGCTTTGTGACTTGTCTGAGTCATTTTCTGAAGAATGTACTGGTGAGGACTGGCGGCTCTAAGCCGGCTTTCGGCACTGATTCTCCTGGAGGTTTCCATGACCTCTTCTTACCCGCCCCCGCACCCAGTGCTCGGGGGATACCTTGTGTGCCACTTTCAGAAGGGAGGGCGAGAGGTTCTTGGTGTACAGATGAAGATCACACTGGCGTGGAGCTCCCAACCCCTACCTGGGGGTGGCCTCACCATCCATCACCCAGGAAGCACACCCTCAGGAAGGCTCTGCTTCCCAGCTGGAGCAGAGTGGTACATTTGGAGGAGAGAAAGAGGTATCCTTCCTGGCTCCAAGAATTCTTGGCTTGGAAAGGAGATCTTTGGGAAGCTGTCCTTCCTCAGCGATGTCTCGGTGACGTTGTTTAACTCTCCAGTTGAGTCCCAGAGGTAACTATTAATAAAACCATTTGTGAGGGGAAAACGAATACCAAAGAGGATTAAAGCAGGCCTCGGAGGGAAGCCAGTGTTCTGATGCAGGGGTGACCCCTGCCCTCTGTGTTTGCACTTCCTGCTCTGGAGACCCCCCCACAACATACACAAGTAACAAATAATGGCTGTCAGTCTGGAGCTTAAACCCTGTGGAACAGAACATTTTGGTCCGTGAGCATTGGCGCTGTCAGCCAAGCATATTGTAATTTGGGGATTGTTGTGTCCAGAGATGAAAAGGTGAGGCTCATTTGTGACCATGAGTTGACACCAGCTTTAAGACTGTCAAAAGCCATTTATAGGAGGTAAAACTCTTGGTTCCCAAACTCTTGTGCAAGAAGTATAAAAATCTTTAGTATTTGGAATCTGATTTAATTTTCAATTCAAGTCAGCCTTTCTCTGAGAGTGGCAGAAACTTACTAAGAGTCAATCAGCCCTTCAAATGCCCCATTCCCATCCCCCCAGCATTGCTGGGATGCTGAAGAAAGCCTGTGGTCCTCACTGTCCTCTGTCTCGGGCCACCTGCCCAGTCCAGAGAAGCTGCTCTGGCCATTGTCCTGTCTGATGCTCACACTGATCTCCATGGGGAGCTTGGTCACGTCTCCTTCTCAGCACATGATCCCTGATGGTTCTGCTGCTACTTCCAGGCACTTTATGGTTCACTTTTGCCATAAACGAGAGGATGGAAATCTCCGGAGGCCTGTCATGGGTTTGATGACCCAGACTGCACATCTACATCTATGGATGCCCCCTCTGCATCTTGCCTGGCACTCCATCTGTGCTCCCTCCATTTTCTTCTCCACCTTTCTTTCTTTTCTGTCCCTGCAAACCATGAGATTTTTTTCCCTGGTTTGAAGATGTGCTAGGTCAGGTGGCTGGGGAGAGAAGCCCACCTAGGCTCAAAACCTCCTACATGTCTTGGCTTACTGGTTTCTTGCTCCAAGGGACTACAGTTATGGAACACAAGAACAAGAAGACACAGATTCTTTCCTTCCTCCTTTGCAAATTCTTTCCCCAAGAAGGCAATAAACACAGAACAGCATAGGTCCTTGAATGGGGTAAGAACAAAGGAAGGAAAGGAACTATCAGAAAAAAGAAATAGGACAATAGTTCAAGAAAAATACTATCCTGCCATTGCCAAATATGATATTTGGGCATATGATGTATGAGTGGGTGAAAGATGCATGAAGGTTTTGTGGCAATGTGAAGTCAAGCTCTTTGGACTTCCAGTCCATAGGAAATTGATGCAGTGCATTGATTAGCTCGATCCAAAAGAAATAGCTTCAGAAGGTGTACCAACTGCATATTTGTCCTGTACCTAGCACATTTGTTTCAAAGCAATACCAACAGGGAGGGCCAGATTTTATTTTATATTTTTACTAAAATGTTTGGTTATCTGAAGTCTTTTAGGTGTGTGGATCCATGAAACTCTGGGTCTGTACTAATTTGCATGCATTTCTATGTGGAAGGTGAGCTGAATCTTTGGTCAGAAGTATATGTTGTTTCTCTTATTTTAAGAAGAATAATCAAGGGCATGCCAAAGTCAGAGACAAAGTACAGAAGTCACTCTGGTGGGACAGGAAATCTCTGCTATTTGGGTGGACTTCCCTTAAAAAGCTTTACAAACACTTTTTAAGAAACTTGGTCATTTTCACAGAGAGGAAACTAAACTCTGGTCTAACATCACTATTAATAATTGAGTCCAGAAGAACCACAAGCTCTTTTTTGAAAATCTTATGCATAAACCTATCAGAACCGAGCCAGATTTGGCAAAATCCTAACACAAATCTGTCTTCCTTTTCAGACACTCTTTCTGGAAATTTTCTACAGCTTGCTGTATCGGCTCAGTTTATTTTTAATCATGGGTAAAATATACCCAACCTAAAATTTACCGTTTTAGCCATTTTAAAGTGAACAATTCAATGGCAGTTAGTTCTTTGGTTGTGCTGGACCCATTTCAAGAGCCCAAGAGCCACATGGGGCTGGTGGCCGCTGTACCGGCCGGTGCAGACAGGGGGCTCTGTTACGCAGTGCTGCGCTGGGAGAACCTGGAAGGACTCCCACTTAAAACTGATTGAAACCCTGAGCAGGTGGTTGATACTTGAGAGAGACAGGTTGAAGGATTTGGCAACACCCTTTCTTCTAATTTTCTAGGCTCCTTGAGAAGAAAAGTCTCGATGACAATATCTTTAATGAGCTAAAACAAAATTCTGTCTTTGCAAAGAACTACTTTTTATTCACTTTTGCAGTATAAGAATCTTTTACAACAACGTATTAATTTTGGAATTTACAAAAACAATGAAATTAAGCCTTTGATTTTAGCTTAAAGGAGATGCTCAAATAATCCACATTTTTTTATGTTCTAAAAAATGTTGTTAAAGACTATTAATGATGTTATTCAATGTCTTTTATGTTTAAGTATTTGCTTCATAAATTAAGTGTAGAACTTCACATTAGGACAAATGTTTGCTTTTTTGACAACTCTAATGTCCTTAGAAAATAACAGGTTTCATTTTTTTACTTGCCTGCCAGGAAGCTCAAATCCAGAATTTAGTTATGTTAAGTATCCAACCCCTGGCTGCTTGTATAATTAATTTACTCATTTTACATCTTTCAGTTACCTGACTTTTTTCATAAATGCTTTTTATAGAAATTTTCATGTGTGTGGAGTCTGGGTGGCTTAGTTGGTGAAGCGTCTGTCTTTGGTTCAGGTCATGATCTCAGGGTCCTGGGATTGGGCCTCGCATCGGGCTCCCTGCTCAGTGGGGAGTCTGCTTCTCCCTCTCTGTCTCCCCCCAACTCGTGCTCTCTCTCTCTCAAATAAATAAAAAAATCTTTAAAAAAATTTCACATGTATTCATATTTTGCAATTGTAAACTCCCTGAAAATATTTTTGGAAGTAGACAAAATATGTGTAATAATGATGCATTAGTATTATTTCAGAATTATTCATGCATTGTCAGAATTTTATCATCTATGTGATGAGTTTGTTGTTAATCATTAAAAGGAAGTATTTGCATAGTTTTTGTGGTAAGTCTCGTTTGGAAACTCAACACATATTGGATTCTAGGATGTGACACAGTCTGTTGAAGACGCAAATGCAGTTCCCCATCAACCTCTGCTACCCTTCGTCCCGCCTGTGGGGGGCGCTCATATTTATGCTGCGTGGCTGTGCTCGCGTTGCCAGGGACCACACTAAGCTCGAGGTCTTTGTTTCGGGCTAGCTGGGAGTGTGTGGGGCAAGGCAAGCCCTCAGCACCTGGGCGTAAAAAACCCTAACAGCGATTTCATAAAGCAGGAGATACATGAGCCAACAGGATACGTAACTAAAGTCCACCCTTTCGTGGGTGTCTATTATATGCCAAGAATTAAGACAGAAATGCTCATTGGTACAGGAAGATCCCTGTGCTCAAAACTTTCACTGCTGGAGGAAACAGGTGTAATATAACTCAATCATTTATTCGTGTGACCACTGTTCAGGGAACACCTGTGAGGTGCCGGGTGCTGGGATGGGCCCTGAGAAACCAGTGTGGCTCAGACACACACGCGGACCCTCGGGGAGCCCAGCACAGGACGGGGAGACACACGGAGTCCCGTTCCTGCGCGGGGTGTGCACGGTGCCCGGCGGCATCGCCCCCAGGGACAGGCCGCAGACTTGCCGTCACCCACTTGTTGGTTGGATGCTGCCCCTGTGGCTCATTTTCTTCCATTTCCTGGTCCTGATGTGAGCTGTTTTCTAACGATGTCCTTTGTGATGGGGTTTCCAGACAAATGGGGAGGAGAGAGAGTTGGCTGCCACCAGGGCTCTGGGGACCTCAGGTTGGCACACAGCTTCTCCGGGAGGCTGGGACGCTAGGAAAACTGCCCAGGGTGGGGCTGCAGCCACACGTTCACACTAACAGAAACTGAATCTGTTTGAGGAAAGGAAATCATTCGTTCAAGAGAACCCACCAAACCAACCCCCACTGAGCGCAGTGCTGGGCTGTGTGTTGATGGGGCCGAGCCAATGCCCAGACCGGTCACCTTGAAGAAACGGCTGGAAGTTGTTTGCAGCTGACCCACTGTGTTCACGGACACCCCCCCCCCAATCCTGGGGTGCTCTCGGTGCTGTCGACTCTTGGGGGAGACTCGTCGTTGGAGCCTGAGTGTTTCTGCGTGCTTTCCTCCACCAACTTCTCTTAACGCTGCTGGTTTGAAGATCGGGTCGCCCTGCCTGGCTGGGTAGGGGCAGAGTCCGTGGCGTGGGGGCCTGTGCCCCCCACCCCGGGACGTGCCCGTGGGGAGGGCTGCTGGGCTCGGCCACCGCGAGCAGCTCGAGGACTGGCGAGCCGGGCCACGTTAGGGGTCCGGAGGGAGAGATGAACGCCCGTCTGCTGCTTTTATGAGTTCTGCTTCTGTTGTTTGTGTTTGGTGAAAATATGGTAATCGTTTGGCTTTTTATGCAATGTATCCTGAGGCTTTTAAAGACTGTCTGCAGCCGCGGACACGGAACAAATGCACCAAAGGCGGGCTGACCGCCTGAGCGCAGGTGCGGCTCCCGGGCTCCTTCTGCCCGGGGCCTCCTCCCCACAGCCCGGGGCCTCCTCCCCACAGCCCGGGGCCTCCTCCCCACAGCCCGGGGCCTCCTCCCCACAGCGGTTCCCCGCTTCCCGAGGCTTCCGGCCACTTGTCTCTGGATTTTTTATTGGTTGCAAAGCAATTTTCTTAGCAGATGGAGTTAAAGAAAAGAAGCAGGAAGTCTGCGGCAGCTCCCGCTAGAACCGAACAGCACGAGGCGCAGTCCACGCTCACTGGGGAAAGCGGGTCCGCGTTCCCACTGACACGGTTGTGCAAACATCTCATTTAAACCACCTCCGAGACTGGCTTGATTCTTCCGTCTGATTTTATCTCCTTTCTTGGGCGGTCAGAATTCGGGTGAGTGGCCACACATTTTCTTCAGTTGTTAAAACTGTTGAGCCACCGGGCTTGGGAGTTTGGAAGGGAATATTCGGTTCTTCCCCTACCTGCTCCTTCTCCAGTGCTCGGCCTCCTAGAGGCTCCTGCCCGTGAAAGAACCAGCAGTCTCCCCTCCTCGCGGCGTCTGCCTCGCACCACTCTGGGAATGAGACCATCGGATCTGGAAATCCTGGCCTCTCAGGACGCTGTGGTGTTGTGTTTAGTGATTTGCACACAAGCCCTGAAACGCCAAATCCATACAGACTCCACTCTACATTTGCACTAAACTGTGTAGAAGTTGGGCTGCGTTGGGCATGAGGCCCGGGTGACACGCTTACTTCCTGCCAAGGTTAGAACACTGACCTTGAGTCAGGTTTGTTGGTTATTAATTCCAAGACTTTTCTGATGAGAAGAATCGTCTGGGGGCCTGTGAGACCTAGTCCCGCACCCTGCCCTAGGGTGGCAGTCTCAGGGAGGGCACCTGATGATCTGGGGTTTGACGAGCAGCCCAGGAATCCTGTCCTCAGGGAAGTTTGGGAAGCCTGGGGCCAGCTTGCGTGGGACCCAAGCGAGCTTCTTCGACCCGTGCCCCTCGATTCCCGGGCTGAGCAGGGAGAGCCAGGGCCACTTTTCTAACAGCTTCGGCCTTGGGAATTGTTGAGCTGGGGTGCATGTGTTCTGGCTGGAAGACCCAGAACTCCTCGAGCTGTCCTTTGTGACACGAGGCTGTAGGTACCGTGGCCCCGGCATCACTGCAGATGTTGGCTCAGCTGCCTGGCAGAGACAGTGACCCGCTGTCTCACTGGGTGTCTCCTGAGTGGTTCGGCTGTGACAACAGGCTCAGAACACGGGGAGGGCTTCTGAAGGGCAAAGGGGACGGTGGGATCGGCAGTTGAGCGCACTGGACGAAGCTTCACAGGATATTACTTGCCGAACAGGTGACACATTTTCTGACGACAAGTCTCATACTGATTTTTCAGGCTGTGGGCTGATGGGAGCAACGTCTACACTGCACAGGCTTTCGGACGAAGGCTGGATGGTGGGGAACGCAATGAGCGATTATGAACCCTTCTGTTGGTCATGTGATCATTTGCCCGTGATCTGGCCAGGCTTCCTGCTCCTTCTTGGTCTCTCCATTTGTAAAACGCCCACCTACCTCCAGGGTAATTGAGAGGAGCCATTCACAGAATGATTTTAGAGCACTTTTCAAGGAGAGACTGCTCGGGAATTGCTTCATAATAGTGAAAGTTTTCACTTGAGTGGGTATTGAAAACAAAGGATTGACCTTCCAGAAAAGGAAAACACTCCTAATTTACTACAAATAGAAACAAATACATTGCTGGTTTGTAGCTGTCAGGTCACTTGCTTGCAGCGGGCGGAGATTGGCACCGCGAAATAACCGCAGATTCATCTCGCCAACTGTTCAAGTTGGAGCAAGTTCGGAAACACTCCATCCAGATCTCTTGAGGCCATCACCTTACGTTCTGAACCGGGGACTTGGTTTAAAACAGGCACAGCCGTGAACACCCCTTAGTTAGCCCTGGGGGGACAAGCTCTTTAGTGGCCGTATTTTGCCATAGCCCTTCCTAGAGCTCACTTTAGGATGGTTGTGATCATTCCACCATGTTGGATAGGTGTACATAAATGCCATAGAAAAGCCATTGTTTTTGTGTTGGAATTAATTACTATGCTCATCTTTGGGTAGAAAGGAGGCCCAGTCACTCCTTCCCTGTGAGTACCATTGTCTGGTCAAGACGTCTTAGTAACTCGGTAAACTTGGGGGGGTGGTATTGTCACTCTCATTTTATGGCTGATAAAACTGAGGCCAGAATATGAAATAATTATGTAGGTGACACAGGATTATCAACACAAGAGCATGACTAGAGGCTGAATCTGAACTAAGTGTTCTCCACCAAATTAGGCTGCCTTAAGTAACTGATTCTCTAGGTATTTGGCCAAGTGTTTTTCTGGGCAACAAAATAAATTAAATTTAGTCCCTAAGAGAGAGGCCATGGGAAAGAACAAATGGTCTTGTCTGGCTTTTTTGGGTTAAATCTTACCTTAGAAAGGATACGCTTTCTTATTTGTTAGTGTCAACATGATAAATAAAATTACCCTATTGGCCATGAACATCAGAAAGTAACTGGAATTGATATTTTATAATTATGAAAATTTAAAAATGTTCTGGTGGCAAGAGTGACACTGATAATATTGATGTGTCATGGTCTGAAGGCACTCACTTTAATGTTTATGTATCCCTAATACATAATAATAAAGTAAGTGGGCAAGCATGGGGTTCTAAGCATTTTTCTAATTTATGTGATTAATAAACAAGTACCACATTAAATGGGACAAAGTACTAGTTTAGAATTATGGTGTTGCAGAATTTTTTCTGTAACCCCTTGCAAAGACCTCTTTAGTAAAATTGTAATCTTTACCTCTAGATGACGTTCATTTTTCAGATAATGGTAACATACTTCTAGTATACTGCAAAAAAATCTACCTAACCCTTAGATTTTTAAAGGTTTGCAAATAGATCACTCCTCTATTATACTTACTGATGTTAGTCATCACACCTAATTTTGCCTTTGTCCTGGCTGGTTGAGGAACATTTTACCTTACCCAACACATCGTCACAAGGCCCCTCTCTGTTTCTGCTGTAACCAACAATGTGTTTCTCAGTTCACACAGGTAATCCCTGGGCTGTTAGCAGCGTTGCTGAGGATGGAGTGCACGGAGTGCCATCCTGTATTTTTTAGTGATTTTTTTTTTCAAAGTACTGATTGAAATAGTGTTCCCCCTTTTTGAGGTGGCCAGCATCCTTGCTCTTGGGGTGTGCATAGTAAAGCAGATCCCTGAATGGGGTTGATGAGCTTCATTCTCGCCAGAGTTAATTCAGACACAGACTCTCCCCCCTACACAGACCTGGGGCCCATATACAAGTCAAATCTGCTATTTTTCCTTGGGCAATGATTTATTCCCCTCTTAAATTGGCCGGACCAGTTAGTTTTTTATTTTTATTAAGTCACACTATTCTTAAATGAAACTATTGATTTAAAGTCAGCTTAGTGAGGATTTAATTTGTTTTCACGGGATTAGAGCAGGGAGCATGGGATAATTTTACAATAAAGTGGGACAGAAGCGCTCCTTCACACAACCCTTGCCTTTTTTTTCTTGCTAGGTTGCACAGACATTACAAATTTTCAAGTAAATTGTGGAAATACATTCATAAATCAGTCCTAATTCCTTTGCCTGCTTAAGAGTGATTCAAAGGAGTGTTTTCCCATGACCTTGTCCTGTCGTCCTTCCAGTGATGGTCCAAGGCTGGGTGCTGAGGCCACGTGTGTCCTGAGCGTGTCCGCGTGCACCTGCGGACAGGCAGGAGTCGTCTTTCCGAGGGCCAGTGCACCGTTCCCTCTATCCTGCACCGTCCTCACTGGGTGCTGCTTCTCTGTGCGCTCCTTCGAGGTCTTCTATGTCTTGTATGTGAACGGGGTAGAGGAAGAAGGGCTTGGGGCGGGGGGCTCCCTTGCACTCCGCCTTCCTCCCTCCATCGTTCCCCGTCCCTCTGCTCTTGCCAACCCAGCCACGTCTGCACATCTGTGAGTTCTGATGGCCGGAGGGCAGGTAGGGAAGGGGAACGTGAGCAGCCCTGGTGATGACCTTAAAAACCAACTGACCAAAACTATCCAAACACAGCCAGCAAGGGTTTCTGTTGTTTGTTTTAAGAAGTACAGCCTTGTCACCTCCAGTCTGTTATCTCTGAGCTTGGCTGTCACTATCCATTTCAAAAGGAGTCTTTTCTTTCTATTGAAATCAAATAGACTCAGAGCCATTTTCAGATTAATGGCCCTTGGTCTAGAGATTGCTAAACCATTTTGGTCAATCATTCTGAACATTTCCGGTTGTTCCCAGCCCCCTCCCACTGGAGCAGCTGGGATGAGCCTTGCCAAGTGGGAGATGACTAGGTCCATCTGCTGAACCCTCACTGCCACATCAGGTTGCCCGCTTTGCTCCTGACCGACGTCACTTAGCAGCGGTGCATCTTTAACCTCCTTTCTTTGACCACAGTCTTGACTTCCCAGGGGAACAGGAAGCCGGGGTGGCTGTTCTCTGAAACCACGGGTGTCCAGGGGAGCACTGCATGCAGTTAGGAGCTGTGGCTTTCAGCGATGGGGTGAAGGGAGATAGCGGGCTTAAAACACAGCAGAGGTACCAGGGGTTCCTGGGGTTTTGACGGGCCATGGCGTTCTGTTGAACTGCGGAGAGCAGAGGAGTGCCTGAGTCATGAGACAGGAGAAACCGGAGAGACGGTGATGCCCAGGACCCGGGAGTGCAGCCATGGATGCATGCAGCCAAGTCAGCATATAGGACAAGAGGAGGGCCTGTCCCTGCTGGGAACAAGCCACTGGAAGCCTGGCCCAGAGAAAGCTAAGGCCCCAGCCACCAGGAGAAAACACGAGGGCACAGAGCACAGTGGTCACGGTGGCGAGAGAATCTGAGCTGAGCAAGGATTTGTGCGGCTACTGAAGATGCAGAATCGCTAATGGATTAAAATCAGACTTCAATTGTCTTCTGAGAAGTCAGAGGAAAGTGTCTGCTTAAAGGTGTCAAAAAAGCAGAAAGAAGCAGACAGGAAATGCCAAGAGCTACAGCGTGGGGACAGCAGGAGTGGAGACAGAGATGGGAAAGCCGCCAGCATGGTTCCAGAGAATTCCGCATTCAAAAGGGGAACCCAAGCAATGGAAGATGCTCAAGAGAACACCCATGGGGAGGTCTCACATGGAGATGGGGGATCTGCCTGTCTGTGTTTCAGAGAGAATGCTGACGTCTTGTCAAGGAGAACCTTACAATCCACACCACCCTCCCCCCAAAAAGAGCAGTTCGACAAATAAAGAGAAACTGTTTTTATGTACATATTAAGGAGTTGATGTGCACATGAGTTAATGGTTCTTTAAACTGTCTATTGGTCATTCATAGGGCTTTCTTTTTAATTCTTCATAATTAGTTGATTGATTTTTGAAGTCCATAAACAGAAGTGAGTCAAGAACTGAGAAAGCCAAGGGGGCGCTGGCTGGCTCAGTTGGTTGAGTGTCCGACTCTTGACTTCCGCTCAGGTCATGATCTCAGGGTTGTGGGATTGAGCCCTGTGTCGGGCTCCGAGCTGCGTGTGGAGCCTGCTTAAGACTCTCTCCTTCACCCTATGCCTCTCCTCTCACCTCTAAAAAGAAAAAAACAAAACAAAACTGAGAAAGCAGAGCAAGCAACTAAATTGTCTATAGTAATTTTACCATTAAATTCACCAAGTGCCAAATACTTGACTTAATAACTAGGTAAAGATCATCCTCATATGCCTTATTAATCTCAGGCCTTGAGCCACCAGTTACCTGATTGGAGCCAGAACAGATCACGTTCCTTGTATGGACTTCGGAATTTCACACGTGTTCATGAAAGGAAGGGAGAAGGTTGTATGGAGGAATCCTCCTGACCAATTTTGTCTGTTTGAGGAGGGCCCTATAATTGGTCAATGAGTATTTCTAATTATTTTACACACTAGAAAAATATCAATACTCATGAGTCATAGCCAAAAAATCGATGGATTGTTCTTCAAAATTAAAAGCTTTGCTCTTCAGAAGACACTGTCGAGGGGCACCTGGGTGGCTCAGTCATTGGGCCTCTGCCTTCGGCTCAGGTCGTGATCTCAGGGTCCTGGGATCAGGCCCCGCATCAGGCTCCCTGCTCGGCGGGAAGCCTGCTTCTCCCTCTCCCACTCCCCCTGCTTGTGTTCCCTCTCTCACTGTGTCTCTCTCTGTTAAATAAATAAAAAAATCTTTGAAAAGAAAAACAAAAAAAAAGAAGACACTGTTGAGAGAAGATGATCCACACAGTGGGAGAGAGTATCTTTAACACACATATCTGAGAATATTGGTATCTAGACTAGATTAAAGTCTCTCTTGCCTTGATAATAAGAGAAACATCTCCATAAAAAACCTGAGCAGAAGATCTGAAGGAGCCTTCCTCAAACAAGATACACAGATAGCAAGTCAGCCCATGACATCATCCGTCATTAAGGAAATACACATTAAAATCATGGTGAGATGTGAGTACACACCTGTTAAAGTGGCTAACAGAACAACAACATCAGGGCTGGCGAGGATGTGGCGCAACTGGAATTCCCATACATTGCTGCTAGGAATGCAAAATGGCACCACTAGTCTGGCAAACAATTTTATAGATTCTTATAAAATGAGACATACACGTATCCTCTTACCCACCTTCCCATTCCACTCCTATGTGTGTATCTAAGATAAATGAAAATATAATACGTCCACACAAAAATCTGTATATGTTAGTTTGAGAGGACAGAACACCCACCCCTGAGCAATGAACGGTCAGGGATGATATGAATGTGCGTGTGGCTTTGTTCATAATCGCCAAAATCTAGAAACAAACCAAGTATCCACTGACTGGTAAATAAACAACTGCAGAATACATGCACAATAGCCCCAGAGATAAAAAGAACGCACTGCTCGTGTGTACAATCCATGGAAGACTCTCAACTGGATTATTCTAAGTGAAAGAAGCCAAGTTCAAGAGGCAACATACTCTGTGATTCTGTTTATTTGAAGCTTTGGAAAAGACAGACCTATACAGACATGAGCCGGTCGGTGGTTGCTAGAGACAGGGGTGTGGGGAGATTCGCTACAAATGGGATTAAGGGGGATGGAAACATTTCACGTCTTGATTCTGGTGCATGCATTTATTGAAATTGGTAATTGTCAAATGATACCTCAATCAATCCGATTTAAAACCTGAAACAAAAGGAAATAAAGGAACCTTTTAATTTACCTTAGGAATTTTGTCAGCGCCACTATTTTTGTGTGGTTAAGAAATGGCTGATTTTGTGATAAATTTATACAGTTTCTTCCGAAATACATCCCTTCTAGTCAGGAGCGTGTTTCCTATTACCAATAAAACAATAGCCAACTTACTGAATGACTTCCATTAGTCAGTACTCGCTGCTGTAAGTCTCGAGGGATATTTTCACCATTACTTTGCAAATTAAAAGAAGGAAGTCAGTGTAATGGTTTTGACAAGACGCAGCCTTAAATAACTGGGAATTTTATAGAACAGAGACTTGGTAAGGCCAGACACATTACAATCAGTGAGTTTATTGGCTTTTTTTTTTTTTTTTTTACTTTTTCATCACTAAGTTTTTGAGATTTAACATGACTTTATTCCGTGATTATTTTTGAAATTTGCTTTTATCTATATAAATGACTTTTAACATGTTTTTTAAAAAGAAGTGACACTGGGTGTAGAGTCTGCCTTTTCCAGAGTGCTCTCATATCCACTTGATTTTCTACAGCCCCTCTGGTGCTAGGTCTAGAATCTTCCTATACTAACTGTATAGAAGAGGAAACAGAAGCTCAAAGATACTAAGACTTTCCCCAGTTAATGAGCAGCAGGGCAAATGCTTGAACCCAGGCCCCTTCAGACCAAACCCTATGCGCTCGTCCTCATTCTCTGTCCTCAGGTTTTTACTGAGTACAGACTCTTAGTGCATGAGGTCTGAGGGAAGGAGAAATGACCCATACCGTAGATTATTTCACATGGAAATTACAATTTAGAGTAGTCTTACTCTGATGTAAGCAAATGGAAGACCCATCTTACTTGAATTTAAAGGTTAACTGGAGTTTATGTGTCCGAGAAGAGATATAATGGAGGGTTGGTAATTAGATGAGTGAACAAAAGCAAAACCTGTGTGTGTCTGGTTCTTGGGGAGGTCATCAGACCACAAAGTGCTCATTGTCATCACGCACACCACCGAAACTGTTACTGCCATCAGAGGAAGAAGAAAGAAATCAAATAACCCAAGGCACTTTGTCCAGCTCTTTCAACAGAAGAGCTTTATAATACAGAGTGGCTATTATACCCCTTTCAGCTTCTCTGCACTGCTTTTATAAATAGGATGTGCTTCCCTATAAAGAGTATAAAGGCAATATACTGCATAGGCCTTTGTGAAGCCAGGTTTAGCGAGGGCAGCGTGGGATGCAAGGCAGACCCCCTCGCCTGGTCACGGCGTCGTCCCAACCGAGCAGTGCCAGGGGGACACCTGGGGATGGCCACCTTGGCCGTCCAGAAGAAAGGGAAAAGATGCAGTGTGACCGGACCCTGAAATCGGCCAGAGGAGCACGAGGAAACCAACTCGGATAAGATGAGAGATCAGAAACGATTCTCTGCCTTGTATTTGGGTCACGGGGTTTTCTGCATCTTCCAGTCTTGCTTTTTAGCTGGCCTACAGTTCTCTCTCTCTCTCTCTCCCGCTCTCATTCTTAAGCAACAAAAGATGTTTGCTGTAAACCGAAGGAGGAAGTACATCTGGCCTGCTCTCTGGCTGATGTACCCATGTGTAACTGTAGGGTTTAATTTTGCTTTACATTCATCAAACAACAATCAAAGCCATAAAAACCCCGCTAAGAGGCATTTTAACTTAAGACCCAGTGCTACCCACCCAGGGACTTTCCCTATTGTCTTCTCCAGAGCCCCTGTAACAGCAAGGAGATAGCAACAGAAAGAAAGAAAAATTGAGCCACATTTTTTTTTTTTTTTTTGCATAGAAAGGGAGAAAACATGTAATAAATTAAGGGGAGTGGGAGTGCAATCGGGCCAGAGGTAAACGACGTTTAACTGTGTGAGCGCTCTCCCTTCTGGTCCCAGCAGCTGCCGCCGTTCCGGCTACCTTCCTGTTTTAAGATGGAAGCAATGATGGCAGACACGTGCAGACACACAAAAGAACCTATTTGGACTGGCGTGTCAGCTCATCTTTATCAAATGCTGCACAGGTATATTTTGTTGCCATGCTTCATTACCCCAGAATGGCATGCCTGAAATGTTTGTCTCCGCTATAAACCCAATAGCTTTCCCAGCCAGGCACATCTGACAGAGCAAGAGACGGGTGTTTCTTTCGCAGGCTTGGGTTTGTAAAGGCCGGGCAATTAGGGAGCGAGGAAGGGGGAGGAAGAGAGGGGGGAAGGGGGAGAGAGAGAGAGAGGAAGGGGGGAGAGAAAGAGGGAGAGGAATTTATTTAAAAAATTAAATGTGCATCATGTGCGCGTTTTCCATGTCCTGAATAAATAAGGAACACGTAAAGAGCTGCATAATGAATCTGGACTGGGTTTCAGAAAGGGTCATTCCCCGGTGACTGGGAAAAATCCTACGCAGACACTCAGGTGGTTGATTTAAAATACAAAGTTCTGAAAATAATTTGCGTGGAACAAAAGGAGACGGGGCAAGTGTCGGGGAGAAGTGCCATGATGGTAAACACGACGACCATCACCAGAAGTGAAATTTGGCTTCTTGCACAAGTAAGACTCCTGCAACAAAATCCACCTGCTGTCTTCCAGTACCCTACTGGAAAATCAATATTTTAATCCTGTGTGATGTAGATTAAGTTCTTGGGAATTAGAACTGGGTAGGCCTATATTTTATTTTTCCCCCCTTACAGCAACTGTGATAATGGCTTTTGCAAATCAGAGAAGGAGGCATGAAGACTTGGATAAGCAGAGGTGCATTCGATTTCCGGCCTTTCCTCTGGGGAGACTGTGCCCGTTGGATCCCACGGGCTTATGTGGGGCCCCTCGGAAGCCAGGGCTGTGTCTTTGGGAGCTCACCCAGTGCTCCTGGCAGAACTATTATTAACCAAGACTGTCACTTGCTCTCCGGAAAAGAAAGGAAAACAGTAATGGATGGGCACGTTCAACATGGGGGTTCCCAGAAAAACATAATGAGCCCTGCATTCTTTTTGTACTTGTTTAGTCTTCCCCAGGAATGATGGGATGCTGGCCGATGTCTGGACAGAAATTCGCAGAACGCTTCAGATCTGAGGCGGGAGAGAAGGGTCAGCTCCATAAGGTCTGATCGGAAACCATCCAGCCAGCTGTGTTTTAGGGTTCAGAATCTTTTTGATTTGAGAAAGGTGCCACAGTGCATGCATATTTTATATTCAGTAACTTCTCGAAGAGTCAGAGGAGTGCTCCAGCAACAAATGCATGAGTCAAATGTAGGAATCTTTAGTCTAAATGGGATAAATAGATATTGTAAATAGGCTCATGTCAGTGAAGATTAGGTCAGATTTTGTCGCAAAAGGAGCTATGAAAGTCTTTTCAGCATTCAAACATTTTTGGATTTTGTAATTACACATAAGGGATCGTACACCTGTACTCTTAATAGAAGAAACCCCTCTGACGTTACTAAAGCCTTGTGGCCTCACGCAGAAACCGCTAACCCCGAGGAATGCGGCAGGCTGCCCACCGAGGGGACGATGCACCTCAGCAGAGCACAGTTGCTCTGTAAGGGACGTTTTCGCCACCAGCCTATGCGCAGTCACGCTAAGTGCATCCAAGTGAGATGTGGGGAGAAGGCGTTGCTTCGTGGCACGGCGAGGGACCCTAACGGAATGCTTTCCGCGGTCTCCGGATACAGTAAGCTGGTCTCCATTGCTGCTTTGATTTGTCCTTGGCCTGCTGTTCCCATGAGAGACCCCTACACTGGTCCATCCACTGGCCCCGGGCATTCAGGCCTCGAGAGTGCGGACGCTCTTTCCTCCTGGTTCCCGAGGACGGACAGCCCCTGACAGCACGAGGGCCGCTATCCCACGTTTGCCATCGACTTGTGTTATGTCCCCTCCTGCCTGAGGTGCGGTTTCCTGTGGATCTTCCAGAGCAGTGCGTCCCTGAGGCTGGTTGTGCTGCTGCCTGGTCCGCGTGGCCTCACAAAGGTCACATCGCCACTCTGGGCCACGGCTTTCCCATCCGTGGACCCCCTCTGAGCTGTACTGGTCTGTGGCTATTTTCCACCCTGGAAAAAAAGGTATGTTATGTTTTCCTTTTTCAAGAATTGAAAAAGGCCGATTGTGTGTGTGTGTGTTTAATCCCCCTACGGTGGAAGAGAAACACATTTTTGTAATTTATGAACAGTTCCGGATGGTGGCCTAAGTTTAAATCCTGGGCTTTCCATTAAAACTTTGTACAAGAGTCTATTTATGGCCCATCAAAGAAACACACATCCCAGATCCTGGGAATGCCCAGGCCACGAGGGTTGTATTGTAGCAAACGCCTGACAGTCTCCTTTTGGGAACATCACTAAACGTGGCCTCACAACAAAAGTTTCCCCAGAAGAACTCTCTCTGTGGTCAGGGTTTCTGGGTTTCCTTAGGCTGAGTTAATTAAATGTTCACCAGAGGCAGAACAGTATCGGGAAAAACGTAGGTAGTGAGTAGAGAGGCGTTGTGGTAGATTCCAATGCTCATAAAACCAACCCCGTTTGCTGACTTCATTTTCAAGTTGTCTGTATTCCCAGGAAACGAAGTGGAAACCCGGTGTGAAATCTGAAGACGCCTTCCCTGAGGACGGGGGGTGGGGGGGTAGCGTGCAACGGGACCAAGCCCTCCAGAGGCCCGCTCGCACCTGCCAGCCCCGGGTGGCGTGTGCCCGGCTCCGCTCTCAGGTGACCGATGGACTGGTCCCTGACCGTAAGCGCATCGAGATGCGTCCTTTGCACTCCCGATGGCGTCCTCCCGTGCCCAGTCCTGCCCAGTGCCGACCGCTCCTTCTTCCCTCTCCCAGCAAGCCAGCCATGTGAACTCCAAGGGGAGGAGAGGGGAAATGGAGTGCCTGTTATTTCATCCAGCAGAAAAAAGAAACACCTCGGAGGTGAATGATCGATATGATTATAAGCGAGGTGTAGCTCAGGGCAGGTGAGCTGTGTGTTAATGAGGCACCACCTCCCGCTTCCTGACAGATGACTGTCATTGTTCAAGCGTGCGCCGGCGTGATGGATGGCTGGGTCATCCTGCCCTGCAGTTGGAGCGCACTGTCTTCTTTCTTCTGTTGGTGTCTCTAATCTGCTGACCTGAGAATGACCCAGCCGAGGTGGGGCTGAAATTAACATGCCATTTTCTCTAGTTAAATTAAAAAAAGGGGGAGTGGGGGCAGAGGAAGGGAGGAAGAGGAAATCTGAACCAGAGAGAATGTGTATCGCTCAACAGCAAAAACACGGATCCTGCAGCAAGTCCCCACGGTGTTTTAGGCTAATACGTCCCTAATAAAGATTGAAAACATATGTGAATGCTCACTTATGTCATGTCGGTTTAGCCCAGATGAAGAGACACTCTATGTCTTCTCTGGATCATTAGGGAAGGTGACACCGCATCTCTGTGGCCGCTGCGTGCTCGCGTCAGTGGGGTCCCTACCCAGCCCACACCCTTCTGCACTTAACAGTGTTTATTTACTGAGAGCCCATCCTTCGCCAGTCACTATTCTGCCTTCACGAAAATGTTTTCAAAAAGTATTTTCATGCTGCACATTGAATTCAAAACGAAGCAAATCGTAAAATATTGGAGCTGGAACATCCCAATAATTTCATTTCGCAAAGGAGTCTAACATCCCATCCCGGTGAGGTTGTCTGACTTAGGCAGCTGGTTAATAACAAGTTCGTAGCAAAGCCAGGTGAGACCAAATCCTTCTAAATGCTTCCTCTTGATTTTCTCTGGAAGATGGGCTGGAAAGGGTCCCCACCCACCCCAATTAGAGATGCTCTTTCTCTAACTTCCAGACAATAGTAACTGGTTTTTATTTTTATTTTTTATTTTTTAATATATACCCTTTTTGGGCAGCTAGTTTAACACTGTAATAATTGGCTGATTTGTATACTTCAGAAGTAAGGAGAATGTCATGATTTCATGATTTCATTAAACATCCTGAGACTTTTTATACCATCTTGATAGAATCTTGACTGGGGGATCTATCTAACATTGTGAAGGTGTTATCTGGCCTTTATGTGTTCCATCTCAGTATTAATAGCAGAACATGACACTTGATTTTAGTAGGTGTGAAGGTGGCAGAGCTGTCTATCAGAAAAACCACACCGTCTTTGTGCACTCAGGCAGATGGCAAGATAAACACTCAGAATGGACCCACAGGCTGCAAACATTAAAAAGAACAGATGAAGCAATGTTACTATGATTCTGAATGAGCTTGTGTCCCCCCACTTGTAAGAGAAAGATGATGTTAGTGGCAGGTTATGGTAGGCTTACCATAATCATATTAGATCATCGATCTTCCTCTAAACTGACCCATATGGGGAGTTATACATTACGTGGTAAATTTGGAGACAGTGCAATTTACCAAATCCTATGCCTTTGGAGATGAGAATTACTCAAAATGAGCATCACAAAATCCAAAATCCAAGTTGTTTGGGTCTATGTGTGATTGGATCTTTAGATCTTGCCATACAGTTATTTTGGATTTTCTGAGACAGTTCTGAATTCAAGTAATTTATTTATTTTTTATTTTTTTTATTTTTATTTTTTTTAGATTTTATTTATTTATTTGAGAGAGAGAATGAGAGAGAGAGAGAGAGCATGAGAGGGGGAGGGTCAGAGGGAGAAGCAGACTCCCTGCCGAGCAGGGAGCCCGATGCGGGACTCGATCCCGGGACTCCAGGATCATGACCTGAGCCGAAGGCAGTCGCTTAACCAACTGAGCCACCCAGGTACCCCTGAATTCAAGTAATTTAAAATTTTTCCAGTAAAGTGATTCACTAATGGTATAATGAAACGATGAATATTTATAAATTAGTTCATGAATCAGAAAAAAGTCCGTTGTTAGACTTAGTATTCCAAGATTTGGTTCAGAAATGGTCATTTTAATTCTATAACAAATTGCCAAACTGTATTATCCTCAGTAGGGAGGTTGTCAAGGTTCTACTGGTATCTGAAAATCATTTATGATTGGGAATTCCAATGAGTTCAAAGGGGGTTCTCCTTTGCCTCGATTTCAGGAAGAATTTAACACATATTTGTTGGTATCTACTGTGTCTCAGGCATGGTTTATCCACATCTACGATTAGCCACATGGGAAGTCTACCTGACCTAAGCAAAGATAGGTAAGTGCCAGCTAGATTGAGGTGCTTGTATTTCTGTGCATTACAGCTAATGAGTGGTGGGACATGGGGCCCCGGTCCGGAAAACCTGATCTGCAGGCACCCTATCCATAATGTCAAGGAGTGGATGAAGAGCTGTCAAATCTCTGCCCACATTCCATAATTCTGCTCAACGTGCACCATTCTGCCCTACATCAAAAGACCACAAGAAAGAATTCGCAATTAATGAGCTACTGGAGGATATTTTGTCCCTTCTGGATTAGAAATACAATCAAAGGTACCGGCATTCAAATTTGTAGTGAATGTTGAGCACGAGAGCGAAACTTACAGGGTATGTAATCTGTTTACGTTTGGGCTGGAAGCTGACTTTTTTCATTTCTGGGACAAGCCACTTAATCACATTTGGGTTAAAAAGCGCGGACCAGTGAGGAGAGGACCCACTCAGTAACAATGAGTGCACAGGCTGTCTTTCTGACGGCGTGGTCTTGCTTGTTCCTGCTGATCCTTGATGTATAGGCTCAGAGGAGAAACCTCACGATATGAGAGAATGAATCTGTCAGATCCATTTTTCTTCTTTTTCTTGAGGGTGAATTTATTTTTCATGTTTTGAAAGGAGTGTGTGACCATGTTGTGACAAAGTCCTTTTTCCCCTGGAATCATATTTCCATTTTCATTTCTAACAAAGCACATATCTGGGTCTCAGTATCTCATTGGTTCATCTCTCTCTGTCCTAACAATCCTTTGCATTTCAGACTTGATGCCAAAGGAAGAAATGTTGTGAATGCAGCTCATAATGATGATGGATTGCAACGTGAGGAATCGTGGCCAGCGAGTTGGCCAAATTACCCGAGCCTGCCGTGGTGCTGACTGGGGTCTGAATTATGGAGAAGATGAATTTTGGAATCTTTTCTGCTGCTAGGACAATGAATAAGCTTTGTTAGTAGACTATAGAAACACTGTAGGAAACAGTGGTTGTGTAGAATCAGAAATATAGCAAAGTGGGGGCTGGCAGAGATGTGGGCCGGCGTCCAAGAGCCCAGAAGCGCAGGCAGACACAGGAGGGAGTTGGGGGAGGCAGGTGGCCCTTGTGGGACCCATCCCTGTGCCGGGATCCTTGACCTCTGCCTGAGGGGATGCCTGGCCCTGTAGAGATTACGGACTGCCACCAGCTCAGCTCTCAGCAACACCAGATGACTCCTTTTTCCCTCCTGGACAACAGCCTTCTTCATGACACTCCTTACACCTTGAAACCCAGTCAACCCGCTGAAGACCGTGCCGCCCCCACAACCGCTCTTTCATCAAACAACTGCTTTCACAGAGAGAGTCAGGCATCCCGATGTGTGCACCCTCGAATATTTGAGCCGCATCCATCTTGCCTCTGACCACCTTGCAGTGGAGGCCTCCCCTCTACGTGTGCCTTACGCCAGCTCCCCTCACTCCTGGGGGTCCTTCCACGAGTGGTCCCCTCCATCTGTGCTTCTGTTTTGTCTCTCTCCCTTCAATGGCTCCTTCCTCTCGGCAGTTCCTCAAATTCTTTCATCCTATCAAACCCTGTGTTGGCCACAAGTTTGCCTTGTTCTCTCCCCTCATTCCTCAACTCATCGCCTATGGACCCTCGCTACCCCCCCCTCCGCCCCAACCCAAAACCACCAGGGACATGACTTTCCAGTGACTGTCTCCCAGCAAGACATCTCTGAAGAGCCTGCTGTTGGCCACCTCAGGCAGGCTTCCTGGGGATCTAGCCAGTGTTTACCCAACGTGTTCTACATGCCAAGCACTGGGCTAGGTCTGGAAAACAAGGGCAAGAAATTCACCGTTCCATCCTCAGTTTAGCAGCTGGATTCTGACACGAAGTCGAGAAATCATAATACAGTCTCATGGGGCTGTGGTGGTGGCAATGACCGGGTGTGACAGAAGAGCCATTTATGATGGGGACTGTGCTGAGCCTGCCTGAGGGCTCCCCCTTGCTTGGGTCTTTACTGATTTCTCTCTGTTTTAAATTTTTTCAGTTTATGGGTCCTGTATATGTTTTCTTATGTTTATATCTAAGTATTTCATTTTTTTTGATTGACTGTGAATGGTATTGTGTTTCCAATTTTGATTTCCCAGTTCATTGTGAACATATCCAAATGTGGTCAACTTCCCTGTGTTGATCTTCTTTCTGCAAATTTGCTGAACTCAACTTTTAGAACATTTCTTAAGGATTCTTTGGGATGCTATAGAAATAATGAAGGAAATAATGTCATCTGCAAGTAGGGATAGTTTGCTTTATATTGATTGTTTTCTGGCCTTACTGAAGTTGGTAGAATTTCCAGTAGGATGTGTGGTCATCCTAGCCTTGGCTCCAATTTTAAGGGAGTATCACCAAGTCGTTCATCATCAAGTATAATGTTAGATGCAGATTTTTTGGAGATATTCTTTAGCAAATTGAGGAGGTATCCTTGTATTCCTAGTTTTCTGAGAGATTTCTTTTGTTTGTTTCATTTTGTTTTTTAAATCATGAATGGGTTCCATGTGGTCAGAAAACATACTATGTATTATTTCAATTTTTTAAGGTTTTTGTTTTATGGCCCAGCATATCAAGATATGCTCTTTTTTCCCCCTTGGTAACTGTCCCAGGGATGTTTGGAAAAAAATCCTAAAAATGAATATTCTCCTATTGGGTGGAGTGTTCTCTGTATGTTCTGTTGGTTGACTTTTTGCTCGGAACTATATCCATGCTGACTTTCTGTCTAGTAGTCCTATCATTTATATATAGTGTGGTGCTGAAGTCCTTAACTATAATTGTAGATTTGTCTGTTTCTCCTTTTAGCATTATCAGGCTTGGTTTCATATATTCTGAGGTTCTGTTGTTTGGTGCATTCACATGTAAGATTATATATCTTCCTGACAGATGGATCCTTTTATCATTGTGTAATATCCTTTTTTTTTCTTCTCTGGTAATTTTCTTTGCCCTCAAGTCTACTTTTTCTGATATTAATATTGCTACTCCTGTTCTTTGGGGATAAATGTTTGCATGATATCTTTTTCCATCCTTTTACTTTCAAACTATCTATGTGTTTGAATTTGGAATGAATTTCTTTAAGCAGCATATGGTTGGGTCCTTATTTTTTATCCACTGTGTCAATCTCTGCCTTACACTCTGTGTATTTAGACCATTTAACCTTAAAGTATTTATTGATATACTAAGGGTTAGGTCAGACATTTTATTATTTGTTTTCTTTTTCCTTTGTTTTTTGTTCCTCTGTTCCTATTTTCTTGCCTTCCTGTGGGTTACTTAGGACTCCATCTTGATTTATTTATAGTGTTTTTGAATGTATCTCTTTGTATAGTTTTCTTGGTGTTTACTCTGAGTGTTACAATACACCTATGTGACTTATCACAGTTACTGGTATCAACATTTTACCACTTTGAGTGAAGTGTGGACACCTTACTTCCATGTAGGTCCCTTTACTTCTACACATTTAAACGAAACTTTCATTAGCGTCTGACTGTCTTATAATCTTTGTTTCAATCATCACATATTATTTAGAAAATTCACAAGGAGAAGGATAGTCTACGATATGTTCTCCAACTTCTACTCTTTCCATTGTTCTTTTATCCTTTCTGATGTTCCAAAATTTTTCTTCCTTTTTTTTTTTTGGTTTCATTTTCTTGATTCTTGAAGGATTAACTTTAGTCATGCTTTCAGAGTTCATCTGCTAGTAAGGAATTCTTTTTTTTTTTTTTTTCTTTCATCTAAGAATGTTTTTATTTCTCCTTCATCTTGAAGATTAGTTTTACTGGTTGACAATTCTTCTAGCACTTGAAAAACATTTTGCTACTTCTTTCTGGCCTCCATGATTTCTGCTGAGAAAATCTCTTGTTGCTTGAATTAATGTTCCCCTCCAGGTAATGTATCATTTCTCCTTAGTTTTCAGTGGTTTAATTATAATGTGTAAATTTCTTTGGAGTTACCTTGTTTGGGTTTTATACAGTTTCCTGAATCTGTAGGTTTAGGGCATTCACCAAATTTGAGAAGTTTTCATACATTATTTCCTCAAATATTCTTTTAGCCTTGCAGTTTTTCTCCCCACCTTCTGAAAGTATATGATGTGAAGGGTCTTTTATCGGCCCCTCTGTGGCATCAATTCACTTATTCATAGTGTGTCTTCTCTCTGTTGTTCAGACTGGGTATGTTTCATTGATCTGTCCTTCTGTTCACTGCTTCTATCTTCGGTCTTCTCCATTCTACTGTTGAACACTCTACTATTTAAAAAAATTCTGTTATTATATCTTTCAGTCCTATTATTTCCCTTTGGTTCCTTTGACTTCTGTTTCTCTGCTGACATCCTCTCCTTTTTCATTTGTTTCAAGATATATTGTAATTGCTTATTGGAGCATTTTTATGATGGGTACTTTAAAATTCTTGTCAAATAATTCCAACATCTGATTCATCTTAGTGTCAGCATCAGTTGATTGACTTCTCATTCAACTTGTGATTTTCTGATTTTTGGTATGATGGCCATTTTTTTTTTTTTTGTATCTTGGATATTTTCACTTTTATGTTAGGAATCTTTGAGTCTTTTTAAAAATATTTTACATTAGAAGAGAGTCACCCTATTTAGGCTTTGCATGTAGGTTCTGGCCTGTCTTTGTAGGCTGTGGTTCCAATGACAATTTAATTTTCATCTCTGTGGTTTCGTTTTGGTCTGCTAAGTTCATTTTGTGTTGCTGGGGTTCAGGTTGGTTCCTATCAGTGCTGCCTGAGGAGGTAGAAGACAATTCCCCAGACTGGGCTGCCTGGGATTTCTAGGTAGAGGAGGAGAGTCTCTGACCTGTGGGGATAAAGAGTTTTACCATGTCTGGCCACTTGTTATAGTAGGGTGCCCCTTACTCATGCTGCCCCATGTCACAGTGAGGGTGAATGAGGTGAATGAGAGTGCCTATCATAAAATAATGAAAGAAGGAAATAAATAAAGGCAACATAGTCTTGATGGAGAAGGTAGGTCAGAAACCAGATAGATGAACAAGAACCAAGAGACAAAGAAAGAGGAAGTTAGATGAACTGTCAGTCTTCCATTAACTAGGATGGTCGGCACTGAAGAAATAGCAGAGGGTGGAGCAGCCAGATATAAAATGGTCAGTCTCGTATTAGACAAATTAAGTTTAAAGATCTTTCGAATATTTTTCTTGAATTTCTTGAAGTTAAGAATTCTAAGTAGCTACCTCAGGTTTGTGTAGACAAAGCCATGTTGGCATTGAGTAAGCGTAGAAATAACATCAGGGAGAAGAAGTTGAGGATTCAAGATTGTGAATCCCAAGTCAGTCAAGTTCTGGGGAAGCCATAGCTAAAAAGACACGCCAACTATAAACAGCATTGGATAATCAATAACAAATGAAGTTGATTCAATGTGGTTGGCTTACTAAGTTAAGGCAGTGAAAATATTGGAATAGAGGAAAATTTAAAGCATTCAGATTTTTCATGATTAAATGTAGTTTTCATGTAATTAAATATTTGGTTGATTTTGTTTTCAGTAATGCCAGGATTATGTATTGTCTTTTATATAAACTTTATGAAAATAACTTTACATGTATTTTTTTTAATCCACCAGCATTTATTAAACAATCCTTTAGCAGATAACAAAATTGGACTTTCTAATTTGTTTCTTTTATTGACAACACATATGCAGCAAATACTTAAGTTTCTAAACCATGAATATGAAGTACATAAAGCTGTTCAACTCTTTTAAAGGTATGATTTCCTTGGATTGAGCTTATAGTCAATCCATTCTAGACCACATTTAAGTTTAGCAAATCCCATGTTCACTAAGATATCCATCATTAGATTGGAATCATAACATTAATTCTCCTGGAAGCTCCTTTGGATTAAATTAATCACACAAAATTCAGATCTTGAGGAACAACAATGACTTTCTAAAAAAAAAAAAAAAAAAATTGCCCTTAAATATAGTGACCTAAGGCCTCAAAGCTGAAATACTATTAATATCCGTATTGGCAAAGGTGAAACACAATGATAGGACTGTAAATAGGTACATTTCTAGAGGGAAATGTACCAATATAAAATAAAAAAACAAAACTAAATAAAAAACAAAAAAATAAATAATCCAAGATACAAAATAAGCCTTAAAAGACTTCATGTGCCATAATAATACCTTAAGAGCTTATTCTAAGGCAAGATTTAGAGATTATTTTAGAAAAAATTTACTGGTACGTCATTTGATAAATTGGAAATTCTGTCCATGAGTTTTTGTGGAAATCTCAAATTCAGTAGAGAGGACCCATTCCTTACGTTTATATTTGAGTGTTCCTCACAATCTTGTTAAGTATGTGAGGACAGTAGAGTGAGTCTTCAATGTACATGGTGCCAAAGCAAGCGCTCAACATAGGGGCTGTGCTGGGCAGCTCGCTGTCCTCAGGTTGGGGGCGTCTCCAGCTGTCTCTCCTTCCCTCTCTTTTCCCTGTGTGTCTTTGCCTTGTATTCTCTTCCCCCACTCATTTCTTTTGTCTTTTTATTCCTTCTTCCTAAATGGTTTTAAATCTGGGTACAGTAAAAATTTAACAATACTTGTTGATTTTGAGAAGAATGCAGAGGTGAACTAGTGGTCATAAATTATTTAGGTCCTACTTTAGGGGCCCTAAATACAGTAGAGTGAACATTTCTGCACTTAATAGGGATTTGTATTAGGGAGCATTTAAAACTGGGTAAGTCACTGCCTTCACATGGAAAGTCTCTTAAGCTCACCACGCTGAATGCTTCAGGAAGTAAGTATATGCTAGGTCTCCCGAGTCACACACCCAGGGAAATGTGCTATTAAAATGTTCTCTGGATTAGAAGCGTCCCACAGACCAGCCAGTGATGTGCTTGAGCACACAGCGAGGGTCTCGAAGGCTGAGTTCTTCTGCAGAGACACTCAGGGCTTTGATGTCAGCACATGGAAGTTGCTGCCTGAACAAGGTAGCATCATGTTTGTGCTATTGGGTGGTGGGCGGGTAGTAAAGAATTTGGGCTGAGTCCATGCTTTAAGGAGGGAGGTCTCTCTTTTTTGTTTGTTTTGTTTTATTTTTTTTCCTGAAAGAAGGCTGCTGAATCCATTCAGTTGTGACAAATTATTTTTAAGTAAAGAGCTGCAACATTTGAATTCAACTCAAAAAAAGCCTGGAAATTCCGGGTGAAGTCAGGAAGTCGCGCGTGAGCTTTGGCCTCAGCTGGTGGAGCTGTGCCAGGAGGAAATGGTGCACATGGTGTGCGGGCCAGAACACTTCTTGGATTTTGTAAGGGCGGTTCTGATCTTCGTTGCTTTAGGAAACTGTAAGTTAAACCCCTCGAGGCAGCATGGTGAAAGACTGTTGTGCCGTCTACACTGAAGGTGCAGTAACACTATCTGTGGGCAGATGCGGAAGCTACCATGACTTCAGTTCTGGCTGCTCTACGGAGCCGGTGGGGCTGGGCCGACCAAGGAGCACTTTGTGTTCAGAGGCCACTTAGAGGAACGTGGCTCGCCCGTCTTTTCTCACTTGGACACGCACGGGGATTTAGGCATGTCGTGTGGGTCTATCTTGTACTACCGAGTGCCACCTCTTCTGACCTCCCTACGGTGACAGCGCTGTTTTCTGATGGTAGCCGTAATAATATCGTTGTTGTAGGAACTCTTCAATATATAGCAATATACAATAGAGAACTGAAAGGTACTCATGTCCCAGCTTGATAAATGAAAAATAGTATTTCGTTTTTTTCCCTTTCTGATGATTAGTGAGGATCATTTTTTTAATAAGTTTACTAGATGTTTATTTTGCAGAGATGTGTGAGAATTGTCTGTTGGCATACAGTTTTCTATTGCATTTTGTATTCATGTTTTTGTTGTTCTGTAATAACTTCAAATATTAGGAATATTCTCTTGGTTTGTCATACATGTTGTATCTGGGTGCACACACAGCTACATAGATTCTTCTTTCTCCCCAGAGAAGTTATTTCACTTTTAGACTTAGTAAAGAATGGAAGCATTAGTTTGAAAACGCTAAATCTGTAAATGGGAGTACGTCATGTACGATTCATCAGCCACCATAAACGTGCTCATGCAGAGACTCGTCAGTGCTACGGGGGTAAGCCCGTGTTCTGGGGCCGGCTGAGCCTCCTGGCCTGTCTCTCCGGATGTCAGGACCCCCCATCCAGGTATGGCTGCTATCTCTTCCCGAAGCATGTGGTATCCTGCCTGTGGATCCCTGATCTGTACTCTCCACCTGACCCCACTCAGAGCCACCTCAGTCTCAACCGCCTTTTGGAATTAAAACGTGGGCTTCGGCATCAAATAGGCATGGGCGCAAATGGCCTCGTCACCTACTAAGAGCAGGATAGTCACCTGAGTCCTCAAACTCACAACGGTGCGGGGGGAAGTGCCAGCCTCACAGGAGCGATGGCGGGATGCATGAATGTGTGTGCACACGTGGGCTTGGTCACGCATACACACGGTAGACACAGGTACATGCACCACACGCACATACATATACACGGAGAGGCACACGTACCCATGTGTACTTTCATGTGCACATGTACACACATCCACCTACACATAAATATACATCTGCACACGCGTGTGTAGATACACACATATACACGCAGCACACACATGCATTCACACAGTCATACACGTACACACTTACGCACAAGTGCACGTACACATACACATGTGCGCACGAGAGGGAGGAAATCAGCACACAGTAGGTCTGCAAGCGGGGAACTCAGCGTAGCATCCTGTAGTCTGAGGGAGCCCTTGGACAGCAGCCTGATGAGATACGGAATCAAGTCTAATGTCCACCTACTGTTCTCTGGCTTCTCACAGCGGCCTTGTGGGACTCAGTGAGCACACGCCGTGGCTCCGGTTCCCACCGGCTCAGCAGCAGGGTGTGGCCGCAAAGCTGGTGGGTGAAGTGGATTAGAACACGGCTCGGTCACAGCAGTTCTGGGGGCCGAGCAGGTGTCTCCAGTGGGGAGCGTTTCAGAACAACGGGCGCGCGGGAAGCTCGTGGTCACCTGCGGGACGTCGCTATCATCCCTGACGCAGCCTCATTCGCCGGTAACACGGAGCGCGAGACCACATCAGAAGTAATGGTGATAGGCTAATAATAGTCCTTATTAATGCTTTCGGAAATGTGGATAAGCAAAATTTCCACATGATTTTTAAGCCTAGAAAATGCCTTGAGAAACCTTCAGGGGGCAGTTAAAGCACTTTCTGTTCCCACAGGCCGAGGGTCTGGCCTCCTTCAGCACGTTCTTGCCCCGGGTCCTCACCACCTCCCCGCTGCCTGCCCGCCCCTGGCTCTGGTGACTCTTCCAGAAGGATGTCACGGGAGACCAGGCCCTCAATGAGGGCCTTGGTGCCATGTCTGGGCTCGAGGCGATTCCATGCTTATCCTGAACTTTTATTTTAGTATTTGAATGTTTGCTTGGATCTGGGGGCCACACACTTGCCTGTATGGATTTGCAGTACCTCTTCAAGTCCCTGCTCCAGCTCGGTGCCCTTGTGCAGACACCTCCTCTTAGAAACCTGTCCCATGTCTTCCTTCTGTGTGAACCTGTTCTCCTCGTCGACCTTGGGGATTCCATATACCTCTGGAATGTTCCAACCCAGAAGCCATCTGCTCCGTCAGCCCCTTGTCTTCTGGGACTTGTGCTGACCACCTGTGGGGATTTCTCCAGCATGGGCATGCCTTCTAGACACCCCTCCCCACCAGTTAGAGATGGGCCCCCTGCAGGGGTCTGCTCGGCTCGGGGCTGGTCCCCTTGGATCACTCCTCAGGCTTCCATGCCTCTCAGCTGCTGACTTCGTGGAGTGTGAGTGTGTGTGGGTGTGAGAGAGAGTGTGTGAGTGTGTGAGAGAGTGTGTGTGTGTGAGCGGGCACGGCTCCGCACCGCGGGGCCCCATTGACTCATCAGTAAAATGGGGATAACAACCGCTGTCCTATGAGAGTTTGAGGAAGAATGAATGAATTCATCCATGAAAACTGCTTGGAGCAATTCCTGGCATCCAGCAGTGTGTAGTAACTGTTCATCTCTTGTCAAGGAGGTCCAACAGAGTCGGCGAGCCCAGGGGGAACGGTGGCGCATGGTGATGGTCCTTCTCAGCTCTCCATGCACGGGTCTGCGGCATGGTTCCTTACATCCACGCAGCCCTACTCATTGGTGTTCGGTTACTGCGAGCGCAGTGCCCGTGCATTAACATGGACAGGAGGAAAGGCAGTCCCGGTCTTCACAAACCTCCAGTCTGACATCAGCAGTTTCAGACACACTTGGGCCAACACAGTTAGCTTCTATCGCATCTTTCTATATGCATGACAAGATAAGAGGGAAAATTTCCCCCTCTCTTTTTTTTTTTCGCATCCCCCACCTCCCCGTAATCTGGTAAATTGATGTGTAGGATAAAATCACATTCTCTTCTTGGGTTTTGCATTGACCCCCTGCTTGTTTGTACTGAAGCACTAACAGGACTCGCGACTTAAGCCACCACGGACACCCTGCATCTGTCCGTTTGCTCTCCCAGGATAAACACTTGCAAGTGTTTCTAGGACCAAACCCAGGACCACAGAGGAACAGCTTTGTGGAGTTAGGCACCTGTTTCTTTGGTTTGACTTTAAAGGAGACCTGTCAACTCAGTCTAGATGTACGAGTGATTTATCTAAAGCTGCTAGAATACAGGGCTCAGGAAGGAGAGTGGTGGCAAAGTACTTACAAAAGTTCCCAGGAAGCCACACTTAGGCCAATATGGGAGCAGAATGTATTTTCTTTCTAAAATGCTCATTCGTCCCAGCTAAAGCAATGGTTACCTTTACCGAGTGCTGCTCTATGCTAAATGTTTACAGTCATGATCTCACTGTGTTCTTATCACCATCTGGGGAGATGATATTATTTCCTCAATTTTACAATTGAGAAAAGCAAGATTCCAAAAAAGTTAAATGGCTTCCCCCAAATCAAAGAGGGAAGAAGTGGCAGAACTGGGATGGGTGGAATATTCCATTGGAACCCAATAATTGTTTTTGAAGGAAGAAAAGAACAGGCCTGGTTCCATATGACTTTCAGTCTGAACTCTCAATCGTTCATTTCTGTCTGTTGTATACGACCAGTGCTGAGAAGAAATGGAGGCCAACACGCTTCCTTAAATGAAATCCGGGTAAATACACAGAGAAATTCAGCATACTTACTGTATTTCAGATAGTTTACAACTACCTCGTCCAATTACAGAAAGTAACCAAATTCAGGCAACAGGGACAAAAGGTATTGAGATTTTGTAACTTCTTTAGGTTGCATTTAGCTCTCCTATTTGTAAAATACTGTCCTTGTTCATATCTGCTGAAGGTATTCCTACAAGATATTTGGTATTAAGTTACGGTCATTGTCCAAGTAAAGACATGCTTTGTTTTCTTTGTGGTTGAAATTTCTCTAGAATTCATTCCTTGCCTAGAAATACTAAAGGAGGATGAGCTCTGTAGCGGCCCACACTATAAGGACTGCTGAGACAAGCCTTCCAGATGGAGGTGGAGGAGGCCTGAGTGCCGGAAGGGGATCCTAGAGCCACAGAGTTAGTGGAAGTGAGGTGACTCTGGGACACCAAGTGCAAATGAACCATTGGTGGCAGGAAAAGGTGGGAATATTTCCCAAACGACAAATCAGATAACATTTCATGCGATCTCCAGGTGGTGAAAAGCATGAAGGAAAGTGGCCACTTCCTACCTTTGGGAACTGTATCCTCTCTTCTGTCGAGACACTTCCCATAATTCATTCTTCTCGGACATGCAGATTGGATACTTGGGATCAATTTTTCCTAGAGCTGCTCATCAAAGTAAGTGCATCCCATGTACCTGAAGGGATGTTCTTTGATCTCATTTATCTTGATATTTAAACTCATACAGGGCATCCTTATGGGTTGCCCTTTATTAGCCAAAACAGCTAGTTATTTTGGGGGGACCATGCACCTTTGCAGATTAAAAATTTTGACTGACACAAGGCCAAGTAAAGATACTATGGCCAAGTGCTCTGAAAAAGCACAAATATAGATGTTTGTGACAAATAATTGCTCCATTGAACCAGATGAGGATGTCTGCTTCGATAAGAAGTAGTAAAATCTGTTGCATTTTAATTTTTATTTTTGTAGCTGATTAGCTGCCTTTCTTAGTAAACCCTATACAAATCTCCATATAATAAAATTTATTTCTTCTGGAAAAAGGGTTGGTGTTTCAAACCCAAAACAACAAAATGGTTTACTTTTGCAGGAATTTCAATAAGAATACTTTTTTCATAGTTACAAGTGTAAAACTGCAAAACATAAATATCACCAAATAAGTAGATTCTAAGTAAAATCCTTGCGCAAAATGAAAGCACTTATTTTTCCTAATTCTTAGTGACAACCGCTTTTTACATCTCTTCCCCTTTTTCGAACTCTGCATTCAACACCTGCAGTGTTTTTCACTCTGACAAATCCAGCTCCTCTTCACGCTTCAAGCAAAGCTCCACGTAGGACTGTTGCCTCGTCTTCTCTGGGCTCTAGATAGGGTCCCTCCTAATCAATGAAGGTCTACAGTAATTCAGATTGTATCCTCTCATTATTAGATCAATTATACCCAATTTGTGTGATGAAAGCCCGTGTTGCAAAGAGGAATGCCCATCGTCGGAGGCATAAGCCTGACGCTTGCACATTCTTAACATTCTTAACATTTTAAATGTCACCTCAGAAATCTTACTAATAAATTTTAACTGTTGTATTTTGATGCAGCTGTAAATCTAGGAAAATCATATGACCTTACACAGAAAATGAAATGCCCATTTACAACAGGAATGTAAAGTTTAAATCACTTTAGTCTATTCCTAGTAGAATTTAAAGTAGCCTGTTCAGAACATGCTTACCAAGCCATATGGGTTGACGCTTCTGGAGATCTTTATTATACACACATCCATCCCTGGGGAGAAGGAACGTTGACAACAAGCTTTAATTTATTTTTTAGGCGTTGTTTGTTTCCGTAAGCAGTTGCAGCTTCTCCTTTCTCTTTACTCTTCCTGATTTACTCTTTCTTAACATCTTGATTTCCGGGATTCATCTATTTTGTTCCACATCTGAATGTTGAGAAGCCAACACTTGCGTCGACTCTTTAGGGAGCAGTCTCCGGGAGGCTTGCAGGCTTTCTTTATTACTCCTGCTAGTTGTGAACCAAAATGTTCTAACTGATTCTTCAGCGGCAGAGATGCTGTGAGCTCATCCTTCTTGTACTCTGTCATTAATAATTTTTTACTTTAAAGCCTACAAAAACTATCGGGGCACCTGATGAAGCATTTGGAAGGATAGTGTTTGAGTCTCTTGGAGAAAAATGACCTATCATTTAACACAGTAATCTCTACACTTTTTAAAAAACTCAGCGCCAATCCAATGGTGCTTTGGTAGATGCACGGAGAAAACAAGCAAACAAAAAACCCACGAAAAAAACAGCAAAAAATACCCAATCAGGTGTGAAATTGTGTCGCCCTTCCAAAGAATGTGTTGGTCCAGCCCGGAAAGCACAGGCAGCATACTAAGGGGGAGGTTTCAGCTGCTGTTTGATGGCGAATGTCAGGATTTGACGTCCAATCTCTCATTTAATCCTCGAGATTCTGTGACGCAGGATCTACTCCCGTGTTACAGACAGGAGACGGAAGCCCGGGTTGAAAGCCCTGCGGAAGATCATAGAGCTGGCGACCAGTGGCGCTGTCCCCATGCTTGTGAGGGGACCCGCGCGGTGGCACAGGGCAGAAGGGGGTGGCCACGTGAGCTCTGCCAGACGCAGCCGGTGGGACTCTAAGCCCCGCGTTCTCCACGGTGGGAAATGTGCAGGGAGAGGCAAGGCAGTCATTTTATTAGACCATAATTTCTCCACATCTATATAGTTACCAAAGCTATTAAGTAGTATTTATTCATTTCCTTATTAGGAATCAATTTTATGTGATGCTTATTGGCTGAGTTAAGTTATTGAAGAAGCGAAGGTTTGAAATTCATCGTTTTTGTTCTTGAATCATAATGAAGTTGATCTACTCATAAGCAGGGTACTTGGCTGGTGTTAGGTGCAGGAGGTTCGCGGGGACGGGGGAAGGAGATGGACTCTGTGTCCATCGCCTGTGACTTTTCCTACAAATCCGTTATAGTCCTCAGTAATCTTTTTGGGAAGCCGGATTTTAGAATGATAGGGAAGGTTGAATGGCACAGAGGGAAAGGAATGACTGCATACTTCCCATGACTTTGCTACACGGAACGCATGTGATTTGAATGTGGCTTAATCTGATTTGCCTTCCTCTTACTGTTCCTCGCCGGTGAAGTCTCTGTGGTTTGCCCTTTCCATCGGCAGATCCGTGAGCCAGTAACTGTGGGCTCACGGCTGGGACAAAACAATCAAACTAGAGGAAAGTGAGTCTTGAGTTGGCATTTTCACTTTATCCAAGACATTCTGATGCCGCTCTTCAAGCCAGTCAAGATGAGGGACCAGGAACACACTGGTTCTCAATGTGGTTGCACACCACAATCACCGGAAGGCTTGAAAAAATGCAGATATTCTGCTTTAATTAGCCTCCTCAGAGGATTCCAACACACAGCAGAATTTGAGAATCACTGGGGTAGAAAACAGGGTCTTGGCTTTAAGAAGCTCTTAATTTTAATGCCTTTTATTTGAAAAGTCTCCTTCATTTTTTTTTAACAGGAATGGTTATTTTTTTTTTTATTTTTTTTTTAAAGATTTTTTTTTTATTTATTTATTTGAGACAGAATGAGAGAGAGAGAGAGAGCACATGAGAGGGGGGAGGGTCAGAGGGAGAAGCAGGCTCCCCGCCGAGCAGGGAGCCCGATGCGGGACTCGATCCAGGGACTCCAGGATCATGACCTGAGCCGAAGGCAGTCGCTTAACCAACTGAGCCACCCAGGCGCCCCAGGAATGGTTATTTTTTAATGAGAATTATTTCTGTTTATATAAATAGTCCAGTGGATATCTGCAGTTGTTTATGCAATTAATCTGGGGGCACATGGATATTAAAAAATGTGCAGAAACAAATGAAACCAAAATATATGAGAATTTTAAAGTCACTTTTGTATAATGCACGTGTGCACAAATTAGAAAAACTTACTGGGCCATGTCTAAACAACTTTCCTCTTCACCTGCGCTCCCTAGAGAGGCCGTCTGCTGGCCGTTCCATCCCTGCTTTGGGGCAATATCGTGTAGCGAGCCCCCGGCTTGTACGCCTGTGTGGGAACTGGAACCAGGCAATTCTTTCACCTGGGCACCTGTAGCCTGCTGCGGGGCCCGGGCTTGGGGACCAGACGAGATGCTCGGCCCACTCGGCCCTCACATTAGACGTGGCAGCTTGTGCTAGACCTCCTCCGCTAAGCTGGAATGGCTTTGCCTGCAGGTCCCTTCAGTGTGTAGTTCTGGGGGACTGGGGGCCATAACAGACTTGCATGCTGTTGAGGGCACAAGGGAGGTGGTGGCCTCATCTCCGATGTGGCCTGCAGCTCACTGCGGTTGCTGTGACCTGCTGGCTCGCCGGGGTCTTGGGGGAGCGACCAGGCTTCCAGCTCTCCAACCCCAAAGGGCTCCTTGTGCCGCTTCTCCAAGTGCTCAGCCAGGCAGAGGCCACCGCCCCTGCAGGCCAGCACTCCAGTGAGGCCCAGTCCGTCCATGTGGGCTCCCACTGTCCTTGCCTTCCCACCTGAGGTCAAGACCAGCACAAACTGCGCCAGCAGGTAAGTAGCTCACGCCTGTCCCAAATCCTGACTCCCTAATGGGCAGGCTCCTGCTGTGGGCCCTGCAGGGAGGGTGCGCGGACTCAGCACCCTGTCCCGTGGCGCCCTGTCCATTTCAGGGGTTCTAGCTTCCCCGGATGGAGGCGGGAGCTGCTTGTTGTCCCTGCTGTTCAGTTGTTTGTTTTGTTTTGTTTTTTCAGGGAAAGGGGTCCTCTTATCCCGATACACAGAAATGACAACTCATGAATATTCATCAAGTGAATGAACGTATGTTTATTTTGTAACCCTTTGGGGTTGGAGAACTGGAAGCCTGGTCGCTCCCCCAAGACCCCGGCGAGCCAGCAGGTCACAGCAACCGCAGTGAGCTGCAGGCATTGTCCCGACTTCTAGAGGCAGCCTGGCCTGGCTTTACCCACTGAGAGCCCTGGGAGACCCAGTGTCTTCTTGGCAGCTTAGATGCCCCAGGGCTCCCACGGTGAGGGGCCCAAGCAGGGCCCAGAGAGAGAGAGAGAGAACTGCAGGAGGGCAAAGCTCTGTCTCCATGCACATTCCGGTACCCATGGGAGACAGGTTCACAGCAGCTCTCGGATGGCGCAGCAAGATACCTCCACACCCCGCACGGCTGTACAACTCTTGGGATTGAGTGTTGAAAACACTTGTTCCTGAGCACAACCGGGGACACTCAGAGAACAACTGGGAGAAATCTTACCAGGTCTGTCCTCTTACTCTTATGGAGTGCCTATGTTTGACCCTAGGATTACATGGCCTATGAAACATAAGACATGATGGGCTGAGGAACACCCCAAGACTGTGTTCCATCCCTAGAAGTGAGGCTTCTGGAAAACACATAACCACCTGCTGGACAGATGCTTTCTAACTTTCTTGTCGGTAGTTCGTTCCACTGACCTTCATGTAACACTGGGTGCACTAAGGACTTAAGGTCAGCGTGGAGGTGTGCTCACCTGCCGGCTCACTCTTCGTGGTAAGGATGTGTCCTTAAGAAAACAGCAGTCAATGAAACTCACTCTCAGATGCTTGTGCCACACACAGATTCAGGAATCTAAGTAAATGTTATCTTTAAATTGGCTGTTTGGGGGTGTATTGATGGTTGATGTTAGTTAACCTATTTCCTGAATAGATATGTGCTCAGTGGCTCTTGTCATATCTTGACACATTGGCAGAAACACCCCAGGCCATTGACTGACTGTGTGGCCCAGGAGATGCTGCACTGTGGCCTGAACAATGGATGAGCGTGGGACCCTTGAATATACATTTGCACTAGCAAAGCGAGTATTCCAATATTTAAATTGTTCAAGTAAGAGAACTACACCACTGAAGGATTTGCTGATGGCTTTGCAGAGTTGGGCCAAAGCTTCTGGGGGGCCCAGGGTTCTTTCAGAACACAAAGCACAGAAGGGAGAAGCTGTGGACACTGCTGTGATGTGAGCCTAGTTTGTCTCCTGGTCCCCACGGAAAACCACACACAAGCCTCTTCAGAATGGAATCAGAGCCCCAGGCAGGCATATCATCAGAGGAGGAAATTGTCCACAGATTTTCCCAAGGCATTCCATGAGGAACTTCAACATTTCATGGAAGAAGGGTGCCATTGCACTTGAAGCTGAAAATGGGCTTCTACTCAAAGGAAAACAAACAAAGAACTTGACCTAATTAAAGAAGGGAGCCTTGATCCAATTACACATATGCAGTGCTTTCAGCAAGTCTGGTACGGAAGGCTTCACAGGTCTATTTAAATGATGACTAACTGCTCTCACTAGCGCCTCGAACACTAGTAACGTCTCTGGCAATAATTTGTCAGACTCCCTTGTTGCCACTTTCTGCTCAAGCACACCGAAGTTTTCTCAGTCCTTAGTACAACCCAACTTGTTCTCATTTCTGACCTGCCATCCAGGACCTTTCTTCTCCTTAGAACAGCTTTCCATCCATCCTAGCCTCACTAAACCCTCTTTATGTTTTCGGACTCCAGGTAGATATCTCTTCTTGCAGGAAGCTCAACTGAACTCTCAGACTCTTGTATAGTTGCCCCAGACACCAACCACTTTTCTCATAAGAGCTTTTATTATGCTGCCTTCCACTGCTTGACTTCCCCTTGGATTAGAAATACTGAATGTAGGGACCATACTGTTCCCAGTTACACTATAGTCAAACAGCAGACACTCATCATGAAGATGAACTATATGCTTACCAATTATATATCCTCCTCCTGAGCACATGAGAAGGTCATATTTTCTAGCTGCATTTGGAGTTGGGTTGGGACTAGATTACTGTTTTTATTCAATGGAGCATGGGCAGAAGTTACAGAAGTCACTTCCAGACTGGACACAAAGACATCTGCTCCTTTGTCCTCCTCCATTCACCTTTGTGTAGTGATCACAGAGGCCAGGAATGTCAGATGCCAGCACTGCAGATGAAGGGGATTGGAGGTAAGCTGCCAGGGAGAGCTGTGGGATTCATGCTGGATTGTGACACAAGCAAAATCAAAGCTTCACTTTTTGTAAACCTCTGAGGGTTTGGCGGAGCTTGCTTATCGCTGCAGAATATAGCCCATCCTGGCCAATATAGCACTTTGAGTGTCATCCATTACATAGAGGATTAAGTGCATGCTTAGCACCACTGTTCTTAACGTGGGTCTGTTTGACCCTTAGGAAGTGTAATGTGTTGTGTCAGGGTACCTCCTAAAGCCACGGGGTGGCAGGTACAAGGCAACCAAGGAAGGCTCCTTGGAAGGGCACACACAGTTGGAGAAATGTCCATAGACAGTCCTGTTGGATTAGTGTGATGTGTTCTACAGACCACTGTCCATACCTCCTCTTGGAGGAGTTCTGGTGTCTCTGTCTTGACAACAATACAAGATCTAAAAGCACGTATGGACCATAAATGGTGCCATTTTGAGAGTCAGGATCGTGTTTAAACAACACTGCTGCCTACTGAACTGTGTGGTCCTGGGCAAGTCACACAGCCTCCTGAAGGCTCGAGAAGGGAAGAAAAATGTTGAACAGAGGAATGTATGAATCTGTAAGATGGAGGTAATAGTATCTTCCCCGAAGGGATGATGTGAAGACCAAATCAGAAAATACCTGTACAGATGCTTGGCATGCAGTGTGTATGGTCAAAAAATACTCCATGTTTGTGCAAGCAAAGATCCATATTAACGTGTTTGTTATCTGGAGCCCTCGTGCTGATTTAGGGCAGAACTTGCAGATTTGACTTTGCTAAATGTTATCTATGACTGGAGCATTCTCTGCCCATTATACTGACACTCGAACCCAATACCCAATGCAGAAAACCGAAGGATGCTTGTGATCTCTTCAGGGAAGCTTCAAGCAACTCTGGCTTATTATATGAGACCATATTAATTTTAACTCAGTATAAAAGTCCAGTGCCAGAGAAGGCGATCCTATAAGTGGTCTGTGAAAGTGTCACGCCCCCCCAATTCTGTATGTGTGACTCTATTCCATTGGCCCACCTACAGGTAATCGTGCCATTCATTCCTGTGTAACAACAGAAACAGACGAAACAAATCATTGCTGCTCAAAAAAGGAAGCTTCTGACTATATTATGTTTAAAGTTCACATAAAAAGATTCTTATAAAAACAAAACTTATATGTAATAAAAAGGAACAATAAGGTATAGAGCCCTGATTGTTTTAGATGCTACATATGTGAATTCTGACTGATTTTTGAAGCTACTTACTGATATAATTCACCAAATAGTTTTGTGAGGTAGAGTTTATTACTAATTGCTTTGTCAAGGAGAAAGTCTTCGTCTGCCTTCCACTACCGGATGGGAGAACCTATTCTACAGTGCCTGATCTAGAGTCAGAAGTAACTGAAATAAGGGCTGCTGGTGTATAGATCTTAGCCCAGGTGTGCGGACACCCCCCCCACCCCCAGCTGAGATGGTTTCTGGCTGAATGTCATGAAGTGGTCATAGGTAAGATACGGGATCAAATGGCCTGAGTTCAAATCCCTTCCCCATCACTCCCTTGTGGCGCAAGCTTGAGCAGGTCACATCTGTTCTGTTCCCACCATCTATATAACGGCAACAAGAAGGGCACTGAGCTCATGTGGTTCTTCCGAGGATATCATAGTTTGGGCCTGTGCATGGCACAGTGTGAGGACTGCAGAAGCATTGGTAGTTGGTAGCTACTCCTCCTCTCCTTTCATAAACATTGAACTAAACAAGTCACTTTGTTCTGCTCATAACTCCCAATAAAAGAGCACTTGGATAAACTTGATGTAGTTCTACATTTTATTTTATTTTTTATTTTTTTTTAATTTTTTTATTGTTATGTTAATCCCCATACATTACATCATTAGTTTTAGATATAGTGTTCCATGATTCATTGTTTGTGCATAACACCCAGTGCTCCATGCAGAACGTGCCCTCCTCAATACCCATCACAAAACTAACCCATCCCCCCACCCCCCTCCGCTCTAGAACCCTCAGTTTGTTTTTCAGAGTCCATCGTCTCTCATGGTTCTTCTCCCCCTCCGATTTCCCCCCCTTCATTCTTCCCCTCCTGCTACATTCTCTACATTTTATTTTGAACTGTGTTTTAGCAGCATCCATAAAAATACCATCACAATGTTGTACTATAACACAAGACAGTCAAATGCCAATCAGATTTCAACAGTTAGTAGACCACAATGTTTACTATTACTCATCTCTTTTTCTTCAAATAAACATATATTTTTATTATTGCTTTATAATTAAACCTAAATAAAATACTTAGTTGACAATGAGAGTTCTGTTCTGCTTTTATGGGGCAGTAACTCCCACCCTGATTTGATAAACTTTAAGGAGTTTTTCCTTTTTCTTTTAGATTCTTTTTCTTTTCTTTTCTTTCTTTCTTTATTTTTATTTGACTTTTTGGTCTTAGAAGGAGAGAGCAACTGGAGGGGAGGGGCAGAGGAAGAGGGAAAAGAGAGAGACTCTCAAGCAGACACTCCGCTTAGCACGGAGCCTGACATGGGGCTAGATCCCACGACTCTGAGATCCTGACCTGACTCAAAATCAAGAGTGGAACGCTCAACTGACAGAGCAACCCAGGTGTTCCCTTTTTCTTTGTTAAAGACAATTTTGAAGGGCAGTTTTAAGCTTACAACAAAACTGAGAGGAGGTACAGAGACTTCCTGTAGACCCCCTGGCCCCCGCACATGCACAGCCTCCCCCATTATCAATAGCCCCCAGCACAGTGGGGCATGACTTCAAAGGATGAACCTATATTGAAACATCATAAGCACCAAGAGTCCATAGTTCACCTTATCAGTTCATTCTTGGTGTACATTCAGTGAGTTTGGGCAAATGTACAATGATATTTATTCATCATAATAATATCATACAGAGTATTTCCTCTGCCCTAAAAAGCTTTAGTACTCTGTCTATTCTCCCCACTTCTGGACCCTACTCTGGCAACCTGATCTTTTTCCTGTCTCCATAGTTCTACCTTTTCCAGAATGTCATGTAGCTGGAATCATATAATATGTAGGCTTTCTCAGATTGGCTTCTTTCACTTAGTTAACATGAATTTCAGGTTCCTCCATGTCTTCTCATGGTTTGATAGCTCATTTCCTTTTAACACTGAATAATATTCCATGATCTGGATGGACCCCCATTTATTTATTTTGTTACCTCCTGAAGGACATCTTATGACTTCCAAGTTTTGACATTATGAAAAAGCTGCTGTAAACTTCGTGTGCATACAGGTATTTGTGTGGACATACATCTTCAACTCCTTTGGGTAAATACCAAGAAACACAATTACTAGAAGCACCACATCCTCGTCAGCATTTGGTGTGGTCAGTGTTCTAGATTTTGGCCTTTCTGATAGGTGTGCAATATTTGTATTGTATATAGGTGATTTGCACTTCCCTGCTGACATAGGACACGGAGCATCTGTTCATGGGCTTACTTGCCGTCTTTAGATCTTCTATGGTGAGGGCTCTGATAAGGTTTCTGGCCCTTTTAAATCGGGTTGTTTCTTATTGTTGAGTTTTAAGGGTTTATTTTGGATGGTGTTTCTTTATCCGACTTCTTTAACATATCTTTATCATTGCCAATGTTTTCTCCCAGTCTGTGGCTTGTCTTCTCATTCCCTTCACCTTGCCTTTCACAGAGCAGAGTTTTTCATTTTAATGAACTCCAGTGTATCGGTTTTTCCTTCATGGATTGCATCGTTGGGGCCGTACCTAAAAAGGCATCACTACACCCAGACTAGGTTTTCTCCTGTGAGATCTGTAGGAGTTTTATAGTTTTGCATTTTACACTTAGGTCTGTGCTGCATCCTGAGCCAGGTTTTGTGAGGCGTGTAAGGTCTGTGTCTAGTTCATGCACTCCGCATGGGACGTCCAGTTGCTCCGGCAGCAGTCACTGACCAGGCAGTCCTCACTCCTTTGTGCTGCCTTTGCTTCTTGGTCACAGGTCAGGTGAGCACACGCATGGGGTCTACTTCTGGGCTCTCTGCTCTGTTCCACTGATTTGCTTGTCTGTTCATTCTCCAGTCATTAGTGCTTCTCAATCATCATTCTGAATGTTCTTCCGCTTCCTTGCTCTCTTTCTTCTCGGTCTGGTGTTCCCAGACGTGCCTGTTACACCTGTGGTGGTCATCCCCCGATTCTTGCACACGGCATTCCACTCTTTCAGTTTTGTTCTCTTTGCTATTTGGTTTTGAAGGATTCTATTGGTACATCCTCTAGCTGAGAGATTCCTTCCTCGGCCAGGTCCAGATGACCAGTAAGTCCATTAAAGGGGTTCCTTATTTCCGTCACAGGGTTTGTGATGTCTAGCACCTGTCTTGGGTCATTCCTAAGGAATTCCATCTCCCTGATCACACAGCCCACTTGCCCTTTCGAACTGTCTGCTCCAGCCCCTGTAGCCCTCAACCTATTCATCAGAGTCACTTTAAATTCCCCAACGGATAATTCCTACATCTTGACCATGTCAGTTCTGATGCTTGTTCTGTGTCTTCAAAATTATTTTTTGCCTTTTGGTGTACCTTGTAATTTTTTTCGCTAGCTGAGCATGATGTGATGGCAGAGGAACTGCTGTAACTAGGCCATCCGTGGTGTGGTGGTGAGTGAGTGGGGGAGCTTCTCTGGTTAGTTCTAGAATCAGGGCTAGTCTTCAGTGAGCCTGTGCCTCTGGATGGTGGACTTCACACACGCTTCTAAGTTCTTCTCTACGTGTAGGCTAGAGAAAGATGAAATTGGGTATTTCACGTCCCCAGGTCGCTTAGGCTCTGGTAATTCCCTAGGGGGTTAGGCTCTGGGTAACTAGTTTCCCCTGTGCTAAGGCCTGCTAAGAAGAAGAGAGTGCTCTGGTGCACCTCAGCATGGTTCCCCTCTCCCCCCACCTCGCTGTAGGAAGTGCAGAGACTTTCCTCTGATCTTTAATGTGAGAACTTGGCCACCAGAACTACACAATCTGGTGACAACCTAGGGTGGCCCTTTAAAACCAAGCTTAGGGAAAGTGCCTAATACTAACTGATAATGCTGAGCTCCCGTAGTTGGATAGAGAGAAGATAGGAAGATGGGGTTTGAATTAAAGAAGAGGTGCATTGCCAGTGGAATCCAATTTAAAAGAAAAATTAATTTAAGAGTCTTGCCAGGGATTTGCACATTTTCAGGTGAATATCATTAAATATGTGTTGAATAAAAAAGGTGTTTCTAAAATTATCCTTGAACCATTAGTGAATATATATACACATAAATTATTCATACCATATACATTTATCCTACATATAAATATGTTTTATAAATACATATATATTTAATAATAATTATATGTATAAATATATATGTAAATATATATATATACTTATACTGTATATATATATGTATATATATATTTATATTGTACTATGAAGAGTGAAGGTGGTAGGAAAAGCCCATGGAAAAGAAAAGAAAAGGGGCAGCATTATTTTGTTTTTAAAGTAAGCATAAACAATTAGTTGGGCCTGTTCGAATTCTTCTGCAGGAAGCCATGCTCATTATGTACACTAATCTGCACGAAATAGAGGCATATAGTGTGGGTGTAACAGTGAGTCCTGATGCCCTGAGGATGAGATATTGAATTAAGTGTCCACTCCTCACCGGATTCCCTAACTTTAAGAGGCTTTCCCAGCATTTGGCAATTCCTATGGGCTGAATTACTCTTTTCCATCTTTATCCCGCCATGAAACTTTGCCCATTTGTCATCAAGGCGTCTGTTGCAATGCACCTGGTTTGAAGTAAAAATACCCCTCTTCACTGTGGTTTCCTCGGTATCTCTGCTGTCTCATGTGGAGATTCTCCCCTCATGAGAGAACCTTCACCATACCCACATCGAATGGCCAGACAGTGTAGCTCTGTCTCAGTAGGACTGTGAATGTGGACGAATGGGACTTCTGCCCTAATCCACCCTGAGAACTCTCATCTGGAGGTGGGGCATGTCCAGCACCCCAACGTGGTAGCCAGAAAACCACTGTGACTTCGGGACCATTGGCAGGAAGTCTGGTGCTGTGAGGAAACAAGCCCAGTGACACAAACACGTGGATGGAGGGAGACGAGGAAGTTGCCCCATAATGAAGTACACCTCTTATAAGGGACAGTGATTGTGTTCTGTGTATTGCACACGCACATATAGGGATGGAATTCTCAACTTCTGATGGTGCGGTAGACAGCATGGAGGGCATCCTGGCCTACCCGTCAGCTGCTGGTGTGGTCATCCTGGGCTTGATGACGCAACAGGCCCCTGAAGATCCAGCCCTGAGCGACTAACGGCTCATGCACAGGTGCACTGGAATACAAAAGAGGAAGAAAGGTTTGTTTATAATTTGCATGAAGCATTTAATAGAAACTCCATTTTGTTCAAAAAATAAAAATCTGTCAGAATCGAATTGCTTAAAAATGTAAACCCATATGCTATTTTAACAAATAACAGATGTACTTTAGATAAGCTTAACACAATACAGAATCATGAAAATTTACCATCCCTATTTGAATCCTTATGACAGAGTAGGGTAACAGATCACGTGAAGTCAACGGGCTGTTGAGCAATGGAGCAAAGAGAAAACTCTATCATTCCGAACGGTTTTTGACAATGTAGTTCCTAAACGGGGAAAAGTCTGCAGTGTTGGATTCCTTTGGAATTATTCTAGTTTTCTTATAACATTTAAGCCAAGCCCAATATGATTCTACACTTTCAGCTAAAACTAATCAGGAGATGATTTATTAGGTTTTTAAAATATTTGTATGTTGCCTTGACATTTAGTTAATGTTGCTTCCCACGTCACGTGCTTGCTAGGCAGGGGGACTGCAGGTATTGAGCCTTTAAGGAGGTTTTGTAGGAGGCCTACCCCCAAAAGGCATAATTATTTATCTTTATTTTCCTTTAAGGGAAATTCAGCCTCTCTCCTGTACTTTAAGGCCCTGATAGCCAATCTTAACGTTGTGCTTTGGGTGTGACGCCATCTTTGCCAAGAACGCCCCCCCGGGTTCCGAGGTTGTGCGGCCGCGGGCCTCAGCCGCACACCCTGTGTTCAGGGGACATTTTTTGGTCTGTCCCACGGAACTTTCTCCGTTCTTAGAGAAAAAAAAGGCAAATAGCCAAGGAGGAATGATGAGTGATTTTCATGTGAAGAACAATACATCAAGAATATCTAAATTAATTTAACAATTACAAGGAATATTCTTGGCCACATCAATTTAAGATATGCTGGCAAGCGGGAAATGATTTCCAATTTATATATGTCATTTCTGATATTTCTTCAGTAGCTAGGAAAAAAAAGAGAGAGAGAATTTTGGATTTCTGTTAAATTGACCCATAATAATTTTTTTATGGGCTTTTTGTGTTTGAAGAGTGGGCAAGGGTCATATAAAGGTCAGAGATTAAACTCAAAAAATGTCCCAGGCTTTTCTATGGATATAAATAAGCAATGAAGGAAAGAATAAATAAATAAATGAAAAATAAATTTCAGAAGTCAGTACAGTGTAAAATGTTGTCTAATGATTAATTAATTATGATGAGAAATTGCCATTTATGATAAATTCATTTTATGGGAGAACAGATTATTGAAGCAAATGATCTGCTATATGATGAAAATAGCAGCTGTGTTTGGTATTTTGATTTGGGTGTAGAATGAACAGATGTCTTTTATCAGCAGGGATTTGTCTCCCTCTCACCACAATTTTACCAGAAAGGTGAAGGAGAACCCCTCTGATTTCTGGGCCATCAGGTAGGTATTGGTGGTTTAATTTTAAAATCTCACGCTCTGGTGGTCAATGTGGCTATCACTGTGGATTAGTCTGCTAGGACTGCCATCACAAAGTCCCACTGGCTGGGTGACTCAAACACTAGAGATTTATTTTCTCACAGTTCTGGAGGATAGAAGTCCAAGACTGGGGTGCTGGCAGGGCTGGTTTCTCTGGCCTCTCTCACTGGCTTGCAGATGGCCCCCTCTCCCTAAGTCCTCACACAGTCCTTCATCTGTGTGTGTCTGCATCCTAATCCCCCTTTTCTAAGGACACCAGTCATTGGAGTAGGGCCCATCCTAGTAACCTCATTTTAACTTAATCATCTCTTTGAAGATCCTTTTTCCAAATAAGGTCCAATTCTGAGGTACTGGGGATTAGGACTTCAACATATAACTTGGGGGGGATTATCCCCTAACACATTCCAACCATCAAAAAGTAAGACCTATAGAACTCCACTATAGTGCACTATTTTATTTCCTGTTATCACCTCCTAGTATTAAGAAAGAACTGGATGTTTGTGTCCAAAACCCATTTAAAATATTGCATTCCAAAAAGTACGGCATAGGAAATATAGTCAACAATATTGTAATAGTTTTGTATGGAGACAGATGGTAACTACACTTGTGGTGGTGAGCACTGCGTCACGTATATAATTCTCCTATCGCTATGTTGTACACCTGAAACCAATATAATATTGTGTGCCAACTATACTTCAATTAAAAATAAAATGTAAGAAATAATATATTCCAGTCAATAGAAACAATGTGTGAATTCTGGTGTTCGTTGGCCATATGAGAATGGGAAGCAGAGCAGGTTCCTTGTCTTAGAGAAAAGAGATGAGAAGAGTGTTAACACGGGGCAGAGTGTGTCCATGTTGGTTTCTTTGTTTGTTTATTCATCTCTTCATTTCTCAAACATTGATGGGCTTCCTCTTCTGAAGCAGGCACGTACCAAAGGCAGGGAACACAGAAGAGGTTAACACATAAAGAATAAAAGGTGTTAACTCATTCAACAAGTACCTGTTAAGCACCTACTACCTGTCAAGCCTCTTCACGGTGTGTGGGGTGTATCCATAAATGCAAAGAACAAAGACCCTTGTCTCATGGGGTCACTTCATTTCTAGTGGAGGGAGATAGTCTGTGGATAATCTATGCAAGAAATAGGTACGTGATAGTGTGTTGGAAGGCATTAAGCCTACGGAGAAGAGAAATAGAGCAGGGTAAGACGTTCAAGATTGCCAGAAGGGGGGCATGCTTTTGTTAATGGGGTGGGCACACCGGTCTCTGATGTGTGAAGGAAGGAAGGGAGAAAGGGAGGTGACCATGAGAACAACTGGCTGGGACAGAGCGAGGTTGGGGAGGGCATTCCAGGCAGCAGGAACAGCCCTACTGTGTTCAAAGACCCCACGGAGCCTGAGGTGGATGGCGCTCAGTGAGTGAGGCAGGGAGAAATGGAAGATGGGCTGAAAGATAACATGAGTTCATATCAAGTAGGGTTTTGTTGGCCATTGGAAGAATTCTGGCTTTTTTTTTTTTTTTTTTTTTTTAGTAAGATCAGAACCAAAGCTAGGTTTTGAGCAGAATGGAGATAGGGTGTGACTTAGGTATTCAAAAGCCCTTCACCTGCTGTGCTGCATGTAGATTAGGCAGGTGGCTGAGGTGCAAGCAGAGAAGCCAGGTGAGAAGTGATAGAATGTCCAGGGAGTTGATAGTGGACTTTGTAAGAAAAGGTTGGGTGTCTGTTGAAAGCAGAGTCTACCTGATGGCTTATGGATGGAAAGAGGGGCAAGAAAGACAGGAGCCAAAGATTATGCACAGGTTATTCTTTTCTCTTGAGCAACTTAAATAATTACATTTCTTTCAGCTCAGATAGGGAAGTCTGTGTGAAGAGCAGGTTCAGTTTGGACTTGTTCACTTTGCAGAATCGGTTGATGTTCAGATGGTAAGTAGGCAACAGAGCCAATAGTCTAGAATTAAGGAGAGATGTCAGGGCTGGAGATGTAGATGTGAGAAACGCCAGCATTTAGATGGCATTTAAAGCAGCGAGGGGACAGATGGCCAAGGGTGTGGTGTAGATGTGGGAGAAAGAAGGTCAGAGCTCCAGTGAATTTCAACACCAGAAATTCCAGGGAATCCGCCAAGGAGACTGCAGGGGAGGGGCCATGAGGGAGGAGACCGAGCTCGCATGGGAGAGGCTGAGGGAAGGCCAGTTAATGAGGGGTCAGTGCGCCCAGTGCTGTCCACAGGTTGAGGGGGATGTGGACTGAGAGAGACCGTTGGCTGCATCAATGGCCAGGCGTTAGTGACCTGCACAAGCAGTTTCGGTGGCATGGTAAAGCAAAAGTGTGGTTGGAGTGATGTAGAGAGAGACTGGGAGCAAAGGAAGTGCAGTGGTAAATAGGGACCGTGCGGGGTGGGAGCTTAGAGTACAAACAAGCCACTTCCCTGGTGACCGGGAGGACAGGTGGCCTTGGTCACTTCCCCGGTGACTGGGAGGACAGGTGGCCCTGGTCCAAGTCCTTAGGAACAGGAAGCAGGATCCCGGGGAGACAAGAAGGAAAGAGAACATTGCGTAGGACCAACCATGTATATGAGCACATGGCCTGGTGACAGCGTGCACGCGGACCTGCAAACAGAAGCGTGTGTCTGATGCGCATGCCAGAGGCGGGCGGTGTTTGTTGCTGAGCACGAAGTGTGGGCAAGTTTTGCATCCTTTACAGAGGACCTTGGACTTTGTGCTTCCCTTTCTTTTCTCCTCTTGGACCTGTGACATTACAGAGTTCCCACATTGACTTCCAAATTTGAACTCTTGGAACTTTTCTAGAGGACCGAGCGCATCATTTACTATTTAATTAATGAAGTAAAGAGCTCTCTGCTGAGCCTACTGGGATCTGGATTGCATGGGGATTTGGAATTGCTCACCGCCATCTTGAATTTGAGTCCTAAGAGGCAAAGAAACGTGTTGAAAGTATACAGCTTGAGGAGTAACCTGTTGCCCTCGGATGCTCACGGGGGGCCTTCACGTGCCACTGTGGCCCCAACGTAACTGAGACATTTGAAGTCAGAGACAATTAAGGGAGGTCAGGATCAGAGAGAAAACTTCACTCTGAAGGGCTGGTTTCACAAAATGATTCCCCCAAGGGGCTGTCACAGATGTCAAGGAAAGGGTCCTCTCCAGGGGAGGGAATGCATTAGGAAAAAGCCTCACTAGAAATGGTGTCAACATGCTGACAGGTGCGTGCCTGGGTGAAATGCAGGAAGGGGCTACCGGGGAGATACCTTGTTCTCCGTGACAAAGCCCTTTTGTTGTGATTGCCAAAGAATGGCACCAAGGTGGGGACAGAAACATCCAAAGGGGTTTCTTAAGTTTTATGGCCTCCTAAGAAGGTGCCCACAGATTCTGCCCCTGCTTTGTGCTTGTCTCCCACAGAGAAGGCTCGCCCGCCAATTTTTAGATTCTCCGATTCTCCATGAAAGAAGTTATTTTTGTCGGATAGGGAATTGTAAGCTGGTCCTTGAAGTCAAACCCCATTGTCGGTCGCCTTGACCTGCCCCTGCCAGTCAATGTTACAAAGAGACACAATTGAGAAGGGCAGGGGATCCAAGAGCCGAAGCCTGCTTATCTTAGAAGAAAGCTGTTGGTAATGATTTTCAATTAAAAAAGTTTTGTTGCATGTACTTTGTCCTTCTTCGCCTACTTAAAAACTTCATGTGTTCCGGGTAAAACCCAAAGTAAGTAAGAATATGAAAATTGCCTCCCCATTGAAAACAAAATAACCTGCAGTTTATTAACTCTCTGGAACTCCTAGTTCCCGTTCGGTTATTTTGGTGACTATTCTGTAGCCCTAAGACTTGAATAGCAATTTGTATTTTCTTTGATGATCATTGTTAGATTTTTAAAGACACATGGAAGGGAGTTGCTTCTATGTTACACACAGAGTTATTCCAGACCTAGGGGATTGTTTGTGGCTGATTAAGAAATTGCACAGATGCCTGAATTAATCTGCGTGATGTCTGCCATGGACGCAAGCTTTTGTAAATCTTTGTAAGCCTGAGTCCTGACGCCGGGGCCGCAGCGCACAGCCAGTATTCCCAGTGGTGGCCTGTGCTCTGGGCTGGTGCATCCTGGGAGCAGGGATCCTAACCCCAGGGGGATGGCAGGTTGCCCCTGCTCTGTGACCAGTGGTCAAAACACTAGGCTGACCTTGTCCCTGGGATTTACTCACATGTGTCTTCGGAGCTGAGTTGTGGGTCTCGGTTCTTGGCTCCCTGGTGCCTGGGTTGGCCACAGGCTGGCCCTTCTTTCCCTGGATGCCTCATCTTCCATCCTGATTCTGGATCTCCGCCTACATTTCTACTGCCTGCCCTCTCCTCCTTCCTGCCTGTGATGGTGTCAAGCTCCCTGCTTCCCCAACCTGTGTGATAGCCCCAGCGAGAGTTGCATCTGTCAGCACCAACTGGAGCCTCGTGTAGGATGTCCACTGCCCACAATGGCCAGACAGCTAGTATGGGAAATTGATCGTGGCCGGGTTTAACAGGTATGGACACAATGAGTCTAAAGGAGGCAGAGTCTATGGCTCCAAAACTTTTCCCCCAAGTAAGAATGGGGTCCAACTGACAGCAAAAAACCACAAAGATAAGTGCCCAAAACATTTTTATGTTCTAGGTACTACCCTATGTACTTTATGTATATTCATTCCTTTAAGGCTCATGGCAACACTATAAGGTATATATATTTATGATCTTCAATGCTATCTACAAAGAAAGCACAGAGAAGCTAAGGAACTCGCCTGAAATCACACAGCAAGGGCAGGGCAGCCGTGGGATTCGAATGCAGGTACCCTGACTCCGGAGCATGTGATTCTAAGCCTGACGCTCCCCCACACTTGCTTTTTTCTTTTTTTTAAAGATTTATTTATTTATTTTAGAGAGAGAGAGAGCGCGAGGGCATGTGAGGGGGAGGAGCAGAGGGAGAGGGAGAGAGAAAACTCAAGCAGACTCCCCGCTGAGTGCGGAACCCTGTGTGGGGCTCAACGCGGGAGCTCCATCTCATGACCCCAAGATTATGACCTGAGCCGAAACCAAGAGTCAGACACTCCATGGACTGCACCACCCGGGCGCCCCTCCCCCAAGCTTTCTAAAAGAAGTCTAAGAGAATTTTCTTTCTAAGAGAAAATGTATGCGTATTTATGAGAAATCTAACCAATTTTGAAAATTGTCTAATAATTCAAATTAAGAGGCGAAATAAAGCATGGTGGGCCGTGTTAAGTCCTGAGCCCTGGGCTGCCGCCTTGGCCCTACATTACTAGATTACTAGTGTCGGTCCATATGAGCGCGCGTCTGCCAGTCCCTGGTTCACACGTGCACGCGGAGGCTGGGCCTGTGCTCATAACGCTCCCCACTATTCCGTCTTTGCTCAGTAAAACGAGAACCTGGAGAAGCCCGCGTCCACTGTGAGCTTGAGGGCAGCAGTAGGACAAGGTTCTTGGAGGGATGGGATGCAAGAGGTTTGTCTAACGTGGGAGAAAAGGACTATTTCTTCAGAGGTGACTGCGATCCGCGAAGGGGCCAGGCTTCTCTGGGGCTTGCTGGCATGGGGTAGCTCTGCAGACATTTTATGTACACGATCTCGTGTCAATGCTTTCCCTAACACAGCAAGGCATGCACATTTTGCAAATATTTTCTTTGAATCTCCATTTCCTCAGTGGATTTATACAAGACCACATGGCAGAGTGAATCGCAAAGTCAAGATTCATATCTAGGACAAGGGTGGGCCCAGACACTGATGTGCCTCTAAGCTTGACAGCCGTGACCAAATGATTGCACACATAGGATTTCCTTTCTGTCCTCGTGCTCGGGACCCGGGGCTGGAGTCAGAGCCTGGAACCTGGGGTTGTGGGGTCTGGGGTCCAGCGGTTTGTCCCCATGGCTAGAGTTGGTTCCTTCCTGAATGACACAACGCGAACCTTCAAAACGAAGGAAAGGGTTAGACATGGACCCCTGGGAGGTCAGGAGTGGATGACAACAGCTAGAAGACAGAAGGGTTATTTATCGGTCATCTTGAATGGATTTGGGGCTTATCCAGTTCTTTTCTCCCAAGCCTTCCTGGCTGTCACCAAGAGTCTCCTTGAAGGGACAACAAAGCCCTACGCCCAGCCATGTTGCCGCACCCCCTCCCTTTGCGCAGTAGACATACACGTGTGTGTAAAGTTCTGGTGTCAGAAGGGCCCGCACGGAGGCCACGGGCACAAGACGTGGGAGCCGCCAGTGCTGGGCCGCGAGCACCTGCTCTGACAACCAGCCACTCCTCAGTCCCCGCAGGTGCGCTGGCCCGCCCCGGGGCTGGGCTGGATCTCAAGCAGCTTGCCTGTTACTGGCGGCCTGTGGTTGGTCTGGCCAGTCATGCGAGCTCTTGGAGATGCGAGGAGGTGAGAAGAGCTGACACAGAATTCTCTCTGTCCTTCCCATCCCCCGGGGCCAGGCCTTGCACCGCTCCTCCCGTCTGCGTGTGAGCAGATCCATCTGTTTCAGAAGCAGCCCCCGCGTTTGTTTCACACGCACGAACCCACACGTGTGCGCACACGGATTTAGCTGGATGGTCACGGTTGCTGTGGAGTTGCTCTTTTGTGCTTGTCGGGGCGAGGGGCTGGAGAGCTCGCAGAGGTAAGGCCCATCGGAGGTGAATGTGACATAGTTTTGCTTTAAAAACAAAACAAAACAAAACAAAACAAAACAAAACAAAACAAAACAAAACAAAATGGATTCCTACCTAAGCATTCTCAAAACCCTTTTCTGCCAGAGCGGCTGGCTGCACCCCCACCAAACCCCTTCGGTGCAGCCAAGTCTTGTCCCTTAATGACAGGCATTACGTCTGCACAGGACCATAAATCAACTCTAGACGCTGTTTTAAATAGGCTGCAGATGCTGAGGACACTGGCCTGCTAAGTGGCACTTTCCAAGGGAAACAGAGGAAGGACGATGCCCCCAAGCCAGGCAGCCAGGCATCCCCAGAGGGGGGCGGCCTAGCCCCTTCTCCCCAGGGCCCACCTCCACCGTCCTGGGGGCAGTGTTTATGCACAGAAGCCTCTGGAGTTGGTGGGAAATGGGTTCTCCTGATGGCCCCGAAATGGCTTCATTAGGATTTAGCCGAAAAAATGTCCCTTCCACGGAGGGGAGGACTTGGGCCGGTGTTTACAAGGTGGGCGGCATCCGGGCATCTGGCGTCCGGTGCTGCCCTCCGTGGGTTAGCCTCACCCCTGCTGCTGGAGGCGGTGGCCGGGGGAGCCCGCGGGGGCTCTGCGTGCGAGTGTGCGGAGTGTGCGCCCTGAAGCCTGCAATTACTGTCCCTGATTTCACTGTGAAAACTTTACCGCGTGGCACTGAAAAATCTTCCTTTACCCTCCCACTCCTTCTAAGAGAAGGGAAAAATCCATCAAATTAACACATCAATGAGTTGATTGTAATCTCCTGGGCTCAGTGTAGCACTCTCCAGCCGCCCAGACAGGAGGCCAGCATGATTTATCAATGCAAACCTAATAGCATCAATATGAATCTAACTAAAAATCAATATTTCATTACCAAATTGTTAGTGAGAATGAAGAAAAATGGCCGGAGTCAGAGCATTCTCTAGGGTAGGAGCATCTGGAGTTCAATGTGACAACATGAGTGATGTGTGACTCGGGGCCTGGGGAAGGACACTGTGAGGACAGGCCACGCGGACGCCCAGGGCGCTCACAGGGAGTGCTCCTCGCTGCCGCCGCCGCTCCCTTTCTCTTCCTTTTGAGGCCCTTCTGAGAAGGCACAAAACTGTGTGAGGGGGGAAATAAGGAAGGCGAGAGACACCGAGGTGGCTCCCCGGCCTGACCGCCCTCCCTCCATCTTAGGAGCAGGGGGCCTGGGAACAGGGACCGCTCACAGGGTTGCCCCTTGTCCCCGCGCGTCCCCTGAGGGTCACAGTTAGGGCTCCCCCCCACCCCCTGGCCGGTGCACTTGGTCCAGTCTCACAGGTTGGTGGGTGTCCTGGAATGGCACCCGGAGACTGTGCGGGAAAGGTGAGAGCCCCCAGCTGCGGTCACAGGCCAAAGTCCGGAGTGATGAGGCTCGCCCTTGGTCAGAACATGCTTCCGACAAGGCTCATGAGCAATTTATCGCCACAGCTGCTCTGTTTCTGTTATCGCTCAAAGACCCAAGGTCATCTATCAAAGAGGCCAGTTATCAAATGGGAGGGAAAAAAGAACATTACAAAATGTTTGAATGAGTTAACGAACTATAATGCAGGATTGCATGTGTGTGCTCTGTGGTTAGAACAGCGCCTTCCACCATCGCCCCCCACAATGCTCAGGGCCACACCTCAATGTCTGGTGGTCGATTTTGAGCTGGGAAAACATCTAATGACCCTTCCCAGGTGTCCAAGCAGGAGGCCCCGGCCAGCAGTTGGCCTGACCCACAGGTCTGTTCCTGCCTGGCCCGGAGGCTGGTTCAACCCCTGTCTTCTGCCTTGTCTACACCTCACTCCGATTCTGCTTCTGTAGGACTTGCTACCCGCCGCCGCATGAGAGAGGATAGAAGGAGACGTGGGCCGGCGTATCATTCTGGACAAGGCCAGCCTTGCACAGGTGACTTTGCATAGACTGTTTTAGTGCAAAAATTATTTGAATACCGGGCAGTATAAAATAGTGATTTAAAGCTCAGGTGCTAGAGTCAGACAGAGCTTGATAAATACCACAGCTCTGTCACCTATTAGCCGTATGACTAATCTCCTGACAGATCCATGCAAACTCTAGTGAACCTCAGTTTCTCCATTTGTCATAGCTACGGTGCCTGGCTGCACGCTCACTCCGAGCATTAGGTCAGATGTGCACGGGCAGGACTTAGCACGCTGACCAGAGGACATGTTCGGCGGACGTGAGCATACTGCGGTTCCTTTGCTCCGACGATGAAGGCAAAATTCAAAACCCGCCAGTGATGTATTTCCCAAAGGCTTTAAATCTCAGGTCTTCTACAGCAGCTTCTCCCGTTCTGCCCCGTGCTGTGGCGTCTCTGGACTGGTAGTCTTTGACGGTCATGCTTTTCCCGTCTCTGGACTGTCTTGTGTCGGTGTGGATGGTGTTATTGCTGCTGCTGGGCACAGCCGGGCACCGCAGAGGGTTCAATCAAGTCAGAGTCCCAGGGCGATTTGACAGACTTGGGAGACCCCGAGCTCACCTTCGGAAGCCCCCCCAGCACGGCTCTTCCAGGACGCCATTCAGGCCGGCTTCTGTCCTTGGCCGTCCGGGCCCGACGTGCGCCTGGCCTCTGTTGCGACCCCGTCGCCTCTCCCACGCTTTCTTCTGGCCTGTGCACCCTGTTTCTCAGCCCGCGGACTGTCGGTGTTGACTTGTTTCATAACAGTACCGCAGGCCGACAAAGGCTGACCTCAGCCGCGGAGCTGCCCCGCGGGCTTCTGGAGGGTGGCCCCTGGGCGGTGAGGGCGGGAGGACGTGCCTCGGGCTGCTGTGCGGGCCACAGAGGGGTCTCTCCTCATACCACTTGTGGGGGTGATCGGGGGTCGTGGCCGCCATCTCCCCAGACCCGCTTCCTGTTGGCGGGTGTTGAGCCGCTGACCCCTGCGCTGACCTTAGGGGACAGACAGCTACTGTTGCCTTCTGGTTGAGCATTGACCCGAAGTTCAGAGGGAGGCCTAACTGCTTTTAGAAGTAGCTTACTCTTATTAGGGCTTTTCAATTCTCCTCGGTCTCACGTGCTTCAGGCCCCAGTGGCCTAAGCCCTGCTGCCTCTGTTCACTCGGGGCCTGGCCGGCACCAACAGGGACCGGGTCCCTCCTGCATCTTCCCCCCGTCACCCAAGAGGAGTAGGAGGCGTGCCTTCATTTCCCGTCCCTACTATTAAAGGTCCTAGCAAAGCTGTGTGCGGATATTGGCACCAAAGATCTTTAACTAGAACTTGAGAGGATTGTTCCAGTCTAGTGTGGGCCACCTTCCAGACGGTCTCGGCCCAGCCTTGCCCTTCGCTGCTGCCTTGGGCGGCAAGCATGTTTTTCCTGGCAGTTAAACACTTTCCAGAAAACAGGAACCGGGCCCCCACACCCAGAGGCACCTGAACAGTCACCATTTTGTGTTTCTCTTTTCCTGTAACCAGAGCAGTTTGCTTTCCCTCGCCTGTCCACAGATGAGGGGCTATCAAGGACTGTGCTCAGGGAGCAGGGCCCTGCGACTCTGGGGAACCCCTTTCCATTCTGGCCCAGGCCCTGCAGAAACGGGGCTGTAGGATTAGGCACACTGAGGCGGGAGGGACTCACAGCTCATGGCCATCCAGGAGAAATGAGAGTCAACCTGGCCATAAAGCGGTGGGGAATGAAAGCTCCAGTCTCTGTCTGTGCGGCCCAGGAAGCCCACAGGCCTCGGAGACTCATGAAAGGAAGTTGCTTTGCCTCCTCTTACCTCCGCTCTTACCTCCAGTCTCCCTTTCGTCTTACCGACGCCACCACAAACCCCCTACCTTGTATCCGTGTGCCCTTCAGTGTCCTGGGAAGGCGTCCCTCCGAGGCTGATGCAGGGAGCATCAGAATTCCCGTCCCTCCCCATGCCCTGGGCCTCCTTTCATGGCTGTCCCACTTTTCCTTAGCTCTATTTTCCTGCTCCCTGCGAAACATCTCCCGACAATGCCCTCTCCTTCAGTTCTCTGCCCTCTTCCTTCCAGCCCGCCCTCCCCCTTTCTGCTCCCACCGGCCCTGGAGGTCTGGACTCAGGACCCTTCCAGTTGGTGGGTGCTCAGGTTCTCCTGGGACCCTCAGGAGGACTTAGCTCCCAGGACCTGCTCTGGGCGTGGCCTGAGGGGGCTCTTCTTTCTGCAGGAGGCAAGCGCACCACCCCGAGAGCCCCGCACCTTGGGGTGCGCGTTCCCCCTCTGCCTGCAAGTGCCTTCCGGCTCCACAGTTGGAGGCGCATCCAGTTCTAAAAGCACTGGAATGATGACCCTCCCCCCAGGTTAGTGATGTGTGCTTTGTGCTTATTCTGCAGCCCGCAGTTTTGTTTCCACCGGAACCTGGTGTCTGTGGGCCTTGGAAGCAAAGCATGGACGTGCCCTTGTTCTGATATTCCTCTCTGCCTCGGACTTTCGGGGCATCTTGTTTCTCCCACCGGCCGCCTGACACGTCCACACCGGCGGCCTCTTGAGGGCACCACCGGCTCCCCCTGTGGCCACTGAGGACCCCGCGGCGACCTCCTGCACACGCTGCCTCCATCCCTTCCTCTCCTTCTCCTTCCCGTCTGCATTTCAAAAATTCCTCCTGTTTTGCGTTGGTGGTAGAGCGGTGAGCATAGCCGCCTTCCAAAAATTCCTCCCGTTTGGCTTTACCATACCTTTCCCACGCTTGGTGTACTTCCCTCGGCGGGTTACCTGCGGCATTAGGAATCCCCAGAAGAAGAAATGTGCACGTTATATGTGCAGTGATCACGTCCCTTCGAGCTTACACGTTCTCATTTAATTGTTCAACCCCACTGAGCCCATCGTACACACGGTCTCTATTGCCTCATCTGGAAAATATTATGGCCATCACTGGGGCTGACCTCCAAGGGCCCTAGACACACTGCCCCTTCTAACAAGAACTTGGGGAAGAGAAAACCTTTTCACTACATTGGCTGGTGCTTTCTCTAAAGGGTTCGCATGCTTGGGGTCTTTTTTCACGTTGTTGGTGCATAATCCTATACCACTTCATTCCACAATAAAGAAAAAATAAAAGCTTAGGTTTTCTGGGGTACCCCCACCTTGCAGGTGGCATTGGCCTCCCCTGGGCGGGCAGAGGGGCTGAGCACAGGGCGCTGGGGCCCCGGTGACCTCAGGCTGTGCCCGGGATGCGCTCACAGACCCTGTGCGTGCACTTCCGCCGCACCTGTGTGGGGTCGTGGACACAGACCGCGTGGAAGGCCCTGCACCCGCTGCGCCCCAGACCCTCAGGAGGGAAATCCCACCTGTCTGGTGCAACTCTAGGCTATTATGAAATAATGAAACATTCCAGCTCCCTGCCCTTAAACTTGAAACCCGAGGTCTCCAGCGAAAACTAATCTCAAAAATTTTGCCTTGAGACTTCACCGCAGGACTAACAAAATGATTGTTCCCAAGGACTTTAAAAAAAAAAAAAAATCATTATTATAAAGTCAGCTTGTAATTCTAGGAGCTTGCTATCTTTTAATTTGTTTATCTGCACAGCTGGTAGGTAAAACAGACACTTTCTAATCGTAAAGCTCTCACTAGTGTTAAAAAAGGATTTTTTTTCACAGGTTTAGTCTTTACAGCTGAAAAATCTTTCAAGAAACTTTCCATTTCCATTCCACCGTATAAAATGTCTCACAGGAGGCCCACTTCACAACTTTATTTGTGGAAAGCAACAGCACTCTTGTTATGTCATTACTTTGTGATTTGGGGGTTTTGTTTAATAGAATTCAGGGTTTCCTCCCCTTAATTTGCTTTATATCTAAAAGTTTTCCTGCAAGTTTGGTAAAGAAAGCAGGAGACCTGAGAAGGTGTGGCTCATGACATCGCTGATGAAGGGGAAGAAGTTTCTAGAAAATGACCATGTGGCTAAGTCTCTAACGAGGGCTGAGAGAGAATCCCATGAGTTTTGGTGTTTCTATAGTCTCTTCCCTGTGACAACTTCAGCCTGCCATGTCTGTTTTCTTTTGGTCATAATCACATCCCTGTAAATATTAGGGGTGTTGGCTAAAGAAATCACACTCACAAAGAGTAGGTATTCAAAGAACACCTGCTATAGAGATGCGCAAAGCGAGCAGGCTTTTTACCCTGCAAACCGTGCGCGAGAAGGGGCGCATGGTGGGAAAATGGAGGTGAGGCCCCAGAGTGTTATAAATTATGCATTTATTAATTCTTCTGGTGGGTGAAGAATTAATCACATTGGATTAGGGGCCTCAGAAGCGATTCTTCTTTGGGATGCCACCTAAGCGCGCCCCAGCACAAACTGCTGGTTGCCAGCGCAGCACCGGAACCACTCCAAGGACACGGACGTGCGGAGCGTCCTCGGGCTGCTATGGCAGGTGGGAAGAGTCTAGAGGGCTAGGTAAGGATGGAAACCCAGACTGTCTTCAAGCCCAGTGCTGTCATCTTGGGAATGCTGAATCTAAGGTGTGCAGAATGAATTCCCTGCCCAAAGTCCTGCATTAATTAGGAAGAAATGTGAGGACATTGGATCCTTCCACCCCTCACCACAGCGACACTTTGAGGGAGCGTCCCTTGGAGAACCCCTTCCACAGCTGGGCGCCTTCCTACCATCCTGTGAACTTGCATATCCATGAGTTTCTCCTCTCAGATAACAAGTTCACACTCTTACTCTGTGGTTGCAGTGCAAGGGAAAGGAAACTGATGGACCAGACCCAACCCTACCCCTCTAAACAGGGGAATGGCTGTCTGTGACTATTATGTGAGGCATTTTATTCAAGGATCAAGTAACTAGTAAGGGTTCAAATAGATTCTTGAGATCTTTGTTGTCGGGACACCATGGAATTGCTTTCAGATGTGGGAATAAAATTTTTAAATGTCATTAAAAGTACACGAGAGCTTTTGACGTAAAGAAAAGCATCCCATCTTTCAAGGCTAAAATATGTTTAAATTGATACATATGTTGAGGGTTTGGGTTCTGTCCTGGAATTTGAACATAGCCCCTGTTATGCGTATAAAAGTTCAGACCATGACTGTTATCGTGAGCTGTGCACAAGGCTAAGATTTCAGCATAACGCCCTCTATAGAGTTTTAAGTTTTAAGAGTGAAATTGGCTTTTGCAAAGACAATATAAAACATGGTGCTTTCTTCATGGTCAGTTATAGATCTGTGCTGCTAATAATCGATGTTCCACCTTAATTTTAGAACAATACTTTAGGGTAAAGCCACCACGGGGACCTTGTGCGAAGTTTTATCTTTATATAGGGAAAAAATATTTTTTAAAAAGGGCTTTCAGCACAGATGAAAGGTACGCAAATTCTGAAATTTAAAATAGTCTCCTTTTCTTCCCCCTTTTATTTTATTCTCTGCTTCAAACATTCAGACCCACGGTCTAATTTAGGAAGATTGATTTCCAAAAGAAATCATTTTCTGCTTACATTTCTCAATTGATTTCAAAATTGCAAAAAAGGAAAATAAACACCTCCTGGTTGCTCTTAATAAGATTACCAAGCTTCACTGGGTATCTATTTTTATTATCCTGTGTACTCACTTTAGCAGCCTAAATTAGCAGCCGGAGCGTTGGCACGGGAACATCCTCTGTGCTTGGGTCTGTTCTAGCCTGCTTTGAATATTAGCTATATGAGCTCTATATGGATTCATCTAAGGGGAGAAAAAGTTAGCTGAAGCCATAAAGATAATTAATCTTTGTTTGAAATGATATTTTCCTTTCTGCTGCCATTTGTCATGCGGAAGCATTTAATGCGGAAGCATTAAAAAACCCTTTCACTGTAGTGGAAGCCAAAGGGATGCCATTTGAAGCTGCTTGAAAATACTCCCTCCCCTTTTCTTCCTCCACAGCCCCCTCCTGCCAAGCCTGGATGCATTTGCTCCTGTTTCAAAGGCCATCACACAGGGCTTCTTGTATGTGATTGAAACTCACTGATGTCCACGACTAACCCCAAAGACAAGACAAGGACAGCAGATGGCTGTGCTGGTAAGCAGAGGGGACGGACACTGCCCTCTAAATGTGGGTATCGTCCCTCTCCAATGGTCATGATGACAATTTTCTTATCATCGGTGAGGCTGTGATGCTGAGCGTTGTATTTCCCCCCTCTTCTCTCGCCGAGCGTTCTTTTATTTTTCATCCTTGTGTTCTGATGAGTCCTTTATATCTAGCAAGGCTCTGGCTTAATTAGATATTCAAATGATTTTGAGCAATGCTGTTTCTTTAACTCCTAACCGCGACAGACACACATGAAACATACTGTTGGCGGCATTTAATCAACGGCACTCAATTTATCATTTTCACAGTTTTAGTGAGCGGTTATGAATCACTGAAATCGCAGGTATTGTAGGCACAGCGCGGGGGCGCCATCATTAACAAACCCAGGGCGCGCAGAGGGATGACTTGGTAATTGAGTGGGACTAATAAGAACACATCGTTTAGCTGCGTGTGACAGACCATGCCTCCAAACACAGGCATGCAAAATCCACGTTTTGCTTAATAAATAAATTACACAGCCGATGTATTATACATAATTTGTGTCCTCGTGGATTTGAGTGATATATAATGCATGGTCCAAGCCATTTATTTATTAAGACTAACTATATATATTGTAGGAGGGGAACGGAAAGCTCCAGGGTAGGGCCTGCCTACAGTTAGGCTGGGTGGTGTAGGAGGTGTGTTTGGGGATTAGAAACCGGGGGGCGGGGGGCCTAGCCCCTGCCGGTTCTCCTGTGTTTACAAGCATCAGTCTGTCTGTGTGCGAGGAGGAAAGACAGTGGGACTATGGCAGCGATTTCTGAGACGAGAGAAATAAAAAAAAAAACCCTTAAGAATATCCGACATAAAAAAGAGACCTTAAAGATCATCACATGAAATGCATTTTGGGAATGCCAGTTTGCCAAAGCTTAGCCATCCGCTTTCAGGAGGATGGATCGGAGGACGGACTGGATCGTGGGGCACATTCGGGAGGAGGAGGCTGCGCTGGAGGGGACGCCTTCCCGCCATGCAGAAGGCAGCCAGAATCTGACTGTGATCGTGTCCTCAACCGGCACCAGCATTCACACTCGCCGGCCCCGGGTGGGCTCTGTCAGCTCGCCCCTCTCGCGTGGGTTAGCTTCACGTCTCTCCTTCCGAACTTAATCACACACGCGTGCAACTCGGAAGCGTGAGCCATGCGTATTTCAGTCCCTGCTCGCCAAGGACAGGACTGTGGAGAGCGGCTTCTCTTCTGGGTCGGCCGAGTCCTTTCCGCTCCCTAGCAGCTGCACCTGCTGGCACCCACGCCATGGGCGACGGCCACTACGTGACACTCTCCAGCGGCCGCTCTGCCACTGTGGGTGCTGCCGAGACTGGAATCACGCCACTGCTGGGGCATCACCCCAGGCTTAGTCTCTAGTTTCTGTGGAGCTGTCACCCTTCCGTATCCTAAAGTCCTGTCCGCAGGCTTTATTTACAACTCCTACTGCCTGGAGAGCTTTCTCCTTCGCAGAGGCTTGCCGTCGAGATCAGCAATGTGGGCAGTGTCCACCCGCAAGAAGAGTCGTTTTCTGATGGGGGCTTACTGTGCACTTGGAGCATCCACGGGGCCAGGCCATATGGGTGCCGCCCGCCTCTCCGCTCCCCTGCAGAGTAACTTCTTGCAAAGCTGCGTCCGTGGGATCCACAGGGAGGTTTCTCCCCACAGCTCCATTGGAATCACTCTTCTCAAGATGACTGAAAATCTCTGCATTGCTAAATCTGCTGGCCGGTTCTTGGCTTCGTCTCACTCAAGTTTTAACATGGTGATGACTTTCTGCTCTTTGTACACATTCTGCATCACTTCCTCTCGGTTATCTTTCTGCCTCTCTCCCGACCTGCCTCTGCTGCGTGCCCCCTGGTTGTCACAGTGCCCCAGGGCTTAGTTCTGGGACCCCCATGGAGCATGCTCAACCCATCCAGGTTGCTACTCCCATCCACTGCCGTGAACATCCTTTACAGGTGACACCCTCCCCCTCAGGGTCTCTGGCCACTCCCCGCTCCCCGCTCCCCCTGAAGGCCTGGTTTGCACCTAACATACAATATGCCCCCAAATCAACTCTCCATCTCCCTCTACCGATCTGCTTCCCTCCCATTTGGATCTATCTCAGTAAATGGCAACTTCGATTTTCTAGTTTTTTAGGACCCAGACCTTGAAATTATCCTAACTCCTTTCATTGTCTCATTTCCCTCATCCCAGATCTATGGGCAATCCCTTTGACTCTGCTTCGAATACATCCTAAAAATGGAATCGCTTCTTCGGTGCAGCTTTCAAAATGCTAGCTTTAGAGCTTCCATAATCCACACACCCATGAAAGGAATGAAAATCCTGGCAAAACTATCATCAGCACCCTTTTCCAGAACTTACAACAATCTGGAAAGCATTTCTTCACGAGAACCTGCTGACGCTGGGTAAGAGCAGCAGGGCTGGGGTGCTCTAAGGCCCCTGCCCCCCTCGCTTCAGGCTGCAGGAACCCCCAGGCCCAGCACTCTGCATTCACAGCATCTGTGAAAGGTGGTGGCTGCCGGGAGCCAGCGGGTTTGGAGGTCCCGAGGAAGGCCCACCCCCAAAGCACGGCCACTATTCCGTCTGCCTCAGAGCTCCCTAGAAAAACCCCTACTCAGAGGCATAGTGGTTATTTGACCTGACTCTGAGCTCCACAGAAACATCCTATCTCCTGGGCATTTGCCAAAATAATTAGCTGCAGGTTTTTGTTTTTTGTTTTTTGTTTTTGTTTTTTTTAAACATCACACCTGCCTAAAGTTGCCATACCAGTTGGGGCAAAGAAGAGCCCAGCTATAACTTTTTAAAAAATATCCAGAATATCTGGGGAACAAGATGTCCATAGGGGTTTTTGAAAGTTCTGGCTTATTTCTGGGGATTTGGAAGGCTGTCTGCCTGTAGAGGGCTGTCTTCATGCTTAGGAAAGACCAGAAGGGGTCCCCGGATTGGCCTGGATACCCTGCACAAGCTGCAGAGGAGTCTAAGGAAGACTCGCAAATGGCCCGAGAGCTCAGCGTGCCCCCAACACCCATGAAGGGTGACAAGGGGCCCGGAGGACTTGCTGGCCTGGATGTTCCAGGAGCGCTAATGAGGCAGAGACTTTAGTAGTTGCCCATGACAGGGTGCTCAGATCTTACAGAATTAGACAGACACTTGCAACCGCAAACCCTGGGGAGGACACAGATTTCCATGGTCGCTGTGTTCTATGATCTAGCATGTCTCATTTTCAACAGATATTACGAGACACACAGAGGAAAAGGCAAGTGGCCGAAAGCCCCTTGAGGGGGCCCAGATATTGGACTTGTAGGACCACGGCTTTACATCATGTAACCATAAAGACACTGAAAGAACAAAATCCAATCACTTCTTTTTCATCTGTGAGGCTGCTCTTGAGCCTCCTTTGTCCTGGACTCTTGTGGACGGCTTCCTACCAGCTCCCTGCCCACCGCTTCTCCCATGGGGGCTCCTCTGAACACACAAGGCAGGGCTGGTTTGCAGTCTGCGCATGGTGGAAACCCAGCCTTCTTATCACAGCCCCACACGTTCCCAGCTGCGTCTCTGTTCTTGCCCGTGTGACTCTCCTCCTTCCTTCCTGTTTCCTAGGTACCTCCTGCTCTTCCTGGCCACAAACTGCTGCTGCCCCAGGGCCTTCTGCGCCCCTCTGCTGAAATCACGACAGCAGATGGTCTTGTGGGTAGCTCTTTCTCTTCGACAAACATCTGTGGCAACCACTATGTGCTTTCCAGGCACTGTGCTAGGAACCTGCCATCTCGGAGCCTCCAGCCTGCTGAGAGTAGAGATACCAGCCACACCACTGCAGAGAGAAGTATATGATCCTAATTCTAAAACACTGTAAAAACTACCGGGGACTAAGATAGGGCAACAGGGATTGCCATTTTTGGGCACATGGAGCGGTAGGCTTCCGTGAAGGAGTCAGGATTTCCAGAGACCCAAGGGAGGTGGAGATTAACCAGATGAGGGAGGGGCAGGTGTCTCTGGCAGAGAGAAGGGTGGACACAAAGTCATCCAGGCAGGGTCAGAAAAATGAGAGGGGCCAGTGCGGCTGCGGCTTCTCCAAGGGAGGAGCTGAGGCAGGGGCTACAGCCGAGCTAAGGATCTGGAGTTTATTGCCAGAGCGATGCAAAACTGCCCAAGGACTCAAACGGGAGTGACGTAATCCAGTTCGTGGCTCCCCAAGGTCACAGTGTCTGCTTTGCAAAGGTCAGATGGGGGAGAGGCAAGGACGGGTGCAGGGTCCCTTGGCAGCGGGGGAGTTCTGGGGAGACGGGTTGCCTAGGCTTGCAGGACACAGGGCCCCGGGGTGGAGGGTGGGCCGCGTCTAAAATGGAGAGGGCAGGACTTGCATACGATTGGGTGTGAGCATGAGGGCGTCTGAAGGTCTTCAGGTGGCTGGAAGCAAGCACCACAAACCGGGTGGCTGAAAACAACAGAAATTTAATCCCTCATAATTCGGGAAGCCGGAAGCGCAGAATCAAGTTTTGGCAGGGCTGACCCGCCGAGAGCTCCCGGGGCTTCTCTCCCCCTTGGGCTGGCTGCAGGGGCTCCGTGGCTCGCCCCGCCCCTGCGGCCTCTTAGCCCGTGTCTCTGCGTGTCCTTCCCTCGGTCACCGCTTTCAGGGCCGCCGTCATCCCGGTCCTAACTAACCGCATCTGCAAAGACCCGATCTCCACGCAGGATCACATCTGGAGGTTCTGGGAGGACGGGGCTGCGGGGGTTCAGGGCCGAGCGGTGGGGCGCTCAGACACCGGAGCGGAGCGGCCGGGCCTTGAAGGGACGCGTCCGGCGGGTCGGCGGGGACGCTGTGGGGCATCGAGTCCGGGGCCCGGGGGCCGCCGCACCTGCGGGGTTTCCGCGGAAGAAGAGGTTTGCGCAGAGATGGCCCGAGGGGCGGGGCCCGCGGCCGCAGGAGTGCCTGTTTACTCGGGGCAGAGAAGACAGCCTCGGGATTTCCCCAAATCTTTCAGAATGTTTGCTTCTTTGAAAAGAATTAAAACAGGGCCCAGCCTTTTCTCACAGTTTCCCGAATGTCATGAAGCCAGTATAATTTTTCAGGTTAATATATTTTTCTTTCTAAGCTTCCCTGGGGTTCTGAGAGCCGCGTGACTCCTGATGCTGATACAAGCTGCTCCGTGGGTCAGGAATAAAAGCGCGTGGCGGGTCCCCAACGTGGCCTGTTTCCAGGGCTGGCGCGCCCAGCTGCGTGCTGGGGCGGGGGCGGGGCCGGGGCCGGGGCCGGGGCGGGGCCGGGGGCGGGGCCTGGGCCGGGGGCGGGTCGGGGCCGGGTCGGGGCGGGGGTCGGGGCGGGGGCAGGGGCGGGACCGGGGGCGGGGCCGGGCCGGGGGCGGGGCCGGGGGCGGGGCCGGGGGCGGGGCCGGGGGCGGGGCGGGGCCGGGGGCGGGAGCCGGTCGGGGACGGGGCCTGGGACGGTGGGGCTGACTGTCCAGGGAGCCTGCGGTACCCGGATGCGCACAGGGGGTGGAAATTCTGGCACCTGGACAAGGGTCCTCTCAGGTTTTCTGACCGCGTGCAACTCACTGACCTTCACAGCCTTGGTCTCCTCACCTGCAAGATGCAAGGACACTAACGGAGCCCAATTCACGGGGTGGATGTGAAGATGACGGGCTTATGCAGACGAAGGACACCTCAGGGCCCGACCATAGCAGGAGCCTCCATAAGCCTTTTGGAAAAACAGGAGGGCAAATATTGCCTTTGAGCAAATGAGCACTTCTCTGTTAGAATAAAAGCAGCAAAGCTCCCTATTTCGGGGACCTGTGGCGGCCTCCATAGGTTAAAGAAGCAGTGGTTGCTGTGCGCTTTGTCCCGGGTGAGAGAGGGCCAGAGTGCACAGGTGTTTGCCTGGCGGCCAGGCCACATCCCAGAAGGACCGACTGCGGAGCAAGGCGTGGGCTGAGGATTGTTCTTTCGCTGCAGAAGGATTACAGATCAGACTCTGTAAGCTTTTTGAATACACTGGGATGTGGGCCCATCTTACTCAAGATTCCCATGGCCCAGAGTGGCATGGGGTGCCTCCTCCTGGAGGGCCGTCCAGTGGGGCTGCTAGGACCTTTCGCCCGGTGTTGCCGTCAAGGACCCACGGAAGCGCTCAGGGCGTGTGCACGGGGATTTATGTTGAAAAGCACCCAGTGCAGGACACGAGACATCAGAACAGTGGCCATGCCCACCTCCACGGATGAGGCTGGGAGAACGTAGGGGGCACCCCCGGATCGACCACGCGTCATCCCCGTCCCTCGTGTGCGGACTGCCTGTGCGCACCACCAACGCTCCTATCAACGTCAAACAGAAATAAAAGCACCTCGTAAAGCTGTTCAGCAGGAAAATATTCTCGCCACGATCTAGGCTGATGCCTTGTAACTCAGTCATTAACCATCTCTATAGCCCAAGCCGGAATTTTGGGTCTTCCCTAATTTTTTTTTTTCCGCTGTCAATTCTGATCCCCTTCCGCTAAGCCCATTTTAACAGGACTGAAAGATAAAGAGCAAACACAAAGATATCTTGGTCCCTCCGGTCACTGAGATAAATTTAATAATTTAAATTGACCTAGGGGCCTCTGTATGGAATAATCCTCCACTTAGATGACCCAGTGAGTCTTAACTCATTTTCGAGTCTGTACCCAGCCAGTGTGAAAGTGCTAATATCCCTCTATCACACTACGCTGGGTGCACTTATCTTCTCATACCCAATAACCAGAGACAATGATTATATTACTCATAAGATATTTTTACCTGAAGTGATAACGCATACTGGTTTCGTTATTATTTCCTAATCTTTTTTTTTTTAAATGGCACCTTTCTTCATAGCCCTGAGAATAGCCTTAATTTTTATATTAAAAATTCTTTTCCACACCTTTAGTTGTTGTTGATATTTCAAAAAAAATAATAGAATAAAATAAACAGTGGGAATTTAAAAGCAAAAGCCTATATCCATTTTGTAAATAAATAGAGGCAAAAAAAATATATAGAGGGTTCTAAGGGAAAATCTTTCAGGTGGTCTCTGCGAACTTTTTTTTTTTTTTCTGGTTACATATCTCTCTGAAAAACAATGAGGGCGCAGAGCTATACTTAAGTAGTGGACGAATTCACAGACACCTAGAATTTGGGGTTGAATTTAGTGGCGCTGGGAGCCTTTCTGGAGTCCAGGTTCCCTTCTTGGAGACCTGGCTCTCTCCTGTAGGAATAGAAGTGACATCCAGTTCTTTTGAGGTAAAATGAGTGGCAGATATCCTCCACTAAGCTCTCCTGACGAAGCCCTATTGCTCAAGAATTTCCCTCGGGATCCCTCCTAAAACCCCTGACTCTGTTGAATGAAGTGCATGTCTTTCTTGAAGTTTAAATACAATTGGATTATTGGAATTTTTCAATATTGAAGCAGAGGATTAGCTCTTCTGGAACAAGTATTCATTACTGTGGAGTTAGATATCAATAGGTTATATTTTAATCTTTTTTCCCTTTTTAAATTTTTTTATTGAAGTATAACTGACATATAACATTGATATTAGTTGTTGTATTCTTCACGTTTACAAGAGGTCACCTTGCTTATGGACTGGATAAATCAAAATACATGGCTTATTGTCCTGATTTATTAATTTCTCCATGACCGAGTCTTGTCACCTCTCTCTCAGGGTCTTCCCTGAAGAGTGGGATGCCCTGATTTCGCACTCCTTTCTAGTCTGCTGTCATGTCATGATCTTCCCTTTTTAGGTCCCTTCAAGAAGATTTCTTTGATTCCTGTCCAACAATTCCCTTCAACTTTCTGAGTCACGGGGTGTGTTTCTGCAGAATTTTGTAGTACTAAGTGAAGCTTTTGTATTCCCTGACACTCACTAGCCCTGGCAAACACAGTCACCAGCTCTGATGCCACGTGGGGCTCAGGGACCCACATACCGTATTTTCAGAAGGCCCCACCATATCCAGAATCCTCAGGGAACTGACCCAGAAGGGGTGACTTTGTCTTCAGCATTCGAGGAGAGAGAGAGAACTTGGGTTTGGAGTTCTCCTGCCATGCGGTACCCTGATGGTGTGCGCCCTCCCACTCCAGCTGAGGCTGGTCCCAGTGGCAGAATTCCCCTGACCCACGCCTGTGGAGACCAGGTCTCTGAAGGAGAACAGTTCCTCTTTCTCCGTGCTAGCTCAGCTCTGTGTGCCGGCTCCTGATGCGGCAGGTCCCTGGGCTCAGGATCTTCGCTGTCACACACATACTCCAGGACCCCCGGCAGGCCCAAGCAGCCAGGAGAGAAGAGGTTGTATGCCACATCATGGAACCAGGCACCCACTCACCGACCTTCCTTGAAAACCCCCAGATAGAGGTCAGATATTTGTTTTGCTGCCAAACTGTCCAACCACAGGGTCTGAATCCTCACCTTTTCTATAGAATTGAGGCACATTCTAAGGTGGGGGACCACCTTCCTTCCTTCCTTCCTTCCTTCCAGGGAACCTTCTGCATCCTTCTGAGTGGGGACCTCCGGGATATGAAGAGAAGCCCCTCCGTGTGATTCAAGGGCATTCATGCTTGCTCTTCTGGGAGGGATATTCCAAGGTGGTTTTCTTACTCCTCTCTTTCCAGAGGACTGTATTTAAACTCTTTGGGGGCACCTTTCTCTATAAATATTTGAGGTTTTGTCTTTGACAATGCTTTGCGGCATCCTTCTGAGGGTAGGGGCATCATTTCATTAGAAAAGCCTGAAGCCCAGTGCCCTATGAGCATACAACATTTTTGAGACGGACAGATTATCACTGGCACCATCTAACTGAGCAAGAACTTACTGAGTATCTATCCCCTAGGTTTACTGTGAGGATTATCAAGGAAAATGTCTGTAATGGTTAGCAGAGTACCTGACCCACACCCAGTGCTCGATAAAAATAAGCGATTATTCTGGTTTGCTATTACTTCCCATGGTAAAAGACATCATCTTCATTCTGGGGGGAGTAAAGTAGAGGTGATGAATACGTTCGCATTAGGAAGGAGTTCTACCATGGCCGGGTGTGGTGTTGGAGCAGTTCTGTCTCTTTATCAATGATTGTAAATTTGGATGTCGAAACTACCAAAGTACACAGACTCCAACTGGACTAATAATGATGTCTGTCTAGCATTTTGAACCATATTAAGATCAGGAGACATAACAGATAAGGAATTCCAAAATTACATGTACAAGAAAAACCAACTAAAAACTTAGTAAGTTAAAGCTGAGAGGGCACAGGAGCAATCTACCTCACTTGCACCCGAAGAACAAACAAAATAGAACGTGTGAAATTATCATGCTGCTCATGTGATTTATGAAAAGAGCTCCACACCACAGTATTCCCAAAGTTCAAAATTGCATTTAAAGATTGTTAAGAAGAAAGGAAGCTGTGAGACTAACGTTTTTATATCAAGTTCCAACAGAGACTGTGAAAGAACCTTACTATCAAACTTCAGTGCTTACATAGAGAGCAGCTGTGGTTAGGTCATCTACATGATTTTTTCACAGGAGCCTAAGTTGCCACGGCAAACAGGAAGGGAAGCGGGAGCTTATGACCTTGTCCTCAGTCACTGAGAAGCAACCTTGAAACTGTGGTTGCTTTAGATAAGAGTGAATGTTTAGTTGAGGAAAATGCAGAGAATCCAGGTATTACAGAAAGCCACGGTGGAGAACTGACTTTGAATGTTTTTCTTTACTTTTTGCTTTAAGGAATGGAGGAGAGAATGTGTTGTGGTTGATGGTTTAGATCAATATTTAGCATGTACCATGCTTGGCTCTATCCTCCATATAAAACCATTAATTATTTTAAGCATCACCAGACGTACAAAAAAATGAAGCTGGAAAATATGGGAGCTAAAGAGTATATCCTGGAAATTTGTTACTGTTTCTTGGTCGCACAAAATTATTTTATAACAACAACAACAACAACAACAACAACAAAATCAATTCTCTTTTCATCTGATGCTTATCAAAGGAGAAAAGCTCTCAGTTTTATCCGGAGCTAACTTGGCACTTTGTGAGGTATTCTGTCATTTTTCTTTCCCCAGGAGCCATAAATTCCTATCTCATCATTGACCATATTATGCTGTATTCTGTATTTACTATTAGTGCATACTTCAGAGCGGTGGTAAGTATTGGCACATTTTATTATGCTGATGAACAATGTTGGACTGCTAGGTAAAATGTATTGTCAACAGTGATTTCTTTCTTTTCTTCATTATCTTTTAAATTTTCTTCTGGACTTACAGAAACGAAACTCTAGGGCATCAAATCATACAGAGGCTTGATTCTTTTCCTATGCCTTCCAAGTTGATGAGTTAAGAATGTAATGGAAGATATTACTCATCACACAGAAACACAAATTATGGATGTTACAAAACACAACCCTCTTAAAATACTTAAAGAACATATTCAAAGATCATTGACATTTAAAGTCAGCAAATATCTTTTTCTAAAGACATGTAATTTTGATCCTTGAACTTGAAGGAGAAACAATCCAACATGAGTTCAATTGACCAAGAGGTGTGGCCCCCAAGTTGCCCACCTATGATGCTGAAGAATAAAAACCAACTGAATGATGGAAGCTAAGTTTCTCCACACTTCAACCAACCACAGACAAAGATTTTTTTTATTTTTTTATCTTTATTAACATATAATGTATTATTTGTTTCAGGGGTACAGGTCTGTGATTCATCAATCTTACATAATTCACAGCGCTCACCATAGCACATACCCTCCCCAATGTCCAACACCCAGCCACCCCATCCCTCCCACCCCCCACCACTCCAGCAACCCTCAATTTGTTTCCTGAGATTAAGAGTCTCTTGTGGTTTGTCTCCCTCTCTGGTTTCATCTTATTTCATTTTTCCCTCCCTTTCCCTATGATCCTCTGTCTTGTTTCTCAAATTCCTCATATCAGTGAGATCATATGATAATTGTCTTTCTCTGATTGACTTATTTCACTTAGCATAATACCCTCTAGTTCCATTCATGTTGTTGCAAATGGCAAGATTTCATTTTTTTTGTTGGCTGCATAGTATTCCATTATACACACACACACACACACACACACACACACACACACACACACACACACACACACACCACATCTTCTTTATCCATTCATCTGTTGATGGACATCTAAGCTCTTTCCATAGTTTGGCTATTGTGGACATTGCTGCTATAAACACTGGGGTGCACATGCCCCTTCAGATCCCTACATTTGTATATTTGGGGTAAATACCCAGTAGTGCAATTGCTGGGTCATAGGGTAGCTCTATTTTCAACTTTTTGAGGAACCTCCATACTGTTTTCCAGAGTGGTTGCACCAGCTTGCTTTCCCACCACCAGTATAGGAGGGTTTCCCTTTCTCCACATCCTCGCCAGGAAACATCTGTCGTTTCCTGACTTGTTAATTTTAGCCATTCTGACTGGTGTGAGGTGGTATCTCATTGAGGTTTTGATTTTTATTTCCCTGATGCCAAGTGATGTTGAGCACTTTTTCATGTGTCTGTTGGCCATTTGGATGTCTTCTTTGCAGAAATATCTGCTCATGTCTTCTGCCCATTCCTTGATTGGATTATTTGTTCTTTGGGTGTTGAGTTTGGTAACTTCTTTATAGATACTAGCCCTTTATCTGATTTGTCATTTGCAAATATCTTCTCCCATTCTGTCTGTTGTCTTTTGGTTTTGTTGATTGTTTCCTTTGCTGTGCAAAAGCTTTTTATCTTGATGAAGTCCCAATAGTTGATTTTTGCCCTGGGTTCCCTTGCCTTTGGAGATGTCTCTAGGAAGAAGTTGCTGCGGCTGAGGTCGAAGAGGTTGCTGCCAACCACAGAGATTTAAGGCTGTCACTACATTGTGGTGGATGTACAAAACTAAAGAAATATGTGGGGCACATGGTGAATCCAGAGAGAGTTCACAAATGTTGACTAAGTCAAAATGCATTATTTTGAGATAGACTAATTTCTGAGCATTTTAATTAAGCCATTGTTTTGGATTACATCTATGTATTTCCCTTACATCTTTTGTTCATGATAAAATAATTCTGAAAACATGATATGGCTTTCTGGTGTTCAAGGATAGTTTTCTGTTAGGATGTTTGTAATCCTATCTGGGTTAGGGGGGTTAGGGGCAGTCTCAGCCTGAGAGGCAAAACTGTGATACATTTTATTATTTTTATTATTTATTTATTTATTTATTTATTTATTTTTCCTCCAAATTTTATTTAAAATCTAGTTAGTTAACATATAGTGTAACATTGGTTTCAGGAGTAGAATTTAGTGATTCATCACTTACATATAACACCCAGTGCTCAACATAGTACTCTCCTTAATATCCATCACCCATCTAGCTCATCCCCAACCCACCTCCCTCCATCAACTCAGTTTGTTCTCTGTTGTTAAGAGTCTCTTATGGTTTGATTCTTTCTCTCTCTCTCTTTTTTCCCATAGCATATGTTCATCTGTTTCATTTCTTAAATTCCACCTATGAGTGAAATCATATGGTATTTGTGTTTCTCTGACTGACTTATTTAGCTTAGCAAAATACACTCTAGCTTTATCCACTTCTTAGCAAGATTTCATTCTTTTTGATGGCTGAGTAATATTCCCTTGTATATATATACACATACATACCACATCTTCTTATCCATTCATCAGTTGATGGACTCTTGGATTCTGTCCATAGTGTAGCTTTTGTTGATAATGCTGCTATTAACATCAGGGTGCATGTACCTCTTTGATCTGTACTGTTTATCTTTTGGTTAAGTACCTGGTAGTGCAATTGCTGGATCATAGAGTAGTTCTATTTTTAACTTTTTGATAACCCAGAATAAATCTCACTTGATCGTGGTGAATAATCCTTTTTTTTTTTTTTTTAAAGATTTTATTTATTTATTTGACAGAGAGACAGTGAGAGAGGGAATACAAGCAGGGGGAGTGGGAGAGGGAGAAGCAGACTTCCCGCTGAACAGGGAGCCCTATGTGGGGCTCAATCCAGGACCCTGGGATCATGACCTGAGCGGAAGGCAGATGCTTAACGAGTGAGCCACCCAGGTGCCCGTGAATAATCCTTTTAATGTGCTGTTCGATTTGAGTAGCTAATATCTTGTTGAGAATTTTCCCATCCATGTTCATCAGTAGTTTTGGTCTGTAATTCTCCTTTTTGGTGGGGTCTTTGTCTGCTTTTGGGATCAAGGTAATGCTGGCCTTGTAGGATGAATTTGGAAACTTTCTTTCCAATTCTATTTTTTTGGAATCGTTTGAGAAGAAAGGTATTAACTCGACTTTTGTTTGTTGGGAGATTTTTGATTACTAATTCAATTTCTTTGCTGGTTTTGGGTCTGTCCAAATTTTCTATTTCTTCCTGTTTCAGTTTTGGTAGTTTGTATGCTTCTAAGAATTTGTCCATTTCTTCCAGATTGCCCAGTATGGGGGCATATAAGTTTTCATAGTATTATCTTAAAATTGTTTCTATTTCTGTGGTATTGCTTGTGATCTCTCCTCTTTCATTCGTGATTTTATTTATTTGAGTCCTTTCTCCTCTCTTTTTGATAAGTCTGGCTAGGGGGTTTATCAATCTTATTAATTTTTTCAAAGAACCAGCTCTTAGTTTCATTGATCTGTTCTACTGTTTGTTTCTATATCATTTATTTCTGCTCTAATCTTTATTTTTTCCCTTCTTCTGCTGGCTTTAGACTTCATTTGCTCTTCCTTTTCTAGCTCCTTAAGGTGTAAGTTTAGGTTGTATATTTGAGACTTTTCATGCTTCTTGAGGTAGGTCTGTATTGAAATATACTTCCCTTTTAGGACTGCTTTTGTGTATCCCAAAGATTTTGAACTGTTGTGTTTTCATTTTCATTTATTTCCATGTATTTTTTTTATTTCTTCTTTAATTTCCTGGTTAACCCAATCATTCTTTAGTAAGATGTTCTTTAATCTCCATATATTTGTGGTCTTGCCAAATTTTTTCTTGTGGTTGATTTCAAGCTTCATAGCATTGTGGTCTGAAAATATGCATGGTATGATCTCAATCTTTTTGTACTTGTTGAGGGCTGATTTGTGACCCAGTATATGATCTATTCTGGAGAATGTTCCATGTGCATTCGAAAAGAATGTGTATTGCTCTGCTTTAGGATGAAATGTTCTGAATATATTTGTTAAGTCCATCTGGTTTGGTGTGTCATTCAAAGCCATTGTTTCCTTGTTGATTTTCTGCTTAGTTGAGCTGTCCATTGCTGTAAGAGGGGTGTTAAAGTCCCCTACTATTATTGTGTTATTATCAGTGAGTTTCTTTATGTTTGTTATTAATTGATTTATATTTTAGGGTGCTCCCAAGTTGGGGCCATAAATATTTACAATTGTTAGATCTTCTTGATGGATAGACCCCTTAATTAACATATAATGCCCTTCTTCATCTCTCGTTATAGTCTTTGGTTTATTTTTGCTTATTTTTATTTTTTTAAAGATTTTATATATTTACTTTTCAGAGAGAGAGAGTGAATAAAAGGGGGGGGCAGGCAGAGGGAGAAGCAGGCTCCCTGCTGAGCAAGGATCCCTATGCAGGACTCGATCCCAGGACCCTGGGATCATGACCTGAGCCAAAGGCAGATGCTCAACCAACTGAGCCACCCAGGCATCCCTAGTTTCTGGTTTAAAATCTAGTTTGTGTGATATAAGTATGGCTACTCCAGCTTTCTTTTGCATTCCATTAACATGATAGATGGTCCTCCATCTCTTCACTTTCAATTTGCAGATATCTTTAGGCCTTAAATGAATCTCTTGTAGGCAGCATGTAGATGGGTCTTTTTTTTTTAATCCATTCTGCTACCCTATGTCTTTTGATTGGAATATTTAGTACATTTACATTCAGAGTGATTATTGAAAGATATGAATTCAGTGCCATTGTGTTACTGTAAAGTTGGTGTTTCTGGTGATATTCTCAGTTCCTTTCTAGTTTTTGTGGATTTTGGTCTTTTTTTTCTCACTCAGAAAGTCCCCTCCCCCTTCTTTTTAAAAGATTTTATTTATTTATTTGACAGAGAGAGAGAACACAAGTAGGCAGAGCAGCAGGCAGAGAAAGAGGGAGAAGCAGGCTCCCCGCTGAGCAGGGAGCCTGACATGGGGCTCGATCCAAGGACCCTGGGATCATGACCTGAGCCGAAGGCAGATGCTTAACCGACTGAGCCACCCAGGCACCCCCAAGAGTCCCCTTTAATATTTCTTGCAGGGCTTGTTTAGTGGTATGAACTCCTTTAGCTTTTTTTTTTTTTTTTTTTTTTTTCTGGGGAACTCTATCTCTCCTTCTATTCTGAATGAGAGCCTTGCTGGATAAAGTATTCTTGGCTGCATATTTTTCCCTCTCAGCACATTGAATATATCATGCCACTTATTTCTGGCCTGCCAAGTTTCTGTGGACAGATCTACTGTGAACCTGATCTGTCTTCCCTTGTAGGTTAAGGACTTTTTTCCTCTTACTGCTTTCAGGATTCTGAATTTGTACAGGATTTCCTTGACTGTGTATTTTGTGAATTTGACTATGACATGTCTTGGTGATGGCTGGCTTTTGTTGAATTTAATGGGAGTTCTCTGTGCTTCTTGGATTTCGATGTCTGTTTCCTTCCCCAGATTAGGGAATTTTCAGCTATCATTTGGTCAAATAAACCTGCTCCTTTTTCTTTCTCTACTTCTGGGACTCCTATGATATGAATGTTATTATGCTTTAAGGAGTCACTGAGTTCCTTAAGTCTACATATGTGATCCAGTACCTTTATTTCTCTTTTTTCAGCTTTATTATTTTCCATAATTTTATCTTCTATATCACTGATTCATTCCTCTATTCATCCATCCTCATTGTCAATGCATCCAGTCGCTTTTGCATATTGGTTATAGCATTTTTTATTTCAGCTTTACTAGTTTTTAGTTCTCTTAAATCTCTGCAGTAAAGGATTATCTAGGGTCTTCTATGCTTTTCTCAAGCCTAGCAAGTATCCTTTTGATTATTGTTTTAAATTCTGGTTCAGAAATCTTACTTGTATCTGTACTGATTAAATCCCTGGCCATGACTTCTTGCTGTTCTTTCTTTTGGAGTGAATTCCTCCACTTGTCATTTTGTCTGGGTCATTGTTATTCTTGGGTGTGATTGTTAGGAAAGCCTGTTGCATTCCTGCTCCTGGCAGTAATGACTATTAAGAAGGGTCAAAAAAGAAAAAAAAAAAAAAAAAAGAAAGGAAGCTAGATCCTAGGTGTGTTTTGGTCTGCTTGTTAAAAGAAGCTAGATGTAAACAAACAAACAAACAAATAAACAAGTAAATAATAAATTTAAAAAATAAAAAAAATAAAAGGAAGCTGGATCCTATTTCAGAAGGATCTGAAACTTTGCAGCACTCTATGGTCAGTACACTTGGTGTGGGAGGGTTTTGTGCTGGTCTTTTTGGGGAGGTCCTGCTGCTCTGATTCTTAGGTGGACTTGCCCTAATGAAGATGCCTCTGCAGGGTGCTGTGGGGTGGAGTTTGGTGTAAGTGGATTCAGCTTCCCCTAGGTAGCACTGTTTTGCTCAGTGAAGTTGGTCAGTGCTGATGGGGGATGGGAATGGCATCACCTCACTCTCTCTTTCCCAGAGGAAGGAGTTCACACCCGCTTCTCTTCAGGAAACTCTCACAGAGGAGCAATCATCCTTCTTGTGTCCCCAGCTTCCTCCAGATCCCTGCCTTTACCCTGCCTACATCAAAGCTGTCTGCCTGCCAAGTGGCAAAGTTAACTCCTTTGTTTTTTCTCAGGCACATAGCTGGGTTTCAGAGCTCCAAATTTTGGAGATCTGCCCAACGTGGACCTGGGCTGATCCTCTTAGGGGGGTCTTGCCATGCCTTTGCCATTTTCTGGTTTGTCCCATAAATTGGTTTTGCGACCATGCAGTGGTTTGGAGTTTATGGTAAAGTGCAGCAAAAATCTGGCACCAAGGTTTGCTGCCCTCAGCTAGTGTCTTTCTTCCTACGCCAGGGAACAGGTTAGCTCAATGTAACCCTCTGGGTCTTTTGTCCCTGGACAGCTGTTCTGCCATTCCCAAATGCACTCCAAGAAGGAGAACATTTCTCCCTATGCAACCCAAGGGATCCTCAGATCATGCTACCCACTCCTAGCTCTCCGTCTTCCTTTCCCACTGGAGCACTGACAAGCCCACCAGGCACAGGAATCTGGCAATGGCACTGACCTCCAAAACTTCAGACTTTGTCCAAGTCAAACCATGGCAAGTTGGGGGCCATCTGTCCTTAGAGGGACACAATGTTCTTTCTGTATCTTCCTGCTAATAATGCATAACCTGAATCTCATCTTAAGGAAATACCAGATAAGCACAAATTGAAGGACTTCATATAAAATAACCAGCCTGTAATCTTCAAAAATGTGAAGGTCAAGAAATACAAAGAAACTCTTCCAGTTTAAAGGACACTGAACTGACATGACAACAAAGTGCATGACTCTGGGATGGAGCCTGCCCTGGGAAGGGAATGGTGGGGTGATTATCAAAATCCAATGTGGACTGTATGTCCAGATTAAATGCCATAATTCTAATAATTTTGCTGTGTTTATGTAAACCATGTCTTTATTAGAAAATATACGCAGAAGTATTTAAAAGTAAAGAAGCAACGTGTCTCTAATTTACTCTCAGTTGGTACAGAAGAAAAGTAAAATATCTATCATCTATCTATCTATCTATCTATCTATCTATCTATCTATCTATCATCTATCTATCATCATCATCTATCTATCATCTATCTACCTGTGGAGAGAATGGTAAATGATGAATTGTAAACAATTTATGAATCAGGCTAAATAGTATGTGGGAGTCCCTTGTATTACGTCTGAAACTATTTTGTAACTTTCAAGTTTATCAAAATAATAAAAACAAATGTAACTATCTTACTCCTTTATAGTTATTTTAACATTAAAAAAATCATGTTCTGCTGGAGCACTGTCTTTCCCACCTAAGTCAGCCATGAGCACTTACGTTTACTTTGCATCCTGACACATCTGTTCTTTCTTTTACTCATCTTGACAGTACAAATAGGGTTGAATTTGAGCTTTTAGTTTCAAAAATCAAACTGGGGTTATTCAAAGCCATGAGGATAGGATCAAATGACTTTTTTAATCATAAAATTCTTGCCACAAAACCTTTCTGTAAGAGTTTCGTTTTCCAGCCCTTTATTGTATTATGATGGCATTATTGTTTTAACTGCTCAGCTGCATATTGTCTGTCACATCTTTTAAAAAATATTTTACAGATATTTCACTCAGTCCAAGTCCTGCTAAGTCTAAGCTTCCTTTAATTTCCCTACAGGATATTGGGAAGCTGGAAGGGTGTTAGAAGACTAACCTTTCAGCAGGACCAATTTGAAATATTAATGCTGCATTTATCATTATCTTGAGAAGAACTTGGCCAATACGTTAGCACAGCTGTTCTTAAATGAGGAACTTTCTTGTTTCTTCAAACTTAAGGCTATCTTAGTTTTGAAGGTTATACGATAATAAAAATATTACTTATACATATTTGGAAACACATGCAACTTTCAAGATGGGTTTAGTTGGAAGAGTTTTGAAGAGTAAAGCTGTGCATGGAGTGCCCTCAGACAAATGGTGACACAGATGTATCAGTCAGCTTTTGCTGTGGTGATGCTGCATAAGAGCCCCCCTCCCCACCACCGCATCTTAGTGACTTGTAATAGCAAGGTGTATTTGCTGCCCTTGTTACACAGCTGGTAACAGCTGACTCTAAGCCTGTGGCTCTGTGTTTCTGCTGCCATATTCTGGACTACTGGTAGATTTTGGATCTGCTTTTACTCCAGGAAGCACGCTGAAGGAGTATCCTGCACCTCTCAAATCTTATTTTCTCATGGTAGAGTGTAGAAACAAGAGAGTGAGTCATAAAATATACAATCAGATTTAATGCTTCTTTCTGCTCAGTCTCAGAAGACATATTTGCTCACACCTATAGTTCAAAGCATGTCATATCCCCAAGCGCCAAATTAATGTGAGAGAGAAACATGCCAAGACTAGGGAGGGTGAGGGACTATGGGCAATGCTACCTATCACCATGGCCCAGACTTGAACGTGCTTCCATCCCCAGCTTTCCTATAGCTCCTCACTTGCTACTCCTTGACACCTCACCACCTAGGTCTTAGACCCCAGTGCATCTTGTCATCTCAGGTCTATCTTGAGGGTTGCCTTCCAAATTCCATTTTCCACCTTGCACCTATGGATAGTTTCTGTGATGACTAACTGCATTTCCTACCAGGTCCTGCTGTTTTAGCCATTCCAGCTGACATGTCAGACATATGGATGAAGATGCCACCTGGACATCTTGTCCAGCCAAGCCTTCAAATGACTTATGCCAAGCCACGCTCTCACCACTCCCACATGAGGGACCCCAAATGATAACCTTCCAGCAGAGCCCAGTCAATAGGGGAGAGATAACAACAAGTTAGTGTTTTAGGCTATGGGGTGGTTTGTTAAGCTTCAACAGATAAACTTAACAAGTGCTTTAACTGGTATGCTCTGATTTGTCCTTCACAACATCCTAAGAGCTAAGATGGTGATACCAACATTCCTCATTCATACAGGTAGAAGGTAAGTCTCAGATATATCTCAGGAACACACAGAATTTCATTTATTGTTCTTGAGACTCTTCAACATAAGCAAATTAGTACCAGAGCTTCTATAATGGCATAGGGCACATTCTAGGAAGCATACTGGAATCTAGTATTTAGGTTTTAATAAATATTGAATTAAATACTATCTGTTTTGTTAACCAAGAAGAAACAGTGATCTGTACAAGAAATTCCTGTCATGTCAACTGCCAGGGCATACAAACAGATGGCTGAGTATTTTATTTACCATTACTTCTTGGGCCATCAAAATTCTGAGTTCTTTTATGTGTGCCTTGCAGCAGTGAGGTTAATTTTCCTTGACCTTGTCTACTTTTCAACCACTGAGTGATTTGATTGCAGAAGTTTAATGTTCTCCAGACAAATTTTCATATAAAGTTTTGATCATAGACTCGTAGAAAGTAGAGAACTATTTCTTTATAATAGGCTTGTCTGGTTTACATAACTCTCAAAATGCTTCTTGTACTATGCTGTGAGGCTTTCGTTGATCACCTCATTTACAGGTAACTGCTCACATTTAAAACCTCAGATCCTGTTCTCCACCCACTGTGTTTTTTCCTCTTGGCACAGAAAGAATATATCAGTTAAAAAACACTTAGTGCTAGTCATTTATAAAGCCTTTGCCATCTCATTCAAGAATGAAAAATATGCTAGATACTCTCTAACTCTACCAACTTTAGCAAATAAATTACACTACCTAATGTTTTATTTTTACAAATCACCATATTATTGTTCTAAGATTAACACTCCAATTAATTTGAATCAAATAAAAGTCCTGAACTAACTGGATTTTATATCTAAATTATATGATAAAATGTCTTAAAAGAAAAGAAACCAGTCTGATGTATTTATATAAAAAATGCCAAGCTTCCAGGGATGTTTTGAAACTACATTTAGGTGCTTCCTATATCTCAATTTTTTATTGAAGAATTGTTCAAATGTAAATGATGTTACTTGTGCAGAACTCTTAGTAATCACAGGATTCAGATATGTTCACTTATTTAAAAAGGTATGAAGGTACATTTACATTTTGGAAAGATTTTTCAGCAACATAGGTTAAAAAAACTCTTCAGGATAAAATTTAAGTTAAATGATGCATTCATTTTACTAGAATTGTTAATTTTCTTAACTTCAGTTAATTGAAGTTCTTAGATATATTGGTGATTCTCAACCTTTGCTGCAGATGAGAAACACTTAGTGTAAGCCCCAACTAGTCAACTCAATAAAATCTCTTAGCATTTACTGAAAGCTTTCCATGTCCAGAAAAATGGAGTAGTACACTTTTTCCTATTCCTCCCACTAAGTACAGCTGAAGACTCTGGACACTATATGTAGAACAAACATGCAAAGAGTGAACCCTAAACAGGATGAACTAGAAGAAATGTATACCAAGACAAAGTATAGATCAACTTCTGAAAACTAGACAAAGAAATCTTGAAGCAGCGAGAATGAAGTGACACCTTACCTAGTGAGGAGAGCCATTTGAATGACAGTAGATTTCTCATCAGAAACCAAGACAGCCTGTATAAATAGTAAAATGTATAGAAGCAGAAAATAGAGTGGTGGCTACCAGGGGCTGGGGAGGGAAAGTGGGGAGTCATTGCTCAGGGAGGATGAAGTTTCAGTTATACAAGATGAGTAAATTTCAGGGATCTGCTGGACAACATGGTGCCCACAGTTAACAATACTGCATTATAGGCTTAAACATTTGTTATGAGAGTAGATCTCATGTTAAGTATGATATAAAAGCAAAGAGACACAAGGAAATTTTGGGGGGTGATGGGTATGTTTATTACTTGCTTATGGGGACAGTATCACAGGTGTATGCATATGTCCAAACTTACCAAATTGTATACATTAAAAATGTACAGTTTTTAAAAACATCAATTATAGTTCAATAAAGTTGTAAAAAAAACAGAAAAAAAGGAAAGGAAACATGGAGGCCAGAAGATAACAGCACACATTGTTTGAATGCTGGAAGAAAAACCTCTCAACCCATAATTCTATATCCAGCAAAAATATCCTTCTGGAAGGAAGAAGAAACCAAAATATTTCAAGATGAAGGAAAGCTAAAAGAATTTGTTACCAGCATACCTTCCCTAAATGAATGGATAATAAAATTCTCAGAATGGAAAGAAAATAATAAAAAAAAAGGAATCTTGGAATGTCAAGAAGAAGAAAGAACAATAGAAAAAGCAAAAATATGGGTAAATACAGCAGACTTTCCTCTTCCCTTGAGATTTCAATTGTTTGAGCAAGGCAAAAATTGTAACACTGTCTGATGTGGTTCTCAAGGTATATAGAGGAAATATTTAAGATAATTATATTATAAATGAGAAAGTGTAAGGGAACAAAAAGGGAGGTACATTTCCATGCTTCACTCAAATGGGTAAAATAAAGACACCAGTGGGCTGTGATGAGTCATGTCTGAATAACGCAGTATCTAGACCAATCACTAAAAGGGCTATACAAAGAGATCATTCAAAACACATAAAAACGGAATTCTAAAAAAACATTAAAGTAACCCACAGGAAGGCAGGAAAAATAAAACAAACAAGCCCCATATGAAACAAAGGAAATAAATAGAAAACAAAAAACAAAATAGTAGACTTAAACCCTAACATATCATTAATTACATTAAATGTAAAAGGTCTACATACAGCAATGAAAAGACATACTGGCAGAGTAGATTAAAAAAAAAAAAAAAAATCAATGACCCAACTATATGCAAGGGTATTATGCTGAGCAAAAAAAGCCAATCTCAAAAGGTCACATAGGGCATGATACCATTTATATAACATCTTGAAACTGCAAAATTATGGAAATAGGTAACAAATTAGTGGCTTTAGGGGATAGGGATGGGATTGACTATAAAGGGGTAGCATGACAGAGAGCCTTATTCTGATAGAATAGTTCTGTATCTCAATCATTGTGTTGGTTGCAGGAATGTACACGCATTACAAAATGACATAGACTATACATATATAGTATAGAACACATTATACCAAGGTCAGTTTGTTGTTGTTGATATTGTATTGTAAGATGTAACCTTTGAAGGCACTTTGATGAAGGGTATATGGGATCTCTTTGTCTACCTTTCAACTTCCCATGATTCTACAAAATGTTTTTTAAAATCCACTCAGTTTATAACGAGAGCAACTACTTTATGGTATTTCTAGTTGTGGATTTCTTTAAATTTACCCTGCTTGGGGATAGTTGGGTTTGATGGTTTTGTGGATTGAGTCTTGTATCAGATCCCAACTGTCGATCCTTATCCCTAAACATTGCCTCCACTATAATTTCTTTCTCTTCTTCTGTGGGCCAGGGAAATAGATTACCACTCACCTTATTCCAAGCTTCTATGCCTCTAATTTTCTGTCTGCTGGTTCTTGGCCTGGTTGGTTGGTCTTTCTTTGCTCTGCCCTGTCTCATGGCATCCTTGACGATGCCAGTCTGCAGATCCCAGATTCCTGGGACAGTTATGTTCTGGGTGGATTCAGTACATGAGGGGGAAAGCATGGGCAAAGCTAGGTCATTCCCTACTTTCCTTAGAATAGTCTCTGGCAACAACAGCATTTTCTCCTTGATTCTGTCTCCTGCTGGGAAGGCACTGTGCTCCTTCCCATGGGCCCTGGCTCCTTTGATCCTCTGGTAGGGCATGTTAGCAGCTTCTCACCATTGCTAAAGTCTGGGCTGCCTCACCATCTCCTGTTTGGATCCTCAGCTTTTTATCACTGTGTAACCATTTCCCGACATTGATATCTTTTAAAAAATACGTAAGAGTGACCTCTGTTTTTCTGATGGAAACTTCTCTTTTCTATCCTACTGTTATGGCAATTTTTTCCCCAATCATCTTTCAGCTCTGTCCAATCTGCTGTTAAATTCATTCACTGAGTTCTTCTATTATTTGTTTGTGTCTAAAATTTGTAGTTGGTTCATCTTAAGATCTGTTATTACTTTTTGTAGTTTCCAGTTTTGTATCCCAAATTTTCAACTTAGCTCTTATGTTCTTGAACAGAAGTAAGCATCATTAGAGCCTTTGATAATTCCAACATCTGCAGCTCCTGTTACCTGCTGTTTCTGTTGGCTCTATCTCACGATGGACTATCTCCTCATGTGCCTAGTTATCTTCAATTTTAGGGTATACATTCTGTTTAGAAATTATTGATAGAAATAGTATAAAGCATCAGATAATCTTCCTCTGGAGATTTTTTTTTTTTTTTTTTTTACTTCTGGCAAAGTTTTGAGGGCCACTAACTACCTGGGATCATCTCATTTTAAGTACTTTGGGTCATCCAGACAATTTGAATCTGACCTGCAGTCTGTGAATGGGATGATTTACTTTTGACGTATTTTGACTCTCACAACAGTAGTTTTGGAGTTCTAGACCAAGGTTAGCGTAGTATATCGGGGTCCCTCCCAGTGGCATGCCCCAGACTTTAAGTTTTGTTCTACTAGTAAGCACCAAAATCTCAGCTCAGACTTTCACATGTTTCTTCCAGTGTAGCATCTACTCCCAGAGAAAAAGCAGATGCATATTCCTGTTGTCTCAAGGTCCCTGCCTTCCTTGTTTTGCTAGCTTTCTGATGCTTGTACACATGGTCTAGCTTTTTGTGTTCTGTTGTATGAGTTGATCCAAATAATCTAGACCTCCACTTACCTGAAGTAGAATCCAGATCTTGCTCTTCAATAAAGCACACACCATCCTAAGCATCCACATAGAGAAATAATTAAGAATGGAACACTTGTCTAGCTATTAGAGTCTATTTCAATGACTTGTGGGTTGAGAGAGGTCACAATCAAGTTGGCCTATGTCAGCCCTGGGCAAGATAGTTTCAGAACCATAGTGTTCTCCACCTGTGAAATGAGCAGTGGGAGTGCATGCTATCTAAGGTCCCGCCAAGTGCTCACTTTATATTATTCTATTATTTTAAATTGTGAAATATTTCAATTTCTGGAAAATCCTGGATATGTCTACTAATAAGAAACAAGAGTAATTTCTGGATTCTGTAGTATGGCCCAGTACATGTTTACAGCCTCTCACGTACGGGACAGAACACCACCTGATTTTGTAATGACCCCATGTCCTGAACCGTACAACACAGCTGGCCTTCTGACCTGAATTCCTAGGGGCTGTAGAGTATGAAGTAAAACTGATACTCCTTTAAGCAATCTGCTCAGGGTATGGCTGAGCGTATACCACAAGTCTGTGCTAAAGAATACTTTTTCATAGTTCATAATAGTGAGGTAAAATAAAGGATTGCCTTGGTATTAACCCATATGGTCAGCTTATTGTGAACCATTAAGAGGGAGTTATGTTTAGAAGAGCTGGAAAGGGGCTAAATGTTAGTTGAAGAAGTCCAGGCAACTGTCCAAATGAGCATCAGTTATACTGAAAGTCAGGAATGCTTATTTCTGCTGAATCAATTGCTGTATCCGGGTTACATTCCTTTATGGTTCTTCAAATTTATGCAGAAGTTAATTCATCTCAACTATTCAGAACACTCAGTTTGAGGTAAGTTGGTTTCCTCAAATGTCTCCAACCCAATCTTAGTTTATGGGGTATGGCTTTTCTTAATAAATGTGGCATCTTCTTTCTTTCTTTTTTCAAAGAAAATCACATAATATATTCAGCAATTTCAAGGAAACATTGTGGTTGGGTAGCTAATGGAGAAGCTCACTCGGATGCACAGCTGGCTGACCTCAAGATATCTTGGAAATGGTGCATGTCCCCAATAACAAATGTGGCTGTTCAATGATAAATGTATTTCTCCATCTGTGCAGAAATTGATATCTGGTGCCAGGCCTTGATGACCTCCGCTTCTATTGTCAAACTTCTAGTCTTGTTTCAATAACACTGTGTTGAACCGTACAGCAAACTTCTGACCTTTTAATACTGAAGATTCAAGCAAGCACATTTTAAGCTTGGCTGTAGTTTGAGTGTGTATTTCTCTTTTTTTTAAAAAAGCAAGCCTATTATAGACTTCACTTTGTATGGGAGCAATTTTTACCAGTCAGCAGTCTTGCCTCGCACTCTTTCCTTAAGAAAGTAACTAACTAGAGTTTCTATTCCTAGAATAAAGAGCAGATTAAAAAGGATAGTCACTGCAAATAAGGCAGGTCGCAGGGAGAGGAGAGACGTGGGTAATACATTAGGAAGGAAAACTTTCTGTTAGCTATCATGCCCCACGCTGTTGTGTATAATTATTAGCTGCAAAATAGCACAGCTTGAACATTATTATTGCGCAGTAAAGAACATTTCACTTATAATTATGGAACGAAAAGAAGCGTTTACAACTCACCTACCGAAGCATTAACTTTGTGTATGTAAGAAAATATTTTAAAAACCTCTTCATTAAAAATCTGCACATATGTGACTTTCTTTTTCCATTGCATGGATCCTTTCTCCTTTTTCCCCCTGACATGTTGAATTACATCTTAAACTTCTTTTAATTAAAAAGCAGCATAAAACTGTAAGGGTGGGGGGAAGCTAAGGGGAAGGGGTTGGTCTGTGTGTTTGCCAGCCGAAATAAATATTTGATACATAGACAGATTAGAAAGTGAAAAGGTAAGGGACAAATGTGTTCTTTCACACCAGCAGAATAACTTTGGGTGCTCAGAGGCAGGTACACATTACTTTTTCTGAGTGGTACTCATGAGTTTTGAAAAAGCAAATGCTATGGAAATCCACATTCGCCAATGGTGTGAAGGTCTTCTCAGCAGTGTTTCAAGGTCGGTCGAGGGAGGGCTTAACCGTTCCCTACAATTCATTCTGCTAGTTTCTTGAATAACATCTTCCACTGACGGACCCTCTGGAATGAAGGAACCCATGCGCACCTGCGTGTGTGTTCTATGTGTTTCCCTACCGTTTGTATATAAAGACTCCCTTCCCATCACAGACGTTCACAGAGGGACTCGTGTCTGTCAAACACCATGCAAGGCTCTGGGGGAACAGTCAAGAATACAGTAAATAAAAGCACATATCCAGATGCTTTTTCCAAAAAGTGGATTTTCACACAGTTCGGGTGTTTGAGCACCTGCATGGAGTTCAAAGGAGCAGCGTAGGTAAGGACAGAAAGCAACAACACCTGCCCCAACAGACACACGCGTGCACATGCATACACAAATGTGCAGACATGTGCACACATAATAGACTCTTGTTTGATCTGTTTTTCTCCCCATATTTAAAACACCCCACTTCCAGAATACTCTGTTACACACGAGTGTTTTCCTCAGCATTCCTCATGAGGGCCGAGGTGTGCTGTGAGGAAGGACTGTGTGAATGCCGTTAGAGATACAGTACACACTCCGTGCCACGCTTGAGGATTCTCGGCCCATCTGATCTGCCCCCAGGCTCCCTAAGGAACTCTTCACTAACGGAGTCAGTTCAGTCCAGCATCTCTGGAGTAACCGTGGTGTTGGGAAATGCTGCTGGGGATTCTACACTATTGGGGATGTGGGTTTCACTCAGAGCCCAGCTGATTTTCCCTCATTTCCTTCCCAGGGCCTGGGGCCTTCAGGAAGTGTGCATCCCTCCACCCGCACACTCTCTGCTGTGGGGGCAACGCTATTGGAACGAGGCCTTTCCTTCCTCTCTGGGGCACAAGGGAAGACACATGAGGAGCTGTCTTCTGCTTCAGTCTCGGAGCCTCCTCTCCACTTTCTAAGGCAGCCTTAACTCGAGAATTCTCTACGCAAGAAGAGAAATAGACATTTCTACACTGGTTCACTCCCGTGCCCTTAGAGTCTAAAGTCTGGTTCTTGTTCGTCGACCAACACATTACAGTGCTCATCTTCTCAACGGCCTGAGCTGTCTAGTAAGAAGCCCTCCAAGGTACCACATCTTGGGACAAATGCACACTTGAATAATGCGAGTCTGTGACAGAGTGGGAGGGACACTGATGTGGTTGGATGATCTAATTTGAACAGTAAGAGCCAGCGTTTGGGGAACATTTCCTACTTGTCAGACACTGTACTAAATGCTCAAAATACTTATATCCCTCGGTGCTTATAAGAACCTTCATAATCGGAGAGGCATTACGATCTACACTTTAGAGATGAGGGAACCTAGTTGTAGGGAAACCACATGACCCATTAAAGGCCATGTGACTTGCCGTCGTCAGAGCCTGCCTGAGTGGCCAAAGTCACTGTGACTCTAAGAACCACGGTCTTATGCATTGTCTCTGCTGAAGATGAGAGTCTGTCCGGTCAGAGTCTGGGTTCATCACCCCCGACCCATCCCACCCCAGTGCATGACATCGTGCTCATAAGCACTGTGTGAGGGCGTGGATTCTATGGCTGTTACATACCTCACATTGCAGAGCATTTGGAAGGGCACGCGGCATTGGAAGCTGAAGGTTTTTACTGTAAGTAACTCCCTTTAGCTTGATTTAGTTCTACATTCCGTAATTCCAGCCCTACTGGGGAGTCAGGGCTTACAAACAAGGAGACTCGAAGGAATCATAAAAGACAGAATAGAGGACTGTGCTATGCAGTGTTACCACACTAGAGGCAGTAGGATTTGAGAGCAGGGAGGATGCGTCCACAGCAGTTGCTAAGTTTTAAAAGGTGGCGGTGGAATGATTTGCCATAAGGGAGGAGGCCAGTGTCATTGTCAATGGGTCTCCACGCACAGTGTTTACTCAAATGCATTCCAGACTCAGCATCTGTATTATGAGTAAAATTTCCACATGTAAGTCAAACCATTGCATTCAGCAAAATACATATATTTTTTGGCAAAGTCTTGAATAAATCTATGCATACAAACCCACTTAGTAGCTCCAGGAAATGTGTAGGAGTTTTTGCTCAAAGGGCCAGCCATGATTTTCGAGTCCCACCACACCTTGACCTTCTGGTACAACTGCTGGTCCAGTGGTAAAGACGTGATAATCCCACGTGACCAATCAAGAGAGAATTTCAAACTCACCTCTACGTGGTCTACGAGTGAGCTGTGGACTGAAAGAACCATAAGGTCAGACATGTCATCTTTAGTGAAAAATCCTGTGGTTTGAAACTAGTGAGTTTCTTAACATATTTCACTGAAAAATCAATTATACACCTCCTAAGTGGATTGACACATTTCAGGGAATGAAGTTGTTTGAGATAGCTGCATCTGCTGGGTTATAAAACAGTCAAACGTGCAACAGTAGTGGTCTCTAAATTCAGGAGACAAGGCCCTCTGTTCCAAAAGAGAAAGAATGCAAGGCGGACCTGCCCCAGCGTGGATGTGACCTGGCAGGGTAAGAGAGCAGGCAGGACCTCCTTCCTGAGCCCCCAAGGAGGATTGTTCCTGGTGACCCGTTGGACTCTGTTTTCTGTCCAGTGGTCGTCAACCTCATTCTCAAGGAACTGGAGTTACTTACACAGTGTGGAATTTCTTTCCCTCTTTCTACACAGGTGAACCCAAGGACTCTGATCCCTGAGTCAAAAAACATTAGTACAAGAAAGACACACAAAGGCATTATCTCTGTGTCACTCCACATGCCTACATTCAGTTCTTAATCTTTCTCTGCAAACTTTGCTCCTTCTGCTATTTTCCTCCTTAGCATTTACCCAACAGTTCAAGTTAGAAACTTTGATGTCTTCTTGGACTTGTCTGCTTCTCCCAGTCCACCTTCCACCCTCATCCACTTAGTCACAGGTCTTGAATCGCTCTGTTCTGAAGACCCCTCCCCTCCACTATTCCCCTTCATGCCCTGACACCTCCCTCCTTTCCTGTGTGGACTGCGTGGGATTTCTCCCCTAGCCTCCTGTCTGCCCCACTCCCCAGTCCAGTTTCCACGCTGTCTCTGGAATGGACTTTACATGATTATGTCACAAAAACAACAATCCACAATTTTTGCAGACAGTGTTCCTCTAGAATTGTCTTTTCGCTAATGAAAGAGGTCTGTAACTGGCAATCGGCTAATGACAGAAAAATCTAGGAATGACTTAAGAACATTCTAGATTTGCTAGGAGGTCTGTTTGTGACTTCCATCATGTACTTTCACAGTGAGGCAAAGAGAAGAATAAGAGGAAAATTTGCTATGGCATGGCTTCCTAGTCCCCACAAAACTCTGAGTTGTTTTATTATTATTATTATTATTGTAATTATTATATTTAGGGAGATTTTCCAGGTGAAAGGATTAAGTATTCAGAGTTTTAAAACATTTTGGTTTGAAGAGTTCATATACAAAAGTACACATATAATCCATCTACATATATGCTAAGCATAAAAACTACTATATACATATATGGATATCATAGAAGAACCATCTCCATGTGCCTGCCGCTACATTTTGCAGAGGGAACACTGCCAATAGCTCTGGACCTACCGCGTGCCCCTCTGCATCCTGGCACTCTTCCCCACCTTACTGGGGACTGCTGCATGAAATTTTAGGTTAGTTTTTCCATTTTTTTGCTAAACAAGATATGGTGTAGTTTTGCCTATTTGGGGCCTTTGCATAAATGGAACCAGGTAGGCATTCTTTTGACCGGCCTTTTGCCCTCACCTTTGCTTCTGAGAGTCACTGGGATCGGCACCTGGGGCTGACTCCCCCGTCTTTGCTCTGCTCACCTGTGTGAGCGCATCAGCGTTTGTTCAGTCTGGGCGGGAGCGCTGGCTTGTCTCTCCCTTCCGCGCCCTGGTGCAAGCCGTGCTCTGTCTATCCTGTTTGTCTCCCGGTGTACATTCGGGGGACGTCCTCTAGGGTATGTGATCGCACGTGGGACTGCAGGGTCCCCGAGCGGGCAGATGATAACATTTTCTAAAGCCAGTTTCCCCCAAAGTTCTTACATACGTGCGCCATCATCGGTGTCACATGGGCATTTTGTTGTTTTTAACTCTGTGTCGACCGTTACTAGAACTGACACTCCTGCCACTCTGGATACTGTGCTATCCGTACGCATTTTCTCGATTGTTGGTAAGTCTGAAAACGTCATATGTTTAGTATCCCCTTTGCTTTCTTTGTGAACTGTGTGCTGATGCTTTTTGTTGAATTTTCTTTTGAGTGGCTATTCTTTTTCTGTTTTAGAAAAGTTCTTTATTTATTCCGTGTAACGAGACTTCTTTAGTTCTCTCTACTACATAGAGCTCCTTCCATCCTATAGCTTCTTGTCTTTTCACTTCCCTTGTTGTGATTTGTGATGAATAGAAATTCTTAATTTTAGTTAAGTCCAATATAACAATCTTTTCCCTGAGAGCATGAAAAATCATTTCCTGTTCCTGTTATAATCATTTCTTTTAGACTTTTCTTTCCCCTGAAAGTTGAAGATTTGCTTTTCAATCTGCTTACTTTTTCCATCTGGAAGAATCCCTCCTTCCCGAGTAGATAGGCAAGATCAGATTCCCACATGTGTGTGGTCTGTTCTGCTCAGGAGCCCCAGTTTTCCCTGTGCCCCAATCAGACCATCTTGTTTCCTGTGCCTTTTACAAAACTGGCCCCAGGCAGGGCGGCTCTTACCCTCGGGGCAGTGCCCACTCCACAGGGCTGTGGGGGCCGCAGGACGACTGGACGCTGAAATGGTGGGGGGCCACCTTGGAAATGATAATGGTTCTGTGACCTCTAGAACTGTTTGTCAAAGCATCAAAACTTCTTTTACTGTCAGTCATAAATCTATAGGAAGTTAAAAAATGATAAAGCTAATATGTATTTAGTATGCTGTAATCTAAAGCATGAGAGACATTGAGAATGAATGCATTTCATTTCTTTGTGGAAAATTTAAGGATGGTCTGGACGCTGTGTGCTCACTTCCATCAGGGGACCCATGGCACGGAGTGAGCATGGCTTCCGGGCCATGAGGAACTGTCACACTTCTTTCTAACTGTGGGTGGGCGCCCAGCAGTTCATTCTTTGCACCTGTCTTGAAATATCTCTGAGGTACTTCCACTTAATCTGAGACATCGTCATTGTTTTTGTCAAAAGCACTTTCCTCACGTATGTGGATAAGTAGCCTTCTTAAGTTCCCCGGCTGCCTATCTAGAGTCTCTCCTCGTCACATCCAGTCCCACATCTAGCGTTAGCGCTTTTTGTTTCTTCGCTTCATGGTAGGCCAGACGTCCAGGTCCTAATCCCCAGAATTTGCGACCATTGCCTTATGCGGCAAAGGGCCTCTGCTGATGACACGAAGTTAAGGATCCTGAGATGGGCAGACTATTCTGTATTATGCAGGTGGACCCGACAGAATCGAGGGAGACAGGAGATCAGAGAGACACAAGCAGAGATGGAAGTGATGTGGCTGTGAGCCAAGACCTCTCACGGCAGCCTCTAAAGGCTGAAGGAGGCTCGGAATAGACTCTCCCCGGGAACTTCCACAAAGAACCATCTCTGCTAATCTCTTGATTTTAGCCCCCAAAGAGTCATTCCAGACTTCTGACCTCCAGAACTGTGAGAGAATAAATTAGTGTTGTTTTAAGCCACTAAATTTGTGGTAATTTGTTACAGCAGCAATAGAAAAGGAATATACTGTACTTTCATCTCTGTTGGACAATTTCCTCTTCGAATTATCCATTTTTATAAAATGACATGTGGGTTTATTACTGGAAGCCAAGGAGACTACACAACTGCAAGCTTTGCTCTCTGTGTGTGAACTGAATAACAGATGTGCGGTGACTAATATTAACAGATTTTGAAAGAAGTGGTGTGATTGGTCACTGACCATGATGTGCATCTGTTATTTATGTTGTGATTGGACTGAAGAGCTGGCAGCAAAGTTTGTATTCTCTTCAGCTACAGAAAATATACTGTGCAAATGGACATTTTTGGAATTGTATTGTTGAGGGAAGAGTGTTTTTTAACTAAACCCTAGTCATTCAATTTTTGCATATGAGACACATTAAAAGTGAGGATGGCCTGTGTTCAGTTTTCCTACTTATGAAGATGGTATGTCTATTTATTTAGATAATTTTAGCCTTTCTATAAAGTTTTATAATTTTCTCCATCAAATTTTGAATAATTTTTCTTTCTTTTCTGGAATTCTTATATTTTTGTTGACATTGTAATGACCTCCCTTTCTACACTGCACATTTGGAGCTTTGCTCATGTGTAGACATGCAATTTACTTTTGTAGATTTTTTTTTCCCATCCAACAGCTTTATAAATAAACTCATCAATGCAGAAAATTAATCTCTAGATTTTGGTAGTATTTTATGTGGTCAATAATATCATCTAAGAATAATAACTGTTTTCTTCCCCTGTTCTCTTTCCTTGTACTTTTAATTTCTTCTTCTGAACTTACTGTGCAGGTAAAGGTCTCCCAAATAATGTGAAACTGAACATGTGTCAGAGGCACATGTGTCTTAGTTTGGATTTAAAGAAACTTCTTCTAATAATCCAATCTGATCTTAGATTCTTCTAATTTTCGCTCTTTTAAGTGGTACTTCCTATTTTTTTCCATAAACCCTTCATCAAAGTTGAGGAAATTCCTTCATATTCCAAGGTTTATAAACTAATACATATTTAATTTTTCTAAATGTTTGGTTTATAGTTGAAAATAGTATCAATTCTCTTAATTGGCTATAGTATTTGACCCATACACATTAGGTTAAACTGTTAATGTTGCTGCTCAGATATTCTATATCTTGAAATTGTTTGCCTGATGAATATATTAAGAGAGATATATTAAAACTGCCACTAGGATGGCACATTTGAAATCTCTCATGATGGCACTATCAGAATTTGTCTTATAAATTTTAAAGCAATTTTATTAGAGGCATATGAATTTAGAAATATTTTTTATCTACCCAGTGAATTGAAATATCTAGGAAAATTTTTTTAGCTTTATGATCTATTTTGTCTAATGTTAATATAACTACAACAACTTTGCTATTTTCCTGGTATATATCTCAAATATTTTTCCTTTCAACTTCTTAGTATTCTATGCTAAGTATATCTTTCCTAAGCAGACTGGGGTGGGAAATATGTAACCCAGTCTCACATTGTCATGCCCTGGAGAGTTTAGTCCATTTACGTCATTTGAGTTATGATACACTGTGTCTATTTCCACTATTGTACTTCAAATTTTTTACTTGCCCTGCTCTTTTTTACTTTTTCTTTCCTGGATTTGTTGTTGTTATTTTGATTTAGATTTTCCTGTCTTTTCTTTCTAGTTTTTCCTCTACCAGTTTAATGTTGTCACATACTATATGCACAATGGAGTATACATTGGTTTAGCGAGAGTATTTAACTCAATAAAAATTCGGTGCTAATTAGTACCCTTCTTTTCCTCCCCACTCAAATGTAAGAATATAGGAGACATTTAAATTCAATTTTATACTCTTATTCATTTTGTGTTCCTAGTTGCAAACAGAGTATCTTATATACAAGGAGTACTTAATAGAAATTTTTTGAATAAATAAATCTATTAATATATTTAAAATGTATTATAGATTTGGCTCATACATAACCATAAGTCCAGAGGAGTTCCCATGAAACACAAGCTATAACCACTATGTGTGATTTGCTTATTTTAAAAATCAAATGTTGTGTTGAAATGTCTTAATGGAAAAAGAGGTATATTGATTGTGAAATTTAATTATATTTTTACCCAGATGTAAGTAGAAACTTGATTTCAGAGTTTGTCACAATGGAGACTAGAGTGGCCCGATGAGAGTTGCTTGATGATGATTAGGATTCAGTCTTTTCTCCCCAAAACTATGAGTGAAGTAAGCTCTTGAGAAATATTTTCTAGTAACTCTTGCTTATGAATTCACATAACTTCTGGGCAATATCACATTTTTTCCACCAAGGATAGGAAGACAGTTGAATATGATGACTGTCAGCCTCCCCTCACTCCTCATCCCAACTTCTCTGGGCTGGAAATTGTGTGATAGGGCCCCCCTCACCTGCATGCCTCCCATAATTAAAGATACCCCACTGCGCATGGACCAACAGCTGGGCATCTATGATCTGGAGCTTGCATGTAATTTGGGGTTCAAATGCCTTGCTGTGTGCTTAGAGCCCATTGTGCAGAAAGGCTCAATGTGAAAAACCCAAAACCCCAAACTCTAAAACCAAACCAAAACAACATGTCTCAAAAGTGTTCTAATACGATTTTGCCATAAATAATTCTTTAAGGATCAGTGTAGCTCATATCTTGCCTCATCTGAAGACTTTCTCCTAAGTCCCCCAGGTTATGGTGATACTCCCTTCCCAGACTCCCCTTAGTGGTAGGTGTTCCTCATCACCAGATGATCACCCAGAACCCTCCTGGTGCTAGCCCTGAAAGTGCCGGGTCTGGGACCTCCTCATTCTCCCTGCCCATCCCAACAAACTCTTTGTCCTAGCCCTGTATTAATCTCTTACTTTCCATCTAGCCAAGAAGAACCCTGGCACATTTATTTCATTGAGTTTTCACTTAATTTTTCTAAGCATTTATAGCCAGTGTTAGGCCCTGACCGGAGATAAAAGGCTGCTTTTATCTAGAGATAAAAAACACCCATCTGTCCAACTCTATCCAATGGGAAAGTCTGGAACGGAAATAAACTCTTACAAAGGAATGTGATAAATGCTGCCCGCATGAGATACATACAGCACATGGAGCCAATGAATGTTCCGTGAGAATAGAAATAATGTCTTAAACATTTTTTTTTCAGTACTCATACCAAGCAAGATGTCTTGACCATGGTAGGTACTTCATAAGTATGTGTGAAAGATTAAATAGTTGGAGCAGATGTTGTGGAGCTAGAACTTGTAATCACATTTCCAGAAAAACAGAACTGATGAGCAGTTTGGTTTAAAAGTTAATTCTGAGGTACCAATAGCATGCTTTGTTTCATTTTGTTTTGTGTCAGATGATAAAACAAGGATATTAAGGGATTTGGAGTGATTCTACATGCAGTACTTTGGGGAAGCACAAAATACTTTCCTATGGAAGACATGAACACATTCCATATTGACTCAAATGGTCTTGCACTTTCCATATTGACCCAAATGGTCTTGCATGAGTAATTAGAACAAAAGCCGAGAGAGACTATAAACATGGGACCACCATAAATGATCTTACATTCAGTAGGAAGGAAGGCTCCTGGCCTACCTCTGCATTTTCTGTCTTGATTAGCTTTAATTTATCTTTTAATTAGTGATCAAATAGAAGGAGATAAAGCAACAAATTCATGAAGTTTACAGATGGTACTTAATTAAGAGATATTACCAATCTGAGTAAAGACTGGCTTTAAAAACATTGGGAATAATTATAAAAAATAGTAAAAAAAAATCCCAGACAAAACTCAAACTATTGTTTGTTAGGGAAATTGATTGAAGCCATTTTAGAAGTGGAAATACTGAAAAGCCAACAGCAAGGAATTTGGTATTAGTCTAAAACACCATGGTAATGGAATGAGGTTTTAATATGTGTGATTTTATGTAAAAATGTTATGCTTTAGAGTGTGTTTTGTGCATACTTTTCAAATAATCTCACAGATTTTATTTTAACAGGAAATTTATTTTAAAGGAAAGTCAATGGGAAATCTCTGGACTGGACTGTTTTATCATGGAAATGACAAGTTCTAATGTAAATTTTTTTTTACTTTTTATTTTGACATAATTTTAGGCTTACAGAGAAGCTGTACAAATGATTCAAAGAATGCCTATATACCCTCCACCCAGATTCCTCAAATGTCACATTTGCTTTATCATTCTCTCTCTCTCTCTCTCTCTTTTTCTGAACCACTTGAGAATAAATTGCAGAAATTATTCCCTTTTACTCTTAAATACTTCAGTGGTCATGTACTAAAAGCAAAGACATTTTACAAAACCTTGGTACAAATATAAAAATCAAGAAATTTAACATTGGTATTATAATGTTAGCTAACGTGCAGATCTTATTCAAACACTAATTTTCCCAATAATGCCCCTTGTAAGAAAAATAATCTGGGACCAAAAGTTGTATTGGGTTATCATAGTTCTTTGCTTCTTCTGGCCTGGAGTGGTCATTAGATTGTCCTCACCTGTCATGACCTTGATATTTTTAATGAGCACAAGTCATTTATTTATAGAATGAACCCCAATTTGGATTTGTTCAATGTTTCTCATGATCAGATTCCAAATACGTGGTTTTTGGAATAGCACAAAAATGATGTGTTTCTCATAGTTCATCCGATCGGGAGGCATGACAATGCTGATCATCCCACTTCTGGTGGTGTTGACTTTGACTGCCTGGTTCATGTGGTTTGATGCACTTTCTCCATTGTGAAGTTACCGTGTTTTTTATAGCAAAGTTACTTTAAAGGTACTGTTTTTACCTTTGTAATTAGTAAGTGTCTTATGGGGAGATACTTAGAGACCATGTAATTATCCTGTTGCTCATTAAAGTTCCACCCACAGGTTTCAGCATGCATTGGATGCACATCATTAATGGTTGGATCCTTACTATGATGGTTGCCTAATGATGATGTTCTGATTCAAGGTGGTCTTTCTTATCCCCAAATATGTATGTAGGATATTAGTCGGTTTGGAGTGTTGTGCTATGGTTTTCTTCTGCACCGTGGTTTCTCCTTCAGGAGAATTTTCATCAGCTGAGGTATTCTCATGGAGCCATACATTTACCCATTTTATTTTCCTTTTATACCCATGATCCAAAGTGCGCCTTGCCAGGCTTTGTATTCCTTCTTCTCACAGAAGTGATGCCTTTCAAAGACTGACATCTCGACTGGATTGCATTTATAGGTCCCTTTCTGTAGTGTCGGGTCTTTCAGGACTGCTTTTATCTTGGACGCATAATGGATTTTCTCTGTCTTGTGGTGATTTTGGACCCATCTTTGGCCCATGGCCAGCTCCCCCGCCCTTCTCTTTCATAGAGTTTTTCTTGGACTTGCTTGTTCACCACAGAGACTTTCAGTGGAGTGCAGGATAGTGCACTGAGGTTTTTGATTTTTTTCTCCCTGTGGGTAATTTAGAGTTTGGGAATAGTCTAGTTATGTACGTATGGCTTTTTAATTATAGGGGCCACTTACAATTAGGAAAGCCCTGGGGCTTCAGATCTTTGGAAGTGGCGTCGAGGAAAGGTCAAAAAGTATTGGAAGGCATCTCATTAAATAAGTGAGTGTTTTTTATACTCTCACCTCACATACCTTGGGTCTCAGTTCTTTTGTATCTTTCCCAAGGTAAATCTCGAGGTAAGCTTTTAAAGCACCATGGTTGAAGGTGTGATCACGGAGTTAGAATTCTTGAGTTCAAATCCCAGCGCTGACACTTAGGCATTATTTGACCTGCTTGAGCCTGCCTCCCTGTGTGCGAAAGAAGTATGATCATATCTCACTCTAGGGTTGTTGTCATTGTCATGTCATGTCATGTCACGTCAACCTACATAAGACTCTTTGATATCCACCCTGAACTATCATAAGCACTTGCCAGTATTTTTAAAAACTCTAGTTGATTAAGGTATTTTACCTGAAAAAGGCTGATTAATGAATTTTTGACAGGAGCATCTCCGCCATTGTTCCCTTATGTTTTGTCATTGATCTGAACCAAGACTTGAATTCACATAGATTACATGCTGACCCAGAGATAAAAGTTACATGGTGCCAACATATTAGATGATAAATTCCTGTCTGACTTTTTTCTCTTTTTTGAATATATTTTGTAGGATTCTGTTTCTCCCTCTATAATATCACTACCACAATCTACCTTGGATGAACTTTTATTTATATATCTTCATCCTTCACTAACTTGTGAGGTTTTTAGAAGAAAGGCTTCTGTTTCATCCGGTGTGGGAAGACACACACGTAATGGGTATTATTCACAGAATCACAATCGAGCAGCGTGTCCAAGAGTGTTGGTCCTGGGGAAGAAAAGAATCTGAGCTGGGATAGAAACAAAATCAAAGTCTAATATTTCATGCCCACCTGACTGCGTGAGATCACCAAGCTGCTGGGTGCAGGACGGAGGATGACAGCAGGGCAGTGGTCTGGTCTGGAGGCCAGGAGGCCCACACAAGCCTGGACAAGCCAGTGTGGGAGGGGATTTTGTAGCCTCAGGTAAAAGCGTATTGATGGTTGGATGCAGGGAATTGGTGAAAATTGTGGAGTTAAGATGCCATGGAAATACTGGCTCTCTTGCCATGAAGGAAACAGCCCCTTTGTGGATTTGCCAAATTACAGTTCATTAATATAATTAAACTTGTGTAGTCCGAGAAAGTGCCATGACTCCTCTCTTATTCTATGCCCCTTAAGCCCAGTCTCCTCTCTGTTCCTTCCCTCTTCTTGGGTGGTTTATTATCAAGCCAGGCTCAGCAGGATGCTGATGGGAGACACTGAGTCCAGTGAGGGACGCACACTTTATTCTTCCAGTTGGCCAAGCACTTTGCTACAGACCAGCTGGGAGCAGAAGGAAAGGATACTCGTGGTCTTGACGAGAGTTACTGCGTTGATTATAAAACATTTGTAACTTGGTCATCAATAAGAGAGTCAGCAGGGTTATGAAGGAAATACGACTTTAATGAGTTTGGAATTTCTATTAATAGTATATGTGCATCACCTGCATGACAAAAATGGGGCAGAACATGATTTTCTGTGAAGAGGAATTTGCTGGAGGAAATCTTGTCCATTCTTCCGAAACAAACAAACAAACAAACAAACAAACAGATTTGTTAACGGGCTGACCCCAGACCATAGATGTGATGTCGACAGTGGCCGACCTGCGCTGCTTTCATGACCGTCCTCCTGCGTGTGTTCAGATGAGCCCACAAAGGTCCGGGGGGCTGTTCGCCTTGAATCATCTCTAACGAAACGCGTTGATCCTTTCCTTCCCTTTGATGTTTCATTTTATGTGACTAGTTCCTCATTTTGGATCTGGATAAGAAATGACAGACTCCACAGTCATGCTTACCGGCTCTAAGGCAGCGATGTTTCTACGTGGATTCGTGAAAACGTACTGCCCGTGAGGAAAAATATCAGTGCTAACCCTCGGTCACAGGAGCCACTGGTCATCTTTAAGGATATGATTCTATTTGGATTATTGATGTAGGGTCTCTCTAAGTTTTAGCTTTGTGAGATCAAGAGAGGGGCTACTGAATAGACCCTTTCAATTTCCAGGGTTTAAATGCTCTTCATGGAATCAAGGATCCTTGGGAATGAAGTACAGTGAGCTCAGTTTGTATTAATTGAATTGTATCTCAAGAGATACTTGTTTGCAGGGGCGCCTGGGTGGCTCAGTCGTTAAGCATCTGCCTTCAGCTCAGGTCATGATCCCAGAGTCCTGGGATCGAGCCCCACATCAGGCTCCCTGCTCGGCGGGAGGCCTGCTTCTCCCTCTCCCACTCCCCCTGCTTGTGTTCCCTCTCTCGCTGTGTCTCTCTCTGTCAAATAAATAAATAAAATCTTTAAAAAAAAAAAAAAAAAAGAGATACTTGTTTGCAATCTTTAACAAACACCGAAAGGAAAAATTGCATTCACTTCTTCTAGAAACACACATTGGAAGGACCCTGTAGGGGTTATTTTCTTCACCCCCTGGCTCCTAAACAAGCTCGATCTAATGCTCCAAACACACCCAGCTGTCTAGCCAGAGTTTTCTGAAGAGTAGTTGCCCAGTGTGCCGGGGAGGCTGGGGCCAGGAGTACGCCACCTGACAGACTTTCCTCCTTCGCGTGGGCCAGAAACCACAGCTGGGCACCCACGGGCCACTCTCTGCCCCCTAGCCTTCTTTTCTTTTCTTTTTTTTCTTTTTTTTGCAACGAAGTGGATGGAACTAGAGGGTATTATGCTGAGCGAAATAAGTCAATCAGAGAAAGACAAGTATCATATGACCTCACTGATATGCCCCCTAGCGCTCTAACCCCTTCTCCTCTGTGCTGTTATTGCAGTGACTTACCCTGGCTATAGAGAGGGGTGTGCGGGGTCGTCCAGAGGTAAAGGCATCGCTGCCGGGGGTCGGGTGGGGGGGCAATGAGACCAGTGAAACAGCCAGGACAAATGGGGAGGGAAGTGGGTCCCCAGCAGCAGCCCGAGATGCACGACCTGACCCTGACGCCATGGTCATTGCTCTGTGGACCCCCCTTAAAAAGCCCTAAACACAGCAGAGGAAAAGGAGGCTCCAAGGAAGGGCCCGCATCTGCTGGTGGGCGATGTTCACAAGCACCCCCACGGCTCCTGGCCACTGCGTCCCTCTGTGTCCTCTCTCTGCCCCTCTGGGAGGGAGGCCAGCTTCAGTGTCCTGAAGATGGCGGACATCCTGGGGGCTAGCTGGCAGCTGCTGACCAAGGGGTGGCTCTAGTCCCCCCGAGAATGAAGATGGCATCTAGAGGTTTTCTTTTGAAATTAGGTTGTTTCACAGATCAATAGCTTCTTCTTCACTGACTCTTCCCGAGGATGATCGTGAGCCAGGGAGAGGGAAAAAAGGCTTTATGGAACGTGCCCTATTGCTTTGCTTGTTCAGGCCTCTCCCAAGGGCAGCGGAGTGAAGGGGAGCTCCTCCTTCGACTTTCTCTGCTTTTGCAACTGGGCTTGGCCGCCAGGAAGCCGTGCTGGGCCCCAGTGGAGGAGGGGCTGGTGGGAAGCTGTGCCAGGCCCGTCCTGGGTCCAGGCGCCCGGATCCAGCTGCAGAATCAGAAGTGGTCAGTGTCCGGTCAGCGTGGGTTTCCCGCAAGGCCGTGTGATCCTGGGCTCCTCCACCACCATTATTCACCATTATCAGCTGCGGGCCACCCAGGGCTGGGCAGCAGGCTCTCGGAGCTGCTGGGTCCCTGGGCTGGGGCTGGCTGGGCCTGCATGTGCTTGGCAGTGAGGCCGCATTGGATGGCTGGCAGCACCCCAGCCAAGAGAGGCTGCCCCTGACTTCCCTGGGAGATCCTCAGCCCACCTGTAGATCAGCAGCCTACATGGTGGTTGAGTGGGAACGGGGTCCCATTTGGAGGCTCCCACTTAGCACCCTTGGGAGCTATGCAGGTCACTCCAAAAACCTGCTCGAAACAGCCAAGGGTCAATATTCTGCCCCTTAAAGCATATCAAGAAGCACTTTTTGGTTTATATTTTAGGATTTGTTATAAAAACCATTTTTCTAGTTTAATGGGATAGGAATCTCAGGAAAGAGAAAAACTTGTTAATATTTTTAGCAAATACAAACACTGATATACTTGACTTTATTTTGAGACTGAAGATGTCTACTTAAACCAGAAGATATTCATTATTTGAAAAGTGGAGAGGTCAAGTAGGCTTCTGTGTCTCCTCCCCCCACGGGCTGCGGCAGGACGCTGACCCTTCGCCACGCCAAATCTGAAGTACCGCCGGAATTCCTGGCTGCCCTTGGGTAAGGCAAGGGCTGAACACTCACTCAAGTGGTTCTTGAGGTGCTTGAATGGACGCTAAGTCACAGGAATGGGATGGTTTTGTGTTTTGGGAAAATGGAGCTCATCTCTATGGGGTGCTCATCTCCGTAGGGTGCTTCTTCCATGGGATGCTGGGGTAGAACAAGTCGTGACAAGCCTGAACCACAGGGTCTGACTGCTATGTGACAAGGCAGGACAGGATGTCTTTGGACTTGGCAGGGATGTGGCGTCACACCAAATGGTCTGTCAAGCCACTGTCGCTTGGTGGCATTGTTCATCTGGTGGGTCACGTGGTTGGGTCCCTGCTGAGCATGATTCAGCCAAGGCAAGACAGGATATTACTGACACTCAGCAACCTGTACGTGTTACAGCAGAAAGGAAGGGGGGGGGGGAGGGAAAGTGGGAGGGAGGGTTGGATGGAGGGAGGAGAGGAGGGGGGGAGAGGGAAGAAGGGAGAGACAGAGAGGGGAAGTAAGTAGGGAGGGGGAGCCAGAGGGAGAGACAGAGAAAGGGAGGAAGAGGGAGGGAGGAAGGAGGAGGGCATAGGAGGGAGGAGAGAGGGAGGGAAAGAAGGAGGGAGGGAAGAAGGAGGGAGGGAAGAAGGGGAGAGAGGGAGGAGGATTTTCATTTTTCTTATGTTGCTAAGTCATTTTGACCAAGCAAATTTTGTATGTCTAAAGACCCAGAACTACATGCTTTGGGGACAAATTCCAAGAAAGGATTCCCCATAGGCGTCACTCTTGCAGCAGAAGGGACGGCAAGAAGAGGTGGTGGGTGCACGCTCCTTCTTCCCCACGTGCTAGGAGGTTGCGGGAGGATGGGCCTTTAGAACTCACGGATCTCCTATATCCACTGCATCTAAGCCGGCTGTACATCCGGACACCGGATTCAACAGGGGTCTTCTGCAAGGTCACTGCCTCAGAACACCCAGCCCACGTTTGTTACCCTTTTGTCCCCAGGCAGGGGCCATGTCTTCCTGGTCTTTCCAGCTTCTCCGTGGTGCTTCTAAGCCCAGTGTTTAGGAGGAGCTTGATGAATGTTTTGAACTAAAGCAAAGTGAAATTGCAGCTATGGTAGAATATTTAAACATTGTGCACACATCCAGACACGCTCGAGGCCAGGACGCCCCCGGCCCCTGATCCTTACTCTGTATGAAGCCCTTTGTCACACAGCGTGACGTCAGTGTAGTAACATGCTTGCCACATTTCCATCTAGCTTTTCAGACAGAATCTTCTCAATAGACTTTTGAACTCTGACTTTGAAAAACAGTTCATTACGAATGTGTCAGGTTGCCTGTTTGCCAAAAGAGTAGGGGATGAGAAAGTGAAACTTCTTACTGATGCCCAGAAATACCTCACCATGTGGCCACATCGGGTCTCGCAGAGAGCGACACATCAGCCCAGGTTCTTCAGCACGAGGTCCCTGCTCCTGCATGAAGACATTTAAAAACTCAATTGCATAATTGTCTTCAGGATGGTTTGTCCAAATCTGGGAGCAGAAAACATCTGGGGAGATGGAGAAATGTGGTCTATGTCACCAACGGGAGTGCCCCGGCCAGACCCATCGGACACGTGCACGGGTGACTCAGTTACGCTAGACTCTGTGCCAGACAGAAACTTGAAGAAAGCCAATGCTGTCAGACGTTGGCTTGGGAAGGGAAAAGAAGTAATTTAAAGGAAGCCATTATGTGCTATTGGTCATGGAAACGTGTAGCGTCCCTGATACTTTACACCTTTACCAAGACTCATTTGAGTTCAGGCGGGACGCTGGCTGCATTGGAGTCTTTACTTCTTTCTACTTTCGGTCCAGGAGCATTGCAGCCTGTGTGTGCACGGAGGTGAGAGTCCGTGTGCACAAATCATACATCTGCGGGGGGTGAGGACCCTCCTTTCTGACCGCTTGGACTTTCAGTAATAAACAAAACATTCTATAGTTTGAGATCATTCAGTTTTCTCCAATAATGGTGCTCTACCAGGAATGAAGGACAAGAGGTCCCCAGAATGATGGGGGTTAATCTGATCATTTTTTTGAAAAAAATTTTTATTTATTTTTTAAATTTTCCTCATTTCAGAGCTGTGTACCTTCTGTCTCATGAGATATGCTTTGCTGCAAGGACCTTAGTGAACCAATGAAGGGCAGGGCATGCGCACCATGGCGTGGGCTCGAGCGTTTCTTTATGACACTATCCTTTTACTGATCCCAGCCTGCCTGGTGCAAAAGCATGGTTTCAAATTCTGCCCTTGAAACATGGACTAAGCAGCGTTGCTCGTACGTATTCATCCCTGTGCTGTCAAACGTTTCACTGATTCTGGAGCTTGCGACAGCTTAACAGCCAGGTCCTCGCTCAATGTTACTGCTGCGGTGTCTCCTTGCCTTTAAGACGTTGAGATTTATTTGATCAATAGGTATAGAATGATACGTAGTTAAGACCAGCACCTGGTTATGTATAGATCATCACGACTCATTGACATCCAGAGTGACCAGATGACATGGACAGAATTTGTGCTCCCAGGAGCCACCAGCCCTGGTGCCGGAAGTCACGGCTCCTCATCTTCTACCCAGGCCCCCCCATGACGGAGCACACACCGCGTGGGGGGTAGCCGGGGCCTTGCTGGGGTTGAGGCAGCCTCTACGGACGCTCCAACTCCTGGGATTGTTGCTGGGATGGATTTATTTTTCTTTCCTTCTTGTTTAAAAATGCAGACATAATGGCTCTTCGAACATATTACTTCTAGAATATTGTTGGCTTCTCTGTATATGTTTCTCCAAGACACCCTCTCTGTTTTACTCTCCAACTTTTGGGATCTGAGTATAATCGTAGATATAACATTCTTTGCATCAATTACACTTCAGTACAGTGTTTCCCAGTACCTTAATCCAACTATGTTAGAATTGGCGTTTTGATAGAATAATTTTAAAGAGACTGTCATGTGCTTCTATTTCCATGAAGAAAGTGAGTGAACCTTAGCCATGAAGATGATGCTGGCTCACGTCTCCCGGGGGCCACATGCCAGGCCTTCCCTACATAACGTAGTTGTTTGATAACTGCTGCCAGGTCGAATGAATGAAGGGCTGAGTGAATAAATGCTCATGTGAGGAAAGTAAGTTCTCATGGCCTTGGATTCAGCCTTTCTAAATATATGCATTTTTACTGTAAATTTTAAGTATGTAAGTATAGACAGATTTCATGTGCATAATACTTTTCACTTAAAAGGGCCTTTTCTTTTATCGTGGAAGACAGTCAGCTCCCCCTCCGAGAGCCACCGCCCTGCTCCTTCCTGAGAGAAGCGGCTTAGGTTTACTGATCCACGCAGAACCTAAAATCCACTCCTAGCCCTAGGGTATACATTTTAATTAGTGTGAAGCAATCATGCTAAGTCCCCCCTCCCTCGTCCCGTGCAGTGGAAGGACAGAGTCCTCTCCTGAGACATGGGGGGCGTCTTCAGGCGGGGCATCTGGGACAGGGGTTTTAGCATTTACAAAGAAAACCACGCGCGATGTAAAAAAGATGGAGAACGCCAAGTGCTCGTGAGGACGTGGGACGACTGCTCGCGGGCACGGCTGGCGGTGTGACAGGGCGCGGCCTCTCTGATGATGTGTGTGACCCTTACGCGAGAAGTTCCACATGCACTTACCCACGATCCAGCGAGACCCCGTTCCTAGGAATTTACGCAGGAGTAATGCAAACACGCGCCCACATGAGGACCTGTGTGCTTGCACACGAACACCCAAGGCAGCTTCTCTCACAATCGCCCCACGTGGGAAACAACCCAAATGTCCCTCAGCAGATGAAGGGACGCACACATGGCAGGGTAGCCAAGCAGCAGAGTACTGCGCGCACAGAAGGAGGGACTGAGAGTGGGGCCAGCGACCTCAGCGCTCAAGCCAAGTGAGGGCGCCAGACCAAGAGAGCCCACGCTGTCCCCCCGTTGCCAGGGACGCATGGGCGGCGACAAGTGTGTACCAGTGGTTCTGGGGCCTGGCTGGGGAAGGGACCCCCCAAAAGGGGTGTGGGGAAATTTTAGGGTGATATAAATATTCTACACCTTGTTGTGGAGGGGCTCACAAGGTGTATTACGTTTGTCAAAAGTCACCAAACTGGATACAGTGGGTCTGTATTGTATGTAATTTATCCCTCAGTCAAGGAAATCACAGAAACGCAGAGGATGACACAGCGCCTTCTTCTGTCCGTGAGTGATGAAGTGACCTGGAGGCCAGTCTCCACGCTGAGGCCATGGCTGGGAGCAGGTGACAGGCTGGATGGCATCAGTGGGGTGGCAGGAAGTTGGCCTTAGGAAGTTGAGCCACCGAATGTCCTAGTCCCGGGACTAGTGACTAGTTGTTTTCTAGTAAACACATTTTTCTTATTGTGTAATCCCATTTTCTTGGGGCTTTTCTTTCTTTTTTTTTTTTTTTTTAATTCCTCGTGGCCCAAATCCCGCCACCGAAGACACCTGCGTTAATGAATGTATTTCTCACAACAGCCACAGAAGCATTGTAGGTAGGCTTAATAATTCTGCTTCAGAAGATGCAAGCGTCTTTGGACCAGAGAGGTTGAGTGACTTATCCCAAGTCACAGTGACAGTAAGTAGGGCCTGGGACCCAAGTTTCTGACTTGACAAATCCCTCTTGTTCCAGCTTCTCTCTGGTGTTTACTCAGATCTACCAATGACACTTAATTATTTTCTCTCCTCTTTACACTGTATTTGTGTTCTCATTGGTGCATTATCTCTGTCCCGTGAAGTCGGCGTTAGAAAGATGTTGACCACTCTCCACCTCCTCTCCTGCCCCTGGATGAATGCCCGATGGCGGTGAGCACATGGGTGAAAGTTGAGTCCTGGCTCACCACGTGGGGGGTGCACAGCTTCGTGGGGTGCACGGCTTCATGGAGACCCTGGCCTCCACTCCATGCACCCTACGGCATCCAAACCTGACGGCAGGCTGGGACAGAAGCCTGTGCAGAACGTAAACCTTGCTGTGTGACCCAAAGGTCGATTTCAAACAGCTAAGTGGGTATTTAACTCATTTTAACACCTTGAAATTCTACCTACAAATCAACACTATTTTGAGTCTTACCTACCTGTTCATTCAAGTCTGAATTCATTCTCCTTCAAGGACATTTCCACTCATGTGGTATTTCCGAATGCCCCTAGCTCAGCAGGTGGAATCAGAAGAGAAACTGAGAGCACGGGTGTTTAAGCCTTCAGACGACCATGTAAGCTTCAGGTGAGAATCAATATTTTGGGGACTTGTCTGAATTTAGCTTTCCTATTTTAAGCACTTTTACTTGGACATTTTCTCCCCCTATATTCTTAGTTCATTTGTGCCTTTTAAATATACCTTTCGAACTTGTGCTAAAAGAAGGAGGCTTGTTATATATACTTCCCAGTTTGTGGACCACTAAGGTTAACAATCATACTCCTGAGGTCGCTGGGTTTCACTGTGGCCTGAGCCGAGATGGGGCTATATGAAGAGCAGCGAACATTGAGACTTGTCACCTGTGATGTTCCATGTACTTCTTTACCTTCCTGTCTTTCCACTGGAGGTAATTCATTGATTCTGTCAATCTTTCACCTCAAAACATGTATTGCATGTCCGTCATGAGCAAGGTTTGGAAGATGTCACCGCATCCATGATTATATCGAAGTGGATGTGTTGACAACCTCCCTGTAGCTCCTCATTGGACACTTTCACAGAGATCTTCTGGAGTCACTGAAAAATTCAGCCTGAGAAAAGGCTGAGTCCTGGCGTCCTTCTTCCTCCCGGCTGGTCCTGGTGCTTCTTCCTCATGTGTGCTGCCCACTCCTTCTTACGCGCCGCCCGAGTTCAGAGCCATGAATTTTCTGTAGTATTCTCTTCTCTCTCCCAACAGGTAAATAACTTCAGGCCATATGAATTCTCTTACCAACATCACTAACATTAAGTCCACTGTCACCACCCACAACCAGGCCCATCGGTACAACTTTCCTTCTAGTACGTTCTATGTACTGCATCCAAATTAATCTTCACTTAATGCTTTCACCATATCATTCCCTTACTAGAAGTTTTCAAAAGCCCTCTCTCGCTTGTGAGATAGTATTCAAAGCTTTCTGCTTAGAATTCAGGGGTCACATACTGACTTATATTAACTTCAGCCTAATATGCCAGAATGAACACTGAGTTCTGACAATTTGTAAGCCCTGACGTCTAATAGTAAGAGGAGCTGGCTAATTTAATGCTGCTCATAGTGTTCCTATTTCTACATCTTTGTTTTGGTAAAAATAATTTAGTGAGTCTTTGATTACCTAAAGCTTCTTCTTTTTAAATAAAGGAGTTGGAAAGGGGCGCCTGGGTGGCTCAGTTGGTTAAGCGACTGCCTTCGGCTCAGGTCATGATCCTGGAGTCCCGGGATCGAGTCCCACATCGGGCTCCCTGCTGAACAGGGAGCCTGCTTCTCCCTCTGACCCTCCTCCCTCTCATGCTCTCTCTACCTCATTCTCTCTCTCAAGTAAATAAATAAAATCTTAAAAAAAAAAAAAATAAATAAATAAAGGAGTTGGAAAAAATTAAGGAACTACACTACTTGATACAATCGCTGTATTATGTTGTTTTCATTGGAGACAGAGTTTGTTTCTGCTGGTTGTTATCCCAGAGGCCGCACCAGTTCTTCTGAAGTCAGAGGTGACTTGCAGAAACGTCCCGAAGGTCCAGAGGGGTGGCCAGAGTGGCCGGCGAGCGCAGTTCACGGAATGCGGAAACATGGCTTGTGCATTCCCAGAGGTGCTGCAGAGCCAGCCGGGAAAGGCTGAGCTTCCGTCAGCGTTAGGTAGCGTGCATAATTATTGTTATTTATGATAAAGGGAGGCATAAATGCTGGAGAGGGCAGGTGTCTGGGATGCACGGGTTAAATGACCTTGCTGATTTCTGCTCCCAGGCTCCCTTCCCTGTAGCCAGATAATCTGTGCACTTACTTTTCAGCATAGCTAAGACATGTTAGATTTTCTGACCTGGATGCCTTTTCCTCTCTTCTACGTGCCTTTCCTACCTGTCAAGGCTAATCCTCGTCCCACCTCCTCCTTGAAGCAGGCCCTGACTGCCACAGGATGCTGGTCGGCGCTGATCGGAGCTGGTGGTTAATCCACCTCGGCCGCGGTGGGTGGTCAGTCCTTGCTGGGGATGTGGAAGGAAGACCTGCTAAGTGGGCTGGGAGCTTGTCATCAGGGGGAGGGCAATTTTTCCGTGGAGAATATTCCTGGCTTAGCCATTGGTGGCGTGAATGAAAAATTCAGCAGCTGTGGTGGGATCCACCCGACAGCCCCTCCCTCCGCAAGTTACCACATGACCCAGCAATTCCACCCACAGGCATATACCCCAGAGAGTTGAAAAAGGGGACTCAAACAGGTAAACCCACATGAGTGTACATTGGGGCAGTATTCCAGATATAGCACAAAGGCCAAAAAGTGGGAACAAGGACCCAAATGTCCTTCAACCACAGATGATGGCTGAACAAAATGTCCTCTATCTATACAGTGGAATATTACTCAGCCCTAGAAAGGAATGAACTGCTAACACCTGCTACAAAGGGTGAACCTTGACCCTTGAAACATTGTTCCAAGTGAAAGAAGCCGGAAACAAAAGGTTACATATTGTATAAATCCATTTATATGAAATATACGGAAGGGGTAAAACCATACAGATTAGTGGTAGATTAATAGATTAGTGGTTTCCAGGGACTCAGGGGAGGAGGGATTGGGCAGTAACTCCTTTATCCAGATAAGCACTTTTTTCCACACTCTCTGGTTCTGGGCATTAGGACATAGCGTGTCTCATCAGGGGCCACTGTTCAGCCCGCTGCAGGTGGTAATTACGTCTCAAAACATGTCTGTCCTTCCACCTGGGCCTCCTTGGGCCACAGAGCCTGACAGCCCCCCTCAGGGGGGAAACTGCCCAGGGGCTGACTCTCCCCTCCCCCAACTGTGGGAAAACCCACCCTCAGAGGACGAATCAGGAAATATGTTTCCAAATGGTTCATCGGTGTCTTTTTTTCTGAAACCACATTTGGGTTGTAGCAGTTCCCCATGCTCTCTAAATGTAAACTCCTGGATTTACAACCTGGTAATAACTCTGTGGAGTCCAAGGGACCTACACAGGATATGAACCGAGTCCAGTGACAGCAGACGCCTTGTGACCATCGCTGGGGGTCCGCTCTGATGTCATCTCTCCTGTGAAAGCCCTCTGACAGCCAGAGGGCAGGGGTCCCGGGGTTTTCAGGAAGAGGAGCTACTCCCAGAGGAGACGGCCTGCAAGGTGAAGTCCTCCCCAGGGGAAATCACACGCATGCACGCATGTGCTCTCTTGTGGGAGGTGACTGTCTTGTGTGCCGTGAGCCCAAGGTCAATACTGAGGCAATCTGTGAAGTACACAAGCTATGACTTCAGTTTCCATTCGTCCCACCTTCTAGATTCTCCTTGTAGTTTCTTTTGCCACATCCGATTCTCTAGAACTATCCCAAGTCCTTGTCTCCTCAGGTCAGGGCTGTCAAGTGCCCCCTCCCCCTCGCAATGCTGGATGCTTCCCTTTATCCTGGCTCAGGCTTGTTAAAATCACCCCTCCCCCAGTCCCTTCCCTCGGACCCCCTTCACTTCTCCCAGAAGTGGGGAGACGGTGGGCCGGTCGACAAGCAGCCTCCGACTTTATGTCAGGGTCACCTCTGTCCTTCCGTTCATTGAAGGCAGAATTGGGTGCAGGGCGAAGTGACTTTGGTCATGAGCATCCTTCAGGAGCCTTGGATGCGAACATACTCCTTTTCTCACTCGTGCACCTGCTGGCTCGGGCCGGCCCTTAGCAAGGCTGGGGTCACCCGTTTTGGTCAGTTTCCACCCTTAGCCCGCAGCTGGGCGCATCGGCAGCGATGGGAACCTCTGAGCCCAGGAACCTCTCCTGCCCCAGGCACGAGGGTTTTCCTCCATCTCAGGCTGTGATTTAATGCTAATTCCACTAACGTCAGATGGGGCCATCCTGGAAATGAATGAGGGATTCGGAGAACAGCTCCGAGATTTCCCTGGGCGGTGCCAAGATGAGTGGATTGGCTGGAAAACCGAGGGCCCCGCTTTGTGTCATTTGGGGAAGAATATCTTCTGACACTCTTCACGAACCCCTAAAAGTCTAGGTGCTCTCAAAAGTATAGTGAAATATTTTAGTGGTCGCCGGGACTGCGAGCTGCACCATCAGAGGAGAAGGGGGGCACCATCTCTGCATTACAGCTGAGCCGACGCCCCCTCCCCCCCATGACTAGGTAGCCTTGGCCAAGCGGGCCTTCTAGGGCAGAAAGTAAACATCCGCCAACAGCTGTCCAAGGAAAATTGGTTTCTAGTTGGATTTTTTTTTCTTTTAATGTGGCTGACCCGGCTTCTCAGGATGAGACTCTCATATGAATGCCCGTCCAGGAGGGATGGCCGCGCACCATTAGCAAGCACTCCCACCCAGCCGCAGGAGCGCCCGCTGGGTGCCCGGCCCGGCCTCCGCTTGGCCAGGGACGATATTTCATTTACATGCTTGTGTTTAAAAAGGTAGCAGTTCTGAGTGATGGAAACATGTGCTGGCTATTCCTTACAGTCCCGGTATAATATCCAGGAGATTGTGCTATTGGGAGTGAACCAGGCGCCGCAGTGCTGACAAAATGCTTGAACACATGATCCTATATTTACAGTACTCTATCTCATTTTTAATGGAACTTGTCCAGGAAAGGGTTCCAAACAAGCTTCAATCGCCTGGCCCCGGAAAAGCAGCTATGGGGATTCATATTCCAAACAGGTCTATAATTTTAGGTCTCTGGTGCAATTTTACTAACTTCCTCGCTCTGCCCTTTCTCCCGGCTCTCCTCTCCATCACATTCCATCACCGGCCCTCCTGTGTCCTTCGGGCAGCTCTGAGGGCCACACCACTGCAATCCCTCCTCCCGTCGGAGCGGAGCCCTGTGAAGGATGTCTCAGGGTCTACAGCGGAGTCTCTTCTGGCTCTCAGTTAGCTTAAACATTCCCATAAGAAGTGGAGATGGGCACGCGTCTCCTTCCTGACGCCACATAACAATTTAAGGTCTCTCTTTTTTTTTTTCCCCTTAAGATGGCCTTATTTATTTATTTTTATTAGTTTGTCAGGAGTAGCGAGAATCTTAAGACGGTGAGAATTTCCAGTTTGCAGATGGTAAATCTTTTCCGTGGCTAACGTCGTGATAATAATAACGAGAACGCTGGTACGAATAATGACAGCCTTTTTATGTTGGAAAATGCATAAAAATAAAGATAAACAGGGAACGGGGAATGAAAACATGGTGAATATCAGGGACAAGGCTCTGAGAACTCCCTGATAAAATGGAGCAATTTACAAAACATTTATGGAGGCTTTTAAGAACTGTGAATTTGTCAAGTGTTATGAAGCAGCAAGCAGCAGGCGATGGAGGGAATGTCTTTAGAAAAAAAGTGCCCTGATGCTCGCCAAAAATCTGTGCCGGAGTTATTCCTAATGCTTTTTCCCCCTTAGCAATATGAATGCAGATTTGGAAGCTCTTTCTCTATTGGAGAGAGCAGGGTAATTGAACGAGCTGTTTAGAATTATCAAATGTCTTTGAAATTTCCAAATATTCTATTCCTGAAAATAGCGCATGAAGTGGCTCAGGTATTATTCTCTCCTCCTCCCCCGGGCACTGTCCCTACTCTGCTATTATCTGCGATGTGATTTACTTCGGCTCTCCCAAACGGACAAGTGTCTGAAGGACGTGAGGATGCAGCCAGCACTCTAACGCCCCCCACTTCCCTGAAACACAGGGCAGTCATCACTCACCGCGTTCCTCCTGACGAAGACGATGTATGCAGTTCGGACCCTGTAACCTGATGGCGGTGGACTAACCAGCACCGCGAACTCTCCACCCAGTGGTCAGGGAGAAGCACGTTTGCAATTTTTCTGAGATTTGTCCGAATGGGAATGACTCCCTCCAGGGAAGGCAATGGATGTGCAAACGGGAAGCATAGCTATGCAAATGCGAGGCTGTGTGGTTTCCTTTATTTCCCTGCCTGTGGGTTTCACTCTGTAATTCAAGCAGACGTTCATGGGGAAGGTGCTGTTCGGACCAGTCTTTGGCCCGGGGCCACCACTTTGCACAATTCCAAGGGCTGCCTTTTGCATCACGGTGCCCTGGAATCGCGCCCCCTGGGGAGGTCACCCCGCACGGCAGCATGGCAACAGCCCCGCCGCAAATCCACTCTGAATCAAAGAATCATTAGAGGTCCGGAAAAGTCTGCTCTGGTTCGATTTTTGGTCTGCACTTTTTACATGACTTGGCTGTATGTACATGCGTACCCACTTGCACGCATGCTTTGGGCTGTGGATTGTGATGACCTACAGGGGACTCCTGCCAAGGGCCTACCTAGGACTCCACATAACACTGCTCTGCTTTCACCTTTCTTTCCTCTAGAGTCTTCTTACGTAAACAGAGGCTTCATCGGAAAGAAGCAGTCTGAGGTCTGTGTTGTTCTCCTATGGACATTATTGTCACACTGTCACTGTTATTGTATAAGGAAATGTCAATTGGGGACAAGCTCTGTAGCTGTTTCAGAACTCCTTTCAAGAGGTCTCCCTTACATTGATTCTTAATCCCTCAAGAGTTACAAGATTATCTCTCATTATTAAAAATGCTCCAGCCACATCCTGCCTTGACATGGCAGGTCCCCGGGGTCTGAGTGGTCACCTGTCCTGTCCCCTTGTCCAGGGTGTCAACCATTAATTGCTGCCAGGTCTCTAACTTAGCCCAACTCCTGACCCAGTGTCTCTGGATTACATCACACTGTGTCAAAATTTTAGGGTCAAATTTTGATTGAAGAAGTGATTATTTAGGTGTTAATCTTTGGGGATGACATTTTAATTTAACTGAGACCTTCAGAAACTTTACAGAGTGGTCTTCCAATGTGGCTCGGGTCAGGCCGTGCAATGTGCATGCGCTGATTTTTCAGGGTCCCGGAGTTCAAGAACGCTGACTCATGTTAACACATCTCACAGGAGACTGACATAGGAAACCAGAGTGCCAGTTCATTAATTTACAGTGAGTAATATAACTGTCAGGTAGACCAGATGTTCACTTGGTCCTGACCGACACATTCTGTCCCTACAGGCAGGCTACTTGGGAAGTCAAACGATCAGAAGAGAGCCTGGGGAATGGGCAGTCAGAATAAGGTTTGATTATTCCAGTGCTCAGCTACATGATACCATACACCTGTTAAGCATAGTGGGAACTTAGTCCAGGTGACAGGTGACCCACTCCCAAGATCACTACCTGTATGAGTCCTGCAAAACCTTGCCTATGTAACTGTTCTTTCCTGTGCTTCCATTTTGGACCTACTTCTTATCATGCCAAAGTTTCTCTCCCTCTACCCCGGCAGTGTATTTAGTAAGGGCGCTGGTAATCCTTGTAGACCATGAGGGCCATCTATCTCACGGACGGGGTTATGTGTGTTAGGCTCTGATCTCCCTGTGTTGGTTGTGCAGTTGAATTCTTGGAGGGAAACTTGGTTCACAGGTTCTTTAAAACACCGCTGGGCGGCCTCCATGGTACCTTGCCACCCATGTGGATCCGTAGTTGGCTCCTGTTCATTCCCTCTTCCTTTACCCACGGCTCATGATGAACCTGCTCACTACTCCTATGACCACAGGCTTTGTTCAACCTTAAACATTTCCTGTGCCTTCCGTTTCTCATCTATAACACCAGAAAGGTAGCGACTTTCCTGCTCGTCCCCCAGGCTTGTCGGAAGGATCACGTGGCATACAAAGCAAAGCGTGAAGTCTGCGAGGAGGGATTCCGACTTCTTCTGTTATTGCTGTTGGACTTGATCTTCTTCATTTCATGTCTGTCGAACCTTAGATGGATATGGCCACTCACCTTAAAATATCTTCATCCACAAACCCATTTCTATGCAAGTACTTAAAACCTTGTGTCACTAAATCTCCCCATGCAATCGCATTTGGCAGAAGCTTATCTTGATTTTGGTGGAAATGCCTTTACGATGTGATCATGGATGTCAAATGTATCTCTTGTTTACTAACACCCCGGCGCACACAAATGCTATTTGGTTAAGAGAGAATAGCCACAAAATATAAAAATGTTTGCATAGTAAGTGTGTGTGTGTGTGTGTGTGTGTGTGTGTGTGTGTGCGTAATGCTTCTGTGAAGACCTATCAACCAGCAATAAATAATTATTAACAATGTAAATCATTGCCAGCTTCATTCTCAGTAACTTATGAATTAGTTCTTTAGACATTGATAAGAAAGTAGTTTGACTTTGATAAATAACTGGAAAAGCGGCTCTTATCTTTGCTTAGATTTGGTTAGAGGGCCTACGCCTGATCTGCCGATCTCTCTCAAAACTCCCCTTGCAGTGAAGACAGACACTCCTTCCTGGTACTGTAGAGAGTGGCGGATGGTTCTGTCCCCTTCAAGGAATGGATCTGGCGGGATGCCAGGGCCGCTGTGATGGCTGAATAAAAGAACCGGCCCTCTTTCCACCGAAGTCACCCTTCTGCTTTGGAAAGCTTTGCTGAACATTAACCCGGGCTCCGTCTTCCCCAGAGCATTGCCGACAAGCCTGTTTCGGTCCATCTCGCGTTCGACGGGAGTCCACCCACGGCACCACTCACCTGAATACCAGCTTTCACAGAAATTACACCAGGACGTAAATAATTAGACACGCTAACAGCCACGACAAGTACTGACGAGGTTGTTCAGACCCTTAATTGGAAGCTGGAACAAGAGCTGTTCCTCTATAATTAGCATATCACACGTAACGTTAAAGCAGTCACGTTCAGATACCTGGCTGCTCTCACCTTGCTGTCTGTATCCCGTCGCAAAGTGGAAGGAAGCTCCTGGCCTGCCGTGGGTGAACGGAATGTGTGGTGCAATGTTTTGTGAGCAGGATGTATCTGCAACTCTCCTTAATTAAAAAGACAGCTGTTACCCTAAAAAAAGCACAATTCACTTAATGACAGATATTTTAAATGTGTATGCTAATTTCAGGTTTTTTCATCCCCAGGAAGCATACATACGGATGGGTTGTCGCTGTAATGCAGTGTGTGAGATGAGCTAATTTCTGAGCAAGCAAGAGAGAAGAGTTGGTGAACCTTTCTCCCAGGACCAGACACGTGCCTGAAGAGCCTGGGACTATCCTGGAGAAGCGCGACAAACCGCTTCCCTGCCGTGGTACAAACCCATTCCTCCAGAACAGTCGCATCCTCCTCTCCACCATGGAAAACCGTCAAAGTCTTTTTTGACATCCATGACATGAAATAGTGAAAACAGTGCAGAAAGATGCTGTCTTGTACCTAATGACCTTGTGCTGAGAGGGGAACAGAAACAGCTCATTAGAGTGACTTAATGTGGTATTTTGTTAAAACTAAATCAAAATAATCTATGGAATGTGGCTGAGATACATCTGAACTTGAAACACAAAAGACCTCGCTTTATCTCTTTGTTTTCATTTTGCAGCTAAATGGAATTCTAAATTTGAAATACTACAGAACAGGAAGCTTTCCAAATTAAAAAAATTTTTTTTTTCCCCAAACAGGCTCATGATCCTGGGATAGCTGCAAATCAGGAAGTAAACAAGACGTGTATTTGAAGCTGCAGGACAAACAGAACCAAAAAGAGATAGAAAGAAAGAAAAAGATACATATAAATATATGTATGGAATGGGGGCGAGGAGAGGAAGATTATTTCAGAAATAATACCCAGAAAAATAGTTCAGTAATTCTTACAAACTCAAATTGGCTCTGTCTTCAGTGTGGTTATCTATTGTTTTCTGTAGAAAGGAATTTTATTGTGCTGTTTCCCCCATCTCTTCAGAAGGAAAACACTTAGAGCTGCACTTGCAAATTACCAATAGGGAAATCCTTGATCTTTATCCCTATTGATATTGTCAAAAGATACCAAAAGCTGGAATCTGTGCTGTAGGAAGTTAATGTTTTCTGGAAATTGCAGCAATACAAAAAGCAACCTTTCTGGCCCTTCTTTCAATAGTTTTTGAGAGGATTCTGAAACTCTCTGCAGGTGAAAAGGAATCTACTCGACCTACTCTATTTTAGATCTCTGTTCCAAATTCTCTCTCCTGTTTGTGTGAACACTTGGGTGGAACTGCGCTCTATATATTTACTTAACCTTAGCTCCAGTGGACAACTCCAGGTGAGTAAGTGGGTCACTGCACTTGCCCCTAGAAGAGGAGATATTTCTGATTTGCACCCAGGGGTCCTGCAGGTTGTTGAATCTGTTAGAATAGGCAGGCAGTTAGGCTTTAACAGGATGCCTGGAGGCCAGCAAAGGGGGAGTCATGGCCAGCTATGCGGGGAGGGGTGGAATTAGAGACCTGTCCTGGCAGCTTCCAAAACAAAGCCACAAGAAGCTGGATCAAACCAGACAGGCCCAAGACAAAGAAGGCCGGAAACCCTGACCAAGTCAGGCAGAAAAGCCTCAAAACCCTGCTCCCCAGAAATTCCCTCCCCAAGTAATAAATATTCCACTCCCTTGTTAACCACCCTCAATGAACGATAGAGACCCAAAGCCCAGCGGCATCTGTCCCTGAGCTGGCCTGCTCTCAGGTCTGGAGAGCGTACTTGCACTTTAATAAACTTTCCTTCTTACACCGTTCTACCATGTGTCTGGTCCATCCTCAGTTTTTTCTTTCGAAGAGACAGAGAGTGTCCTGGCCCTCATCCTGGGGATAGGTGGGGGGGAGGCCTCAGGGCCCCAGGGGTCTCCCTGGTCCACCTGACAACAGTCCCATTCTGTTGAAAATATAATAAAAAATGTGTTGAATAGGGTGCTTTTCATCAAGTACAAAGCCATGGATGTTACCGTGGAGTGGAGCTTCACCTATCAATTTCGGATGCTCTGCTGGTGCCGGGTTTTCAATCGAGCATTGTTAATGTGAGTTATTTTTACTATTAATTAACTCTTACAGTGAGTCTTCAACACCTGTAAAACCAAGAGAGAAGCATTCTGTAAGAAAACTTCATATATTTACATATGTTAAAAAAGAAAAAAGAATCCCATCTTTTTGCTGACATTTTCCCCACATCTGTTAAATTTCCTTTGGGGAAGCTATAGGGCAAAGTAAAATAAAACAACAACAAAAATTCTTATTTTTCTCAAAACTTAAGTTTCCTTCACACGTCTATAAAAAAGCAGTACTAAAACTTGATGAACAAATTGAGGACCAGGCTTAAAGACACACATTTTCTAGTTGCCAGTACGACTACAGCGAGGCCTTATGGCTGTGCGTGAAATGTTGTCTAACCGCATGCCTCTGATTCCTACTAAATGCACGCGGACCACAGAACTCCCACGCAGGTAACTGGGTATCTAAGAGTGGAGACCATGAGCCAACATGGGGAGTGACTCACTTGGTGCCGTTCAGGGGAACACTTTGAGGCCATGTCTTGGCCTCATTTATGTAAGTCTCCCGATTGCCCAGGGATGCAGGTAAAAGAATGCCTGAAAATTTCAGAGGGGTCACTGGAAATCCCCTGCTTGGGGGTTCAGGTTGAATTACCGTTTGTTTAATGAGTCAACTACTATACATTTAGCTTACAACAGTTTGATCATGGCGAGTAACCATGGCCACTGCGGGGAGTCATCTTCCCACAGCTTGTGGGCCACATCAGAATCGCTTTGTCACCTGGGCACACGAGGAGCTTCTAGACCCTACCCCAGAGCCCAGAGCTTTGCATCTTTATGTGATCTCTGGATAATGCCTAAGTACCCTGAAGTTTGAGGACTGAGCTATCCACAGCAGACTTTGAGCAGAAGAATCAGTACGTGGAATTCTGGAGGGAAAAAGTGATCCAGAGCTGGTGGGAGATTTTATAAAGACAGAGAAAGGGGAATAGAAACTAGGTGGGTGTCCCTGAATAAAGCAAATGGGCTGCAATGTGGGGAATTCATGTTGAGATAAGAGAAGGGAGGTTTTAACGTTTAATAATTTGAAAGAAAGGTGCTAAGGAAGTGCCATGAAGTGAGGATCATTCACGAAATATTTTTCAAGTCCACAGAGCAGCAAAAATTTGAACACAGTGAGGATTTTCTTGAATCTGATATGTTAGAGTCTCTCTTATCAAGATGCTGCTCACAGCGTCTCCACCAGCAAGGACCTTTTCATCCATTTCAAACCAACAGTGCTTCCCATGACATGGAACATAGGTCCCAGTGATGAACACCTTTTGACCTTTTGGGGAGGTTTCTCAGCACCTACCAGGTTCCCAGAACCTACATGAAGATCCCTAACTGGCCGGGACACAGAGCCACATGGGGGTTGGACAGAAAACTTGGATGGGCCAGAGAGGTACTTTCGGATGGGACACTTGGCCATGGGAGGGCTGGACAACTAAGAATGAGAGCTGTCTTGCTATAAAAGTCAGCAGAATACTTCAGGGGGCAGAGCCATGGTGCCCAGAGTCCCCTGCTCCAGGCTCCATTCTCTCTCATGCGACTCCCTCCCTCCTGACCCTCCTCTCTCTGCTGGCCTGGTCCCAGCCCCAGAGGCAGCTCACACAGTGATGGGGCAAGCAGAAGCTATGACTCCACAGGAAGGTAACTTGGAAATATTTCTTCTCCTTTTTGAATCTTTCCGCTGGTTGAGAGACATTCACCGATTACACCCAGGGTCCAACCACCAGCTGATTCTGGTCTCTTTAGAAGTTCAGCAACAAATGGCAAGTCAAATACAATGCTCCTGAAGTTGGGCTCCTTTGTGTTTTCTTCCTTGAGGAAAAGCTTTCCGGGCAGAGTTCACTAATGGCAATGACTTTCTGCCTCCTCCCTGCCTGCCCTGGGGCTCTACCTTAGGGGCAACACCCCAGCATTCTGCAGGGTTCTCAAAAGCTGTGTGGGACTCCTTGTGTGGTTGTTCTGTAGGTCAGGAGCAAGGAAAGGTGGTGTGGCTTCTGCCTCCACTCTCTGTCTGATGCTCCCATCACCGGGGTGGGAAGCTGTGTAAAATACTGCGTTTCAGGATTAGGTTCACATTTTTGTAGCTGTAGGTATTTTTTAAGTGGGAATTTTCCCCAAGGAAACAGTTTTGAGAAGCTTATTTTAAATTCTGTAATTGTAAACCAGCTTATGATGAAGAATATCCAACTGCCTGGGTTTTCATGGCTGGAAACATTAGTTCCCATAAGTCAAACACACCGCCGCTTGGCCACCAGCAGCAGGGGCACGTCTCTGTGGGACTGAAACTCTTTGTCCAAATCATCCTTCGTCCCATTGTAACCCATCCCGAAAGCTATTCTCTCTGCTCCACCAGTTCCTGGTGAGGTTTTTCAGAAGCCCAGAATTTTGTGTAAGATCAGAACCTTAAGCCTTCAGATAATTTTTTTCTTTCTGGTTAATATCTTGAGCAAAAAAAGAACAATTTCTTCACCGTCTCTGGTTGCCTGGTCATGAGAACACAAATAAAGTCGGAAATGCGACTATTCCCCTGCCCTCCTTTGTCCTGTGGTTGAATTTCCATGCACTTACTTTTTAGATGGTTGGCTGTTTCACATTTGTTAAAGATACTTGTTGCCATCATTGAAATGGTCAGACTAATTTCTGTGTGGTTTGTTAAAGGCTTAGCAATCCTGTTTGAATGAATTAAAATGGAGAATGCTTTTTCAATGCCAGGCTCATTCTCAATTCAAAACCTCAATATGTGCCTTGAAAATCTGAAATTCATTTAACTTTCCTTAAAAAAAAAAAAGACCATCTTGAACATCACTTTTTCACAATATCTTAAAAGTCAATTTTAAAATGATGGAAACAAAACGAAATGACATACACGTCTGTAAAATGGTGTTTGGTGGTATGTGCTTTAAAGAATCTACGAGATCTTAAATAGCATCGTCAAAAAACATACACTAACATTTTCTTGGTTTCTGACTTCAGATCATAATGTTCTAATTTCACATCACCATGTTGAAATTAAGGCTATAAACATTGTTAATTATGATTTCATGTCAAGTTCACACACATTAATTTGGTGGTTGATGTCATTTCTGGTATATGACACACATTTGTGTCTAGAAGAGTTTCCAGATACATATTTATCTTTATCTTGGAATGTGAGATTAGACAACTCAGTATGCTGATAAATAGGACAGACACGTTGGTCAATACTGGACTGTTTCTGTGTCTCATTGTTCTTATTAGAGCCCTATTTAATCTTACTCTGCTGTATTGCTGAAGGAACATGATGCAAGGCTCAATGCCATTAGACAAGGACAGGAGACAGCGGGAGAATAGTTCCTGTGGGTTCCTGACCAATTGCTAAACAATAACAATCCTGATAATAGTAACTACCGATACTTCTTAAGTGATTTAAAAATGAGAGGCAGGACGGGAAGTGTTTTACACACATTACCTTGTTTAACTATTGTAACTACCAGATGAGGTAGGAAATACTATTGTTCCCTTTTGAGACAGAAGATAATGAACCAAAGGGCACCTGGGTGGCTCAGCCAGTTAAGCATCCAACTCTTGATTTCAGCTCAGGTCATGATCTCAGGGTCGTGTGATCCAGCCCTGTGTTGGGTTGTGCTCAGCGAGGAATCTTCTTAAGTTTCTCTCTCTTCTTCTGTCTTTGCCCCTCCCCCTGCTCATGTGCGTGTTCTCTTTCTCTCTCTCAAATAAATAAATAAATAAAATCTTAAAAGAAGTTAATGAATCAGAATGTAAGTTCAATGAAAGCAGGTATTTTGGTCTGTTTATTGACTACTGATCCCTAGGGCCAGGCACGTGGTAGACACTCAATAACCAAATAGTTGTTCAGTGACGAATGAGTGCATTCACACCAAGGCACACTAGCAGGTGGATGTCAATCTTAGGTCATCCAATTGGAAATCCTGGAGCTGGCTACTCCTGCTCTTATCTGGATGCCCTTTTTTTCTAGTTAGAGCCAGAAGACTGTCTTCTTTTTTTCCCAAACAATGGCACTCTACCTCTGGCCAACATTGGTCTGAGAGCATTAACGATTGACTTGTGATTTTCTACTCTGAGGTCAGTAAACCCTTTTCTGCTCCTCTAATTCTACTAGTCCAGGGTAATGTTGAAGACCTCAGCAAACTGAGTGTAATATTATACTTGATATTTATTGACTATCTATTATGAACCAGACCCACCCTGTGACTATTATGCACATAAGATGATTTAATTTCTTCAACAACCCATTTGATCTCCTTGCTGCTATTCTGAGACCACCATGAGTCTCCATGTAGGTCGGGAAACTGTAGGTGGGGAGATAGGGAATTTCCAGAGCTTGTATTCTACACTAAGCTTTTGTCCTTGGTCCCTCAATGCATTCCCTTCCAATGCAGTGTTATTACCTGTCCAAGTGGTCAATTTTGGCTCTAATCCCTATTTTGGTGTGTTCTGATGATATCATTTTGTCTGAACTTTATTTCCTAGTTTAGGGAACAGTGGGTGTGACTTCTACCTGAGTGCTACTTTTCAATATCCATTCTGTTCGCCAAAAATCAGATATGCAAACCACATCTGTGTAAGTAATTGCTCCTAATGTTATTAAAACTAAAATTTAATAGAAAATACCGAACTAGAAAAATAATAATAATGATGATGACTAAAAACAGAGTGCTTTCCTGCAGCTTGGTACTGTTTTAGTTGCTTTGCAAGTGCCTAGATCACAACCATCTTAAGAGAAAGGCCCTATTCTTAACCTTCTGTGTTTGTGTGTGTGTGTGGATAAGGGAGCTTCAGCGATTAGCAGAAGTTCGCACGGCTAGTCTGTGGCAGAGGAGGGGTTGGAACCCATTATGCTTGGCTCCAGAGGTCCTGATGTTCAGGTTTGCAAGGTTTTTTCCACCTTCTAACCACTTACAGTAGAAGCTGTAATGGTAGGAGCCATGTTGGTAGACAACTCCTAAGCACATGAAGGGTATCTCTGACTCCAGGAATCTCCAGGCCTCTTTACACACAAGTCAGAAGTCCATTTCCTCCTGTGATGGTTAATTTTATGCCTTAGGCTGACTGGGTTAGAGGCTGACCAGATTTTTTGTTAAACCTAACTTTGGGGTGTGCCTGTGTTTATGTGTTTCCGGAAGAGATCAGCATTTGAATCCATGGGCTCAAGAAGTGGATTGCCCTCCAATGTGGGTGGGCCTCTTCCAATCAGCTGAGGGCCCAAATAGAACAATAAGGCCCAGGAAGGGGGCACCCATTCTGCCTGGCTGTGAGCTGGAACCTTGGTCTTCTGCCTTTGGACGGGGACTTACATCAGCTCTCTGGTTCTCAGAGCTTCAGACTCAGACTTGAATTTATACCGCCAACTCTGCTGAGTTCCCAGCTTGCAGAGGGCGATCATAAGACTTCTCAGTCTCCATAATCATGTGAGTCAATTCCTATAATAAATCCCTATAATAAATCTCCATATATATATATATATATATATATAATTATTGGATATATATATTCTATTGAGTTTCTCTGGAGAACCTAATACCCTCCTCACCTTTCCTTCCTCCTTGCTTCCTTGCTTCCTTCCTTCCTTCTTTCCCTCCAATATCCCCTTCAGGCACCATTATAGGCTTCAGCCAGACAGAGACAAGATGACTTAGATGGCAAGATGACAAGATGGCCCCGAAGACCATCAAGTCCAATGAGTAAGTCTGCACGTCTGCACTAACGGAGATGGCCCATGATAGTCATTGGCAGGGATTATTCTTAAAGCAAGGGATGGGGACTCCACTTGTATAATATGTCACACTAACTTTTATCCAGGAAATAGAGCCTCCACTTGGGGGTCATCTACACCTCCTCATTCATATATTCTCTTGGGGTCTGCTGGGACCCTACGTCACCTTCCCTGGCCCCTCTGTGCTTGATGGGCTCAGGGATGGGCACCTGCTTTCTCCAGGACTTTTAAACCAGAAAATTAGTCATTTCCATTCTTGTGTGGCAGCAGATGAAAGAGTTTTCAGAACCTGACAGAGTTAGCAGTTACCAGCATTTATGTTTTCTGTCATGGCAACCAGACAGGTCAAAGCATTTGCAGAAAAAGAGAGTAACATAGATGGCAGAGATGAACAGAGCTGCAAGGCATTTTGGTGGCATTTGAGCCACTAGTTGAAAGTGTACCTGATATTCCACCAGATTTAACTCTTGGTTCCCATCTCTCCCTCCCAGCTGCAAGCCCCGACAGTGAATCCCCATTCTGGTTTATTCTAGCGTATGTGGCTTCTGCACCTTAACCCAAGAGCCTTCCTTCTACCAACATTAACCTTTCTATAAAAGAAAATCCCGTGTTCTTACTTCAGATTATTTGGCTCCCAAGAATGGACTGATCAATAAGTCTCATATTTACTATGCTCTTTATAACTGGTAACTAGAAACCGTATTTTAGCTCAGGCATACCTCCTTCTGAACACCTTCGAGATCTAGTTCTACAGTGACAAAATCCTGTGGATCGGGCGAAGAGGCAAAATGATTGTCAGGGATGCAATTTCACAGGGATGTAATTTCTCTTCTGGGTATAGATAAAGGTTAGGAAGAGAATCTGGCAGCTCAAACTCAGGCTTGCCAGCTACGGATGAGTGTACATTGATGTCTTCGCCACCATTTCTGAAAGAATATGGACCATTCCAATCTTCAATTTACTAGAAGTGTTTAACATTTCCCACGCACCGATTTAAATATTTATACAAATTCTCTTCTACACACACCATCACCAAATTACGATATTTATAGGTAAAAGATGGCTCGAATTACTTTTTGAAGGAGTACATTAATTTAATCTTGAATGTGCAGTTACAATTCACCACTTTCTAGAGCAAAAATTGAAAGTATAATAAAAAGATACATTTTAATTATAACTCAAAAAAGCCTGGTGATGGCAATGCTTGATAATTATTCAAGTCTATTTTAGAGATATACAAGTAATGCCATGCAAACATATTTAAACACATCTTTCCTACTATATATAAGATGTTAAGTAGTTTGCAG